>NW_024097474.1:817500-1459224 GCF_016545835.1 Crotalus tigris | reverse complement strand
GCTGGAATAGTGGACTGGACGCAAGCAGAACTAAAAGCAATGGATAGGCAGACCAGAAAAATAAGGACAATGAATCATGCCCTTCATCCACGCAGGGACATTGATAGACTTTATCTACCAAGGCAAATAGGTGGGCGTGGAATGCTACAAGTACATCATATGGTTGAAGAAGAAAAAATGGCTCTGGAAGAATATCTGAAGAACAATGATGAAGATGCACTGAAATTAGTATATCAGGATGCTACTAACTACTGGAGAGGACCAAAACTGGCCTTCGAAAGACCAAATGAAGAACAGAATAGAGGCATGGGAAGACAAAGCACTACATGGCAATACATGAAAAAAATAGCTGGGAAAGGCAGGATGGGAAAGCAGAGAAACAATAAAACCTGGCAATGTAAGAGCAGGAAAATTGAAGAAAGAGGACCGAGGGACTAATTCTCGGCTGCACAAGACCAAGCCTTAAGGACAAATGCATACAAAGTCAAAATTGAGAAGACAGCAACAGACAGTAAGTGCCGCCTATGCAAAGAAGCTGAAGAAACAGTGGACCACTTGGTAAGCTGTTGCAAGAAGATTGCACAAACTGATTACAAGCAGCGGCATGACAAAGTAGCAAAAATGGTGCATTGGAAGATTTGCAAAAAATATCATTTGCCTGTAAGCAAAAACTGGTGGGATCATAAAATAGAGAAAGTCATAGAAAATGATAAAATTAAACTGCTCTGGGACTTCAGAATTCAAACAGACAAGCACCTGCAACATAACACCCCAGACTTAACAATTGTCGATAAGAAAGACAAAAAAGTCTGGATAGTGGATATGGCAGTGCCTGGAGATAGCAGAATAGAAGAGAAAGAACTGGAGAAGATAACAAAATACAAAGACCTAAAAATAGAAATAGAAAGACTGTGGCAAAAGCAAGCAAGGGTAGTACCAATAGTAATAGGCTCCTTGGGTGCAATCCCAAAACAACTGGAGCACTACTTGAACACCATTGGCATTGACAAATTCGCTATTAGTCAATTGCAAAAGGCGGCCTTACTAGGAACTGCTTCCATCCTGCAACGATATCTGTAATACCATCAGACATCCACATCTGCCTACCCCAGGTCCTGGGTAAGGACTTGATAGGTAGACAAAATGCCAAATCCAGTCTGAACATCTGGCTGACTGTGCGATGATCCATAATAATAATAAGTTGGAAGGGACCTTGGAGATCATCTAGTCCAACCTCCTGCTCAAGCAGGAAACCCTATACCATTTTGGACAAATGGCTGTCCAGTCTCTTCTTAAAAACTTCCAGTGTTGGAGCATTCACGGCTTCTGGAGCAGGTTGTTCCACTGATTAATTGTTCTAACTGTCAGGAAGTTTCTCCTTAGTTCTAGGTTGCTTCTCTCCTTGCTTAGTTTCCACCCGTTGCTTCTTGTCCTGCGTTCAGGCGCCTTGGAGAATAGCTTGACTCCCTCTTCTTTGGGGCAGCCCCTGAGATATTGGAAGACTGCTATCATGTCCCCCCTCATCCTTCTCTTCGTTAAACTAGACATTTGGCCATTTTCAGTTGCAGATGCTTATCTTTCTTGATTTTATGCTGGCCATTCTAGGGAGAAGGAGGAAGGATGGAGGAGGAGGAGGAGGAGGAGGAGGAGGAGGAGGAGGAGGAGGAGAGGGAGGGAGGGAGGGAGGGAGGGAGGGAGGGAGGGAGGAAGGAAGGAAGGAAGGAAGGAAGGAAGGAAGGAAGGAAGGAAGGAAGGAAGGAAGGAAGGAAAAGTGTATACTTTATTCTTATATTATTTCCAATTTATTACCTCAAATCTTCATATGATGAGAAATAGCAGTTACTCTAAAACACTTTCAAGAGGTGTAACTCCAGCTGTCCCATTATCGTATTTTCCTTGTTTACAAAGAAATTTTAAAAAGCATGTTTGTTTCGGTTAAATATAATATGACAACGTTTGCAGATGTCCTTACCTGAATGGATGGTGTAAAACTTGAAGCATATTCACTGGCATTATTACGATGCTGAGATAACTTTAAGATGTATAAAGAAATGATTTAAACTTTCTGCTCTTCAGGTGCCCCGAGGCAAAAACTGGCATTGCAAATATTCACTTCTGTCCAGTAAACATATTTAAACCTTCCTTGCCCGGAAGAACGAAGGAAGGAAATAGTAAATCCATTTCAGATTTCATTTTGGCTGTACAGATTTTGTTTAATGATAAACATTATCGTGTCAATTGCCACAAAAATTACAGTTGGGCTAAAGCTTTGGTCAACTTGTTTTTCAGCCATTTCTCCAAATCAGCAAATGTTCTCAAATAGCATGTATAAAAGTAATAAATGCTGATTTAGGAGAAACGTCACCTGCTAAAAATATGTTATCGATGGGCCAAAAGAATTATTCTTTCACGCCGAGGCACTTTTAAAAACACTGCATTATGTAAAACAGTTGTCCTTTTTTTATTGTTAAGAAAATATAAAATATAAAAATATAGAAAATCAGCACTGCAGGACGGGAAGTGACTTTGAAGCACTTCTAATTTAAATTATTCTAGATATACTAACAATATATAATTCTGTATATTAATTCATAAATCATGTAGGTGTGTGTTTTTTCTGCCACAGGGGCATTATTTTCAGACAAAATACCAGTTATTCTTATCTTAGAATTTTATTTCACTCAAGAAGGAATGTTAGAATCAAAGAAAATGGAGAGAACAGAACTGAGTCCATGTTTTAAATAGAAATGCACAAAAAAATCAACATATCTGTGCAATGAATATCTTTGGAAGCATTACACTATGCAGCATCCAGAGACTCACAACTAACTGCACAAAAGCCAGCATATATGTGCAATCTTTGGAAGCATTACACTGTGCAACTTTTACAGACTCACAACTATCTGCACAAAAGTCAACATATATATGTGCAATGAATATTTCTGGAAGCATTACACTGTGCAACATCCAGAGACTCACACCTATCTGCACAAAAGTCAACAGATCTGTGCAATGAACATCCCTGGAAGCATTACACTGAGCAGCGTCCAGAAACTCACAACTAACTGCACCAATGTCAGCATATGTGTGCAATGAACATCTCTGGAAGCATCACAAATATCTCCAGGATTACCATATGCTACATGAAAGAGCGCAATGTAAGTAATTCCTATTTTGCAGGTAGACAATTAAACATTGTATAATTTCCTTCTTGTCCTCTTGCACATTTTTTAACAGAGAAGTTTTTGATGGTCCCCTGAATTCATGGAAGACAACAAAATTGTGCATGTGCTAATAAATCCTGGCTGTGTCTGCACAGTGCAATGAGATATCACAACATACAAGCTTCTTAAATACACGGTAAAATTTGCTTTGCTCTTTTCGGAACCAAATTATTTTTTTTAACTTATCCTACTTGTGAGAAGTTCTTTGGGGGTCCTTTAAAATAAAAGATTTTGATCTCGCTGTCAATTACCCAGGCTATTTTATCTGTAATTATGCCCTCGGTAGCTTATCCCTCTTTGCAATAAGTAAAGACTCTTCATCTCATATTACAGTTAACCAGGCTAGTAAACTAAAGTCTATTTCCATGTAAGTATTCTGATTCATTTTCTTCTCGGATTGCTATTGGTTTTGGGTTTTTTTTTAGTTCATTAAGAAACGTTGCCTCTTCCATAGCTTATTAGAATTACCGTTTTAAGTATTTTCCAGTTAAGCCTTAAGTAGGTATTAATCAAGCAAAACAAACCTTTGGGGGATTTTTTCCATAAAATTCTTACAGGATCAGAAAATGAGCAAATTCCTGCTTTCAATAATGTGATTTTTTTTGTTTCAACCACTTTCTGACGAGGCCCCTATCTGATCCTGGAAGAGGCCATTGGAGATAAAATGATGCGTACACTCCAAATTGTGGATGTTCCACCCCTGGAGGTTTTTAACAAGAGGCTGGACAGCCACTTGTCTGAGATGGCAGACAAGGGGGTTGGACTAGATGACCTCCAAGGTCCCTTCCCACTCTCTTACAGGTAGTCCTCAACTTAGAACATGTTCAAAAGTTCCAGCGAACAAAGTGACCTGTGACTGTCTTTCATGCTTATGACCATTGCAACATCCACAGGGTCACGTGATCCACATTCAGAAGCTGGCCACTGATTCATACTTAATGATCGTTGCTGTGTCCCAAGGTCACATGATCCTCCTTTTCCAACCTTCTGACCATGGGGAGGAACCAGATTCACTTAACGACGGGCTGACTAATTTAACAGCCACGGTGATTCACTCTTGAAAACTTCCAGTGATGGAGCGCTCATAATTTCTGGTGGTAGGCTGTTCCACTGGTTAATTGTCCTCCCTGTTAGGAAGTTTCTCCTTAATTCCAGGTTGCTTCTCTCCTTGATGAGTTTCCATCCATTGTTTCTTGTCCTGCCCTCAGATGCTTTGGAGAATAGAAGACTGCTTCTTCTTTGGGGCAGCCCCTCAGATACTGCAAGACTGCTATCATGTCCCCCCCCCCCTAGTCCTTCTTTTCTCTAGACTGGCCACTCTAAGTGTAAATCTCAGTGATTGCAAGGGTTAAACTATATTCCTGATCTTAGGGGCTTAGTTTCCATTGCAAAGGAACCCCTTTGGCCTTTAGCAGGACTTTAGCCATCCCTGAAATAGATGGGAGAGATCCATGTAAACATTCGATCCGTCCTCCCCGATGCTCTTAGAGTAAGCAATATAATCAGCTAAACATATTGCTCTGTTCATTCCTTCCTTGTCTCTGAAGTAATAAGCAGCATTATAGAAGCTTCTGGAGTGTTTTTTTTTTTTTTTAAAAAAAAACCCTAACTTTTCTTGGAGTTTGCTTACATAAAAAAAAAATCAACTTTATTGCAGGATCTAGACCAAGATTTTACTGAAGGAGCCCAAAAAACAGATGGATGCCAGTCATTTGCCTTTTTTTCCTTATTGCACTGGTTGAGTTTCAAGTCTTTAAAGCATGAACACATACTCTCTCTCTCTCTCTCTCTCTCTCTCTCTCTCTCTCTCTCTCTCACTCACTCACACACACACACACACACACATATTCTATTCCATTCTTCATTCCTTCTATTCTGTTCTGTTCTGTTCTGTTCTGTTCTTCATTCCTTCTATTCTATTCTATTCTATTCTATTTTTCTTCATTAGTCTATTCTATTCTATTTTTCTTCATTAGTCTATTCTATTCTATTCTCTCTTCATTACTCTATTCTATTCTATTTACTCTGTTCTGTTCTGTTCTATTCTACTCTTCATTCCTTCTATTCTATTCTGTTCTGTTCTGTTCACTTCAAATGGTCACTAAACAAACTGTTGTAAGCCGAGGACTCCTGTGACTGCAAAGCCACACCAACCACAGTTCAAAGTGAAGGCTCCATACCTTGAATTTCAGAGCTGATGGATTATTTTACTCCCCTTTCCAGTTAATAATTTTTTAAAAGATGTGGTATATTTCTTTCCATTTCAGCCTGAGTTGAAGCTTTTGGCACTTTGAAGAACACTAATTTGCATCAATCAGCCATTAGAGGAGGGGGGTTGAGTAGGCAAGGAAACACAAAATGGTACATGGAATTGTAGTGGTTTTGGCAGATGATGAGAAGACGGTTGAAAATAGCATTAATCAACTTGCCAGTTGTCAATTGGGCGACATTTTTAGACTATGGGAAGCACGATAGCGATTTTTACCAATTCTCCGTATATTATTAGACAGTGATTTTCAGATACGTGTTAGGGACCACTTCGGTGTATCTAGGAGCAATTGCCTGTTCAATTTGCAGGGGAGAAATTGTGAATTTGGGCTGAAAACGGCGAGGTTGTCCTGGCAATTCTTAAAAAGAAGATTTTTCTATGATCACACCTTCTCTTTTGGAGTCCTGTCTATTCTGTTTCTTTGGACTTTTAAAAATTCCAGCTGGGGAGTTTTGAGTAAAATGCCTGGCTCTACTTCTTTAACAATTATATCTATCATCTATGTCTATCTATCTGTCTGTCTGTCTGTCTGTCTGTCTGTCTGTCTGTCTATTTATACAGTATCTATCTATCTCTGTCTGTCTGTCTATCTATCATCTGTCTGTCTATCATCTATATATCTATCTCTATCTAATCTATCATCTGTCTATCTCATCTGTCTGTGTCTTTCTCTCTCTCTCTCATCTATCTATCTATATCTATCTATCTATCTATCTATCTATCTATCTATCTATCTATCATCTATCATCTATCTGTCTGTCTATCATCTATATATCTATCTAATCTATCTGTCTGTCTATCTATCATCTGTCTATCTCTATCTACCTATCATCTACCTGTCCGTCTGTCCATCTGTCTGTCCGTCCGTCTCTGTCTGTCTCTCGCTCTCTCTTGTTCTCTCATCTCTCTATCTCTCTATCTATCATCTACCTACATCTCTCTATCTACCTATCATCTATGTCTGTCTGTCTATCTATCAGTCTACCTCTCTATTTACCTATCATATATTTATCTGTCTGTCTGTCTCTCTATCTCTATCTCTCTATTTATCATCTATCTATCATCTATCTGTCTGTCTGTCTGTCTATGTCCATCCATCCATCTAGCTAGCTATCTAATTTGGTAAATATACAGGCAGCCCTCAACATATAAGCACAACTGAGCCAAAATTTCCACTGCTAACTGAGACATTTGTCAAATGAGTTTTGCCCCATTTTACGACTTCGCTTGCCACTATTCGCTAAGTGAATTACTGCAGTTGTTAAGTTAGTCACATGGTTGTTAAGTGCATCTGGCTTCCCCCGTTGATTTTGTTTGTCAGAAGGTCACAAAAGGAGGATCACGTGACCCCAGGACACTGCAGAAGTACAAGTCAGTTGCCAAGTGTTTGAATTTTGATCACGTGACCCTAGGGATGCTGCAACTTACGCTGTAAGTATGAAAAATGGTCCTAAGCCCCTTTTTTTAGTGCCACTGTAACTTCAGCCAGTCACTAAGCGAGCGGCTGTAAAGTGAAGGACTGCCTGTATATCCTTGTGTTCCGTCTAAGGCGGAAAGAAGTGAACAAGCCTCAAACAAACCACAATTGCTGTCGCTTCTTCCCTCCAGCCGCCCACGCCACTGAAATAGGCAGACCAAAATATAGTGCAGGTAATTTGAGACACACACCCAGAGACACACATCTATATACCGACTATTTTAAAAGATCAGCTGGTCCCGGGGAATATTCCACTGCTTAAGGGGAAATGAGCTTCAAGCAGCGAAGGGTTTTCCGAGTTCCTACTTGAGCAGCGTTACATAAAAGAGTCACACTCTTTCCGAGCTTGTGTTGAGGCACCTGCTTCCATGCGACAGACAGAGGGAGCATGACCACATTCCCTCCCAGCTGGAAATGTGCAGGACCAAACAGGGAAGAAATCCCTTCTAAAAATATCTACAGTATCTATATCTCTATCATCTCTGTCTCTATCTATCTATCTATCTATCTATCTATCTGTCTGTCTGTCTGTCTGTCTGTCTGTCTGTCTGTCTATTTATCTATCTCTATCTATCTATCTATCTATCTATCTATCATCTATCATCTATCAATATCTATGTCTATCTATCTATCTATCTATCATCTATCATCACTATCCTATCTGTCATCTATATCTATCTATCTATCTATCTATCTGTCTGTCTGTCTGTCTGTCTGTCAGTCTGTCTGTCTATCTATCTATATCTATCTATCTATCTATCTATCTGTCTGTCTGTCTGTCTATCTATCTATCTATATCTATGTCTGTCTATCTATCTCTATCTATCTTTATCTTTATCTACCTCTCTCTCTCTCTCTCTCTCTCTCTCTCTATCATCTATCTATATCTATGTCTATCTTTATCTATCTATCTATCTATCTATCTATCTATCTATCTATCTATCTATCTATCTATCATCTACCATCTATCTATATCTATGTCTGTCTGTCTCTATCTATTTTTATCTTTATCTACCTGTCTCTCTCTATCTATCTATCATCTATCTATATCTATTTCTGTCTATCTCTATCTATCTTTATCTTTATCTACCTCTCTCTCTATCATCTATCTATATCTATGTCTGTCTGTCTGTCCGTCCGTCTGTCCGTTCATCCATCCATCCATCCATCCATCCATCCATCCATCCATCCATCCATCTATCTATCTATCTATCTATCTATCTATCTATCTAACTAACTCTATGTCTATCTTTATTTCCATCTATCTTTATCTTTATCTCTTTCCCCCCCTCTCTCTCTATCTCTATCTTTATCTTTATCTATCTACCTCTCCAAATTGGAGTAACTAATACAATACCATGTACTTTTCCAACAGATGTATGTCTCTGGGTGGAATGTAGGAATAGCTGTAGTTGGGGCAGAGACAAAGTGCATAAGTAAAGAGTTTGAAGTTTACGGGGTTGCGTTTGGCCTGGATTTCAGGCTATGGATCTCTCCTTTGAAGGCTACTTTGTTATATAAACAATGCAGAATTCAGAATAAGACAGTGGGAAGGGACCTTGGAGGTCTTCTAGTCCAACCCCTTACTCGAGCAGAAGACCCTAGACTATTTCAGACAGGTTGCTGCCCGGTCTCTTCTTGAAAACCTCCAGGGATGGAGCACCCCCAACTTCTGGTGGCAAGCTGTTCCACTGTTTGATTGATCTGGGATTATAGAATAACAGAGCTGGGAGGGACCTCGGAGGTCTTCTAGTCCAACCCCCTGCTCAAGCAGGAGACCCAGCCTAGACAGACCCGGCCTAGACAGGTGGCTGTCTTGAAAGCCTCCAGTGCTGGAGCACCCACAACGTCTGGAGGCCACTTCCCTTCCACCGATAGTCCTTTCTTCCAGCTTCTCATTTTGTGGCCTGCTTGTTCCAAACACACTTTGGGGGTCCCCTTCGGCTGAGCCTCAAAAGAGAAGAGGAAGGCCCGTCTCATCTGCTCTGCCTTGTAAGGAGTTACTCTGCCCTTACTAATCATTCTCAAGGGAACCACAAGCCTTCCATTCATGTGGTCTCTCTCTCACACACACACACACACATACACACCTCAAGCAGGTCCCAGTGGATTTGATCCTGCTTGGTTTTGAAAGTTTTAAGGGTAGGAGATGTGTTAACACACTCCCCCCCACACACACACACACAAACACACCTTTCCTTCTTTCCTTCTTCACTTGCAATCTTCCTTAAAAAAAAATAAGGTCAGGCCAGAGCTTTTTTTTTTTTTCCCCTCCTGCTTCTAAATGAAGATCTTTTTATATAGTGGCATTTTTCTTTTGTGGCTGTCCTTAGGAACATAAATCTTTTTCCTTGGCAGTAAATACTGAGCCACAAGCCTCAACTAGTACTCCCTTGCAGATTTTCGTTCACAGCATGTGTCTGGAAAGGAGATCAGCGTGCTTTTATTTTATTTTTATTTTTTTCAAAGCTACTTGGTGTAAATGTTGCTGTTCTGGAATGGATGGATGGATGGAAGGGAGGGAAGGAGGAGAGGAGAGGAGAGGAGAGGAGAGGAGAAGGGGCTGCCAAGGGAAGGGGAGGGAAGAAGGGGAGGGGAAGAGAGGAAAGGGGGAGAGGGGGAGGGGAGGAAAGAAGAGGAGAGAAGAAAGGAGGGGAGGGGGCAGGAGAGGAGAGGAGAGGGGAGGGGGCTGTAAAGCACTGTGAAGTGGCATATAAGTCTACATCCACTGCACTGCATTACTAGCTAGAAGCACCAATGTGGAAGCAAAATACTGGAGAAAAGCCCTCCCCAATTTAAAATTTGAATTATAACAGACTCATGGGATTAGCAGTCACCCCCCCTCCCCCAGAAAGTGTGGAAGTACCCCAAACTTCTTAACTCCTTGGTAGACCCCCTGCTGCTCTGTTCTAATCTAATCTCAGGAGCCTGGATGGCTCAGTGGTTAGAAATGCAGCATTGCCGGTTGACTCTGCCCACTGCCAGGAGTTCGATCCTGACGGGACTCAAGGTCGACTCCGCCTTCTGTCCTTCCGCGGTGGGTAAAACGAGGACCCCGATCGTTGGGGACCAATTGCTGACATTGTCAACCGCTTAGAGAGGGTGGTAAAGCTCGGGGAAGCGGTATGCACGTCTACGCGCTAGCGCTGTATTAATGCACACTTTGTGCCTTGCAATTCAGCGGGAGTCCCCTTTGCACGGAAGAAGATTTACACGGAGAATTCCTAATGACGCAGCTGCTGAGTTTTTAGGTGGCGTCCATACAATCTATTTAACGGTCTTGTTTTCGAATCAAGACCTTCCTAGCGTCCTGCTCCTCTCCAACTGACACAGGAGGCGCGCAGGGTAATCCGTGTGAAAGGTTTTAAAATGGTGTTGCCGTCTTATTTTTAGCTATGCACAATAATAATAATGACGATGATGATGGAAGGGACCTTGGAGGTCATCTATTCTAGTCCAACCCCCTGCTCAGGCAGGAAATTCGTTTCGCTAGTTTTTACCGCCCCTGTCACCAACCCCACTGAACTCGGATAATAAGACTTAGAGGAAAATCTAGAAGAACACGACACAATTCAGATCCTGTCCCGCATTTTTTTTTTTAAAAAAAAAGGGAAATAAAGAAACATTATTATGCTCTAATGAGAATTTCGGCTGAGCATTATAAGGCAGAATCTATCCCTTAATTAGCCATTTTATTAGTTATGCATGAGCGAGACCCAAATCTTGCTTCTTTTCTCTTAGTTATTATGATGGTTCGGCAGCCTCACAGTGTAAAAGAGCGGAAAAGAACCTCAGCTATTTTCCCAAGGTTGAATATGTTAACTTTAAACTGAGAATAAAGCAGAAACAGCCTACCGAAGCCCAGCCAGCTTCCCAAAAAACTAAACCCTTAAACCTCTCCCACATCTGTAGGCAACATCTGGAATTTCACATTATTAACTTGGACAGTCCTTAGACTGCTATCCAAAGAAGTTATGATGGCCACCAACTGGGTTGATGTATACAAAGTTGTTTCACGGTTGCACGAAGCTTTGAAAGCTGCCTTTTAGAGAATCCTTACCTCAAATATTTTACTAATGTTAATTTATAGGCTACCTGAGGTCAGCTGAGATGTATCAGCTCTGGAATGGATGAAATAAATTCAATCAAGTCATTACTGTTCCCTCGTGAAGAACTGGCCACCAGTTCTGCCTGGCTAAGAAAGCTGAACATGAAATGGCATCATGGAATATATGGAGAAGAGAGAAATTTTGGAAACCTTAGCCAACAAACAAAATTATTTCAGTTTCCCACCAGATGGGACATGTCAGGCTTCTTTCAGATTGCAGGAATTGGGTATGTCTAGTCTAGTGAAAAGAAGGAGCAGGGGTGACGTGATAGCAGTCTTCCGATATTTGAGGGGCTGCCCCAAAGAAGAGGGGGGTCAATTTGCTCTCCAAAGCACCTGAAGGCAAGAGAAGAAACAACGGATGGAAACTAGTCAAGGAGAGAAGCATTCTAGAAATAAGGAGGAATTTCCTGACAATGAAAACGATTGATCAGTGGAACGCCTTCCCTCCAGAAGTTGCGGGTGCTCCATCACTGGAGGTTCTCAAGAAGACATTGGACAGCCATTGGTTTGAAACGGTGTAAAATGGTGTAAGGTCGCTTGCTTGAGCAGGGGGCTGGACTAGAAGACCTCCAAGGTCCCTTTCAAGCCTGTCATTCTGTGATTCTCCAAGCTGGCTTGGAAACACGACATCTGAGAAGAACTGAGATGTAATCGTCGACGACAAGACGAGGGTGAGTCAGCAGTGTGATACAGATGCTAAAAGGTTAATGCAATTCTTGGCTGCAGCTACAAGGAGCGTTACGTCAAAGAGACATGCAGTCATTGTTCCCCTTCGCAGCTGTGTGCCCTATATAATTCTGGGCACCCCATTTTTTTCAGAAATACATCGATAGCTTTGAGAAACATATCAACGCCCCCCCCCAAAAGGGGACAGGATTTGAGCTACCAGGCCAGCAATGGACAACCCTGAATAGTATTGGCGCTTCCTGGGACTCTGTATAAAGGGGAACAGTATCCTTCCCCCCCCCCAGTGCAACTGTGGGATCCCACATCGAACCGTAGATCATACTGGGACCAGCTGGAAGCTGAAGGCCTATAACTGGTCTGATATCTGATTTATTTTTCATATAAACCAGTGGTTCTCAACCTGTGGGTCGGGATCCCATTTGGGGTCGAACGACCATTTCACGGGGGTCGCCAAACAACACAGTTTGCCATTTTTTCCCCTTTTCTTTAGCTGTACTACTCCCTTTTATTCTATTGGCTTTTGAAAGCCAATAGAGTAGACTCTCTTGAATAGAGTCTAATTTTATTGGCTTTCAAAAGCCAATAGGAATTGTCCAGGCTGTCTCTGCCCTGCTGAGCCCGCCAAAAGTCCCATTCTGCAAATGGTGCTGCACCAGTTGAGTACTCCTCGACTTATGACCGGTTGAGTAATCCAGTGTAATTGATTTTCCTACCCACGCTTTAAAAAATAAAGACAACCAAACTGGACTAGATTAATCTTTTTCAAACTCAGCAACTTTAAGATGTCTGGATTTCAATTCCCAGCCTGCTGGCTGAGGAATTCTGGGAGTTGAAGTCCCTACCTCTTAAAATGGCCGAGTCCTTAGACTCCCCTCCAACTCCACAATTCTATCATTCTGTGATCAGAGCAGGGAATCAGACAAAAGCCAACGCAATATCTTGACTCTGTCTGTGGCCTCCAGCATCCAAGGCAGCTGTGGTCTCTTCATACCAGTATTACGAGTCAAGTGAATAAGTGAGAAGACCGTGTTCTGTTTGGGTCTGACGCCTGGAAGTCTTACAAAGGTCCTGTCCGCTACTGTACCATTAAAATATTAAATTATAATGGCACTTCTCAGCTTAACAACATTAAGTGACCGTTCAAAGGTACGACACTGGCCCAAAAGAGTGATGGCCCTTTTTCACACTTACAACCCTCACGGTATCCCCATTGGCAACAGACTCGTATTGATGACGGTCACAGTGTCCCGGGGTCATGTGATCATCCCTTGTGATCTTCCGATGAGCAAAGTTAAGAGTCACTTAATGGCCACCGGGCTAGCTTAAGAATTGCAGCCATTCCCTTAACAACGAGAAAAAGTCATAAAAGAGGGGGGCAAAATTCAGTCTCGCTTAGCCTGGGTAAGGGTTTGGGTTGATCACGCTGACCTCCCGTCGCTACGTAGACTTCTTTATGTCTTTGCACCCCCTTCTTCTGCCCTTAGGGACCGGTTACCCCCGTCTCTGATTTCATAAGACGTGGAAAAGGACAGCCTAGGTTGAAACGCTTTAATTGGTTTAATAAAACAAATATTGCACAGCGGAGGTAACCCTCCCCTCTTCCCTTATTGCAGAAGACCCAGGAATGTAAGGGGACAGTGGAAGCATTCAACAGGTCTGCAGTTAACTTCCCTCTAACTGGATAATCAAGTTTTCGATTAATCCCGCACACAATGAGCTATGCATTCAGAACACGGATGGCTTTCTTTCTTTTCTTTTTTTTCCCTCCGCTTCCCCTGGACCTCGCTTGCCTGTTGCAATGTTTTGTTTGCATTCCCCCCCTCCCCGAACGAAAGCTCCAATTTACAGGGATAAAATATGTCATATTTTTTTTTGGCCCACGGGCACACATCACTTGGCTGCTGCGAAGCTATTGGCACTGCCTGGCTCCTTTAGTGTGTGCGTCAGATATCAAAAATCAGCTGTCAAACGGTGTCAAAACCAAATAGCGCGGCAGGTTACATACTCCAGGCAAACAGCTATCAATTGCTAAACATCAAAACTGGATTCAGATAGGGAAAGTTGGATAGCAGATAAAAGTCCGGGGCCAAACTGATCACGCATATCAAGTAAGGACTCCATATGCAGAGAACATACTGTGGAATATGCAACCTTACAGCTCTGTTTCGGCTCTGATGGAGCAAGAGGGAAATAAATGTTCCTTGCAAACATGATAAGGTTAATCTAACGCCTGTGCGTGCTTGGGAGGGAAAAAACCTGGGATCCAGATAAAAAAGATCTCAAGATGGGGACAGGAAATATTTTAACCAAATGCAAGAGTTGGAAGGAACCCTGGAGGTTTCCAAGTCCAACCCCAGGCAGGAAATCCTAACCCATTCCAGACCAATGGATGTCCACTCTCTTGTCCTAAAGGTGCTTTTTCACAAGAAGCTTCTGGGATGAGAAGCGAAACGTCTTCAGAGAAAAACAAGGAAGTCCACTGGCCTCTTGAAAAAAAGCACCTTTGAGTCAACCATGACCTGGATGATGGAGAATCTCCATAGACCTTTGTCCAGTCTCTTCTTAAAAACCTCCATTGTTGGAACACCCACAACTTCTGGAGGCAAGTTGCTCCACTGATTAATTGTTCTCCCTTTCAGGAAATCTCTCCTGAGTTTCTAGGTTGGTTCTCTCATTCTTCATAAGAAAGCCAATCAATCAGAGCAGAGCTGGAAGGGACCTTGGAGGTCTTCTAGTCCAGGCCCCTGCTGAAGCAGGAGACCCTATACAATTTGGGACAAGTGACTGTCCAGTCTCTTCTTAAAAATCTAAAAAAGCCCCCCACAACTATTGACGGCAAGCTGTTCCACTGGTTAATTGTCCTCCCTGTTAGGAAGTTTCTCCTTAATTCCAGGTTGCTTCTCTCCTTGATGAGTTTCCATCCGTTGCTTCTTGTCCTGCCTTTTGGTCCTTTGGAGAATAAGTTGACCCCCTCCTCTTCTTTGTGGCAGACCCTCAAATACTGGAAGACTGCTATCGTGTCACCCCTGGCCCTCTTCATTTGTCCAAAGCACCTTCCAGGGAGCCTGAGGGGAACCTCTACGAAGATCCCTCCACAAGACTCTCCTCTCTCTGAATATCAAATGGTGCTTTTTCTTCCCCCATCACAGCCCTGACAGGTCCCTCTCTGCTGATAGGCCTTTATATTTTTGCACGGAAGCAGAAAAGCACCTCTGGGAGAATGTATTTTCGTAGGCTAAATCAGGAAAGGAAAGAGAAGAATCAATTTCAGGGGAATAATAGCAAGGGATTGATACGGTTCCATCTGCGTTTCCCAAAGGCATCTAGTCAGGCATTGTGCGACAGACCGTGGCTGCATCCAATAAGCTATTCTTAGGAACTTCTCTATTCTTTTCTTTGAAGCTAACCAGCTAACAATAGTTTCTTCTTCTTCTTCTTCTTCTTCTTCTTCTTCTTCTTCTTCTTCTTCTTCTTCTTCTTCTTCTTCTTCTTCTTCTTCTTCTTCTTCTTCTTCTTCTTCTTCTTCTTCTTCTTCTTCTTCATTTTTAAGCCTTATTTCCAGAGACAACACCCCATAATAAATAACAAAGGCGTCATCTTCTACAAGCCACATATTGAGACTGAGAGAACCCTGACTTTTCCGAGCCAAAGTCTACATCCGGAATAACAGAATAATAGAGTTGGAAGGGACCTTGGAGGTCTTCTAGTCCTACCTTCCTGCTTAGGCAGGAAACCCTGTGCCATTTTCAGACAAATGGTGGTCTAGTCTCTTCTTAAAATCTTCCAATGTTGGAGCCCCTAGAACTTCTGGAGGCAAGTCGTTCCACTGGTTGATTCTTCTCAGGAGATTCCTCCTTAGTTCCAGGTTGCTTCTCTCCTTGATCAGTTTCCATCCGTTGCTTCTTGTGCTGCCTTCAGGGGCTTTGGAGAATAAGTTGAACCTCCTCTTCTTTGTGGCAGCCTCTCAAACACTGGAATATTTGCTATCATGTCCCCCCTAGTCCTTCTTTTCCTTAGACCAGACATACCCAACTCCGGCAACCGTCCACTTGTTGAGTGGGAGAGATCGTGGCCATCATGAGTTCGAAGGGTTTTGCGGTCCCTCTAAATCGGCTCTCCCTGTTGAGGAATGAAAATATTTAAATCCGATTACATGCCTGGGGTTTGGGCTGGAAAGGAAAGACGTGGTCCGGAGGGCACTCTGTCTGCTGAAGTGACATGTGTTGAATGCGGAATGGAGCCATCGAAGGAGGGAAACTTCTGTTCTTACATGGCTGAGAGAAACCATTATGACCCTCATCTATTTTTATAGAAAACACTTAGACGGAAAGGGCACCGAATAGTTGCCTGGAACTCAAAGCCCATTTTAAAGGAGGTAGACATGCTGTTGGGAACGTCGTAGCTGAGTAGAAGGACTAAGATCACATTCTTAGTCCTTACTCTACCGGTTTGAATCATCTAAAGTTTCTGGGCTCTTCAAGAAGAGTTTGCACTTGTTCTGAGGGACTTTTCATCCCTTGCGTTAACTCACGGAAGCTGGTCCCGAACCAGATATATAACATGGATAGTTTTCTTCAAACTTCTGCATCTGCCAAGAATGGGGGACGGGATGATTGCAGAAATATATATATATATTTTTAAGATTAGGCTTCCTGTTTAAGAAATAACTTCAGGAGAAAATCTGAAAGTGTTTTCTTTCTTTTAAATTAAATTCAAATTCAAATTTCTTTTAAATAGCCCATAGGATTTTCTCGTAAGGTTTGCTTCCCAATCTTATTCTGATTTTAGAGGACTTCCTTCCTTAGACCCGGTGGATTTGTTTGGGCATTTTTTTCCTGACGGGTTTTAAAACTGGTTCTGGATATTTCTGGATAAATTCTGGCAACTTTAAGATGTATGGGCACCATTCCGATATCTAAAGGGCTGCCACAAAAGAAGAAAAGGGAGGGGGGTCAACCTATTCCCCAAACCTCTATTCTCCAGTATTCTGCATTCTTAGGGAACTGAGATCTTAATTCCAGGTTCCTTAAAAGGGTTATGAAAGAGGAGAACCACAATTATGGAATCCTGGGTGTTCTCTGAACCTGCTTGTTTTCTTGCAGATGTTTCATGACCCAAACTAGGTAACATCATCAGTGCTGGAAGGGAGGGGTATTTGCAGAGAGGAGGAGGAGGAGGAGAAGGAGAATGAGGACAATTGTGAGGTCCTTGGTGCTCTCCGACCTGCTTATTTTCTTGCAGATGTTTCATGACCCAAACTAGGTAACATCATCAGTGCTAGAAGGGAGGGGAGTTTGTAGAGAGGAGGAGGAGATGGGTGGAGGAGGAGGAGGAGGAGGAGGACGAGGAGGAGGAGAAGAAGGAGAAGGAGAAGGAGAAGGAGAAGGAAGACTGTAGGGTCCTTGGTGCTCTCTGGGCTTGCTTGTTTCCTTGCAGACGTTTCATGACCCAAACTAGGTAACATCATCAGTGCTAGAAGGGAGGGGGGGTTGCAGAGAGGAGGAGGAGGAGGAAGAAGAGGAGGAGGAGGAGGAGGAAGAGGAGGAGGAGGGGGAGAACTGTGGGGTCCTTGGTGCTCTCTGAGCTTGCTTGTTTTCCTGCAGACATTTCATGACCCAACTAAGTAACTTCATCAGCTCAACCCTTCAGCTACGCATGTTTTCTGCAATCGGCATTACGATTAGCCCTTCCACTACTTCCTCCCAGAACGGCCTGGGAGAGCGAAAGAAACATATATTTGTCATCCTCAAGAAGAGAAGCCATTTTTCATGCTCCTGCTCAGTTAGCAAGAGCATTTTTACATCAAGCTCTCCCTGCATCTCCCTGACACTCCACAGAGGAAGGAAACTAGAGAAGTGAATAAAACGGATTTGATGGTGTGTGTGTTTTTTTCAAATACAAGTGTAATTCTCCGCTTCCAATGCCTCACACTGTACATAAATCCAATGGAAAAGGGAAAAGAATCTATGAAGGTGACCCCTTAGGCGTAGGCCGAAACGTTTATAAATAAAGAGAAGAATACTAAATCAGTTTCACTGCTCTGTTTGGAAATAAATGTGCTCCATTAATTAATTTGACGACTCAGAGCAAGTGTGCGTGGTAGGAAAAAGGGATTCCTTGCTACTAACAATCTCAGAGCAAAGGATAGTTCTGTTCATGGAGATATATAGCCACCTTAATCTTGGAACCTCTGCGTAAAAAGGCAAGGAACTTTGTGGGGAAAAACAGCTTCCACCCTTCTCAAGTTCTCTTATCACCAATAATTCCTCAGTGGCTATATCAAGAGAACGACACAATTTAACCTCTAAATTTCTCACTAAACTTGGCTAGTCTGGAGAAAAGAAGGACGAGGGGGGACATGATAGCAGCATTCCAGTATTTGAGGGGCTGCCACAAAAAGAAAAGGGGGTCAACTTATTTTCCAAAGCGCCTGAAGGCAGGACAAGAAGCAACAACGGATGGAAACTCATCAAGGAAAGAAGCAACTTGGAACTAAGGAGAAACTTCCTGACAGTTATTAACCCGTGGAACAACCTGCCTCCAGAAGTTGTGGGTCCTCCAACACAAGAGGAGACTGGACAGCCACTTGTCTGAAATGGTAGTAAGAAAAGACTGGACGGTCACTTGTCTGGAATGGTATAGGACGGTTCTCCTGCTTGAGCAAGGGGTTGGACTAGAAGACCTCCAAGGTCCCTTCCAGCTCTATTCTGTTGACATACCTCAGTGTGCAGAATGCAAGGAGATCCAGGGCACTTTCTTATGCCTTATGTCTTACAAATGCTCTCCCCTCAACATATAAATGACATCTAGCTGGTAAGGACATCTAGATTCTCCGGCTAGGAAATCTTTTGGTTCAATGTTTGTATTGATTGCTAATCCCCGAGCAATGCAAGGAGCATAATTCTTTTGGCCATCTTCCTGCTCTCCCTCCCTCTCCAACACACACACACACACACACACACACACACACACACAAAAATACAACATTTCTTCAAGCCACCGGAAGAAGCGTTGACCTCCTGAAAACCCAGGTTTTTGTCTTGCAACACAAAGCAAAGACACGAGATTCTCATTCATGCTGTCACACGGGTGCCCCACAAAAGTTTGTTGCCCGTCCACTATCCAAAAAGGGAGCTCACAAAAGTTGTTGCCATTTATATTCCAGCAATTACACAACCTACATTCCCAGCTCCGAGTTGGAACCGATTTGAGTTTTGGCTGGCTTTAATAAAAGCGGAATTTGTTTCTGAGACACTACAGATCAGGTAGGAAGTTGTGAGAAGACACCAAAGCTGTAAAAAAAAAAAAGCCTTTGTTTAACATTAAGGAGGAAAAGAGTAAAAGAAAGAACAAACAAAACAAAACAAAACCAGGGCCTGCAAACAAAGGAAAACATTCTTTGCTCTCTGTGTGTGTTTTGGCGTTCGGCAACGCTTTGTTTTTACTACTGTAAAAAATGTGCGTTCTGGCAACAAGCTCGGGACTCGTGATATCTTGACATCTTTTTTAAAAAACCCACAATTTACAAAAAGATCTACCTTCTTCTTTTTTATGTTTTATGTTTTTATGTTTTATGTCAACCTTGAGCTGGTCAGGATCGAACTGCTGGCAGTGGGCAGAGTTAGCCTGCAATGCTCCATTCTAACCACTGCACCACCTTCCTTTTATGGTGGAAGGAAGGAAGGAAGGAAGGAAGGAAGGAAGGAAGGAAGGAAGGAAGGAAGGAAGGAAGGAAGGAAGGAAGGGCATTTAGACTTATATACTGCTTCATAGTGATTTACAGCCCTCTCTAAGCGGTTTACAGAGTCAGCATATTTGTCCCCAACAATCTGGGTCCTCATTTTACCGACTTCAGAAGGACGGAAGGCTGGAGCCAGGATCGAACTCCTGGTTGCAGGCAGAGTCAGCTTGCATTACTGCCTTCTAACCACTGCGCCACCAGATAGTGTCACTGACACAACAAACATGTGTTTGAGCAAACACAGGGAGACAGTAGAAGACAGCCCCCTCCCCCCGCGTGCTGTGGTCTATGGGGCCACAAAGAGTTGGACATGATTTAGTGACTGAACAACAACAATGCACGTATGCATGCACAATATATGTGTGCATGGGGGTTTGTATACACACCCATACAGTACATACATATATAATAATTGTACTAGCAAAATAGGAAGACAAAATGTGACAGGCCATACAAAATGAGGTTTTGAAGGAACCTGCGTTCCTCATATTGCTTCTTATTTCCTAATTTCCCAACAGCGAGGACAATTAATCAGTGGAACAGCTTGCCACCAGAAGTTGTGAGTACTCCATTGCTGGAGGTTTTTAAGAAGAGACTGGACAACTATTTGTCTGAAATGGTCCAGGGTCTCCTGCCTGAGCAGGGGTTGGACTAGAAGACCCCCAAGGTCCCTTCCAACTTTATTATTCTATTAAAAACCTGTTTGCTTAAAAAAATTGTAGGTAGGCAGTGTGTTCTAATCCAGACACATTCAAATAATTTTTCCGCTCTCGAATCAGAAGCTTTGTTTGCAACTCAGCTCCAGATCTGTTGCTTAGCCACAAACATCTTTCTAAAAAACGAGATGATAGATTATTGTTTCCTGAATGTATACCCTTTATTTTAATAAGCAAATATACCTGCCTACAATTCTCATTTACAATTGCCTCTGCTATGGGGGGGGTGCAAAGAGATGCGAAGGGATAAATGCAAATTCTATGCATTTACGTTTTATCTTTGAGGCGTGGAAACGACAATGTTTTTACTTCCACATGATGCTGAAAATATGTGTAACTAATGTTTGCATGTGCTTGTAAATTTACACCATTGCTTTGGAACATCCCAGGAAGTGATTTAATATGGGAAAACGTTGGTTAATTTTTCTGGATCGTTTTTATTTATTTTTTTTTCTCCTTAGCCTGAAATTCACTTCATTCTATTTCTTCTTTTAAAAACCAAATGAACGTCCCTTGCTTTCTTTTCTGGAAAGACACATTTTTAGAGGACAGCTGCCCGCTTTCAGAAATCCCTTTGCCCATATCTCGTACGTTGTGGTGTGATATTTTCAAACCGGTATGAATTGTTGTGCAGCCCTTTCCTTAATAGAATTGTTTTTCTGGGCATCTTTTAACTGGAGAAGGGCATAAAGAACTTCGGAGAGGAAATACATCTCGCTTTCGCGGGTAGCTTATTTGCTTAGAAAGAACAAATGGGGCTGGCTGGCGTGAAAACGGAAATCGCATGTGTATTTTTTTTTTTCCCCCTACACTTTTCCAGAGGAATCCTTTTGGGATGACTTGAGCTTCAGTTGATTCAAACAGCGATCTACTTGTAAAATGGATTGTAAAGGGAGAGTTAGGGAGAGCTGTGGATGTTGACGAGGACCAAAGGAACGTGATCCGAAGATTGCTTGCAGAAGCATTTTCCAGGAGGCAGCTGGACTCTCTTATTTTTCTTTGAAGACGTTTCGCTTCTCATCCAAGAAGCTTCTTCCACTCTGACTGAATTGGTGGGGGAAACGGAAGGATTTATACTCCTTGTAGAAAGCTGGTCATTTGCCTTCTTTTAGAGAGTCGTTGAGGCCACCTGGAGGTTTACCTGTGTCCTCAGGGTCACCTGAGTGGTGCAAGTGGGTGTGGAGCCTTCTTTTCTGCCCTGTGTCCTGCAGCCATACCCATTTGCACCACTAGGGGACCCTGAGGACACAGACAAATCTCCAAGTGGCCTCAACAACCCTCTAAAAGAAGGCAAATGACCAGCTGTCTGCAAGGAGTATAAATCCTTCCCTTCCCCGCCCTCCAGCCAGAGCTGAAGAAGCTTCTGGGATGAGAAGCGAAACGTCTTCAAAGACAAACAAGAAAGTCTAGTTGCCTCGTGAAAAAAAGCACCTTTGGGACAACCAGGACCCGGTTGACTTGAGAATCTCCATCGACATTTAGCTTGCAGAAGCACTTATTAATATGGTGAAAGGTCCCTCTATTCCCTTGGCAGCTGTTCTCCAACATTTCCCAGGTCTCACGTACGGCCAAGCAGCCAATGTCTTGTGGAGCTTCTGGCTGGCATGTTTAGAAAGGCCATCCTCTAAAAACATCAGCTTGGGACACGGAGGGCAAAATTAATTCCTCTCCGTTTGAGTAAATTGGTTTTAAAGACCGCCGGTTTCATGTTTAGTGGGGAGGCCTTGTGCATGACTATTGGTAATAAGAAGAAGGAAAGCTGCAAGGATGTAGAATGAGGCTGGGAAAAGAAAGGGGAGGATGAGGATGGGTAAGAAACCCTGAAGCTACGTGAGACGTATGAAATATAGGCCGTTCTCTATATGCAACACAAGTGATTTGCTCAGTGGGATTACTCCATCTGAGCTGCAAAAAGGCAAGGGACCACTAGATGGAGACAAAGAGGTCAGTAAACATGTGGATGCCATCTAGTGGTGATGTACCAAACCACATGCCAATGGAAATCCATCTCCTGCAGATATTTGAGGGGCTGCCACAAAGAAGAGGGGGTCAAATTACTCTCCAAAGCACCAGAGGGAAGGACAAGAAACAACGGATGGAAACTGATCAAGGATAGAAGCAACCTGGAATTAAGGAGAAAATTCTCAACAGTGAGGACAATTAACCAGTGGAACAGCTTGCCACCAGAAATTGTGGGCGCTCCATCACTGGAGATTTTTAAGAAGAGACTGGACATTTATCTGTCTGAGATGGGGTCCTCCTGCTTGAGCAGGGGGCTGGACTAGAAGACCTCCAAGGTCCCTTCCAATTCTATTCTATTCTGTTCTGTTCTATTCTATTCTTCATTCATTCTTTCATAGAATTGATTTGTACTTTCTACAATGCCGCACATTGTTAGGATCATTAGCGACAGCTTGCAAAAAACAGGGGGGGGGGGAATTGGGGAATCTTTTGCAAAGGGGCATATTTCTTTACAGGTGACAAAACCAAACCAAACAAAACCGGAAACTTTTGTAAGGTTTTTTAAAAAAACATATTTCTGAAGAATCTCCCAACAGCTCCTGCAGCCTTCTGCATTTAATCTTATTCCTTTCATCTCTTCAACTCCATCTGTTTTTCTTCTCTAAGCCAGGGTTTGTTTGTTTTTTAATTTGCAAACTTTAAGATGAATGCGCTTCAACTCCTAGAATTTCCCCAGCCAGCATAGGGGAATTCTGGGAGTTAAATTCCAGGTCTTAAAGTTGCCATTAAAAAAAAAAAACTGCTTGGAGTAAATTTGTCATGCAAAGCTCCAATCCCTATAGATACTGTGGCATTCTTCTAGAACAGTGTTTCCCAAACTTGACAATTTTAAGGCCTGTGGACTTCAACTCCCAGAATTCCACAGCCAGCAATGCTGGCTGTGGAATTCTGGGAGTTGAAGTCCACAGGCCTTAAAATTGTCAAGTTTGGGAAACACTGTCCTAGAAGCGTCTTCCTGCCTCTAAATTCAAAGAGAAGGACCGTATACGCAAGGAACTCTCTTTCTTGTCTGCAAGGAACTCTCTTTTACCTCAATACATTTTGCACACCACTGCATTTGGCATTATTTTTGAAATGCTCTATATAACCTCAAGAGACTTTATTAAGGCTTCGGCGTGTACATGCACCCCTGGCTTTACTCTATGCACAAATCGTGGCCTCTGTTGTTTGTATTACTTTATGTCCCTGACATTTCTGTGACGTTCAGAAAACATTTCTCCCCTCTGTGATTCAGGGTGCACTTTGCAATATATTTTAAAGAGCAACCGCTGAAACAATCAAACTAGTATTTATATATATATATAAATATATATAGGAACACACAGTTTCGAAGGTTCTTCCTTGGCCAAAAGCATCTGGCATTTCTTTGCTCTTTTACAAGAACTTTTAAAACCACCGATCCGGCCTGCAAATTTTTATTCCTAACCCCTCAAAGCATGTGGCGCACGCGGCAGGCCAAATCAGTTTAGGATAAATATTGCTGACCGTTAGTTTTCGTGGAAGTAACCCTCGGTGTAATTACCCCGTCTTACTTTAGTGTCCTTTCCTTCCAGGACTGTAAATTCATACCTAAAGCCGTTGCAGAAAGAATGGGTTAATATTAGCCGTGCGGTGTACCCAGCGTTGCCTTAAAATAATCGTCACATGTCCGCTGCAATCTGCTCCACGCTGTCAGCACCGGGTTAGTCATAATAATATCAGATACGGGCTGTCCGAAGTGACATACTAACCAACATGTGAGCTGGCTGACTTTCTGCCAGCAAATGCTGCCCTTCATTCGAACTTTGGTTTAGATATTCATAGCTCAGGGAGCAGCTGAATGGCAGGAATTTACTTCTCGCCTCCCTCTTGGCAAATGCTGTTTATGAGGATGATGAAACTCCAACGGTTGAAGTGTGTTTGTGTGTGTGGGGGGGGGGGTTCGGTCAAGCCATGAAACGCCACAGGACTGGACCTTGAAGAAGCTTCCACTTTTTCAGGGCTTGCTTCCTCAAGGTCCAGGGGTTCTTCTACTATCTCAGGGGCTGCCCCAAAAGAGAAGGAGTCGAGTTGTTCTCCAAAGCACCAGAAGAAGGCAGGACAAGAAGCAACGGAGGGGAACTCATCCAGGAGAGAAGCAACCTAGAACAAGGAGAAACTTCCTGACAGTGAGAACAATTAACCAGTGGAACAACCTGCCTCCAGAAGTTGTGAATGCTCCAACACTGGAAGTTTTTAGAAGAGATTGGACAACCATTTGTCTGAAATGGTATAGGGTTTCCTGTCTGAGCAGGGGGTTGGACTAGAAGACCTCCAAGGTCCCTTCCATCTCTATTATTCTACTCTGTTCTGTTCTGTTCTGTTCTATTCTATTCCATTCCATTATTCTATTCCATTCCATTCCATTATTCTATTCTATTCCATATTCTATTCCATTCCATTCCATTCCATTCTATTCCATTCCATTCCATTATTCTATTCCATTCCATTCCATTCCATTCTATTCTTCAACTGAAGCTTGAGAATGATAGAAAGGCAAGGATGATACACCAGGTGCTTGCCACCCAGTTGTGTAAGTCTACATCCTAATAACCTCCTACATGCAAGTTGCAAATGTGAAGTGATAAGTTACAGCAAAGAATCAATTTGCAAGATCCAATCTAGATTGGTCACCAAGTTTTCAGACTCGTGCTGAAGCCCACCTTTAGGGGAACTTCTCTCCAGCAGGAACTTCTCTCTAACCTCTGGTCCCAGATTGGACCTGCAACATTATATTGGGACACGTACGTTCGCCTTCGTTCGTAAGGACTAGATTGAGTATCATTTGCACCTTGCTCCAAATCTTCTAATGACCCACCAAAGGATCCTCGGCTAAGACCGAACTTGTCCCAGAACTAGGTCCAGATTGAAAGTGGAAAGAGAGCAGATATGGAGGACCAGCCATGAACTCTTAGTCTGATATTAGCCTCGTTTCCAGCCGCTTGCCCCAAAAGAGATGTGGGTCGCCATGTGTCACACATTTGGTTCCAGGAAGATCTCTTAATGCATCAGAGCCCTACCTTTTTAAATGATGGATTAACCCACTCCCTAGACCACTTTGTCTCAACTTTGGTGGCTCTAAGAGGGCTGGACTTTAGCTGATAGTTGAAGTTCACACAACTGAAAGCTGCCTGGGTTGAAAAAGCCGGGCCTAGACTCACGGAGCTTTCTCACTTTTTCCACCCAAGATAAGCCAGGAGGAATGAAAGTCAAGATAACAAGTAGTTGCCTACATTTTTCTATTGCCACTCTTGCCAGCATACATAAACAGAAAGAGGTATCTCAAATGGGAATTTGTCCAACTAGCTGTTTCAGCAGTGTTACCCCCAAGTTTATCAAAACGGTCTTTTTGATAAGAGATACCGAGTTTACTACAGTAGTGGATAAGCGGCAGCTATTTAAGGCCAGGAGATTGCATAATAAGCTAAGCTTTCTGTACTGCGTTCCTGAAGAAACTTTGGCCTTCAAAAGAATTGAAGGATGTTCAAGGGGACCCTGTGAACAGTCTACATTATTTCAACACTGACAATTTTGGCTCCCCAATCCCCTCAGTTTCTGACAGTAGACAATTCTTAGAGAAAGACAACAGGTTCACGAGACCACGATAAACTAAGATATGGGTGGTCCTTGGTGCTCATTTCAACGCGCTAGAAATATTCTCCTTGAACTGAGACAGCCTGAAAAGTGCCACAGAAGCCATGGAAGCCTTAAGGCAGTGGTTCTCAACCTGTGGGTCGGGATCCCATTTGGGGTCGAACGACCATTTCACGGGGGTCGCCAAACAACGCGGTCCGCCATTTTTTTCTCCCTTTTCCTTAGCTGTGCTACTCCCTTTTATTCTATTGGCTTTTGAAAGCCAATAGAATAGACTCTCTTGAATAGAGTCTAATTCTATTGGCTTTCAAAAGCCAATAGGAATTGTCCAGGCTGTCTCTGCCCTGCTGAGCCCGCCAAAAGTCCCATTCTGCAAACGGTGCTGCACCAGTTGAGTAGTCCTCGACTTACGACCAGTTGAGTAGTCCTTGACTTACGACCGGTTGGGGATCGTGGCATTAAAAAGGTTGAGAACCACTGCCTTAAGGAGTCTGAGCGTGGTTGCTGAAGATCTCAGAATAACAGACTTGGAAGGGACCATGGTGGTCTTCTAATCCAGCCCTCTGCTCAAGCAGGACAACTTTACAATTTCAGACCAATGACTCTCCAGTCGCTTCTTGAAAGCTTCCAGTGATGGAGCAAGTCCTTCCCCAGGTTAATTGTTCTCACTGTCAGGAAGTTTCTCCTTAGTTTCAGGTTACTTCTCTCCTTGATGAGTTTCCAACTGTTGCTTCGTGTCCTGCCTTCAGGTGCTTTGGAGAATAGCTTGACTGCCTCTGCTTTTGGGCAACCCCTGAGATATTGGAACACTGCTATTGTGTCATTCCTAATGAGGAGCTAACTCATCTTAGAGGCTGTATCTGTTCTACAAACCTTTCAAGGATCTATTCCACATAGAATCAAAGGGTTGGAAAAATCTTAGAGGTCTTCTAGTGCAACCCCCTGCTCAAGCAGGAGAGCCTATGCCACTTCAGACAAATGGCTGTCCAGTCTCTTCTTAAAAACGTCCAGTGATGGAGCACCCACCACTTCTGAAGGCAAGTCCTTCCCCAGGTTAATTGTTCTCACTGTCAGAACAAATGTCCATGGACATCTCCAGGACAAATGTCCATAGCCACACCATATTAGTCACCTCAAATAAGAAACCCACTGAGTACACCAATATCAATCCCTATTTTCCACATAAACATCTTCCCCCCCAATGCAGATTCTCACATCTTATCCATCATCAGGACCTTTCTAAAACAAGAAATGCCACAACCTTTACCCTTAAGACTGGTGTTACATTTTGCAAACTCGTGGTCAGGAGACTGAGAAAAACCAAGCTCCAGTTTGTGACCCTCACAATTCACACACACCCCTCCCCAGGTGTTCCCTCATCCCTGATCAAATTATAGCTCACAATGACTCTTCACAAAAGGAAAAGTTGCTTAGATATACCAAGTAAAAGCAAAATATAAGTAGTCCTTGACTTACGGCCACAGCTGAGCCCCAAACTTCCTGTTGCTAAGGAAGACAGTTAAGTGAACTTTGACCCAGTTTACAACCTTTCCTTGCCACCGTTGTTAAGTGAATCGCTCTGGGGGTTAAGTCTGGAACATGGTTGTTAAGTGAATCTGGCTTCCCCCCATTGACTTTGATCGTCCAAAAGTCGCAAAAGGGGATCATGTAACCCCGGGACACGGCAACCGTCATCACTACGAGTCTGAAATTTTGATCACGTGACCACGGGGATGCTGCAATGGCCGTAAGTGTGAAAAACGGTCCTAAGTAAGTTTGAACGGTCACTAAATGAACTTTTGTAAGCTGAGCACTACAAGGACAGAGCAGGCTGCCAGCTACTCTGTCGATTACAGCCTTGTCCTACAATCAATATTCATCCTAATCGAGAGATGTATGCTGATTGGTGTACTTTCAAAGTGACAATAAAGTTGTTGTTGTTATTAGAAGCGATTCCTTCAAATAAAAAAAGTGAGAATTTGACCGCTTCATCTCCAGCCCATCCTGGACCAATTTTTATTTTTTTCCTCCAAAGCAGTTCTGGAAAAGGATGAGAAATGTCAACTCCCCTGAAAGAATATAGCCGGAGTAGACGGGAGGCACCTGAGGCCAATTAGGAGTAAATATTCCCAGGGAAATATATTAAGAAAGCATATGGACGGCAACAGCTGATTGAAAAATACTTCAGCTCACGAGAGACACGGCAGATTGTTCCAACGTTGCTTTCCCAGCTGACGGCATGAGACCTTTTCTACAAGTTCCCTCTGGGCAAGCGAACGAGAGTGTAAACATTGTTGTAGGAGCTCAGCTCATCTCCCACGGATTGTTGTTTCTGTGTCTGAAGTCCCTACCCTAGGTAGATAAGGCGATGCTAGCTGCAGATGCTGAGAAGATCCTTCTCCAGTTTTAGAAAAAGAACGGCACACTTATATGACTTCAGTGCTTTAGGAGCTGTACTGGTTACCAGTTGACATGTTGGGTGCAGGTCAAGGTGTTGTTTGTCGCTTTCAAGACCTACACGGCTCCAGACATGGTTATTTGAGAGATTGCCTTTTCCTGCCTGTTCCACCAGATTAAAAAAAAGTTAACTCTATGGTGGGATTCAGCTGGTTCTCACCACTTTGGCAGAACTGGTAGCTAATTTTTTGTTGCCCAGGCCCAGAATGGACTTCCGGAAGCAGCATCCACACAGAGAACCGGTTGTTCGCATATGTAAATCCCACCACTGGGTTAACTCCAACTTAAGGTCCCATTCCCCAGAAGATTGTCCTCTGATGGGGCCACAAAGGCAGGGATTCTTGGTGATCGTCCTATCTTTTGGGATCCTGTGTCAAGGTTGAATTGCTAAGAAGCCATCCCTGGACCATGAGACCCAAGGTCATCAGAAGCAAATGTCTGACGGCAATGTGGACCGTTCCTATAACAAACCGAAGGGATGTGATTGAGTAATGTGAACACTTGGTGGGTGGGGGTTGTCAAAAGCTATTGTCAACCAACCAGATTTTTGAGTAGGAAAACTAGAGTTGGTTTCGCTTCTTCAGTGCCGGGATGTGTATTCAATAAAGATGATCTCTTATGACACCTCAAGACCATAGAGTTTGATATCCTGTTGTAGTAAAAGAATTGATCACCCTCGTGCTTTCTAGGCTTCAGGAGAGCTTTGAAGACCTACAAGGTACTTCTTCGTGTTATTGGAAGATGGAATTGCAACCACGTTTCTATTTATTGGTGATTATTTCTTGTTTTATTATACGCTGATATTGTTCACTGCCTAGAACCTATAAGAATGGACAGCATACAAAGAAGCAAGGTATATACTGTAAGGAGTCAGAAAAGGATTATTTGGGCAGTGGGGTTCCCCCTGCAAATAAGTTGGGTGTTGTTGTTTTTTTTAAAAAAGGGAGGCATTCTAACAACAATTCTTTGGGAGGTTTTGTTATCGTTTCCAATAGATTCAGTCTTTTGCTTCCTTCACGCACTTTCCAGATGTTCAATCAGCACATTTGCAACCTGGCTCTTGCAACAACATCTGGTTATTATACCTCCATCCCTAGACAGAGCAGTTCTTGTGGGCCAGAAAAAGCCCTACACAAGTACTTTTTTTTCAGGTTTAACAGTAAATATACAGTCCTTAGAGATCAGCTTCTGTAAAATGCTCAGGGCAGGAATCCATCAGCGATCCTGACAAATGACTATCAGACTCTACTTGAGTGTATCCAGTGAAGGAGAGTCCACCGCCTGCTGTGCATTGCTGACAAGTCACTAGGAATGTTTTTTTTCTCCTCTACAGCCTAACCAAAATATGTTTTCTTATACCACCAGTTCTTGTTCTGTTGTGCTTGAAACATCTCTACAACATTCTGCCTCAGCGTTTACAAGACAATCCTTCAGATACTTGAAGACAAGGATCATCTCTCCCCAATGTCTTCTCCTAACTGAGATTACTTAACTCTTCCCACCACTCCTTTTAAGGTTTTTCTTCCACATCTTTAATCATCTTGATGGCTCTCCTCTGGACATACTTCAGGGTATCAATGCCCTTCCAAAAATGTGGGGTCCAGAACTTGTACAGTACTTTAGCTGTGGTCTGCCCAATGAAGAGCAGAGAAGAACAATGATGGAATTTGACCAACCCTGTCCTTCTTTTGGTGCAACATAGGGCTTCCTTCCTTCCTTCCTTCCTTCCTTCCTTTTCATTTCCTCCCTCCCTCCCTTCCCTCCTCCTCCCTCTCCTCCCCTTCCTTCATTCCTTCCTTCTTTCTCTCCCTCCCTCCTTCCCTCCCCCCTTCCTTCCTTCCTATCCTAGCCGTGGGGATGCAGTGGTTAGAATGCAGCATTGCAGGCTGACTCTGCCCACTGCCAGCAAGTTCGATCCTGACCAGCTCAAGGTTGACTCAACCTTCCATCCTTCCTGCCGAAGTTGATAAAATGTGGACCCAGATTGTTGGGGGCAACAGGCTGATTCTGTAAACTGCTTAGAGAGGGCTGTCAAGCACTATGAAGCAGCATATAAGTCTAAGTGCTATTGCTGATCCTTCCTTCCTTCCCTTCCTTCCTTCCTTCTTTCCTTCCTTCCTTCCTCCCTCCATCCCTCCCTCCCCTCCCTCCCTCTTCATTATACTGTTGGCTTGTTTTGATCTGCAAATGCTCCCAGTATGATCTTCCCCATTCTGTAATCACGCCTTTGATCTCTTCAACTGAAATAAAGAATTTTGCACGTGCCCCGATCTTGTCATCCCCGTCTCTTCTCTGTCCTATCTTTGTTTTTGTTTTTCCTCAGATTGAATAATCATGTTTTCAACCTGTCATCTACGCCACTTTACAAACACGTCGAGCAGTGCAGGACCTGTACTCTATCGCTCAAAAAAAAAATATTAATTTAGCTTGACATCCATTCGAGGGACACAATTGTTCAACCATCCTCGCATTCATCTAGCTGTCGTACAGTTTGTCATCATGTCTATCAGAATCTGACGAGAGATGTTGTTGAATGGTTTGCAAAAGTCAAAGGACATTGTGTCCACTACATTCCTGTGGCCAACTAAACTGGTCCCTTTCAAATATGGAGATCGGCTGGTATGGAAGGACTTGTTAATCCCACATTTGTTCCTGCCAAACAAGGAGACTTTTCAAAATGCTCGCAAAGCAATTGCAATCTCAGTATTGATTTCAAGCCGATCGTTCTCTGGTTACCCAAGTCCTCTCTCTCTCTTCCCCCCCCCCCATTTGCCCATCTCTAATCCTCTGGCATTCTATCCATCTGGCTTGATTTCTCGAAGATCACAGAAAACAGCACCAAAGTGACAGGAGCAACTTCCTTCCGGACTGCCCGTTGCAATGAGTTGGTCCTGGTGAGTTAAGGGCCACAGCAAAAGAACTATTTGCTGGTGGGAAGTAGGGAAGGACTAGGGGGGATAGGATAGCACTGTTCCAATATTTGAGGGGGGGGGTCAACCTCTTCTCCAAAGTGCCTAAGAAGCAACGGATGGAAACTGATCAAGGAGAGAAGCAACCTGGAACTAAGGAGAAACTTCATGACAGTTAGAACAATTAACCAGTAGAACTACCTGCCTCCAGAAGTTGTGCATGCTCCAACACTGCAAGTTTTTAAGAAGAGACTGGACAGCCATTTGTCTGAAATGGTATAGGGTTTCCTGCCTGAGCAGGGGGTTGGAGTAGATGACCTCCAAGGTCCCTTCCAACTTTATTTATTTATTTATTTATTATCATCATTATCATGAGCATCATCATCATCATCATCATGGATCATCACACAATCAGCCAGATGTTCAGACTGGAATTGGCATTTTGTCTACCTATCGAGCCCTTACCCAGGACCTGGGATAGGGATAGGCAGATGTGGATGTTTGATGGTATTACAGATCTCGTCACAGGATGGAAGCAGTTCCTAATAAGGCCGCCTTTTGCAATTGACTAATAGCGAATTTGTCAATGCCAATGGTGTTCAAGTGGTGCTCCAGTTGTTTTGGGATTGCACCCAAAGAGCCTATTACTATTGGTACTACCCTTGCTTGCTTTTGCCACAGTATTATTATTATTATTATTATTATTATTATTATTATTATTATTAGATAAAGGTGTCAACATTATGTAATGTACAGCAAACCTATCATATGTTTCTACAGCGAGGATATTGTGGTTTTCGTAGGTTTCTCTACAATTCATAAAAATCTTTCGCTTTTTGCTCAGTGGCTGAGTTAAAATATGACACTGTTGGGATCCCTGTGCTGGTTCCCGGAATAACCATTTTTAGGTTTGCCTGCCATATTAAACCATAAAGTATTGGTTCAACATTTCCTGCAATGATTGACTCTTCCCTCCCATATTATGGTTTAATGTCATGCAGAAGCTAGTTAGCTGGCAAGGAAAGAAATCCCAAGGAATAAAAGGCACAGAGATGGAGTGGAAATCATTTATCCCATTTTCTCTAAACGATGCACCTGGAAATAATTAGCATTCAGGAGGGGGAGAAAAAACCAATGAAAGTATATTTAGGAAATTAGAGAAACACCCCCCCCCAAAAAAAAGCTTTTTTTTTTTTTAAAGTAACCCCAAAGAAGGAAACAAATGGGTAGTGCGGTAGGACAAATCAGTATGGGATACAAATGGAAAATTAAAAGCCCAAATGAATAACATTTGGATTCTTTTAATAGGTATCTTAGCCCAGGGTTCAAAGATAGATTGAGTGATGGATTAGATGAGGGGCTGATTTCATAGGCCGTCCAAATTCATAGTAACTCTGGGTGGCTTAGAATAATGCAAATACTATGCAAATGAAAGGGAAAAAATTGGCAATGTTACCAAAAACAAACACCACACCAGGAAAACAACAATGGTTCAGGCATGAAACACCAAGTCCACATGTGAACGACATATAGGAATCTTCACTAATAATAGTCAGCCTTTCCTTGGAGTTAAAATAAGGGTGCACAGAATTCAAGGGGAGTTGGACTTCAATCAGTCAGAATAGAGCTGGAAGGGACCTTGGAGGTCACCTAGTCCAACCCCCTGCTCAAGCAGGAGTCCCTATAGCATTCCAGACATGTGGCTGTCCAGTCTCTTCTTAAAAGCCTCCAGTGATGACGCACCCACAACATCTGAGGGCAAAGTTGTTCCACTGGTTAATTGTCCTCACTGTCAGGAAGTTTCTCCTTAGTTCGATGTTGCTTCTCTCCTTGATTCGTTTCCATCCGTTGCTTCTTGTCTTGCCTTCTGGGTGTTTTGGAGAATAAGTTGACCCCTTCCTCTTCTTTGGGGGAGCCCCTTAGATATTGGAAGACTGCTCTCATGTTCTTTTCTCTAGACTGGCCATACCAAATTCCTATATTGGGCCATACCCAATGAAGGTTTTTTTTTACTTGTGACTACACAAGGATTCTAGGCTACTCGCTCTTTTGACTCCACCTCCAGCTTCTGCTGCCCCCGTTCCTGCCTTTATCAACCCCTCTTATCAAAGACCAGGAAAGAGCCAGGTTTTAAGAGGTCGGGATGGGGACATACAATTCTCCAAAGAGACACTATTTCAGTGGGCAGGTGCTCTGATAGACAAGGCCCATTTCCTGGATCAATCAGGTGTCATTTTCTAACTGATGGGTCTTGAAATCTGGCCATAGAGGCAGAAATCAACTAGTCCTTATTACGCTTTAGCAAGATATATAAAACCAGTTGTTTTTGCCCTCTGGGTCTTCTAGGGAACAGCTAGAAAGACGCCTAAGCAGTGATGCCACCAAGTAAGACATCTGAACACACTAAACTCTTACAGTATTAGCTTTTATGACCGTCTCAATTTAAACCCTCGGTGTAAATGCAGCGACTGTTTTACAATTACCAAAACCTGGCAACCAGGCCCCAACGTTTGGCTTTTGTACAAAATAATCTGGCAACTAGCCCAGAGATCGCAAACGCTGCCAGCTCATTAACTGGCAACTCAACTTCCATCTTCATTGAGACACAAATAGGCCCCGCCATTGCTCTTCCGTTGCACGCATGTCTACGGCAAGGCTAAAATACGTCAGCTTGTTTTTGGGCCATGCAATGACATCTTGTCCCTAAACCTTCGGAGATAACGGAATTGTTGACAACAGAAATGATAATAACTTGGTTTTAAAATCTCAGTCTTTGTAAACGAGCCGTAATATGGTGATCGTATTAAAGGTCCATTGGGTGACCTTTCATCAGTTTTGAGTGCTTTGTCAAACTTTGAACGGCTCGAGAAATCTGAAAGTAAATGGGACTAGTTGTTGAAGTCTAGTGACTTGAAAAATGTGCCGATTGGAGGAGTCTGTTGTTACAGAAATGGCTAGTCCATATTAAGTTTGCAAAAATAATAAGTTGAGGCTCTCGTATTACCGTTTTCATTCTGCTGCACTATGAAAGGAGTCGGAGGTTAATGCGTTTCTTTTTTTCTCCTTTATCCTTCCTTCTCCTTTTCCCATTTCCCCACTATTTTACACTTTAATAAGTTTAATAATTGCAAGGTTCAACACACCTCTTTTCTTCTCTCACAAATTCTCACAAATAAACTCTGTTAGACTTTTGTTTTTCTGTTATTCTTTCTACGATCAAGCCCAGAGGATAGATATAGATAGAGAGATACATAGATATAGATATAGATATAGATATAGATATAAATATAGATATAGATCAGGGGTCTTCAAACTTGAAGTTCTGGGAATTGAAGTCTACAAGTCATAAAAGGGCCAAGTTTGAAGACCCCCTGAGATAGATAGATAGATAGATAGATAGATAGATAGATAGATAGATAGAGAGAGAGAGACAGATAGAGATAGATGATAGATAGATAGATAGAGATACATATATAGATAGATAGATAGATGATAGATAGATAGAGATAGATGATAGATAGATAGAAATAGATAGAGATAGATGATAGATAGATAGATAGATGATAGATAGATAGATGATAGATAGATATCACAAAAAATTAATCAATAGCTATTGCTTTATATTCCTAGAAGAGATCAATCCCGACTGCTCTTTAGAAGGCCAGATCCTGAAGTTGAAACTCAAGTACTTTGGCCACCTAATGAGAAGGACTCACTGGAGAAGAGCCTAATGCTGAGAAAGATGGAGGGCAAGAGAGGAAGGGGACGACAGAGAATGAGGTGGCTGGATGGAGTCACTGAAGCAGTAGGTGTGAATTTAAATGGACTCCAGAAGATGGTAGAGGACAGGAAGACCTGGAGGAACATTGTCCATGGGGTCGCGACGGGTCGGACACGACTTCGCAATTAACAACAACAACAACAATTGCTTTATATTATATGAATTTACCTATACGGATATCATCTTTGTGTAAAACACAGTGCTTGGTAATTGTGTATTGCAGAGAGGCGAGGAGAGTTGTTAAATTCAGATGGCAGCAGAGAAGGAAGAAATTTCAGCTAACCTTGGAACTTAAATCCTTTTTTTCTGTGAATGATCTGTTACATGCCAACTTAAGTTCCCCAGGAAGAAATGGGAGAGCTCAAAGCTGTTTTCACTCATCGAGATGTGTAACCACACTTCATAGTTACTCATTTGAGAGAGAAATATGTTCCGCTTTCATCCATCCTTATGTCAAGGCCGGACACTCAAAACACATGCTGTACTTGAGCTGTGAAACAAACACCTTATAACCACCACTAAATTTCCTTTCACCGGGAAGCTCAATTCAAATTGTGGTAGGATTACAAAAAGCCAAAGAAATTCAACCAATCAATCAGAATAGAGCTGGAAGGGACCTTGGAGGTCTTCTAGTCCAACCCTCTGCTCAGGTAGGAGACTCTACTCCTTTTCAGACAGGTGGTTGTCCAGTCTCTTCTTAAAGACCTCCAGTGTTGGAGCATCCACAACTTCTGAAGGCAAAGCTGTTCCACTGGTTGATTGTCCTCACTGTTAAGAAGTTTCTCCTTAATTCCAGGTTGCTTCTCTTGTTGTTTCCATCCATTGCTTCTTGTCCTGCCTTCAGGCGCTTTGAAGAACAGGTTGACCCCCTCCTCTTTGTGGCAGCCCCTCAAATACTGCTATCGTGTCTCCCCTATTTCTTCTTTTCTTTAGACTGGTCATTCCCAGTTCTTGCAACTCCAGGCCTTTAATCATCCTAGTTGCTCTTCTCTGCACTTTCCTCCAAAGTCTCAACATCTTTTTTGTACTTTGGTGACCCAAAACTGGATGCAGCATATTCCAGGTGTGGCTTTACTAAGGCTTTATAAAGCGGTACTAAGACTTCATGTGATTTTGATTCTATGCCTCAGGGAGGGATATTTTTAAAGATTTTTGCACCAAATTATCTTGACAAGCAGCTCTTTCCTTCGCTGGAGGGGTGAAGGTGAATGTTTCCTCTTTCTAAAGGGTGACAGGCATTTTGACAACCTGAAGCTTCATCACAGTGGCAAGAAAAGAAAACCACGGGGCCAAACTCACAGAAGAACCGTCTCACTTAGCAACGGAAATCCTGGTCGTAAGCGGAGGACCGCCAGCTTCAGAGCAAGCCTAGTCCTTTAGCCAAAGGGCGCAGGAAGCCCAATTCTCCCCTCCTTGACTTTGTCTTCGCTCTCCAAATCAAGATGTCCTTTGGTAGTAGCCAACGTCCACAAAGGTTGGGATCTGTTCCAAGACCGATCCGTAGCCGTGTGATTTCATGAAAAGGCTCATTAGTCAGGACAAGGCTGGGAGCAACCGGCAACCTCAGAGAGCTTTTGTTATTTTTTTTTGGTTGCCTGAGCCTGTGCGGCTTTAAAGTCTCCTTAACCTTCAGAGTCATCTCATTAGTCAAGGCAAGCCTGGGAGTTCTCCATGCCCAGAGCTGCCTTCCAGACGGGCAGGGCTGAATTCGGCCTCTCCTAATGACAAGGATCCCCCCCCCCCCGTCGAGCTACATGCCCTTCCCCTGGAGTTCAGTTACTGTAGGCCTTCAAGGGGGGGGGGGGGGGAGAGAACAGCAAAGTTGGCCCTGCAGACAGAAAACGAGCAGAAATCCCCCGGACGATGGCCAACCACGCTCATAATTTAGCAGATCATTAATCCCGCTCTGCTAAAAGAAGCCGCAAAGCAGAACTGAAATATGCAAATCCACCCACGTTGCTTTGAATTTTGGCTCCCTTCGTCCATCCACCTTTTATCATCCCTGCTGTTCAATTGTGATTATTTATTTCTCGCCCTCGCTGTAACCTGAGGGCCCCATTTAGGTATTTATTTCCAAATGTGAAAATAACGTGAACAGCTATGAGGACAAATGTCCTTATAAGATTATGTAGAATAGAATAGAATAGAATAGAATAGAATAGAATAGAATAGAATAGAATAGAATAGAATAGAATAGAATAATGAATAGAATAGAATAATGTAGAATAGAATAGAACAGAATAATGAAGAATAGAATAGAATAGAACAGAAAAGAATAGAATAGAATAGAATAGAATAGAATAGAATAGAATAGAATAGAATAGAATAGAATAGAATAGAATAGAATAATGTAGATTAGAATAAAATAGAATAGAATAGAATAGAATAATAAAGAATAGAATAGAATAGAATAGAATAGAATAGAATAGAATAGAATAGAATAGAATAGAATAGAATAGAATAGAATAGAATATCTTTATTGTCATTGTGCAACTCACAACGAAATTAAGTTGTGGAAGACACGATGGCAGTGTTCCAATATCTCAGGAGCTGCCCCAAAGAAGAGGTGAGTCAACTTATTTTCCAAAGCACCTGAAGGCAGGACAAGAAACAATGCATGGAAACTAATCAAGGAGAGAAGCAACCTGGAATTAAGGAGAAACTTTCTAACTTCCTAATTGTCTTCTCAGAAGACAATTAACCAGTGGTACAGCTTGCCTTCTTCACAAGTTGCGGGTCCTTCATCATTGGAGGGTTTTTTAAAAAAGACTGGACAACCATCTATCTCAGTGGTTCTCAACCTGTGGGTCGGGACCCCATTTAGGGTCGAACGACCATTTCACGGGGGTCGCCAAACAAGGCTGTCTGCCATTTTTCCCCCCTTTTCTTTGGCCATGCCCCTGGCACCTGGTGATGTATAAGTGGTTGGGGGTCACCACAACATGGGGAACTGTATTATGGGGTCGCGGCATTAGAAAGGTTGAGAACCACTGGTCTATCTGAAATGGTATTGCATCTCCTGCTTGAGCAGGCGATTGGACTAGAAGACCTCGGAGGTCCCTTCCAGCTGTATTCTGATTGACTGATATAAGGTATAATTGGGGTGCAAAAATATATAGGTCGAAGGGGACAACAATTTATATGAACACACTTGAAAGCGCTTTATCTGAGTGCACAGTGGAACTCAATAACATGCTACTGTTTCCCAGTATGGTTTAACTGTCAACATACAGCAAAACATGTTATTCCTAGGAATCAGTGGGTTCCTGAACACAGTGAAAAAGATGTGAAAAAGGAAAATATATATGTATATATTGGAGGAGAACGGAACACCACCAATCAGGACGATCGACATATTCTCTTTAGTAGAATTATTTGAACGCAGGTTCTCTGGCACAAAACAATTGCTTGAAAATTCAGCAGATGTGTGTGCTGACCCAATTCCGCTCGATCTTGGAATGTGTTCACCCTATATTTATTCAGTAATAAGTGGGCTATCAGTAGGAAGCAGGAAAGGTTAGCCAGAGGCCCGATCCTTGGGCTGGATGACCGATAAAAATATAGCAACGCTACATCCGACGAAATAAGAATCGGTTTTACTGGCAATACGTTACAAATTGGGGAACAAAATCCAGGATGTCCCTAAAGCAGGGGTCCCCAACCCTATACGATTCCAGACAGGGTGCTGTCCAATCTCTTCTTCAAAGTCTCCAGGGATGGAGCACCCACCACTTCTGGAGGCAAGGGGTTCCACTGGTTAATTGTCCTCACTGTTGGGAAGTTTCTCCTTAGTTCCAGGTTGCTTCTCTCCTGGATTTAGGAAAGAGCAACCCTAAGACCCACTTGCCCTCATATGCTTTGCCATTTAGTTAGGGCAGCATTTTCTGTTTAGTCCCCTCTAATGAGATCCTTTGCCCATCTGTCCTGGCATTGCCCAATCAATCAATTTATGGGGAACAGACTCCGATTTGCAATGCAGCATTTACTGAATGCAGCCGTTAAGTCCTTCGGATGTGGGTGAAGGCAACAGCCAAACAAGTCCAGAAAAATTTGCAGCATTGCAAAGAGTAGAAAAAGCATCCCTTAAAATAAAGGGCCTATTATCTAAGCGTTTCTTAGTTTATGGGAAGACTCGTGCCTTTTATTATCACCAGTGGAGTCCTTGGATGTCACAATTTATCAATCTTTATTTCGCATCTGTCAAGATAGCTCGGAGATCTCACCTTCCAATAACACTTAATTAAGAAGAGGTTAGGGAGAAAACGCCACTAATTTGGAACTCAAAGACTACTACTAAGAGGGACTCAAAAGAAAGTGGCAAATTTAAAAACAATAGCCACAAGAAGCCCACATTTATAGACCACACTCGCTCTTCGAAACGAGGCAAATTGGACCCTTTGGGACTCTTTTGACTTAAGCAAATATAATAACGCAAATCCAAAAAACGATCCTCCCCCATAATTGTCTCTCGTCTCTTTTCGTTGGGGTCTGAAACGGGGAGACGACTTTCTTACTCAAGATTTACTGTGGGGATCGAGTATTTACATAAACAATTTATGTCGAGAGTGTGCAATTCCACACTTTTAAAGATGGGAGTCTTTTTAAAGTCACAGGCTATCAAGCCGGAATACATTTGCCCGCTCTAGTTTTCACTTCAGGTAATCTGTACAATTTTCTGCACAAGAGCCCAGCAGGTCAGACTAAAAAAAAAGAAAAACCATTTAGAAGTGATTTAAAATAAAAGGAGGAAAAATAATACGACACTTTAAACATGGAAGCCAAGGGCTATCTTTTCAAAATGATATTTGGAGCAGATAACCTGCATGAAGAGGGTAGGAAATAAATGGGAAGGCAAAGGAAGCAGGGCGGGGGGAAAAAATTAACACTTTCTCTCCCGTCTGAAATAAACTTTACAGTGTCTTCAGGGCCTGCAAAACACAACACTTCTCTTGTGTGACACTCAATAAGGATTCAGACAATTGGTGAGGCTGGGTTTGTATCTTTACTGTTTTCTGAGCTCAAGTTAAGGTGTGGATTTACCCAGATAAATTTCAAAGTGAGACAGGTACAGAATATTTATACTGGCAAGTCCTTTGAAATGTTGTAACACGGGGACAACATGTATATAGATATAATAAGCAAATGAAATCAGATGTTTTCCTGTAGAACGAATAATACAGAAGAAAGACAGATAGGCAAGGATAGGCCCACTAGCCCCAATGGCCTTGTGCAATTAATAAACCACAAAACTGAAGTCCAAGCTCTACTTATATAGTAGGCTGTTTGTTGTTGCGTAGAGAAACAGGAAACAAGTGGCTGTGTCATCTCTTGCACAGCTCTTAGTTGAGTACTTTTTATATTTAAGGAGATGTTCAAAAACCATTGCCGAGAGGAATCGCAGAGGGAAAATTAATTAGAAAAACAAAAACAAGTGACTTACAAGCCGAATAAAATCGATTAAACAATGAGAAATAATATTCAATCCGTGCTGCCTATTAAAACTCCTTGTATCAATCTGAGGTTTCAAAGCCACTGTTGATTTCAAGTCAATAAGCAATGAAAAGTTTTAACATTTTATTTCTCTATACTGCCCAGGCTCCTTCTGTGAGAAAGGTGGAAGGATTCTAAATATGGGAAATGAATAAAATATTATAGGCAACACAAATCGGAACGATCTGTTAACAGTTTATCGGTAGCCTAAAATTCTACCCCTATTTAAGAACTTGAGGGGCAGATAATATATTAAAAACCTTACGTTAATAAAAATTCCAGACTTTAGATACAGTATGATGTTTTACTAGCTTCACAGAAAAAAATATTATCTATTCAGGGAAGTTACAACAAAACTATATATTTGGGGAAATAGTAAAGTCAAAAAAAATGTTCAAACAAGGAAGTTTGTATAACAGGCAGTTGCATTTTAATTTTTTTTCCTTTTATTTATTTATCAAATTTGGAAACTAGCCATCATCCTCCAAAGAGGGACTCTGTTTCTATTTTATTCTGTACAATCTGCGTTTCTTGAGGCTCCATTAGAAACACAGGCAAATTGGAGAACTGGAGAAGCTTTAAGTTTAAATGCAGACCTGCGCCGTTGAATAAAAAGCAAATGGCGCATTTAAAAAAAAGTTGAATAAAAAAGGAATAACTTTAAGATCAGTGGTCTGATCTTAGCAAGATCTTCACTTCCCTGTTTTGGATTCCAGGCTTTGTTTTGCATTAATTTGAAACTTGAAAGCCTTGTTTTGTATTTTCTTTATATATTAGTCATTTAGTGACATTAACAATAAGGAGCAACATGTCTACTAAAGCTGCACATCCATCTCTCTCTTGTGTTTTTGTCAACGTTATTATCTCTAAATAACTGGGATGAAAGTTACAAAGATTTGCCTACAGTTAGATGAATGCCTCTCAGGAGCTATCTGTTACGTCTTTGTGTTTCCGGGAACATTTGGACATGTCTTCTGGAAGAAGGCAAACCCAAGTGTGAAACCAATAAAGAATATTTGTAATTCAGGGTTGAAATTAGGAGTTTCATATGAAGAAGGGCTGCTGGAATTGGGTATGGCCAGTCTAGAGAAAAGAAGGACCAAGGGGGACATGATAGCAGCATTCCAATATTTGAGGGGCTGCCACAAAGAAGAGGAGGGGGTCAACTTATTTTCCAAAGCACCAGAACGCACGACAAGAAGCAAAGGATGGGCACTAATCAAGGAGAGAAGTAACCTGGAATGAAGGAGAACTTTCCTGACAGAACAATTAACCTTTGGAACAGCTTGCCTCCAGAAGTTGTGGGTGCTCCATCCCTGGAGGTCTTCAAGAAGAGACTGGACAGCCACTTGTCGCAAATGGATGGGTCTCCTGCTTGAGTTGAGGTTTGGACTAGAAGACCTCCAAGGTCCCTTCCAACTCTGCTATTCTCTTATTCTGAGGGGCTCTTGGTGCTCTCTGAGGTTGGCTGCTTTCTTGCAGATGTTTTATTACTCAAACTAGTATCACACGATCACTGTGATGTTCAGTGTGTCGTGATGTTTTGGTGACAAAATGTCTGCAAGAAAACAACCAAGCTCCGAGAGCAACTTTTGGAACCTCCTTGGGCATCGAAGCTGTAAATGGGGAAAAAAACAACAACAGGTTCAATCTTAGTTTTAAATATAGCTTTTTATATAAAACCACCCATAGCTTCTTATAGACCATAAGAAAGACTGAGCGCCAAAGAATGGAGGCCTTTGAACTCTGGTGCTGGAGAAGATTCCTGCGAGTCCCCTGGACTGCAAGGCGATCAAACCGGTCAGTCCTGGAGGAGATCAACCCTGACTGCTCTTTAGAAGGCCAGATCCTGAAGTTGAAACTCAAGGACTTTGGCCACCTAATGAGAAGGAAGGACTCACTGGAGAAGAGCCTGATGCTGGAAAGATGGAGGGCAAGAGAAGAAGCGGACGACAGAGGTGGCTGGATGGAGTCACTGAAGCAGGAGACGTGAACTTAAATGGACTCCAGAAGATGGTTAGAGGACAGGAAGGCCTGGAGGAACATTGTCTATGGGGTCGCGATGGGTCGGACACGATTTCGCAATTAACAACAACAAGCTTCTTATATCTGCCTTTGTTTATGTTGGCATTATTTGTTCCTCTGAGAGTTATCTAATAATGGGCACCATGCTTTAATCCTAAACGTAATAACATCAATTAAGTACCATTTGAGAACATCTGGAATCCTCCAGCCAAGCCAAATTGGAATTTACAAGCATTATGGAATAACTGTGCGTAAAAAGGGTTTGTTGCTTGTTTGTAACTCAAGAGTAGCATAATCCTGGTTAGGTTTGTAGCTGGGAGATCTCATCCAAGCTATCTCTACCCCTCAAGCATTGTCTTCTTTGCATTTTTCACTTGTAAAAAGGATCGAATGTTACTGCTTATGCAAAAAACAAAGGGAGAAAAGGAGTCGTATCCCTAAGGAAATTTACCCATGTATTACTATTATCCTTCTCATCTTTCCTATTACCTTCTCCTATTGGTGTCTTACGCCTATTACTTTATTGGTTGTATCTTATGATTTATGATTTATCACTTTGTTGCTTGTATGTACACTGAGAAATTCTGCAGTGGAGACAAATTCCTTGTGTGTCCAATCACGCTTGGGCCAATGAAAAATATTCTATTCTGTTCTGTTCTCTGTTCTGTTCTACTCTATTCTACTCTACTCCACTCCATTCCATTCTATCTATTCTATTCTATTCTGTTCTGTTCTTTGTTCTGTTCTGCTCTGTTCTATTCTACTCTACTCCACTCCATTTCCATTCTTTATCTATTATTCTATTCTATTCTATTCTATTCTATTCTATTCTATTCTATTCTATTCTATTCTATTCTATTCTATTCTGTTGTTCTATTCCATTCCAGTCCAGTCCAGTCCATTCCATTCTATGTTCTACTCTACTCTACTCTACTCTACTCTACTCCACTCCACTCCATTCTTTATCTGTTCTGTTCTGTTCTGTTATACTATACTCTACTCTACTCTACTCTACTCTACTCTACTCTACTCTACTCTACTCTACTCTACTCTACTCTACTCTACTCTACTCTACTCCACTCCACTCCACTCCACTCCACTCCACTCCACTCTATTCTATTCTTGTCCTGTCCTCAGGTGTTTTTGAGAACATGTTAACACCCGTCCTGTGTGATAACTCTGTGACTGTGACACAAAGGAGACCCATGTTTTCAAAATATAGCTGTAGAAACTCTTGCCTATATAATTATACATTCTGAAAACGTGAATGGAATTAGAGAAAAAGTACAGCCAGAGATTTCGTGATATCCTAACAGAAGCAAGCAGGGTGTAAGGACATTTTATTGCCTTCTTTTACATACATTGTCTGAGCAGTGTGTTGTTTCTGGCTCTTTTAAATATGCTAACTTTTGGCTGTAATAATAATAAAAAATCATTTATACCGCACTGAGACAATAGCATTATGCTTTATAGATTTTAGTTCCCAATCTTACGCCATTAATATATGAATTTGATATGCTGTCTGATTATTCTCTATATCACTTGCTGATTTGTGTTCTACTGCTTTATTCATGGTGGTATAGGATTTCCTGGGAAATGTTCTCTTTTGGTAAATTTGAAGCAGATGAAAGTGCATCCAGAGACACGGTCTAGAACGCAAATAGGTGGAGTAAGATAAATGGTATTAGAGGGAATTTGAACTTCATAGGAACACGCATTCTGCAAGACATGTCCACACGTATGCTATCACGTTATTACAAACAAATTTACATGTTGTTAAATTTCTCTGGCAAAGCATCTGCTTGAAATCCTCAAGAGAGAATTCTCTTCAAATTCTCATTTGAAGAGAATTTCACTCTTCAAATAACCTTAGCGAAGGATGGGTTTTGCTGTTTACTCCAGCATGATTATTTTGGCTTTACTCCTTGACCCAAAATCAGGAATTTGGGAATTCAGGACTCTGTCAAACCAAGAATATTCAGCTTAAGAGTTGTCAATACACTCGCTTAAATTTAAAATCTCGGCCAGCACTGATTCTTGTTTGTGTAGGCCAGGGGTAGGCAACCTTGGCTCTCTTATGATTTGTGGACTTCAACTCCCAGAATTCCTGAGCCAGCCACACTGAGGGGAAAGGGAGAGGTTTCCAAGCTGAGCCAGGCTGGCTCAGGAATTCTGGGAGTTGAAGTCCACGAGTCATAAGAGAGCCAAGGTTGCCTACCCCTGGTGTAGGGGATCAATGGGTCATCTTCAATACCTGAACTTACTGATTGGGTCATCAAATATAATGAGATACTCTTTGTCAGTAAAGCTTATGTTAGGTGAAAATCAGAACTGAACGAGAGCAAGTAGCCCATTTCTTGAGTAAAGAGCAGCTCTGATAATGTCGTTATTTTGGATTAACTCAATTCTAAGAGAGCCCATTTAAAACTTTTTGCAGAATTAAGAGAGCGATTTACCCCCAGCTGCTTCTTCACACTGGATTCAGTTCAAGGATTTGTTATTCACTGCGGATGCTTCTAAAGTTCTAAAATAGTTAAGGGTTATGAAGGAAACAACATGCTTTTTAAGCCCATTGCCTTTTTACCGGAAGTAAAATGAAATTAATATCAGTTACTGAAACTATCTATGTAATAAGGAACTTGAATATCCTCTTCTGATAAACCACTGGAGGATTATTGTAAAGACCATAATATGCCTAAAATCTTAAGATGAGCTTCGTATAAAAAAGCTTTGCTTACATTACACACCTCAATTTGATCAGAGCAGATGTATCTTAGGGTTAGATGAAAGTCACATGGGTCATCTTTATCACACATTTTGAAAAATGTAGAGTAAAGTAGAGTAGAGTAGAGTAGAACACAGCATGGAACGGAATGGAACGGAACAGAACGGAATGGAACAGAACAAATACAACATGTGTGGGGTATTTCATATTTTTCCAAGGTTTTGGACTGTAGCAATTATTTATTTATCAGGCTGTCAAAATGACTAATCAGCAAGAAACAAAACTTGCAATGTTTTAATCCCCTAGAAAGAAGATACGGGTTTGTGGTGTAAACTTAAATCACAAAAGCTAAACCTACTTTTCAAACTTCCTACCTGGACATTGAGAAGAAGAATTTTTGTTGCACAAATCTCTAAAAACAATGCATTAGATTTCCCGAAATATTTTTCAGGGTTGCAGAGAAGAAACATTTGGCAAAAAAAAAATAGCCATAGCAAAATGGCTAATTCATTTCAACAATCCTAATTTCATCCAACTGTTCAGTTCAGGGAAACCCAGCTATCCAAATCTGTTGGATATTTCTCAGAACAATAAATGACATTAAATATTTCAGTTTAAAATAAAAATACCAAAAATACCATCTCTCCAAGCCCTCCTGACAACTATCAGTCAAGCTGAAATACAAGCAGTTTGATTTGGCGTAAGGTATTTTAGTTTTTAGACAGACAGACAGACAGACTGCCTACCCTTCGATTTTGGTTTACTCTGTAATCTTGGTTTATGTCGACATTCATCTCAATTTTAAACTTCTCTTTCTTTTTAAGTGGGTGTATACAATTAGGATGGATGGATGGATGGATGGATTGTAGGAGATGAGCAGGCTGAGCCCAAAGGAGGAGGGGATCAAACGCGTCATAAGTCACAAATCCCTGTGACCACAACAATAACAATAACAATATAGGATACAAAATTGCAAAGGAAAATAATAGGAAAGATAGGAGAGAGAAAAGGGAAGGGAAAGTGGAGATAGATAGATAGATAGATAGATAGATAGATAGATAGATAGATAGATAGATAGATAGATAGAAGACAGACAGACTGACAGACAGACAGACAGATGTCAATTGCCAGGGAAAATCTATCTATCATCTATCTATCTGTCTATCTGTCTGTCTGTCTGTCTCTGTCTGTCCGTCCGTCCATCCATCCATCTATCTTATCCATCCATCCATCTCTATCTATTTATCTCTATCTCTATCTATTTCTGTCTATCTATCCATCTATCTATCTATCTATCTATCTATCTATCTATCTATCTATCTATCTATCTATCTATCTTCTATAATCCTTCTATCCATCCATTCATCTATTGTAAGAGATGACCAGGCTGAGCCCAAGGCATCATAACTCACGAGAGATCTAAGTCCAGCCAACTTTGAGCCGTTCTTATCTTCCGCTTATTTTCCTTGACCGTTAGTTGGCCAGATTCTTGAAGAGAACCTAAGCTTTCAATACATCTTTACATTCCTTTGGACGGCTAGAAATGCCTGATTTCCCAGGGCGTGGCATGGATGGATGGATGGATGGATAGCTATTTTTTATTATGATCCTATACTAGCACAAAAAATATATAACAAAATTTACAACCAATCTAGCAAAGACATGGAATCAAGGAATTATGAAAGAATGAAAAGAAATCAACAAAGGGATGAATAGAGGGTGCTCTCATTTTTGTTTCTGACACAATTCTATTTCCTCTTTATCCACAATAATTCTACCTTGCAATCTGCGTAATTCTGGAGTTATTATTCTGCATAGGTTTAATTGTACAATAAATGGTGGTATATTTGCTCTGTAGTTTCTCTCTATATTTTACCCATTTAGCAATGAAGGCAATCATAATTTTCTCTACAATCAGTCCAAATCCCTTACAAGCAAAAGACTCGTTAACCGCCTCTGGCATGAAAGTGGAAAAATTAATTTGGGTTAATCAAATGGGGAGGATGAGCGAAAAAACGGTAGGCATCCATTTCATAAAATTAGAAGACTTTGGGAGGGGGAGGGGCTCATAAGTGCACACAGGTGTGAAGAATGAAGGTACAACTTGCAAAGAGATTACTGATTTTAAAATAAGGAGATATATTACAAAAATAGGGAACGATCCTGTATAGGTTTCCAGGTAGTCCTTGACTTATTATGAGTCATTTTATGACCGGTTAGAGTTACAACGGCCTCACAACTTCTGGCTGTTGTAAAATACCCCCTCTACTTTGTGGCAGCCCCTCAAATATCAGAATACTATCATGTCACCCCTAGTCCTTCTTTTCACTAGATTAGACATATCCAATTCCTGCAACCCGTCTTTGTATGTTTTAGCCTCCAGGCTTTTAATCCTCTATAGTTACTCTTCTCTGCACTCTTTCCAAAGTCTCAACATCATTTTTAGCCTTCAAGACAGATCCAATCTTGAAGTAAGAAGAAATTTCCTAACAGTGAGAAGAATTCATCAGTGAAACAGCTTGCCACCAGAAATTGCAGATGTTCCAACACTGAAGTTTTTCGAAAAGACACTGGACAATTGTTTGACCGGGATGATATAAGGCTCCTGTCTTGTGCAGGGGGTTGGACTAGAGGACCTCTGAGGTCCCTTTCAGCTCTATGATTCCATGCTCTAAAGATTCTCTACCAGTATATTTTCATGGGCTTGCTGGACACAGAGGCCCTATTGCACACCGATCTTGAAAATATATAAAAGAGGCCATGGGGAAATTTGAAGACATGACTCTCTTGAGCATACAGCTGTAAAAAACATGCACTTTTTAGAACCCAACACATATTTACAAATATATGTGTTGATCAGGCAGAGAAAACTGCTTTGAGTGAGGTTCACAGATCTCTGTAAACACCCAAAGTGCTCTACTGTTTTAATCAGAGAACTTCCACCCAAAAAATTCCACGTTTTCTGTTAAAAACAAGAGCAGAACAATTGGATGACTTTGGAGTCAAGAATCAGGAATTTAATTCCAGGTGATTATCAAAATATACATTTTAAAAAGGGGGGGGAGGGAAGGGAAGACAACGAGAACAGATAGGAAAGTTTTCAAAAGTTCTTGCCCCGATTTGGCCTTGCTTTTGCCTTGCTTGCAGAAATTTCCACTTTACTGGTTTGGTTCTCTCGGGTAAAATCCCAGGAATGTTATTATCAGGCAGGGCTGAGTGAAAAGAAGAAGAAACAAAGAAACATCGTCCGGGACCGAAAGGTATGTAATCACACATGTAAAGTATAAAGCACATGAGTCAAATAAAAATCGTTTCCCTCAGACAAAACCTTTTTCAGCAAAGAGAGAGTGTGCCTTTCGGTCAAGTGCTCGTTTCCACAAGGGACGGGCCATTTTTGCCTAGCCAACATTTCATTTAATGACTGTACAAAGTTGCAACGGCACTGGAAGAAAAAGTGACTTTTTCACAATTATGACCCTTGCCATATCCCCATGGTCACATGATCAAAATTCAGAGGCTCGGCAACTGGCATGTACTTGTGACGGTTGCAGTGATCCCCTTTTGCAGACCTTCAGACGAACAAAACCAAGGAGGGAAGCCGGATTCACTTAAACAACCAGGTGGCTAATTTAACACCTGCGGCGATTCGCTTAACAACTGTGGCAAGTTAGGTCGTAAAATGGGGGACCCCCTCGCTTAACTGCCTTGCTTAGCAACAGAAATTTTGGAATCCATTGTGGCGGTTACGTCAAGCTCTCCCTGTTCCCATTCCTTTTGAAGGTGCATACAATATCCATGTTCTGGACGTTGGAATAAGGACTGGATTCAATCAGAATAGAGATGGAAGGGACTCTGGAGGTCTTCTAGTCCAACCCCATGCTCAGGCAGGAGACCCTAGACCATTTCAGACATGTAGTTGAGGCAAAGTTGTTCCACAGATTAATTGTCCTCACTGTTAGGAAGTTTCTCCTTAATTCCAGGTTGCTTCTCTCCTTGATGGGTTTCCATCTGTTGCTTCCTGTCCTGCCTTCAGGCTCTTTGGAGAATAATTTGACCCCCTTCTCTTTGTGGCAGCCCCCCAAATACTAGAATACTGCTATCGTGTCCCCTCCTAGTCCTTTTTCTCTCGAGACTGGCCATACCCAGTTCCTGCAACCGTTCTTCGTATGTTTTAGTCTCCAGGCCCTTAATCATCTTAGTTGCTCTTCTCTGCACTTTTCCCAAAGTCTCAACATCTTTTTCGTACTGTGGTGACCAAAACTGGATGCAGCATATTCCAGGTGTGGCCTTACTAAGGCTTTATAAAGCGGTGCTAAGACTTCACGTGATTTTGATTCTATGCCTCAGGGAGGGATATTTTTAAAGATTTTTTGCACCAAAGCATCCCTTTCCTTCGCTGGAGGGGCGAAGGCGAATGCCTCCTCTTCCTTACGGGGGATAGAAATTTTGACAACCTGAAGCATGTTGTGCTGTGGTGGCAGCAGAGTGAGGTGTAGGGAGTGAAAAACAACGCACTCGCTCACAATAGCCTGCTTTTGAAGGCCCGAGTAACTGGCAACAGTGGTTAAATAAAACAAAGGATGGTTTGTTTGCTCTGAAAGTAGGAAAGTTACCAGGAGAAAAAAAAAGGAATTAACTGGCTTTAGAAACGAAAATCAGGTGGTTGAAGAGATTCTGTTGTTTATGAGTCTGATTTTAAGAGAAGGCAGGGAACAGGTCAAAGGCAAAAGGCAATGGAAGTAAACTTACCGTATACTGACCTCTTAAGTCGCCCTATAAACAGCCAGTGTTTTATTTTCTCTCTCTCTCTTTCTTTTAAAAGAAAAAAGACCCACAGAGAAAAATAACATAGCCATCTTGCCCTGCAGGTCAGATGATCAGAGCTGGGAATGGACACTGAAGATTTTGAACCCTATTCAGTCCAAAATCCAAATTAAAACATCAGAGATAGCTGGATGCCGAACCTGGGTCTGACAGATTCATGAAGGAGAATCCACCATGCCTGAGTTCAATCCCTAATCCTAATCCCAACCTGACCCCTAACCTTTATTGAAAAGATGCGTATGAAAAGGTCAAATGTTGGAGATGTGGAAGTTTAGATGCAACCTATTTTCATATTTGGTGGACTTGTAGAGATATAAAAGCTTTTTGGATTAAGATTTGGTGGAATATTCAAAAGATTTTTAAGAGAAAGTTTACTCCGCAATTATTTTTGTTGGGTATTACTTTAGATTTTGATGTTAAAGAAACTAATTTGATGCTGAGTCTTATAACAGCTGCAAGATTATTGGTGGGGCAATATTGGAAGAAAAATTCTTTGCCTACTCTAGAAGAATGGATACTTAAGGTGTCTAATTTAGCAGAAATGGCGAAAATCTTTGCCTATTTGAAGGACCATTCATAAGAAAAATATATTTCGATCTGGAGAAGATAGATTGATTATATTCAAAAGAAATATGAGACTGAAAAGTATTATCTTGCTTATGAATAGATTTTAGATTATTATTAATAGTTTAATATGGTTGAATTTATATTATTTTTAGTGTTATGGTTTAATTATATTAATATTGTTGTTTTTAATTAGTTAACATTTGTTTTGAAAAGGAGTTAAAGTATGTTATAGATTGATTGATAGTATAGTCGGGTAATGTTTGTTAGATTATGATTGTTTATTTGTTACCCTGTAATCAGCTCTGGGAAGTGGGGGAGGGGGAAAGGGTGGGAGGGGTTTGGGTTATATTGTATTAAATTTGTAAAACTTTTAATAGAAAAAAGAAAAAAGAAAGAAAAGGAAAGAAGAAATGCAAAATAAAATACAAGAACTCCAAGGTCTCTTCCAACTCTTCTATTCTATTCTATTCTATTCTATTCTATTCTATTCTATTCCTATATCCTATCCTATCCTATCCTATCCTATTTTATTCCTATTCTGCATCAAAATTGATTTTTCTTGTCTTTAACGTACCAAATACTGAAAGCATTTCAGCCATTCATCTTGTATTATGCTGCGTTATGGGGATGCTGCAACGGTCATAAGCATGAAAAACAGATCCTAAGTCACTTTTTTCCAGTGCCATTGTAACGTCAAACGGTCACTAAGTTAACCATTATAAGTCGAGGACTACCTGCGTTATATATTTGCAGGAAGTGCAAAGCCTAAGTAGAAAGGAACAGCAGTGTCCCATGGAATGAATCTGGAGTATAGTATTGCAAAGCTAGATAGATGGATAGATGGATGGATGGATGGATGGACGGACGGACGGACGGACGGACAGACAGACAGACAGATGCAATAGATTTCCTGGTGCAATATCATATTTTATCACTCAGGTCTGCCTGCATCAAAACTCATCCTTCTTGCCTTATACCTGTTGGGACAATTATCAACCAAAGAGGTCTTTAACGTACTGAGTACCAAAAGCATTCCGCCAGCCATTTATCTCGCCTTATGCTTCCAGTTGAAACGGTCTCCTGTCTAGGCCTTGTTGTCAGTGTCTTATGCCTCCAGAGTAGTATCTTGATTTACTAGCTGGGACGTTGTAACCTCATCTCCCCGCCTCTTTCGCTGCAGGTGTTCTGCTCCTTGGCTGGGAGATGCATTGACACTTTGATATATAAACTGGAGAATAAAGCAGAGCTGTAAATACTGCACACAAGCCCGTTTCCGCACAGATCGAAGGATCTAACATGTTCACTAGTGCGTGGAGGCGTAAGGAAGGGTTGGCGATGCTAAAAGCTGGGTAGGGTGTAACAGAAACAAATGAAAATGTTTGCCACATCAATAAAGCCAAGTTGGAAGAACGGGCTCGGTAGGATCTTGAAAAGCTCTACCCAGCTCACATTTATTAAAAATTGTTTTCGAGCTGGAGGCACTGAATAGCCGCTCAAAACGAACGTTGGCATTTGCCAAGATCAGCCCGGGATCCTGAACCTCCCTCTGCGCCGGTTCTCAACGGGAATTCCACAAGAATCCCAAACAACCCGCTCCTGCATTGTGCTCCTTGATGTTCTTCATGTTTAATTGAATCTCGATCTCAACGTGCTGATTACATATTAATTAAAACCCACACTTAATTAACATGTGCTCAAGAAATATGGCAGGTGCGTTTTTAAGAGAGATTTGTTTGGTCAGCGGAGGTTTCTGCACTGCAATTGGCTTTTATTGTTATCGGCAGTTCTAAATCAGAGCCTGCAGTTGCTTCGGAATAAATGCCTCTGAAGCTCACCAGCATAATGTATTATGAGGCTATGAAACTGGAGAAGCACATTACATATTCATGTGTGCTCGGCTTTCCCCACTTACAGCATCGTTGTGCGCTGGGTTTGCTGAATCAGGCCTCTCCCAAATGTAAACATGCCAACAATAAATATTGGAAGGGTCACCCAACAGAGGAACCCAAGGAACAATCTGGGACTCATATCGCCAATGGAGAAAAGAGAAAAGAAGGAGCAGGGGGGGACATGATAACAGTAGTCCAGTATTTGAGGGGCTGTCACAAGGAAGAGGGGGTCAACTTATTCTCCAAAGCACCGGAAGGCAAGACAAGAAACTCATCAAAGAGAGAAGCAACCTGGAACTAAGGAGAAACTTCCTATCAGTGAGGACAATCAGCCAATGGAATGGTTTGTCTCCAGAAGTTGTGGGTGCTCCAGCACTGGAGGTTTTTTTGAAAGGACAGAATAGAATGGAATGGAATGGAATGGAATAGAATAGAATAGAATAGAATAGAATAGAATAGAATAATGAAGTAGAGTAGAGTAGAGTAGAGTAGAGTAGAGCAGAGCAGAGCAGAGCAGAGCAGAGCAGAGCTGGAAGGGACCTTGGAGATCTTCTAGTCCAGCCCCCAACTCAAGCAGAAGAACCTATACCATCTCAGACAAATGACTGTCCAGTCTCTTCTTTAAAACCTCCAGTGATGGAGCACCCACAATTTCTGGAGGCCAGCTGTTCCACTGGCTAATTGTCCTCACTGTCTGGAAGTTTCTCCTTAATTCTAGGTTGCTTCTCTCTTTGTTCAGTTTCCAACCATTGTTTCTCATCCTTCCCTCCTGTGCTTTGGAGAATAAGTGGACCCCCCTCTCTTCTTTGTGGCAGCCCCTCAAATACTGGAACACTGCTATCATGTCTCCCCTATTTCTTCTTTTCTTTAGACTAGCCAAACCCAAGTCCCACAGCTGTTCTTCGTACATTTTGGATCATCTTACTTGCTCTTCTCTGAATTTTTTCCAAACTCTCAACATCTTTTTTGTGATATGGTGACTATAATTGGCTGCAATATTCCAGGTGTGGCCTCACTAGGGTTTTATAAAGCTGTACTAATACCTCGTGGGATCTGCTGACATTGATTTGGTCTCTACTCTACCTTCAATTCAACAAAAAACAGGACTTGGAATATCTTTAAAGGAATGGAAATTCCCTAGCTTTGTATCAGAATGACACAAATCACTGCAGGTTTGATTACTAAAAAAAAGGGATAGTATTTTTTTCCACTTAAAGCTTTCATAAAAAAAAAAAAAAAAAGCCGTGACCTTAGTGGGTTTATTTTTAAGTTTGCATTTTGCAAACAACCTTACTACTATCCAGGATTAAGGTCGCCAACGGGAAAATTGTCTGATTGTTTATGAATATAGGAAAAAAAGGTTGAAGTTTTCCACTCTGGCAGTTTAGCCAAGGCAGAAGGTCTTTTTTTAAAATAAATAAAATGAAACAAAACGCTTTCCATGTTAATAAGTTGGGCCCTAGCCTATTTATTTGTAAAATTTATTGGTGAGATAAGATGATGGTACAAGAGGCTGCATGTTTGTTTTCGGTGTTACTAATTTTTTGTTCACAACTCCTTTTAAAAAAATAATAATAATAGTGTCATATTGGCCATTAATAGAGCTCTTCGTGTTTTACAGTTTTTAAAAATTCTGGAGATTTTTATGCCAGTGCTTTCTCTATGGCTTGTTCTGCGAGAGGCGAACGACGCCAGCAGCGTTACGCAGAGTGACGCCGAGAAAACAAGTCTGTTACTCAAGCTGGTGGGTGAGTCCAAGATGACCATCTGCCCATCCAGAATATGGACAATTTTTGTGTTGGTTTTTTTTCCCCACACAAGAGAAAGGAGAAAGCACAAAGCCCAGCTGGGCATCCACAGGCCAGCTTCAAAGTTTGGCAAATCCATCACTAGATATATGCCTCAACTAGACCAGGGGTAGGCAACCTTGGCTCTTTTATGACTCATGGACTCCAACTCAGAATTCCTGATCAAGCTATGCTGGCTCAGGAATTCTGGGAATTGAAGTCCATGGTCATAAAAGAGCCAAGGTTGCCTACCCCTGGACTAGACCAACAGAATCCATCGTGGGTGTAGCTGCATCAAAGGCATTTCAATGCCACCTGCCCGAGGGACACCATTGCGGGGCCTTGCAGGCCAAAATGAGACACAGGGAGGGTTTTTTTTCCCCTCGTGCCGACACTCTGCTGAACACCGAATTCTCATGGCACTGTCTTAGGTCTAGATCTTCTTCACCCAGGTTGTACAGCCGTAATATTAGCATTTATCCTTCTAATTATCTTATTTTCTCCCCGCTCTGATTGGGATGACAATGAGGATGATTTTGTTGCTTGCGCGTGCACTGAGAGCTACTGCATCAGAAACAAATTCCTTGTGTATCTGTTCTGTTCTGTTCTGTTCTACCTTACCCTATCCTACCCTACCCTACTCTATCCTCTCCTCTCCTCTCCTCCCCTATCCTATCCTATCCTATCCTACCCCATCCCCATCTTATTCTATTCTATTCTATTCTATTCTATTCTATTCTATTCTATTCTATTCTATTCCACACTTCTCTATTCTATCCTGTCCTACCCTACCCTACTCTACTCTATTCTACACTACTCTATTCTACCCTACCCTGTTGTTGTTGTTAATTGCGAAGTCATGTCCAACCCATCGCGACCCCATGGACAACGTTCCTCCAGGTCTTCCTGTCCTCTACCATCTTCTGGAGTCCATTTAAGTTCACACCTACTGCTTCAATGACTCCATCCAGCCATCTCATTCTCTGTCATCCCCTTCTTCTATTGTACCCTACCCTACTCTACTCTATTCTATTCTACATTCCTCTACTGTACTCTATTGTACTCTACTCTACATTCCTCTACCCTACTCTATTCTACATTCCTCTACTCTACTCTATTCTACTCTACTCCACTCACAGTGGTTAAGTGAATCACTGCAGTTGTTAACTGAGTCTGGTTTTCCCAATGACTTTGCTTAGGGAAGCCAGGTTGTCATTTTCCATTCCTGCAAGGGTGTGTATCTGCAAATATTCTTACAACAAGCAGCAGATTTGCAAATATTTCTGTTGGATCCATCAGCAGAGCAGAGGCTTAACTGCTCAAGTGGGACCCGCAATAACCATCCTGATCTGAATGAGGCCGCTATGTCTTTGAATGAAGAATATTATGTGTAAGTAAGTCTATGGCAGACACTAAACACACGGATGTCCAATAGAAACGTGCATTCTCTTTGCAAATATCGGTTTTTGCAGACAGATGTCCCAAATATAACATTCGAGACTGCTAGACAGTTGAAATAGATGCAAAAAAAAAAAAAAAATAGCTAGCTTTTGGACATCTGCAAAAATAGAGGGACAGCTTTTGTATACTCTGTTCAAATACATAGTTCTGGAGTGCTTAATTCTGAATTCCTGAATTAATCCCTTTACTGTTCATTTTTTGTTTCAATGGCATTGACCTCACCATGTTAACCAAGCAGAAGGCAGACTGTACTGCAACTGAGTGTAAAATGACCTTCCATGTAGAAGATGATAAATCAGGATGACAAGCTGTAGCTAGAAGTGTCTATTCTCTTCTACTCTACTCTAACTCTACTCTAACTCTACTCTAATTCTACTCTACTCTATTCTAACTCTATTCTATTTATTCTATTCCATTCTTCTCTTCTCTTCTATTCTCCTCTTTTCTTCTCTTCCCTTCCCTTCCCTTCCATTCTATTCTATTTCTATTCCATTCTATTATTCTTAGTAAGATTCTATTTTGTTCTGTTCTTAATAAAGATTCTATTCTATTCTCAAAAAAGATTCTATTCTATTCTATTCTATTCTATTCTATTCTATTCTATTCTATTCTATTCTATTCCCTATCCTATCCTATCCTATCCTATTCTATTCTATTCCCTATCCTATCCTATTTTAGATGATTGAAAATAAGCCAAACTGAGTCTCAGAATAAGTTGACTCTGCATCCAGGTTCAGCCAGCACCAACGAGGCCCGGCTGAAGGCTGAAAAGCTTTTATGATTTTTTTAAAAAAATCCTTTGAATATAGTCAGCTGCAATCCTGCCTTCCACCCCTTCTGCTCTTGCTTTTTAGCCCCTGGGATCTAAATTTTGTTCTTCCATCTTTGTACCTTACCCTCTTGAGCATTTCTGACCCTGTCTTTCTTTTATTGCTGATTCTGTCTCAGCCGGATTCTGGAGAAAGTAAACTTAAATCGTTCAACCCCAGAGGACTGGCTGATGCTTTGATGCACCAAAATGTCTTGCCAGAAGCCGCTAAGACGGGATTATGGAGATCTCGCTGCTCTGACATGCTAGGAGGATGTGGCACCTGGAACACCAGGCTGCCCCTGAATTGGAGAGGTGGTCTTTTCTCCTTTGGGCTCACCCGGTAAAGGAAGAGATCGCTGGGGTTCTGCCAACAAAGCAGGAAAACCCCCTTTTTTCTCTTGGCCTATTCTCTTCTTGCACTTCTTTGGGAATTTCAGGGGGGGGGGGGAATCAAGCCAGATTTTGCAGGGAAGACACACATTCTGTTTGGCAAAGAATGAGGAGTTGTCTAACTACTAGGCCATGCGTGTGAAATGCTAACAGAAGGTTTCTGTAACCAAATCTGTGATTTCACCATTAATAAAGTAAGAATATTCATGGCGGATTATTGTAGATGAAAGCCTTCCTTCCTTCCTTCCTTCCTTCCCTCTCTTTCTTTTCCTTCCTTCCTTCCCTCTCTTTCTTTTCCTTCCTTCCTTCCTTCCCTTTCTTTTCCTTCCTTCCTTCCTTTCTTCCTTCCCTCTCTTTCTTCCTTCCTTCCTTGCCTTTCTTTTCCTTTCTTCCTTCCTTTCTTCATTCCCTCCCTCCCTTTCTTTTCCTTTCTTCCTTCCCTCTCTTTCTTCCTTCCTTCCTTCCCTCCCTTTCTTTTTCTTCCTTCCTTCCTTCCTTCCTTCCCTCCCTCCCTTTCTTTTCCTTCCTTCCTTCCTTCCTTCCCTCTCTCCCTTTCTTTTCCTTCCTTCCTTCCCTCCCTCCCTTTCTTTTCCTTCCTTCCTTCCCTTTCCTTCCTTCCTTCTCTACCTTCTCTCCTCCCCTCCCCTTCCTTCCTTCCTTCCTTCCTTCCTTCCTTCCTTCCTTCCTTCCTTCCTTCCTTCCTTCCTTCCTCTTTCTTTCTTTCTTTCTTTCTTTCTTTCTTTCTTTCTCCCACATGTTACACATACACAACGGTCGTTCTGCATATGTTTCATGGACTTTCCTTCCAACTACTTTCCTTTGAGGGAGAAAAGAGGAACAAGAACAAACAGAAGAAGTTAACGCTGTCTGAGACCACTTTCATAGCCACTTTGAAGAGATACATTTCTTTGGCTTGGGAGGTGGGAATTCTAATCAAAGGAGAAGAACCAACAATAAAGGTTAGACATTTTCAAATGTGATTTCCTGGCCAGTGAGATCTATGCTACTGTGCTTTTGTAGCCCTTCTGCCTCTCCCATCCTGGATACTGCTTATATTAATTTAACGCAAGGCCTGTTTAGCTTGCAGCCCATTTATTATAAATATTTTGTTTGCGTGTAAGATTTACAGTGTTTATTAATCCATCACCCAACTCTCTGAAATATGATGGATTGCGCTGCATAAAATGACATTCTTTATACACTTTAGGTGGTTTAGCAATTAACTCTTCAAACTATCACTGCTACCCTGAATTTTTTCTTCTTTTTTTCTTTTTTTAATGCACACTGGTCCTAGTCCCAAAAGACTTCTATTGGATTTTAAAATGCAAGATAAATCTATACAGGTTGAAAGTACCGTTTTCTACCAAGTTTGCTTCAAAAGTCCCCTATTGGGAAAGTTATAAAATAAGAAATCAAAGAAAGCAAAAACATTTGATTCACAAAATTAATTTTAATTGTAGCAGTTGCAAATGTCATTCTATTGCCTTGTAGCACCCCAAGGATATTTATAAACTTGACACCATTGTGCCTTTAAGTCCAGAATATTGCATTTCTTTATTCCTGCTACAAATCTAATTCTTCTGAGTGCACATCAGAACACCTTCTTTGTGTACATAGTTTTATTTCTCTGCTTACAGAAATTGACTCTTGCATGAAAAAAAAGCATCCTTGTGAACAATAGTCCTTTAGATAAATGCAAGTTATTTCACTGGACTTCCTTATGAGGTTTTTTTTAAAAAAAATCCATCTGCCTAGAAATTCAAAGTGGTATACACTGGGAATTTTCTTCTGGTATTTTTTTAAATTCCCTTGTTAGTAGGACAACCAAAAAAAAGAACTTATCTATGCTGCCCAGATGTCCAGTCAAAGATGACCCAGGAACCATTTTTGGAAGGCAGGAATGGACATGACTCTCTATTCATTGCCTCCCATTCAAGTCAAGTCAAGTCAAGTCATGTCAACTCAACTCAAGTCAACCCAAGTCAAGTCAACTCAAGTCAACCTTTATTACAGTCAAAGACCAGAGCAACTTAAAAACACTCAAGGAATATCCAGTTTAGAATCCTAGAATAAACAATAATACAATCTATATTTAAATCACAAATGGATATCCAATCTGACAGCTGCAGGCAAGCCAAACACAGAATGGCCTGACAATAATATAAAATCAATCCTTAAACTGGGAGGCCCATAGTCATTAGATATGAACATGCAAGAGAGTCATAATGCCCTCCCATTGCAAATTTGACTTTTTGCTCAAATTGCCTTAATCAAGAGTCTCCAAAGTTGGCCACTTTAAGACTTGTGGACTTCAACTCCCAGAATTCCCAGCCAGCCACAAAATATCGTGTCCGGCACAAAAGTCCCGCCCACAGGTTCACTTAATCAGATTTATTGCTTAAATGCCCATGCACAGGAACCTTCTCAAGTAAGGTCAGAACCTGGTTAGAGTTAGATAAGTGTCAACAAAATTCAAGGGAAGTTGGACTTAGTACTGTTGTGGCTATGTAGGGATTCTAAGCTGATGCCTCTTTTCACTCTACCCCCAAGAATTCCTTCCAAGACCCTGTGATTGCAGGTTCGTCTTGACTCCGTAGCAGAAATATTCTCAGTAATTCTTGTATTTCCTTCGTAATAAGATCTCTCCAGAAAGGTTGGCTTTGAATTTTCCCTCAGGCACGTTTAATGGCAGTGAGTTTTGCTGCCAGGTTGTGTGACAATCCATCGCTTTAAAGAGTTATTTCATTCTCAGCAATCAGGTCTAACTGGATGCCTCCCCATCTTGTCGACTCCTCTCCTCGTTCTTGCACTCCAAAATACGCAGCACCTTAATTCTGCTTTTGCAAAACAAATAAAACCTCATATTTTCGGTCATCCAGAGTTGAAAAGCCACCTTTTTAGTTTGCGCAAAATTACAATCCCGGTCCTGGCTACACAATCCATCGTTTGGAAAACAGTAGAAGCGTTGATGAGTTATGCCTCTTATGTGCTGGGACACCAAACAATTAGGCCAAGGTCTCTAAAAATATGTGAGGTAATTCAGAAAATCAAATAGAGCACCCTTTAGCAAAACTTAAAGCAGCCGAGTGTATTCTGCTTCAAACATGGTGGTGATCTGTGTGTTTCTATAATAGTATTTTCAGTTCAGCATTGTTTCTTTTCACTGTGCCACCTAATATCAATCAGAATAGAGCTGGAAGGGACCTTGGAGGTCTTCTAGTCCAACCCCCTGCTCAAGCAGGAGACCCTAGTCCAGAGGTAGGCAACCTTGGCTCTTTTATGACTCATGGACTTCAACTCCCAGAATTCCTGAGCCAGCATGGCTCAGCTTGGAAACCTCTCAGCATGGCTGGCTCAGAAATTCTGGGAGTTGAAGTCCACAAGTCATGAAGGGGCCACAGTTCCCCCCATGCTGGCTCAGGAATTCTGGGAGCTGAAGTCCACCAGTCATGAAGGGGCCTAGGCCTAGACCAGGGATAGGCAACCTGGGCTCTTTTATGACTCGTGGACTTCAACTCCCAGAATTCCTGAGCCAGCATGGTTCAGCTTGGAAACCTCTCCCTTTTCCCTCAGCATGGCTGGCTCAGGAATTCTGGGAGTTGAAGTCCAGCAGTCATAAAAGAGCCAAGGTTGCCTACCCCTGCCCTAGTCCATTTCAATCAATCAATCAATCAATCAACCAACCAATCAATCAATCAGAATAGAGCTGGAAGGGACCTTGGAGGTCCTCTAGTCCAGCCTCCTGCTCAAGCAGGAGAACCTATAGCATTTCAGACAAATGGCTGTCCAGTCTCTTCTTTAAAACTTCCAGCGATGAAGCACCTACAAGCTCTGAGGGCAAGTTTAATAATATTCTATTTCTAATATTACAAATTACATTAATTTATAGAATATTATCAGTCATATCCTATTTTTATTTTTACTATAATTTTTATAGAATTGTCTCCATCGCTGAATACTCCTTGGTGACAAAAGCTCCTGAAGGCTGATAAGCTGTATGGTACATATTGCTTCATTTTTAATTTTTCTCTTCTACCCATCAGCGTTTAGATCATAAACTTCCAGTGACAGAAATCCATTGATTAAATTATAACATGCCAAGTATACAAATGATACAATAACAATAACAGCGGGAATAATTTTGAAGCTCTTGAGACTTCAAAGTTCTTCTAAAATAGCACAATTAAAATTCTGGGTGGTTTTTTTTTTTCCTTAAAAAGTTAAAACAGCTTAGCATTTCTTCTGATCCAACTCAATTACCTTCCAAGCCCTCCCAAAAAAAATTTTGGGAGGAGGGTCAGACTTCATGTGACTTTAAGAAGACATAAAATGATTCCTTTCCAGCTGAAATATTTACTTAGGAGTGTTCTGGCTTGTAGGTCCCTCAAATGACATTAAAAGGATTACAGTGATATTTTTATTTTGTAATTTCTTTTTAAGAAAGCCTCCCATTTACAATAAGCTTATAAGATGCTTATAATTTTCATTCATGTTGCAGAAAGGCAAGGAAATGGGACCTTAAAGTAGCATGTCTTAAATTGCATCTCCTATGAAGTGATGGACTTCTCTATTACAACAATTTTAAAAAATGTTAGGTGCCAGGAACCCCCAAATTTCCTTGGATTTGAAGTTTGACACGACAATGGTGAAGCATGAGCCTGTCACAGGTCCAGCTTTGGAGAATAGCTTGACTCCCTCTTCTTTATGGCAGCCCCTGAGATATTGAGACACTGCTATCATGTCATCCCTCGTCCTTCTCTTCATTAAACTTCTTCTTCTTCTTCTTGTGCGATATCTGTTCTCGGATGTTGGCGACCATGTTGGCGATCCTGTTCATTAAACTAGACCTACCCAATTCCAGCAACCGTTCCTTATATGTTTCAACCTCCAGTCCCCTGATCATCTTTGTTGCTCTTCTCTGCACTCTTTCTAGAGTCTCAGCATCTTTTTTTACATCGTGGTGACCAAAATTGAATGCAGTATTCCAAGTGTGGCCTTACCAAGGCCTTGTAAAGTGGTATTAACACTTCACGCGAACTTGATTCTATCCCTCTGTTAAGGCAGCCCAGCACCGTGCTGGCTTTTTTGGCAGCTGCAGCACACAGCTGGCTCCTATTTAAGTGATTGTCCACTAGGACTCCAAGATCCCTCTCACAGTTACTACTATTGAGCAAGGTACCACATATTCCTGTGTGTTTGGCTTTTCTTGCCTAAATATAGAACTTTATTTTTGTTCAAGAATGACTGTTCTTCCAACTCTTTTTTTTTTTTTCCCATCACCAGAAGAGCAATGATTCCACAGTTCCATTACTGGTTGGAAAAGAAAAGCCAGGTCAGTCTTTAAACTAAAAATCAGTATTTCTGAGATAGGAAAAAGATGCTCCTGGGAAGGACCCTTAAGTAATATATATATAAATTTAAAAAAAAAAAGCTTGAGAAACTAACTGTACCGCTTCTCCAGCTTTTAAATGCCCAATGCATATTCATGAATATTTCAGATCTGGACCGTCTTCAAAAAAACACAGCAAGTGAAATGTTTTAGTCTCCACAAACTGCTGAGCACCATCACGTCATTAAAATATAGATTTTAGTCTCGGAATAACCACAGGCAAACTACAGACAGGATAATATCCTTGCGGTGAACCTGTTAAGCTTCAGCAAAGGCCATATTCTCTCTCTCTCTTTCCTGGAAGGATCACAGCTATCTTAAATAAAGTCTGAAAAGTGAAAATCTGTCAAGAGAGATTTGCTCCCTTTTTCACGTTGGCCCTATCCTCCTGATGGATATCTTCGTTATCGCCAAGGACTGAAGGGTCCCATGTAAATGATCAAAGGATAAGTCATCAAACAGGATCTGAGTTCTAATTGAAAAGCCTAAGGCAAGCTTCGCCTATTTTGGAGACTTTAAATGAGTTTAATACAATGTAAATAAGGAGGAGAAGGGGGTGAAAAAAAAGTCTTCCCAGTTATCTACAACAATTAGCAGATGACTTTTTGACTCAAAGTTTCAGCACAGAAGACTTTTATAAACATAATTTTTTGGGGGGTAGAAAAATAAGCCTCTGAAACTGAATGCAAAAAAAAAGAAAAAAACAACAACTACCCCATTCAAAATATGTAGCTTGGCTACCAAATACCCCAATATAATAAAGAGTCACGGGCCTTTCAAATGAAAAGTAATAATTTGGAAAGAAGAATAAACATTAAACTCACAGCGTCCTGAGTTTGCAGCTTGGGGAGATAAAAGCATGAATTAGAAAAGAGACATAGAAATGTCAGAAAAAAGCCAAAAGAAAAAAATCCATACTTGGCGGTCTCTTGTTTGTTCTTCTCTCTGTTTTGTCTTCCAAAATCAAAAAAAAAAAAAAAAAAAGGAAAGTGGCTGCAGGCTTCTACCATGTATCTGGGATTAAACTCAGTCAGACGCCTGAATATAAATGCGCAGAATTAGTCATCCAAGTTGGATAGCAGGATGGAGTTGTTAGGATAAAATCTTTCTCCTTATCTGCCACGTTCACCACTGTGAATTCCAAGCTTTGCCATATGTCTTTCCTGAGGTGACTCCATATTTTTTTTTTCAGCCCATGGTTTATACAGCAGGCACCACAAAAATACCACATTATTCCTCAGTCAGAGCTGAGGAAGCGTCTGGGATGAGAAGCGAAAGGTCTTCAGAGAAAAACAAGAAAGTCCAGTTGCCTCCTGAAAAAGCACTTTTGGGACAACCAGGACCTGGATGATGGAGAGTCTCCGTAGACACATTACTCCTCATTGCTGTAATACATCATTAGTTTAGTTTAGTTTAGTTTAGTTTACTTTAGACCTTGAAAGAATAGAATAGAGTAGAGTAGAGTAGAGTAGAGTAGAGTAGAGTAGAGTAGAGTAGAGTAGAGTAGAGTAGAATAGAGTAGAATATAGAATATAGAATAGAACAGAACAGAGTAGAGTAGACTAGAATATGGAATAGAATAGAATATGGAATAGAGCAGAGCAGAGTAGAGTAGAATATAGAATAGAACAGAACAGAACAGAGTAGAGTAGAGTAGAATATGGAATAGAATAGAATATGGAATAGAATAGAGTAGAGTAGAGTAGAGTAGAGCAGAGCAGAGCAGAGCAGAGTAGAATAATGAAGAATAGAATAGAATAGAATAGAATAGAATAGAATGGAATAGAATGGAATGGAATGGAATGGAATGGAATGGAGTGGAGTGGAGTGGAGTGGAGTGGAGTGTGAAGTGGAGTGGAATAGAATAGACCTTGGCGGTCCTAGCCCAACCCCCTCCTCAAGCAGGAGAACCTATATCATTTCAGACAAATAGTTGTCCAGTCTCTTCTTAAAAACTTCCAGTGTTGAAATATTCACAACCTCTGGTGACAGGTTGTTCTACTGATTAATTATTCCAACTGTCAGGAAATCTCTCCTTAGTTCCAGATTGCTTCTCTCCATCCATTGCTTCTTGTCCTGCCTTCAGGCGCTTTGGAGAATAGCTTGACTCCCTCTTCTTTGGGGCAGCCCTTGAGATATTGGAAGACTGCTATCAGGTCTCCCCTGGTCCTTCTTTTCATTAAACTAGATATACCCAAAGTTGTTGTTGTTCAATTGCTAACTCATTTAATATAGAGTCTAGGGTACCTGGGTAATTATAATTCAATAATTTCAGAAGTACTTTAGAGCTGGCTGAGGCCCTCAACAAATATTCAGTAATTGAGCCTGCATTTCCACCAAAATCAGAAGGGTGTTTTTGCTTGCGGTAGGAGTGATAATTACTAAGATGCCTAAATCTTTAATGTGAAGACATAAAAATGTCTCCTTGTTTATGGGTCTCCATTCCAGCCAATCATTTCTCCATTTAATCCTTTCCTCCACAACCCCCCAAATATTTGTTTCCAAGCCCTCTGAATTCAGCGTTATCCGTTGTTACCAAGGCTGACTTGATTTCTAATCAAAGTATTATCTTCAATCTCATCGTGGATCATCCAAGTTAATGCTGGTCCTTCCACATCATTCTCATCAAAATAAAGTTGAATTTACAACAACAAAAAAACCCTTTTATCTTTCCTGAAGATGGATATTGTCTATTGTGGAAGTTGATATTCCCTTGGAATTCATTTAAAGAAACTTCTCCAAAGAGTTTTGTACATTTTGAAAGATCTCGACTCTTTTGCTACTTTTAGAACACTTTAAAAAAGACGAGAAAAACATGTCAATCTAGAAAAATGTATTATGCGAAGATTACTAAAAATAAAATGGATTACTGTTATCGACTAATTTCAATGAATCTAACGTCTTTGCAGACATTTAACCTATTTAAAAGTGATGACATCTTTTGGGGTATTTTTTTTTCAGACATGTGTGAGAAAGCCTGGTAAAAGTCAGAAGCATACTCTAGCAATCCATTTTGAAAAGAGCACTGCCTTAAAATTCAGGTCCTAGATGATATTTGGTGTAATTCTCTTTTGCAAAATTCTTCGTTATTTTCTGCACTATTGACAGTAATGTTAAGGTCTCAGACATCACAAGGGCAATCTTAAAATGTATATTCTGGGTATATTATTGTAGACCAGTGGTTCTCAACCTTTCTAATGCCGCGACCCCATAATACAGTTCCCCATGTTGTGGTGACCCCCAACCACTTATACATCACCGGGTGCCAGGGGCGTGGCCAAAGAAAAGGGGGAAAAAATGGCGGACAGCCTTGTTTGGCGACCCCCGTGAAATGGTTGTTCGACCCCAAATGCGGTCCCGACCCACAGGTTGAGAACCACTGTTGTAGACGAACTTAGGGTGGAGTTAAAAGAGGGATCAGCCTAGAATCTCTACATAGCCACAAGGGGACTAAATTCAAATCCTCTAGGAGTAAAGCAGCTACTAAGAGGCCAATATTAAAACTCACTTTGATTTCAGAGTTAACTTTTCTGTCCCTGAATTTATTATTTTTCTTTCTCCCACCAGCGGTTTTACCATTACACAATCATCAATATGAAAATGTAGGGTTTGTTTGTTGGCTTAAATCATTTTTTTTTCAATTCGTTTGTTTGTTGGCTTCAATAATTCTATTTCATGACTCCTTTCTAGCCAACATTCTGGATTTAGGAAGACTTTGAGTAAGGGTAAGTTAGAGAGACAGACATATGTTCTGCCACAAAGACTTCCTTACAATACGGATTTGGGGGCTGTGCCAAAGTTTCTGTTTCTGTATGCCCAGATTTGTAGGTAGAAATGTGTTTGTCCTACTTTCTTTTAAATTGCTTTTCTTTCCCGTGACTAGATTAATTGTTCTCTGCTTCCCATTTCTACTGTATCTTGCTTCTCCTTGCTTGCTCTTTTACATATTCCTTCATTAGAGAAATTCCAATTCTTCATTTATTTTCCCATTCTTATTCATTTAATTATACTTATTTATTTATTTTTTCCTGCAGGTTTCCTACCCCAGTTCTTGTTTGTTCACATTTTAACCATCTCGCCTCAAAGTTTTAATGGGGAAGTTTCTCTTTGATCTTCTGGTTTTCTTTCTTTCTTTCCTTTTTTGGGAGTATGCCATTACCATAAAATAAAATGTAATACCCTCCTGTTTAACCTTTTCCATATTCATTGCAATTACTCCTAATATGCTAATATTATCCACCAATGCCTCCAAGCCTTTTTTTGTTTCGTTTTGTTTTTAATCCATATATTAAGAAAAAACGGGACTGGATCCTTCTCTCTCAGCCTAACCCTTATTGTTTTTATCTGTCTTTCCAAAATTTATAACTGCTGCTTTAAAACAGACCCTTGTTCTTTACAGATTCCCCCCCCCCCATTCTTCAATAAATAAACCCTGTTTGTTTACATTTTCTGTTATGTTTTGATAAAGTATTTTCCTTTTCTTCCTTCAATTATCTCATTCAACATTTGCCATGATAATGTTTTATTATCCTTATTTGCCTTTTAAGAGTCAGGTGTTTTTTTTTCTAATGAACTGTGTGCTGCAACAAATAATCATATTTCTGTGTCCTGATTTATGCATGTTCAGGTAAAAGCTGAACCGTAAGCAGTTAGTTTAGTTAGTTTAGTTTACATCTTGAAAGAATAGGATAGGATAGGATAGGATAGGATAGGATAGGAATAGAGTAGAATGGAGTAGAGTGGAGTGGAGTGGAATGGAATAGACCTTGGAGATCATCTAGTCCAACCCCCTGCTCAAGCAGGAGAACCTATATCATTTCAGACAAATGGCTGTCCAGTCTCTTCTTAAAAACTTCCAGGGTTGGAGTATTCACAATCTCTGGTGGCAGGTTGTTCCACTGATTAATTGTTCCAACTGGCAGGAAATTTCTCCTTAGTTCTAGGTTGCTTCTCTCCTTGATTAGTTTCCATCGGTTGCTTCTTGTTCTGCCTTCAGACGCCTTGGAAAATAGCTTGACTCCCTCTTCTTTATGGCAGCCCCTGAGATATTGGAAGACTGCTATTATGTCCCCCCTCGTCTTTCTCTTCGTTAAACTAGATATCTCTAATTCCAGCAAGAAATGACATTTGTCTTGTTTTTCTATTTGAGGCAGAGTTTATAGAAATTAGTATATTCTATCCTCTTATGTTAGATTCTAGGTCCCCATTATTTGCCACTGTTTAACCTTGTTTAAATCCCCTATTTCACTTTTGGCGTATATATTTAAGCAGTTTCAGCCTTCTTTAAATATTCAGCACCTGTCCTAAGAGAAGTTTTTAATGTTCAATATTTAAAGAAAAATGATTTTGGAACTGGAAAAAAAAAGATGGTTGCTGGCTCCCATGTTATTGAATTTTTTCTCCATCTAGCAGTTAAAGAGAAGGAAAAAACGTTATTTTGGCTTGTCGATACAGGACAAAACTCCTCAATTTAGTTATTTACCAAATGTTAGGATGGAGATTGGGGAGTGCTTAGCAAAAAAAAAAAAAAAAGAAGAAGAAGCCAAATAGTAAATCATGCAAAATTATGTTCTTTTGGAACCTTACGGTTTGCATTTTAATTGTTTTTAAGCTGATCTCATCAGTCTTACTCTTTAAAATAAGCACCACGGTCCCAGATAAGGGAGAGGAAAGAATTTTTTTTTTTTTAAAGGTGAAATCAGGAAAGTGCAATAAATATAGTGGATGGATATATTTCCTTCTGATCTGCTACTTTTTGTGAGTGCTAAATCGTGAACAAGCATGATGGAAGGTTTTTTAATAGAGCTGGCCCACTGTGCCAAAAATGGCTGTTAGCAGCAAGAGATTGAGATAAAATATGGCTCTTGAATATTTTTTTTTTGAGCTCTCCCTGCCTGAAGAACAAGAGATTTTTATTATTATTATTCAAGACTATGCAACGTCTGGTATCTCAAAATATCCCTTACTTATTTATCTATCCATAAACGATCCCAGGCTTAAGTGAATTAAGCAATATTAAGCAAAGTGAGAGGAGAAGAGCAACTGTATAGATTCATCCACGACTTTAGAAGATTTTAGGAACCTCTTCTTACTACCTCAGGAAATTCTTCTGAATAAGGAAGAGTAGAGAAAAACTCCAACAGAAGGGAATTTTGGTAGGTTCAAAGTTCAACTGTGAAGTCCTTGGTGCTCCCTGACCTTGGTTGCGTTTGAGGGGTCCCTGATGCTCTCTGAGCTTGGTGGTTTTCTTGCAAATGTTTCATTACCCAAATCCAGGTAACAACATCAGTGCTAGAAGAGAGGGGGGGTTTGTGGGGAGAGGAAGAGGAGAAGGAGGAGAACTGTGGGGGTCCTTGGTGTTCTCTGAACTTGCTTGTTTTCTTGCAGGCATTTCATTACCCAAACTAAGTAACATCATCAGTTCTAGAAGGGAGGGGGGTTTGCAGAGAGGAGGAGCAGGAGGAGGAAGAGGAGGAGGAGGAGGATTGTGGAGTCCTTGGTGCTCTCTGAGCTTGATTGTTGCAGATGTTTCATTACTCAACTAGGTAACATCATCCGTGCTAGAAGGGAGTGAGGAGGAGGAGGAGGAGGAGGAGGAGGAGGGGGGAGGAAGAAGAAGAAGAAGGAGAAGGAGAAGGAGAAGGAGAAGAAGGAGAAGAAGAAGAAGAAGAAGAAGAAGAAGAAGAAGAAGAAGAAGAAGAAGAAGAAGAAGAAGAAGAAGAAGAAGAAGAAGAAGAAGAGGAAGGAGGAGGAAGGAACGAAGAAGAAGAAGAGAAGAAGAAGAAGAAGAAGAAGAAGGGGAAGAAGGGGAAGAAGAAAGGAGGAAGAAGAAGAAGAAGAAGAAGAAGAAGAAGAAGAAGAAGAAGAAGAAGAAGAAGAAGAAGAAGAAGAAGAAGAAGAAGAAGAAAAGGATTGTGGGGTCCTTCGTTCTCTCTGAGCTTGCTTGTTTTCTTGTAGACGTTTCATGACCCAAACTAGATAACATCATCAGTGCTAGAAGGGAGGGGGTTTGCAGAAAGGTGGAGGAGGAGGAGGAGGGGGAGGAGGGGCAGGAGGGGGAGGAGGAGGAGGAGGAGAACTGTGAACTTAGGACTTAGAAGTTGGATGGATGGTCTTCTTGGGTTTGGATTGCCACACTTTGAATTTTTCCAAACCTCACATCCACATCCACCTGAACTCTGATGTCCATACAACTGGAGTAAGAACATTGTAAATAATGAAAGAAGGACTCCGCTTTGACCTTTTTCATCATGCTTGTTTACATCTTAGAAAACCGTCTTACAATTCTACAGGGAGGGAGATCTGTTTTTGCTTCTAAATGTTTAGTTGCATGCATGTTTCCAGGCGTTATTTGTCTCTTTTAGCAGAGGCAGAGCAATTAACAGTATCATTTGCCCACAGGCTGTAAATTCAGAGTTTGTCTCTTGAGATACCTCTTTTTTTTTCTTTCAGCTATCTCTTTCTTATATATATAAAAAAGATAGTTATCTGGAGTCATCACAAATGACTTTAGATGATAACATTGTGCCCCCTCCCCTACACAAATGTATGAATCATCTCATTGAGAAGGACAATTCTTTTTCTTGTACTTTACTTCCAGCACCGTGAAGCATTCAGCAACAACACTCAGTGGCAGCTGCATATTTTAGATAAAGGTCTATCGTGTGAAAATTCCACAGCCCGCAATTTGCACTTCCATCAACATTCCATGGATGTTTTGTTAAGCAAGGACCCACAATCTCACTTTAAGTGAAATCTGATGGTACTTCTGCCCTTCTTTCCCACGAAAAATTAGCCTTAAAAAAAGCTAACACAATCCTCCCTTATAGAAACAGAGGCCTTAGAACCAAAATCACGTAGAAGTCTTAGTACCTCTTTATAAATCCTTTGTTAAGGCCACACCTGGAATAGGCTGCATCCAGTTTTGGTCACTACATTACAAAAAACAGGTTGAGACTTTGGAAAAAGAACAAAGAAGAGCAACTGGGATTATTAAGGGCCTGGAGACAAAAAAATAATATGAAGAACGATTGCAGAAACTGGGTATGGTTAATCTACAGAAAAGAAGGACTAGGAAGAACATGGTAACAGTATTCCAATATTTGAGGAGCTGCCACAAAAAAGATGGGGGGGGGCTAATGTATTTTCCAAAGCACCAGAAGGCAAGACAAGAAACATTGGATGGAAACTAATCAAGGAGAGAAGCAACCTGGAACTAAGGAGAAATTTTTTGACAATAAGAAAAATCAACCAGTGGATCTGCTTGCCTTCAGAAGCTGTGGGTGCTTCATCATTGGAGGTTTTTAAGAAGTGACTGGACAGCCACTTGTCTGAAATGGTCTAGGGTCTCCTATTTGAGCAGGGGGTTGGACTAGAAGACCTCCAAGGTCCCTTCCAACTCTACTCTGATTGAATTACATAATGCATAGCAGAACAAAAAATCAAACCTTTTCTTCATTAAGTTCCACTGTCTATTTTAGGAGACAGCCCATAACAAATTAGGAGCCAGCTGTGATCTTACTTCTTTAACAACTTCACATTTGAAATGCAAGCATTAATTTTTATGGTTCAACCCCCCCCCCAAATGCCTAGTGGTAATCTTAAATTACATTCATAATTCCAATCAGCAAATTTGGACAGCTTATGACAAAGCAGCCACATAGACAATGTGCTTCCAGGCCAGGCCACTTCACTTTATAATTTATTACGGATTTTGATTGTCAACCCAAAACACATTAGAGAAAATTATGCAATATAAATAAAGCTACGTACTATAATATGCGCATGGTATGTATTAATGTAGTCATTAGTAGGCATAGCCTGCTGCAGTATTAATGCATATTAGATTATAGAAAGCAAAACTAATACACATTAGGTTAGATTGTGTTGCTGAAGTAATTACTACAATACTGTGTTAATGATAAGAAACTGCCATCTGCCTTTAAGAAATATAAATAATATCCTCTATTTGTTATTTGAAAGCACTAAGAACATAACCCATGCCTCTTAAAAACTAAATCCCTGCTGAGAAATATTACCCATTTCATGGACACTGGTGATTTATATTATAGTCCTGGTCTTTCTAAGCTCCTGGAGATAAAAATGATAAAGACATGAGAATTTGCTACAGACACTGATATGGAATAATAAACTAAGTGCATTTTCCACATGTAACTTCTCCATGCAGACCACTGTTACGAAGCAGCAGTACAATTTCTCATAATTTAATACCAATATCCCTGTAAACAGAACCTCTGATTATGAACAATGTTGAATGCCGACCAATAGCAGCAGGCCAAGGAACTCAAATCAAGACTACATAGATGATAACAATAGAACAGAACAGAAATGCAGAATAGAATAGAATAGAATAGAATAGAATAGAATAGAATAGAATAGATATAGAATAGAATAGAATAGAATAGAATAGAAAATATGGAATGGAATATAGAATAGAATAGAATAGAATAGAATAGAATAGAATAGAATAGAATAGAATAGAATAGAATAGAATAGAATAGAATAGAATAGAATAGAAAATATGGAATGGAATGTAGTAGAGTAGAATAGAATAGAATAGAATAGAATAGAATAGAATAGAATAGAATAATGAAGAACAGAATAGAGAAATAAAGAATATAAAAATGAACAACAGAATAGAGAAATGTAGAATAGAATAAAATAGAATAGAATAGAAGAATATAAAAATGAAGAACAGAATGGAGAAATGTAGATAGAATAGAATAGAATAGAATAGAATAAATGAAGAATATAAAAATGAAGAACAGAATAGGGAAATGTAGAATAGAATAGAAGAAATGAATATAAAAATGAAGAACAGAATAGAAAAACAAACAATATAAAAATTAAGAACAGAATAGAGAAATAAAGAATATAAAAATGAAGAACAGAATAGAGAAATGAAGAATAGAATAGAATAGAATAGAATAGAATAGGAGAAATGAAGAATATAAAAATGAAGAACAGAATAGAGAAATAAATATAAAAATGAAGAACAGAGAAATGAAGAATATAAAAATGAATAACAGAATAGAAAAATGAAGAATAGAATAGAATAACTTTATTGTCAGTCTAAATGTACACTAATCAGTATGAATTAAAATGAGTTTTCATTGCATACAGCTCTCAAAGGGTAAGCACCTCTAACGTACACTACATAAACTTGACAACAAATAAATAAATAAATAAATAAAATCATGCATATACCCACATACAAACATATATGCGGTCCAGAGAAACAACACAGTCTAGCTCGGATGTATACATATATATGGTGAGAAAAATGGATTTTGGGAATTTGCCAGACGGATAGCAAAGCCATTCACCTCTTGAAAACTTTTAGATCTATGTTTCGCACGGGTCAACTGAGAATACCTCAGAGACATAATTAAGAACATCAGGTCATCAATAGCTTCTCGTTCGCCACTGATTTATCAGCCTGAAATAGTTTTCAGATTGCTTACCAAAAGTTTTCATCAAACAAACAGATATTTAGATTGCCAATAATGGGATGTATAGTATTCTATTACCATGATCAGGCCTGAAGCTTCACTGTTCAATTAAAAAGAGTCAGATACATAAGTGAATTTGTACATAAGTTAGATCTATGTATGACAGAGAAAGGGAGAAAGGAAGGAAGAGAATGAGGGTGATGGGAAAAGCATAATGCTTTTCGATAAATTAGGGTCTGAGTCTTTAAGGGGTGACATGAGAGCAGTGTTCCAATATCTCAGGGGCTGCCCCAAAGAAGAGGGAGTCAAGCTATTCTCCAAAGCGCCTGAAGGCAGGACAAGAAGCAACGGGTGAAAACTCATCAAGGAAAGAAGCAACCTGGAACTAAGGAGAAATTTCTTGACAGTGAGGACAATTAGCCATTATTCTGTTAAAATAGGTTTATTTCCCATTAGCTTATTGTTTATTGATTAGACAAAGAACCACGTCAAATCATAACCCAGCATCAGGACAACAAACTAGAAATAATAATAATGATAATAATAATGATGATGATGATGATTCGCTATTAGTCAATTGCAAAAGGCGGCCCTATTAGGAACTGCTTCCATCCTGCGACGATATCTGTAATACCATCAAACATCCACATCTGCCTATCCCAGGTCCTGGGTAAGGAGTCGATAGGTAGACAAAATGCCAAATCCAGTCTGAACATCTGGCTGACTGTGCGATGATCGATGATAATGATTATTATTATTATTATTATTAGGAAGAAGGAGAAGGAGGAGGAGGAAGAGGAGGAGGAGGAGGAGAAGAAGAAGAAGAAGAAGAAGAAGAAGAAGAAGAAGAAGAAGAAGAAGAAGAAGAAGAAGAAGAAGAAGAAGAAGAAGAAGAAGAAGTAGTAGTAGTAGTAGTAGTAGTAGTAGTAGTAGTAGTAGTAGTAGTAGTAGTAGTAGTTGGAAGGGACCTTGGAAGTCATCTAGTCCAACCCTCTGCTCAGGCAGGAAACCCTATACCATTTCTTTGTTCCTTTCTTCTAGTTCTTCCTTTACTTTCCTCCACTCTACCTCCTTCCTTCTTTCCTTCCACCAACTTCTTCCTTTCCTTTCTTCTACTTCCTTTCCTTTCCCCCTTTCTTCCTTCTGCCTGTTTCTTCTTTTCCTTTCCTTTCCTTCCTTCCATTCCTTCCTTTCTTCTCCCTTTCCCCTTCCTCCATTCCTTCCTTCCTCTCACTTGTTTCTTCCTTCCTCCCCCTTCTCTCCCATTCCCAGGGCTTGCCCAGCCTAAAAGGTCCCATCATAATTGGGACCAAAAGGAAGCGCTCCCCACCCACGTACAGTATGTATGACCAAGATGTATGACCTCTTTCGCTTTAATCTACTCATTAAAACAAAATGAAACAAAACACAGCAAGGTTGCCTTCCATGTCCCTGACCTACATCGCGCTATTCCAAAAATGTGGAAGCCAGGATCTCTTGAACAAACCAGTCGGTTGGGTACATCTTGGCACAAACGGCCCCCGTATTTAAGGAAAGTCACGTTGGGAAGAAGGATCCAAGTGTCCAGATGCAGAGGATTATCCTAAGAAAAGCAGGAGGTTGGGACACCATCTGTGGGCTGCCTCACAGGCAGAAGGGAAAGCTTTGCGGAGTTCAGCCAAGTGACATTTCTGACAATTGTTTTTTTTCCTCCTGGCAAAACTCCGAATAAAATTTTTTTAAAAATGGGGGGGCCACACCCATTCTACAAAACAGTCATCAGAACCGTGCAAAGAAAACCCAGCCAATGTAATTTTAATGAATGAATGAATGACTTCTAATAATTCTCCCCCAAGCGGTAACATTGTAGAGTTTCCCCAACGACAGATTTTTCCACCCATCGACCTAAATTGGCTTCTTATAATATCGATGGAAGTTCTCAAGTCAACCTAGTCATGTTTGTCCCAAAGGTGCTTTCCCCCCCCCCCCCAAGAGGCAACTGGACTCTTGTTTTTCTTTGAAGACATTTTGCTTCTTATCCCAGAAGCAGCTCTGATTGGATAGTGGGGAACGGAAGGATTTATACTCCTTGCAGACTGTTGGTCATTTGCCTTCTTTTAGAGAATCGTTAAGGCCTCCTGGTGCTTTTTCAAGAGGCAACTGCACTTCCTTGTTTTTCTCTGAATATGTTTCGCTTCTCATCCCAGAAGCTTCTTCAGCTCTAACTGGATGGTGGGGAAGGGAAGGATTTATACTCCTTGCAGACATCTGATCAGCTGCATCCTTTTAGAGAGTCGTTGAGGCCACTTGAGGTTTGTCTGTGTCCTCAGGGTCAGCTAAGTGGTGCAAATGGGGGTGGAATACAGTCAGCAATTCCAAGAATCCCCCACCCCCATTTGCACTACTCAGGTGACCCTGAGGACACAGACAAACCCCCAAATGGCCTCAATGACTCTCCAAAAGGAGGCAAATGACCAGCTTTCTGCAAGGAGTATAAATCCTTCCTTTCTCCCACCATCCAGTCGGAGCTGAAGAAGCTTCTGGGATGAGAAGTGAAACATCTTCAAAGGAAAAACAAGAAAGTCCAGTTGCCTCCTGAAAAAAAGCACCGGTGCGGCTTAGATCTGTTGTGGGTACAAAGGGACTTGAGGCTGATGATGCATTTGACCCCCTCCTCTCTCGGGCTCAGCCTGGTCATCTCCTACAGCCAACTGTTCTCCTCTACAATGAGAGGCTTCTAGTCTAGGTTTGCCCCAGATGATGGAACGGGGTTTTCATTTCACCTCTTATCCTTGAACAGCCCTAAGAAGCCAGACTTTTAATTGCTAACATTATCATTTATTTGAGAATACGCTTTTTTACATTTCTACATGTTATTTTTAGGTTCGGCGTTGAACTAAAAATAACAATGTAATTTTTTCCTTTAATCCCCATTCTCCAGAGGCTACTGTTTACTTTAATGGGGGGGGGAATCTCTCTTAATTTTGAAGAATAACTTCTATTCGGGGCTATTATTCAAATCTGGAGATGGATTTGCATCCATTGTGCAAGTGGAGACAGATTTTTGTTATTGTTCTTATTTTTGCTTCATGCAATTCATGGGCTTCATTGCTGACATTTTAAAAAGAGAACGCAATGTTCCCTTAACAGCAACAAAAGCTCAGGGTTTTCATACAACAGTCATAGGTATTGTGGTTTATTTATTTATTGACTGTTCCTTAAGTGTATATGCTGCGGTTCAAGGTGAGGGTATTATGGTTAACGCTGTTGTTATTATTACTGCTAATCCTTGGCAACCGGTGTATCTTACACAAAAATTGTGGTGAACCGTAGAAGTTCACTGCCCTCATGCTTATAAGACACTTTTTAAAATGGATTCCTTTAGAATAGAATAAAAAATAATAATAAAAAAATAAAATAATAATATAATAAAAAAATAAAAAATAATATATATATATATATATATATATATATATATATAATAAAATAAAATAAAATAAAATAAATGAAATATAAAATAAAATAAAATATAAAATAAAATATAAAAAATAAAATATAAAATATAATATAAACTAAAATAAAATAAAATGAGAGATAACTTGAGACAGATGTCCATAAGAAGAAAAAAGGCAAGAGATGTCTGATCAATCCTGTTATGCAGGCAACTGCTGTACTTTTATTTCTCTCTTCGTCAGCTGCAAAATGCAGCTCATAAAGGGAAAATAATTTCAACTCTACAATCATTTGTTCAAGTTCTCCTCCTTTCCACTGTGAGAGGTTTTCTATCAAAATATATTTTACTCTTTACACTGTTTTCATCTTCCCTTAAAACATTAGTGGAATCCATCATGGTCTGAGAATCAGCGTCTCCACTAGATAATTGACAGTGAAGCTGAAACTAAATGAATCAAGTTAAAAATAGCAAACGGGGGGGGGGAATCTTTTACTTCCTCAAACCCCCAAATTAGTTACTCAGACCTAGTCCACATATCAAAGGATAAGGTCCGCAAACACAAATACAGCTAATTAAATGAAGTCTCCCAGTGTGTTGAGAAGAATAAACATCGAAGTGGCATACCTACACAGAGAAACGCCTCTCAAGTGTCACCCTAGAACAGTGGTGGCGAACCTACGGCACAGGTGCCAGAGGCGGCACTTGGAGCCCTCTCGGTGGGCACACTTGCCGTTGCCCCAGTCTTGCCTCCCCCCGCGACCCCCTCCTCTCCAGAAGCCCCCCTGGAGGAGAGTCGCCCCCGAGTTTGGCCCACGCGGAGCAGCGCAGCCAAGGACATGGCAGCCAGGCAGCGTAGACAAGACTCTACCCTCACACCCCATCCCACACAGTTGATGCTGCGGGGCACAGGCAGAGGGCGTGACCACTATGGGCTGCCTGGGCGGTCTGCGGCAGGCCCTGGAGGCAGTGAGTGGCCCTGTGGGCAGGCGGGGTGGGAGCGGAGCAGGGGCAGGACAGGGGATGGAGCGGGACTGGGGCCAGTTTTGGGGCACTTGGTCTCTAAAAAGTTCGCCATCACTGCCCTAGAATCAGCACACAGACACCTCTACAAAACAGTGTCGCTGTACCCCATTTCTCTGTAGCTGCCCCTAAAAACAGTGTCGCTGTACCCCATTTCTCTGTAGCTGCCCCTAAAAGGCAAACACCTTGCTATTAGGAATAAATATTTCTTCTTTCCTCACAGCTGTCTGGATCTCATTTTTATTTATTCTTACGCAACCCCTGCTCCAGTTGGAGCCCCAAAATTATTCTTCTGACATCACACCCCCCTTCCCATTTCCCTCTCAGCTTCAAACCCGCAATAGCAGAGAACTTTGCAATAAGCAACGATGCGGTTATTTTATTTTTTTTTAACGTGAGAAATGATGGATGATGAAATCCTTTGCTTTTTTGCCCCCCTTCCTTGTGCCAGTCTCAGCATCTCCAGATCTACAGCAAGAAAATATACCAGTCGCATAACTAGCTCCCGTAAAGCAGATGCTCCAATGTCTGCTCTCCTCTACTTTAACCGTGGCAGGCACCCCATACCTCCTAATCATAATCACATTTTTGAAGCAAAGGTAAAATGGTAGCCTGGCGGATTGTTTCCTCTGCAAAGGATATTTTTTTTTCTCCTTCCTCTTTTAGTTTCAAGGATGCTTTTCGGCACGGGGGAATCAATCTGTTCTTTCTTTTCAACCCTACACTTCTCAGAGGAGCTGAGCGAAGAGACGTATTTATATAGTGCAAATTTCAAAGTAAGCCGTAGTTGAAATGCTGGATTAGGAAGAGAAGTCCCCTTTTTATCTGCGGTGTTTAAATACGCACCGCACAAAGTAGCCTGCAGCTCAGAAGGGATTAAGAAGGAATCCTGCTTTCACTGTAGCATGAACATCTACGCGCGCGCAAGCTTAAGCCAGGTTTTTTATTAAGATTTAATTACATACACATAGACACAGGGGGACGGGTAGACACGTGCGCAAACGCTGACATACAGACACCCTTTTGTAGGAACGTAACACACACACCCCTCCCAAAAAGCAGGAATGCTATTCCAGATAACCTCCTTGGGTTGATAACGCAGCTGGATGAAAACGCTTGGAACCCAAATGTTATAAACTTTAAATTTAAGACCGACATTGTAAACACAGCCTTTATTTTCCTTCCATACCGTGTTTCCCCGAAAAATAAAACCTAACCGGAAAATAAGCCCTAGCATGATTTTTTTTCAGGACGCTCGCAATATAAGCCCCCAACCCCAAAATAAGTCCCAGTTAAGATCGTCAGCCAGATGGACGCATTTAGTGCCGTATGTCCCCGAATATAAGACCTAGCCAGAAAATATGTGTCGTTTGGAGCAAAAAAGTAATATAAGACCCGCTCTTATTTTGGGGGAAATACAGGTAGTTAATCTGAACACTGCTTATGACTGTGCTATCTATCTATCTATCTATCTATCTATCTATCTATCTATCTATCTATCTAATCTATCATGTGTCTCTCTATCTATCTATCTATCTATCATCTATCTATCATCTCTGTCTCTGTCTATCTTTGTCTGTCTGTCTATCATCTATCTATCTATCATATATCTTTCTATCATCTATCATCTGTGTTTATCTGTCTGTGTCTATCATCTATCATCTATCTATCTATCTATCTATCTATCTATTGTCTATCTATCTATCTATCTATCTATCTATCTCTATCTATCATCTCTCTATCTGTCTGTCTGTCTGTCTGTCTGTCTATCTGTCTATCTGTCTGTCTATTGTATGGCACATTGAAAACATGTTTCAATAAAACAAAAAAGAACATGGGTAAAATTCAAACCACAGAATCTGAAATCTTAACTGGAAGATTTGCAAACGTATATCTAAGTTTGCTTCATTGGTCGCATACAAGAAATCAGACAAACCTCCATTGTAGGCTCTGTCACCACGGACTGGACAGAGTCACAATTTGGGGGTGATATTTTGCCCCAATAACAGAAGGCATCTGTGCATCCATCATGAAGAGTGCAAATTTGGTTCAATCTTGTCCGTATCGTCTGGATGATACAGGGCTGGTTAAATCCGGGTGTTTTTTTCCCAAGATATAGAAAAAGCTTTGGTATTGTGGGGGAAAATTTTCTATCCCGCATTGTTTCCACATGTTGTGAGCATCGAAATAATCTTTTACAAGTGCCTTAGCGGTCGAGATGGCTGTGCGTCTAGATGACTGCACTTATTAATAAGTTTAGGAGCAATCTAATTGCTGGATGTGATCCCTCGGGCTGACCTCTAGAATGGAAGATGTTTGGGGAATTCATTTCGTACATTAATTAATGTCATTGCAAGCCTAGACTAATTGTTCCTTTGAAACGTGAATCTAATTTTATGGACATCAACCATCTACGATGGCACGGACAGCCCAATCTTCCATTTCCTGCTAACTGCAAACAGAACGGTGTTTCGTTTTACAGGAGAATTAATGATACGGACATGAACAGAGCCCTGTGATTGGTCCAGAGGTCCATTCTCTTGGGGGTCAATCCACTGGCCAAACAAGTCCACTAGTCTCCCAGCAGATGGCCTTCAGAGAGAGTCCCTCTGCTATCAAGAGCCACTGATCCCCATGACCTCCATTAAGTGATTCAATCCTTTTTAAATAGGAACACCTGGAATATGGTGTCCAGTTTTGTCACCATGATGTAAAAAAAGATGTTGAGACTCTAGGAAGAGTGCAGAGAAGAGCAACAAAGATGATCAGGGGACTGGAGGCTAAAACATACAAGGAACGGTTGCTGGAATTGGGGATGTCTAGTTTAATGAAGAGAAGGACGAGGGGAGACACGATAGCAGTGTTCCAGTATCTCAGGGGATGCCCCAAAGAAGAGGGAGTCAAGCTATTCTACAATCACCTGAAGGCAGGACAAGAAGCAACGGATGGAAACCAATCAAGGAGAGAAGCAACCTAGAACAAAGGAGAAATTTCTTGACAGTGAGGACAATTAGCCAGTAGAATGACTTGCCACCAGAAGTTGTGAATGCTCCAACACTGAAAGTTTTTATGAAGAAATTGGTCTCCAGCCTGAGCAGGGGGTTGGACTAGAAGACCCCTCGAGGTCCCTTCCAATTCTGTTCTTCTAAATTCTAAAAGCTGGTTTAAGCTGGTAACCAGCACTGCATCACATGATAGTCTACTTTGCCACCATTTATTTTTCAGCTGGAACCTTTAAGCGGATAATTTATGGACCAGGCCTTTTGAAGAACCAGAAGCAGAGACGGCATGGAAGAGTTATGACAGTTATCACTTAATTCAGTTATCACTTAATTTTAATCGCTTAATTAAAATCTGGTTTAATTAGATGTCAGGAAAACATTATAAAGAGGAAGAGAATGTAGATCTGGTCATTCGCTGGGTGATTTATTCCAATTCCGGGAGACTTTCTTCCCCAATTCCATGTCTAAAAAGAGCCCAGGTGCCACCCAAATTATATCTCTGAAAGAAAGAAATGAATGAAGAATTTTGGAGAAAAGTTTCATCCTAGACTAATCATGGGCTCAGATATCTACCTATAAATTTGAGCATATAGGCACTTCCATACTCCCAAAACATTCATGCTCCATCCTCTTATAACTTATTGAAGCTGACCCACAAATAAAAGTTCTGAGTCCAACTGGAAAACCTAAGATGGATGGATGGATGGATGGATGGAAGGAAGGAAGGAAGGAAGGAAGGAGGGAAGGGAACAGAGGGAGGAAGAAGGAAGGAAGGAATAAAGGAAGGAAGGAAAGAAGGAAGGAAGGAAGGAAGGAAGGAAGGGAACAGAGGGAGAAAGAAGGGAGGAAGGAAGAAAGGAAGGAATAAAGGAAGGAAGGAAGGAAGGGAAAGAAGGAAGGAACGAAGGAAGGAGGGAGGAGGGAGGGAAGGGAAGGGAACAGAGGGAGAAAGAAGGGAGGAAGGAAGGAAGGAAGGAATAAAGGAATAAAGGAAGGAAGGAAGGAAGGAAGGAAGGAAGGAAGGAAGGAAGGAAGGAAGGAAGGAAGGAATAGAGAATAGAATAGAGCTGGAAGGGACCTTCAAGGTCTTCTAGTCCATCCCACTGCTCAAGTAAGAGACTCCATACCATTTCAGACAGGTGGCTGTCCAGTCTCTTCTTAAAAACCTCCAGTGATGGAGCATTCACAACTTCTGGAGGCGAGCCTTTCCATTGGTTTATACAACAAAAAACATCAACATTGCTGCAGTTGCCAAAAAGATCACAAACTTCACACCCCAAGGGGCAAAATGTGTGAGCACCAGAACAATCTTCAAATGCTCTGCCTGTAAAGCTGGGGCACACTGCATTCCTGTTAGCTTCAGGAGGGCCTGGGTAAAAATTAAATGGGTCATTTTAACAGTTAACTTTTAAAAATGTCTTTTAATTGAATCTCTCTTTTATTATTTTGCTACGCTGCCAAGAGACTTCGGTAATCAGTGGTACACCGTGTAAAGGAAAGAAGAAGAAGAAAATAAAACTACGAAATAATAATAATTACATCTGATTGCCAGAGGACTTGTTGTGATCCCTCGTCGGATTGGAAATTATAATCCAAAAGTTCCCTGTGATGCATTTATTCTTCAGTTTAGTAGCTTGGGGGTAAATCAGTAAATGAATGAGAATGGGTCTGCTGTAATGCACGTTAAACCGGTATACTTTTATTTACCTTACCCAAGACAATAGGTGTAATCGTGGTTTTATAGGAGAAGAAGCAAAGAACAATTCCGAATCAGCCCACGGCGTTTACAGGGGGAGCTCATGGAAGCGCGATGGATATCAAACCATTTTTTCCCTGTAAGGAATAATGTAAATAAGGGGTCCTTGCTGCTCTCTGAGCGTGGTGGCTTTCTCGCAGACGTTTCATCAGCCAAACTAGGTAACATCATCAGTGCTAGAAGGGAGGGGGGTTTGCAGGGAGGAGGGGGAGGGGGAGGAGGACTGTGGTCGTCCTTGGTGCTCTCAGAGCTTGCTTGTTTTCTTGCCAACATTTCATTACCCAAACTAAGTAATATTATTAGTGCTAGAAGGGAGGGGGGGTTGCAGAGAGGAAGAGGAGGAGGAGGAGGAGGAAGAGGAGGAAGAGGAAGAAGAAGAGGAGGAGGAGGAGGACTGTGGTGGTCCTTGGTGCTCTCTGAGCTTGCTTGTTTTCTTGTAGACGTTTCATGACCCAAACTAAGCAATATTATTAGTGCTAGAAGCGAGGGGGGTTGCAGAGAGGAGAAGGAGGAGGAGGAGGAGGAGGAGGATTGTGGGATCCGTCGTTCTCTCTGAGCTTGCTTGTTTTCTTGTAGACGTTTCATTACCAAACTAAATAACATCATCAGTGTTAGAAGGGAGGGGGGCTTTGCAGAGAGGAGGAGGAGAAGGAGGAGAAGGAGGAGAAAGAAGAGGAGGTGGTGGTCCTTGGTGCTCTCTGAGCTTCAAAATTAATTCCAATTCCAATTTATCAGTTGTGTGGGAGAAGGATTACGAAGAAGGTGAGGGTTAGGTGTATAATCCTGTGTAAATTAGCTGTATAATCAGACAGCTGGCCAGAAAACAGAGAACCCAAAACTGCTCTGAGTTTCAGGCCAGCATTCATTTCAGAACTGCATCCAAAGGAAAAGTCTACCCAAAATATCCAGATGTCATTTCATTGGGGTAAGCTTTCTTTGCATTATCACTCATAAAGCATTTATGTGTTATTGACCTGCTGGGTAGATGTCAAAATATCTCCTGTTCAAAAGCGAAGATGGAGAAGCAGCTTTAACGCAACCCTCTCTGGATGGATGGGTGGACAGATGGACAGATGGATGGATGGATGGACAGATGGATGGACAGATGAGTGGGCGGGCAGATGGATGGATGGGTGGACGGATGGATGGATGGATGGACGGATAGCGGGCAGATGGATGGGTGGGTGGATGGATGGGTGGGTGGACGGACGGACGGACGGAGGGATGGATGGATGGATGGATGGATAGATGGACGGATGAGTGGGCAGATGGATGGGTGGACGGATGGATGGATGGACGGATGGACGGATGAGTGGGCGGGCGGATGGATGAATGGGTGGACGGATGGATGGAGGGATGGATGGATGGATGGATGGATGGATGGACAGATGGATGGATGAGCAGGCAGATGGATGGGTGGGTGAATGGATGGACGGATGGACGGATGGATGGAGTCTACAGTAAGAAACAAAAATTACATCATTTCCACCCTTGTGAGATTGAATGGTGTGGTTTCCTAAACTGTCATCCCCCTGAAAGCAAAAAAACAAAAAACTAAAAATGCCTTTGGCATAATTGTATATTTATATTAAGCGAACAGCCCGTCGTCTGGTGTTAGCATTTATTCCAGGGAGGAATACAAAAACTGTAGATAAATCTGAGAAAATATCTGGGAGAGGAGACACTTTCCAGCTTTTTCTTTAACACAGGCAGCCCTCAACTTACAACGGTTCATTTAGTGACCGTTCAAAGTCACAACGGCAGTGGAAAAAAAAGGGACTTAGGATCGCTTTTCACACTGACCACCGTCGCGGCGTCCCCAGGGTCACGCGATCAAAATCAGGACCCTCGGCAACTGGCATGTACTTAGGACGGTTGCTGTGTCCCAGGGGTGCGGGGTCACGTGACCATCCTTTTGCGACCCCCTGACAAGCAAAGTCAAAGTGGGGAAAGCCAGATTCCATTTACAACCGTGCTATTCAGGGATTCGCTGAACGGTCGTGGCGAGACAGGTCATAAAATGGGGCAAGACTCATTTCACAAATGTCTCACTTAGCAGGGGAAACTTTGGGCTCCCACTGCGGTCGTAAGTCGGGGACTACCTGTATGTTGAATTTCAGGTCATGAAAGGAGAGGGTGTGTGTGTGAAATCCTAGTTAGTTCACAAAGCTTTCCTCTCTGCAGAAAAAGATAAGATAGATAAGATCTTTTGTCCGAAATGGGATAGGGTTTCCTGCCTGAGCAGGGGGTTGGACTAGATGACCTCCAATGTCCCTTCCAACTTTACTATTATTATTATTATTATGGATCATCGTACAGTCAGCCAGATGTTCAGACTGGATTTGGCATTTTGTCTACCTATCGAGTCCTTACCCAGGACCTGGGATAGGCAGATGTGGATGTTTGATGGTATTACAGATATCGTCGCAGGATGGAAGCAGTTCCTAGTAAGGCCGCCTTTTGCAATTGACTAATAGCGAATTTGTCAATGCCAATGGTGTTCAAGTGGTGCTCCAGTTGTTTTGGGATTGCACCCAAGGAGCCTATGACTATTGGTACTACCCTTGCTTGCTTTTGCCACAGTCTTTCTATTTCTATTTGTAGGTCTTTGTATTTTGTTATCTTCTCCAGCTCTTTCTCGTCTATTCTGCTGTCTCCAGGCACTGCCAGACAGCAGAATAATAATAATAATAATAATTATTATTATTATTATTATTATAGATAACCTTTATTGTCATTTTTTTTTTACTGTGGGCACCAAAGTCTCCCTTCCTCTCTGACTTGGGCAGCAGCTCACCTCTTCCGGGAAAGGGATCAGCCCGTTAGAGGTTGCCGAAGGTGTTTGATATTAAAAGCTCCGAAGTGCCAGCAAAGGTGCTGATTAATTAACTCAGATAGCAGAGCTGAATCACGCAACAGCTGTTGGGAGATCTGTCATTAACCTGCTCTCCTTTCCTACCTGTTCACTGGCTGACGGCCTCGGTGGCAAATGGGGAACCCCGGGGAAGAAGCTGCCACAGGCCTGACTTTCCTGCCCTAAGCAACCTGCTGAAAATAATTCATAATTAATTGAGGGAAGAGGAAGAGGAGGGGGAAGAAGAGGAAGTAGAGGAGGAGGAGGAGGAGAGGGAGGGGGACGGAGAAGGAGAGGGGGCAGGGCGGAAGGGGGGAGGAGGAGGAGGAGAAGAAGAGGAAGAGGAGAGGAGAGAAAGGAGGAGGAGGAGAAGAAGGAGGAGGACAAGGATGAAGAAGAGGAAGAGGAAGAAGAGCAGGAGAAGGGGAGAAGAAGAAAGAGGAGTAGGGGAGGGGGAGGAAGAAGGAGAAGAGGAAGAAGAAGAAGAAGAGGAAGAGGAAGAAGAGCAGGAGAAGGGAGGGAGAAGGAGAAAGAGTAGAGGAGGGGAAGGAAGAAGAGGGGGAGAAAGAAGAGGAAGACAAAGAGGAGGAGGAGGAGGAGGAGGAGAGGAGGAGGAAAAGGAGGAGGAGAAGAAGGATGCAAATGACCAGCTGTCTGCAAGGAGTATAAATCTCCCCATTCTCCACCATCCAACCAGAGGTGAAGAAGCTTCTGGGATGAGAAGCGAAACGTCTTCAAAGGAAAAACAAGGAAGTCCAGTGGCCTCTTGGAAAAAGCACGTTTGGAATAACTACGACCTGAGAATGACTTGAGAATCTCCACAGACATTTCCAAGTAGAAAGAAAAATAATTGTCTTTTTTCCCCCCTTTTCTTTTCTTAATCCAAGCCGTCCATTTAGCCATCTCAGCAAACTCCCACCGACTTTTGCAGCCGTTTGCCCATCGTGGGGACTGAAGTGTCCTGCCAAAGTTTCATCGTGTGTCCCATGTTTAATCTAACATTGCGCAGCCTGGTAGCCAATCTCCTTGTAACTGGAAAAATTACACACGTGATCCAACCCCAGCTAACCGCTCAACACAGTGAGTTGCCAACACACAGAGAGAGAGAGAGAGAGAGAGAGAGAGAGAGAGAGAGAGAGAGAGAGAGAGAGAAAACCAAAGCTCTTTAAACATATCTGAAAATAACATGAAGTACTCTTGAGTTTTGTTTTTTTTTAAAAGAGGCCCGGAAAGATAGCCGTGAATTGATCCAGGCAAGGCATCTGCCTTGCGATAACATTAAGTCTGGCCACAGAAATAAATCACTGCAGGAAAGAACGCAAACCGTTTGCCCATAGGATGGTCTCTTTATTTTTATTTTTTATTTCCCCTTCTTCTTTTTTTATGAGAGAACATTGGATTTCCTGATGCCGGACTGCTAAGTCGAAAAGTGATAGGATGATAAATTAGGGAGAGCCCAATTTGAAATGTGGCAGCTACTTTGGGGGGGGGGGGAAGATGTTGAGATAAAGGGAGGGAGGGAGGGGAGAGAAAAAAATAATACTTCGATTTGTCCGGGTAAACTTATTAAATTGGGAATCTCCTTTGCTTATAATCTAATACTCCGCTCGGGTGCCACATCATCAAACAATGCCAGCCAACTGCAGCAGGTAAAATAGATTTTAGACTAAGATGAATAAGAGAGGGAGTTATCTATCTCCTTTCCCTACTACGCCATGCCTTTTATTTTACTTTCCCCCCCCCCGCCCCCACCCCAATATTCACAGTTTTATCTAAAGAGCGCAGCAGAAAGGTTACTGTTGACATAAAACGTTCCCATCCAATTTAATATTCCTTTTACCTTGGGTAGCTTTTTCAGAAATGAAAAACACGATTCCTCTGCTTTTATGCGTGGTGTATGGTCACTGAAAGAGACACAATAAATAGCCAAACTTTGATACGGTGTTTGATCAACGGGGACTCCGAAAAACAGGATTTGGGGTTGTTTAAAGGCTTTCTATTTTAAGAAGTATGCTATTAATTAGTAGATAAAAGATTTATTACGGCTTGCTTTTTAATCCCTTTCTGAGCTAAAATGCGGGCAGAGTAGTGTCTAAAATAATATAGTCTGTTTTCTTTCTCTTTTCATTCCATTCTCATTTCCTATAAAATTGGGTTCTGGTCATCTGAAATATTTTCTCTTATTAACGATCATCAAGCGTGCTCAATTCCACTGGCAATTTAATAGCTCTCTGAATTTATCGATAAGCTACATTCTTTTTTTAAAAAAAATTATTAGGTATTTTGTATGGACAATTGCTCAGCAAACTTTCTACGTTGCTGGGAAAGCTTTAAAAGAAATTGCTCAGAAACACTTTCTATAAAAGAGTTTAAAATATCCTGATAAATATAAGGCCAGAAGTGTCAACGCTGGTATAGTTGTTAAAAAAAAAACAATGCAGGTACTACTTTTCACATGTTATTCAATACCCCTTTTCCATCGATTTAATTCACAAAGCAGAGATTCCCAAAAGCTCGGTAAACTGGCCCGGCTTTTGATCTCTTGTTTCATCCACATGTGCCTAAACACCGATCTCTTTGCTGCATTTCTTCCTTATTGCTATCTTAATTTATTTCACTTAACTAAGGCACTAATCTGAGGTCAAACAGTATGTGAAAGACTACGTTGTACTTTCCTTACTGTTGTGTTTTTTTCCTTTTTGATTACTCCTAATCAAAAACTGGGAAGGAAAGGGCTTTTAACTTTTTACTCCCATGTAAGGTAATTGTAGGAGAAGGAATGGGAAAACCTGGGGGTGGAGTCAAAAGAGGAATCAGCCTGGAATCTCTATGTCAGTGGTGGCGAACCTATGGCACGGGTGCCAGAGGCGGCACTCAGAGCCCTCTCTGTGGGCACGTGCGCCGTCACCCCAATCCTAGGCCTTCAGCTGGGTTTTATAAAACCTTTTCGCTGGGTTTTATAAAACCTTTTCGTGTAAAAAAAAAAAAAGATTCAATCAGTCAATTTCAACTTCTCGCGGGAAAAAAAACATCTTGCAAAGTTGGAACTGATTGATTGAACTTTTTAGTCCCACCCAGTCTGCCGTTACCACCGTAGCCACGCCCACCCAATGGGCCACACCCAGCCAATGGGCCACACCCACCCGGCACTTGATGATGCATAAGTGGGTTTTGGGTTACAGTTTGAGCACTCAGTCTCTAAAAGGGTCGCCATCACTGCTCTATGTAGTCGCCTTAGTTGCTCTGCTTTGCACTTTTCCCAAAGTCTCAGGAGAAAGGGACAGCACACAAGGAGACAGTTGGATGGTGTCATTGATGCAATGAACATGGATTTGGGCAAACTCCAGAAGATGGTGGAGGGCAGAAGGGCCTGGCAGGCTGTGGTCCATGGGGTCGCAAGGCACAACTTAGCAACTGAACAACAACAACAGAAACATTGGGGTTATTTCTGTAAGCCACCCAGAGTCACTGTGAGTTGGGGGGGGAGGCATATCAATATTCTTAATAGATAAATAAAAAACCTAACAGCAGGCCCAAAACTATTATAATTAAAGAGATCAACGTATTTGAAAAGGCTGGTCATAAATCTTACTGCGCTAAACTACGGGTGCAGTCTTCCCTATCAGTGAATTTCCTCTCTGTGGCTTTCTGTGGACAGTGGGGAGGGGTGTGTGTGGGGGGGTGAATGTGAAGGACACGAAAACTCTGCATGTTGATCACTTGTAATTAGGGTAATCATCAGAATCGTGAACTGTTGTAGGATCCGTCTGTCTTCAGATGGAGTTAACACCACGCCACCTGATCATCCCTGGGAAGAATGCACACCATTAGAGCTGAATGCCCTTGCTTAATTAGGGAGCAGCATGCCCCGCCATTCAAGAGGGAGCATGACAGAATAGATTAGTCTAAGAGAGAGAGAAAGGGGGAAGGAGAGAGAGAGAGAAAAGAGAGAGAGGTGGAAGGGAGAGAGGGGGAGAAAGGAGAGAGACAGAAGGGAGAGAGGAGAGAGGGAGGGAGAGAGAGGGAGAGGAAGAGAGAGGAGAGAGGGAAAAGAGGAGAAGAAGAGAGGAGAGAGGAAGAGAGGTGAGAAAGAGGGAGAGAGGAAAGTGAGACAGGGAGGAAGGGAGGGAGAGGGGAGGGGAGGGAGAAAGAGAAGAGGAGACAGGAGAGAGGGGAGAGAAGAGAGCAGACAGAAAGAGAGTGGAGAGAGAGAAGACGACGAAGGGAGGGAGAGGGGAGGGGAGAGAAAGAAGAGAGGAGAGAGAAAGAGAGAGAATATCTGTGAAGCGGGAGTCTTTCCTACAAAGTGATGCCATCTTGAACCAGAAACATTTTCTTGGAGAGAGAGAGAAACAGACCTAAATGTTTGGAGCGAAGCAACAGAATGGCAAAGGGTTCATAAGGGAAAAAAAAGATACAGTTAATATCCTGGAAAGATCACTACGGCACTACAGGGAAGCACTAAAGGACCTGGAGGTGCAGAACTCAACGCCAAATTTGTCCCGGGAAAGCCGTAAATCAGCCGGAAACGACCAATCACAGCCTAAGTGGAAGCCTTCTGGTATTTTAGCATTCTTGCGATTCAGTTTTAAAAACAATTTCGAAACGTTCTTTTTTTAAAAAAAAAGAAAGAATAAAAAGGCCCAAGTTCCCACCCGTTTACTCGGAGGCCGTAAAACATCGTGTCAAACATCCAGCGGTCTCTTCTGCTTAGTATATAAAGAATGGAGAACTTGTGCGAGCCTTTAAAAAATAACCCGCAAGGGGACGCCGTTGGCAGAAAGAAACAGGACTAATGGGCTGTGTGGAAGGAAGACGACCTGGCTAGAAACGGAGAGGTTTGGTCTAACTGGCTACCCAGTCATGAAGTTCTTCACATGTCTTGAGGTAACTTCTGAAAGTTCTTCGAGAAGAACGAAAGATATTAGCCCAGGTCTTCGCTAGACAGCTGGTTTGGTCTATGGGTAAGGCTTGAGGCCAATCACCAGGAGATGGTGAATTCTAGTCTTGCCTTAAGCACGAAAGCAGGCTGGGTGACTTTGGGCCAATCACCAGGAGACGGTGAGTTCTAGTCCCACCTTAGCGACGAAAGCTGACCGGGTGACTTTGGCCCACTCACCAGGAGATGGTGAGTTCTAGTCCTGCCTTAGCCAGGAAAGCCAGCTGGGTGGTTTTGGGCCAATCACTAGGAGATGGTGAGTTCTAGTTCCACTTTAGCCCTGAAAGCCAGCTGGGTGACTTTAAGCCAATCACCAGGAGATGGTGAGTTCTAGTCCTGCCTTAGTCAGGAGAGTTGGCTGGGTGACTTTAGGCCAATTACCAGGAGCTGGTGAGTTCTAGTCTTGCCTTAAGCATGAAAGCTGGCTGGATGACTTTGGGCCAATCACCAGGAGACCGTGAGTTCTAGTCCTGCCTTAGCCAAGAAAGCCAGCTGGGTGACTTTGGGCCAATCACCAGGAGACCGTGAGTTCTAATCCTATCTTGGGTATAAAAGCTAACTGGGTGACCTTGAGCCAGCCTCTCTTTCAACCCAACCTACCTCACAGTATTGTTGTTGTGGGAAAAATAAGAGGAGGAAAGTGTGTGGGCTATGTTCATCACCTTGAGCTATTTGTAAAAATTAAAAAAAAAAGCCGGGACGCAGAGAAATAAAAACCAAAAGCAGAGCCCCACGTTCATTCTGATTTTCTGGAAGGATCCCACCTCCAGTGTGTCAGGAAGCCCAAATCTTTTCTGTTCGGTGCCTTCCTGTTGACGGGATCCTTTGCCAAAAGCAGATTGTCAGCCCAGCTCAGGTTGCAATTATTGATAGGCTGATGAAGATCTATTTTATTTTTATTGACACAGGCCTTCAGGAAACAAAATGATGGGCACGGAGAAATAGAATGTAATGTTTGTCGGTACTGTCCATTTCAGCAGGGTTGAACTCTGCATTATGCTCAAAGATAGAAGTCAGGGGAGAACCTATGATAAATAAGTACAACTGTTTAGACCAGTGGTTCTCAACCTTTTTAATGCCATGACCCCCAACCGGTCGTAAGTCGAGGACTACTCAACTGGTGCAGCACCGTTTGCAGAATGGGACTTTTGGCGGGCTCAGCAGGGCAGAGACAGCCAGGACAATTCCTATTGGCTTTTGAAAGCCAATAGAATTAGACTCTATTCAAGAGAGTCTATTCTATTGGCTTTCAAAAGCCAATAAAATAAAAGGGAGTAGCACAGCTAAGGAAAAGGGGGAAAAAATGGCGGACTGCATTGTTTGGCGACCCCCGTGAAATGGTCGTTCGACCCCAAATGGGGTCCCGACCCACAGGTTGAGAACCACTGGTTTAGACTTTTGCAATTGGGACAAATACCGCACATCCCTGGACTTGTGGATTTAACAAAATCGGATGGCTGGTCAATTTATTCTAGTTGATTTTCTTTGTTTTGCAAGTAAATGAAAAAAATAAAAATAAAAAAGGATTTTATCCAGCAAGCATCTACCTTTTGAGCATTCCAGATACAGACCTCAGGCTGTTGGCCATCAGAATGCAATTCTGTCAGGAAGAGTGAGCAGTAAAAGGAAACCATGGTGTGGGTAGACACCCTCAAAGCTGACACCAGCCAGAGCATGGAACAACTCAAAGAAGTACTGCAAGATGGGAAGATGGGGAGAGACCAGCTGGCCTAAAAAATCGCCATCCCCATCATGAATTGACAATGGCTTCTAAAGCCCACTGAAGAAGGGCATACTGTATATTTAGATTTCTCTTTTTTCTGTCTTCTTAAACCAGGTTGGCCTCCGCTCTGAAACTAACCATGCTTTAAGGTTTAAAATTATCAGGACAGGCTGGACTGGCGGAGTCTGACTGGAAGTTGGTCTAATGGAAGACCGTTCTGCTACTTTTTCCCTAATTGTTTGAAATAATTCAGACAGACTTCCCGTCACAATGGGCTGAGCAGCTTTTGTTTTTCATTACAGCTTTGCAACCTCCCCAAATGTTATTTTCTAAAAAAAAAAAAAAAAAAAAAAAATCTGGGATGAGTAAGTAGCGCTACCGATTATTCTTAGCAAAGAACCAAAAACCAAGAGCGCCTTTTGGAAAGCATCAAATTTCAATTGACGGAGTATTTTATGTAGAGCAAAATTAATTCAAGCTTTAAGTAAAATGATTTTACTCAAAACATAAGCATATGGGGGAAAGCATCATAAAGGGGAGGGGGGGGGGCTTGAGCATTTCTTGAAGCTTTTTACACCGCACCAAAAATAGTTCAAGCCAGAGATAAAGGAACTGCTGGCCTTCCTTACTCGCTGAGTTGCCAAACAAACCAACAAACAAGAAATAACTTCTATTTAATCGTTGTCAGATGAGTTCTGGGCTGGGACACAGTCTTTGTGTGGGTGTGACTGGGCAGATACAGAACAAAACTCTACCTCTACTTCCAATTCTTATAAAATTCAAATTCAAAACACCTAAAGCAGGAAGCCGATGTCATACAGCCCGACGTGAAAACGGATCTTCTTCCACATTAAAGATCTAAAAGAGCAAAGCGTGTCACATGTCACTAGAGAGATTCTATGTCTACTTTGGTCTTTATTTGTAGCCGAAAGCAATACACTGATCAAATAAAATTTAGGCGTTTGCTGTTTCGGAATGAAATGAGATTTCATGAGACGTCAGCTGGCAGTATTTAGGAAGCACTGTTAGCTTTATCACCTGTCAGTTTGGTTCATGTGTCCAAAGTTTATCAAATGACCCTTTAGCGGCAGGAAAGAGAGCTGTTGTCTCTTTCAAATAGATCAGTCAAAAGATCCATTCGCGGTCTCAAAATCTTCCTTTGGGGAATGAGGGAATGTGCAAAATCAATTCCACAATTCTTGACCAGTCAACCTTCTCCTCTCTAGATTTCCAGATTCTCCTTGCCTAGATTTGTCCTCTTTTTGCCTGTTCTTGAGCTAGTTCAAATCTGTTTTTTTAAAAAAAAAAAAAATCTTTACAGGTGAATTCCTAGACATGCAGACTGAAGAGCAACTAAGACGACTAAAGGCCTGGAGACTAAAACATATGAAGAACGGTTGCAGGATTTGGGTATGGCCAGTCTAGAGAAAAGAAGAATAGGGGTGACATGATAGCAGCATTCCAGTATTTGAGGGGCTGCCACAAAGAAGAGGGGGTCAAACTATTCTCCAAAGCACCAGAGGGAAGGATGAGAAACAATGGTTGGAAACTGACCAAAGAGAGAAGCAACCTGGAATTAAGGAGAAACTTCCTGACAGTGAGGACAATTAATCAGTGGAACAGCTGACCACCAGAAATTGTGGGTGGTCCATCACTGGCGGTTTTTAAGAAGAGACTGGACAGTCACCTGTCTGGAAGGGCACAGAGTCTCCTGCTTGAGCAGGGGGCTGGATGGAAGACCTCCAAGGTCCCTTCCAGCTTTGTTCTGATTGCATAGCTTCCCTTCAGAAGTTATGGGTGCTTCATCACTGCAGGTTTTTAAGAAGAGACCGGACAGCCATTTGTCTGAACTGATATAGGGTCTCCTGCTTGAGCAGGGGGCTGGACTAGAAGACCCCCAAGGTCCCTTCCAGCTCCATTCTATTCTAAATGAATCTTCCAGGCCCAGAAGCCAAGCTAAGAGTGATCCTGACCTTTCAGACAAAAAAGCAAAATGTTACTCCAAAATCTCACTTCAATAAGACCACGTTAAATTTACATTCATTTCATTTATCAGGGCGAGAATAATACGTTCCGACATAGTCCCTAAATCTTAAAAATAGTCACCTCATCCACCGAGATTCCAATCATGATATAAAGTCCATCCAATCAAGAATATCACATCAAGAAACGCGATGATCTCTGACGTTTCTTGCATAACTTCATACAGTCTACTCAGAGTAACAGGAAGGCCTCCTTGAAAAGCATCTGAAGGGGAAAGGATATTTATTCCTTTTCTAATATAGGTAGTCCTTGTTTAGCAACCACAATAGGGACCGACAACTCAGTGGTTCAGTGAAGCGGTCACTATATGAATCTACAACCGAGTCTTCTTTGGGCTTTCCACTGCTTTACAGATCGGCGAAGGTCATAAATACAAGGACTGCCGCAAAGTTACCTTTTTCATCCTGGTTATAAACTGTGAACGGGCATTAAGTCGGGCTAAGGGATGACCGCCTGTAACAACCACCAGCGGGCAGTATATGGATGGGACTGTCCTGTTTGCGACTCATCCGTCGAATGCAGCCAGACAGATTCCAACTTGTCTACTGGAAATCAAAGTCATGAGCCATTGGGAATTTCCAGTACAGGCAATAATAATAATAATAATCCATGTCTTTGTAGGGCTCTCAAACAGGATGAAGTCATTCCCATACTGACTCCTGGTGGCCAACCTTAACAACAGGCAGGATATACGTAGTATAAAAATAAACTGTGCACACAAACACACCCACCCAGGCACAGACAACCCTAAAAGGGGACTGGAGGTCACTTGCACACGAGGGCAGGCTATACCACTGCAGAATGAATAACAGAATAGAAGAAGGGGGTCTTCTAGTCCAGGGATCTTCAGCCACTGGGCCGTGGACTGGCACCGGTCCATAGCATGCCAGCAACCAGTTCACACAAACAAGCGAAGCCTCATCCACAGGATGCAGGCAGCACACGAAACCACGTCTGGTTCTGGCCCATGGAAAACCCTCTCTCCACGGAACCGCTCCCTGGCATAAACTCACCACCTCACAGGTTTCATATTTGCTTCGTTTGTGGGTCCATTTTTATCACAGGTTTAGAAACCCAAGGATAAGGAAAAGACAATAATCAAGAAACTAACTCTGTGCACAGAATGGTAGAATCAAGAGGGGGAAAATGGGGTAGGGGCTGAACGAATGGAAGGAAACACAAGTTAATGGATGTGACTGGCCAGTGTTTTCTTTCCGTTGTCCTTTCTGCTGTGAAAGAATTCGTCACCCAACAGAAATTAGATGTCACCAGCCCTGCCATCTGGAGCTGCCACAGAAGGGCCCCAGTGCAATTAACACTAGCCTTCTCCTTCTTCCTTCTTCTTTGAAATTGCAACTTTCTGCTGAGGGGAAAAAATATCCTATGAACCCTGCAAACGTAGCTGCCTCTAATTTCCTAATCACCCGGGTTTGTAGACTTGATCTCTGAGACCATGGATTAAGGAGGACCATAATGAGGCATCAGCTCCAGTTCCTTGTGCACAGCCTCTCCCTGTTGTTGAACTGAGACGTTGCAGAGATGGTGTTGGCTTTGTTTTCGGCATCTTTTTCGCAAGGCAATAAACTTTGCTGTCATACTGTTGACACTTCTCCCCGTCTATGCTCTTGTACACTGGAGAACGCTGGTGTTAATTGCACGGAGGCTCTTTGATAGCAGCTCCAGATGGCCGTCCTGGTGACATCCTTGGGTTGATCACCAAGGACACTGGTTGAGCCTTGTGGTGAAGCGGGCACAGCAGCGCCTGCAATTCCTGCGTCGCATGAGAAAAGCACACATCTTCCTTCCCCTGTCCTGACCACTTTCTACAGAGGGACGATCGAGAGCATCCTGTCCTATGGCATGACTGTCCGGTTTGGAAGGATCCCTGCTTCAGACAGGAAGGTGGTGCAGAGAGCGGTACCTATTTATCTCTTCGCATAGAACATACTTTCAAACCATTAAGTGGACTATTTCTCCAATGGGATTTTCCCATGTATTTTACCAGGAAACATAGATAGGGCAGCCTAGAAAAGTCAGTGCCCTCCTAACCACACCCAAGCACTCCGAATTTGTTGGCGATGTCCATTTTGCTCTATGAGTTCATGGTGACCTAACCCTAACCCTAAGTGGAATTTTCCTCCAATGGGATTTTCCCATATATTTTACCAGGAAACATAGATAGGCCAGGCTAGAAAAGTCAGTGCCTTCCTAACCATACCCAAGCACGCCAAATTTGTTGGCGATGTCCATTTTGCTCCATGAGTTCATGTTGGCCTAACCCTAACCCTAAGTGGAATTTTCCTCCAATGGGATTTTCCCATGCATTTTACCAGGAAACATAGATAGGGCAGCCTAGAAAAGTCAGTGCCCTCCTAACCATACCCAAGCACGCTGAATTTCTTGGCGATGTCCATTTTGCTCTATGAGTTCATGGTGACCTAACCCTAACCCTAAGTGGAATTTTCCTCCAATGGGATTTTCCCATGTATTTAACCAGGAAACATAGATAGGCCATACTAGAAAAGTCAGTGCCCTCCTAACCATACCCAAGCACTCCAAATTTGTTGGCAATGTCCATTTTGCTCTACGAGTTCATGGTGACGTAACCCTAAAGTGCACAGAAGCTGAGGTGAGCAACGGGAGCTCACCCTGCCCTGCAGTGCAGGGACTCGAACCGCCAAAGTAGAAGCCCTCTCCAGCAAACCCCTAAGCCACTGGGCCTCCAGTCTTGCTCCTCTTTCCAAGGGTCTATTTTAGTCAACCTCTCATCTAGGATACTAACAGTTGGACTGCCCCTTCAGATGTAGTATTGGCATTTTAAGGGCAGGGTTAAAGGCTGCTCCTATCTTGCTACTGCTGGCGTTCAAGAGTAGCTATCCTTTAGGAATAACAAAAAATTTGAGTTTTGACTGGCAGCCTCTAATCAGCAGACAGAGGTTGCAATTTATTTGCAGCCTCTTCAGATTTTGCAATGATTTGTTAACTCAAGTTGTTGTCCTTATTCTATCACTGCTGTAGTACAATCCTGACCTTCCTGTGTCAGGATAAAAACATGCAAGTCCTGTTCCTCTAGCTTACGTATCTTTAGCTCATGGGTCATGTTCAGAATTACTTTTCTTTATTCTCCCTCCATCTGTCTTTTCGTTCTTAGAAAAAGCTATTTTACTTAATAACAGCAACAAAAAAACAAACCCTTCGCATCACGTTCGCCTACCAGTTATTACAGCGACATCTATATTCCCCAATGAAATCTTTTCTGCGCTCTATCTTGCAAACTTTAAAAAAAAAGGGAAAGAATGGGGAAAGAGCCAAGGAAACGCCGGAGATAAAAATTCAGTGAATTCTCAGGGTGGGAATTTCACTAGGCTCTTTCACGAGTAAATAAAAAATAATTAGAAACATTCCAATTTAAAATGATGTTAAGAAGAGGAACGAGACCGGGAACTCTGCATTTAGGAGACATCGTCAGAAGGACTTACACTGGTGTGCGATCATAATAAAGACTCAATTGATTGCTTCATAGCCATGTTTTATTTTTTCAAGAGAGCAAGGATGAGGCAATAATAAACCAGGATATGCCACCCAGTCATATAAATGTTTGTGAGCCTCTGTGTGCACGTCTAAAAGAGCAGAAGATCGCGAGAACAGCTTTAATGGCAGTCTGACAACTCAAAAGTCTAGAAATGTCACCTAAAGGAAAGCAAAATTGTATCTGAATCAAAATAAATCAACACGGAATCGGCTAAGAAGACACAGAGATTTCTCTTAGGACCAAGTCTAACTATTTGTCATTTAGACAGATATTCACTCACATGAAATCTCCTTGTCCTACACAAATTTTAGTCTAGGACAATGTACGCAGGCTTGAAAGACATCCTTCGGTCAAGGGTAGGCAGAAGTGCCACGATTCTTAATGTTCCCATCAAGCAGTTTTGTCCCTAAAATATCTTCTTGGAAATGAACTTCAGGGAACTGCATTTATCTTTAGCAAGGTTGGCCATCGGGGAGGGGGAGAGGGGGGAATATATAAGTTTAGGCTTTAATACTCCTTCCTCTTTCTTTCTCCTCATAATGATAATGATGATAATAATAATAACAACAACAACAACAACAGAGTTGGAAGGGACCTTGGAGGTCTTCTAGTCCAACCCCCTGCTCAGGCAGGAAACCCTATACCATTTCGGACAAATGGCTGTCCAGTCTCTTCTTAAAAACTCTTTAAAGCAACAGCTTTCCCCGAATTAATGGATCAGGAAAGTGAATCGTTCTTGTTTCTCAGAGGACTCCTGTACCATTCCCACCCCTCTTTCATGATAAAATCTCACAAGAACACAAAGCCACAACCCTAATGGCCATGTTGGACCACCCACCTCAGACTAGATAGCCCACATTTTTAAGTAGAGAATATGAATAGAGTAGAATAGAATAGATCAGAACAAAATATAGAAAATAGAATAGAATAGAATAGAACAAAATATAAAAAAGAATAGAATAGAAAAAAATATAGAAAATAGAATAGAGTAGAACAAAATATAGAAAATAGAATAGAACAGAATAGCGTAGAGTAGAGTAGAGTAGAGTAGAGTAGAGTAGAGTAGAGTAGAGTAGAGTAGAGTAGAATAGAGTGTGAAGGAAAGGATAGGATAGGATAGGATAGGATAGGATAGGATAGGATAGGATAGGGTAGGGTAGGGTAGGGTAGGGCAGGAAGAACAGGACAGGACAGGACAGGACCCTCATGTCTTAATCATCAGACCAAATAATAGTTGAACAAACAAGTAAAGAGATACATACAACAATATTTTAGGGCAACAGTTAACCACAGTGGGATGGTGGCAAACAAATTTAACAAATAAAGAAATAAAATCAATCAATCAGAATAGAGATGGAAGGGACCTTGGAGGTCTTCTAGTCCAGCCCCCTGCTGAAGACCCTATACCGTTTCAGACAAGTGGCTGTCCAGTCTCTTCTTAAAAACCTGTAGTGATGAAGCACCCACAACGTCTGGTGGCAAGCTGTTCCACTGGTTAATTGTCCTCACTGTTAGGAAATTTCTCCTTAGTTCCAGGTTGCTTCTCTCCTTAATTAGTTTCCATCCGTTGTTTCTTGTCTTGCCTTCAGGTGCTTTGGAAAATAAGTTGACCCCCACCTCTTCTTTGGGGCAGCCCCTCAAATAGTGGACGACTGCTATCATGTCCTTCCTAGTCCTTCTTTTCTCTACACTGGCCATACCCAATTCCTTCATGTGTTTTTGTTTTTACTTATTACTTATTAAGCAATACATTATTTATTTACTTAGTATTTACTTAATAAGTAATAAATTAATATTGTTCCTTAAATAAATAAATAAATTTGTTGTCTGGGGGCAAGCTTTAGAGATTTTTCAGAATGTCTATGGAACGGTCTCCTGATGCCAGAGGGAGAATAACTTCTTAGCTGCAAAGTATTTATCTCTTCCTATTAAGTCTGTCCCTCTGTCTTTGCCATATTCTGTTTACACGGATGGACCGAATTTCCTGCGGACCGCAGCCAACTACGCAGTGATCATTCTTGTTGTGCGAGTAAAAGATTTGGTCACAAATCAAGGCAGAGAAAGGAGAGGACCCCCCCCCAAACACACACACACACACACACACACACACACACCTTTTTAAAGACGCTAGCCAGCCTTGCCATAATATACAGCCTCAAACTTATCCACAATGCGCCCTCCTTCCTTCACAAGATTAAGAGTCATCCATCTCTCCTTCAGCCTGAGAAAAAATACACGAGAAAGGATTAAATCTTCTGGCATTTTTTTTTAAAGTAATAAATACATGTCCAATATGGAGTTTCTGTCAATCTTTTCCCAGTCCTGTGGTTAAGCGTGGCTCGGATGCCAAGAATTAATTATCTGAAAAGGAAGTTTTTCAGTGAAGGACACAATCTCTTTTTTCTTTCCAGCTTTGATCGGCGTGAAGATATGGAAACCCCAAAACAGGAGGAGAAATCTGTTGCGCAAGGAAAGGAAAAACAGCCAAACAAAACTCGACAACTGAAGGGCTTCAAAGCAGCGGATCTTAAATTTTAATGCTTAATGGCTGCCATGCCAGTTTTGGCAAGCTCTGGATGTGATGAAGAGGAGAAGAGGGAAAAAAGACAAATAGGGATGGCTGAAGATAAGATGAAGCAAGAAAGCAGCATTCTTCATCCAGGGCTGTAGTGACTTATCATGGTCCATTGTCCATCCCTTCATACATCAAAACAAGCGTTCTTATTTTTAATCTGTGAAATATTTGCCCCGAAGGTAAGCAGGGACGCGAAACTATATCATTCCAGCTTTAAATTTTAAGGAAAGGAAAGTTCTTTGATGGCAAATAAAGCATGTTAAAATAATACTTGTAAAAATGCAAAATGCATCATTTCATCTGGAAAAACACGACGTCTGCCAACTTAAGTAACATGTCCACGTTTAGGAAGGGTAAGAGAGACAATGAGCGAGGATGGTAGCCCTTAGTCCACAAATTCCGCTTCTCCTTAACAGCCAACCATTATTTTTCTAATAGCTAATAAGTGAATTCATTCTCAGAAGAGATAACAGTTTAATCTATAATTATAATTATAATTACACATACCCGCTCAGAAGGCCACCTACTAGATGGAGAGAGATGGAGCTAGAACACCCTGGTGAAAGAGTGAAATAAAAAGTAAATGTTGAAGTTTTTGCTTCCGGTATCAACACTGTTCAGATGAATACGATAACATGAAAGTTATCATCTTTAATCCCAGCTGGGTATTACGAATTCTGGATTAATCAACACTGATGATTCATTTTGTGCCTTATGATCTTCTGTTTATTAAGGCCGGCCTCTTTCCAGTCCCAAGTCTATCGAACGGAATTTAAGGAAGGCATTTGACAAAATAGACCCTAGCCTACTTCTTGCTAAGATAGAAAAATGTGGGTTAAACAGATGGATTTATATCTGGCTGACCAACGGCATTCAAGGTGTCCCATTTCAATTTAAAGAAAAGAACGAAAACTCCTTAGCCAAAGGCCCAAGCTTTTAACAGAAAGACATAAAACGATGCAGTTTTTTCTTTTTTCAGTTTTGTTCCTTTTTTTTCTCCTTCGGCTTGGCGCGGTATGTAAGACTTATCGAGAATGAGGAACGTGTTTAAAATGTCAGAGGTGACTTTTTTTTTTCATATTCCTATCCAGAGAGTCACATTTTATAAGATGTAGCCAGTTTTCTCCCCTTCCACTTGATTTATGAAAACTTCAATTTAAAAGGAGTGGGGAGAAAGCAAGCCTTATATTGCTCTTAAATGTCAGTCAACCTTAAGACCAAGCAACAGTGCTCTGCTTTTCAAATGTCACTAAAACTTCTCATAAAAAAATAAAATAAAAAAACGGACCAAATCTTTGCTTTAGTTCACATGCTGTAAGATCTCATTTTCAAATGTTCCTGATCGATCTTTCTTTTCTTTTCCACAGTGGAATAAAATAAAAGTCATACTGCGTATACCCTTCTTTGCACTGTAGAATTATTATGTAATATTAGAATAACAGTAAATAAATAATCATGAATTAAATAATTAGAATTATTATGATTATACTCAGATTATGATTATTATATCTTGATGCTAGCCCAAATTTGCCTTGCATTTCAATAATACCACAAAACTAATTTTAAACGCTTTAGGAAACGAAGCTATAAAAATAAACAAAATATTCTAGGACTCTAAAAAGAAAGGTAAAAATTACTGCAGATATTGTTTCCATTCCATTCCATTCTCCAGAAGCTGTGGGTGCTACTTTCCTGGAAGTTTCTAAGAAGAGATTGGATAGGGGTTGAACTATAAGACCTCCAAGGTTCCTTCCATTAAAAGCCTCCAGTGATGGAGCCTCACAACTTCTGGAACACATAATATTCCATTGGTTAATTGTTCTAACTGTCAGGAAGTTTCTCCTTAGTTCTAGGTTGAATCTCTCCTTGGTTAGTTTCCATCCGTTGCTTCTTGTCCTGCCTTCAGGCGCTTTGGAGAACAAGTCGACCCTGTTTCTGATAGTAGCCAACATACGAACAGAGGGGCTGGGCCTTGAGTCTGTCCACATTCACACAGCATGTTGTTATCCGCTAATTGCATATTGGCTTTACAATTAGCCACTCCAATTCTCCACCTATTCAGGGTCCTCCAAGTACTATAAGGGAGATCGGATCCCTTCAGCCAGATGCTTCTTTAATGTTACTCCTTGCTTGATGGTCTCCTTCCTCCATCTTTTAATTCTATTTTGTCCTTGTATACCCTCAAGAAAATTTGTCCTCCCCATAAAGCTGTTCCTAGATCTGAATTGGTGGGCTTGGGGCACCTGTCCGTTCAGGGGGTGTCAAGAAACATGGTGCCCTGTGTCTTTTTTTTTTCCTCAAGTTCCATCTTCACTTCTCCCTAAAGTAGGGCTTATTCTGGTAAGGAGCGAATGTGTGAATGTGACATTTCTTCCGCTCCTCATCACTTTAAACATTTTACTAGTCCTAAAATAAGAGCTATTGTGGCAGCGCCTGGTGGCTATTTTTGCTCAGGCCATTAACAAGAAATAATGGTAGTATTTTAATTAGTCTGGTTTGCGGTGACTAAGCAAGCAACAAGGTTGGAGTTTAATGCATTATATTTATCTTATTTTAACGGCGCTTTCACTTGTGCCTCTATTAATTGTGGGAAGGCAGAACCAGAATCAGAAAATCAAAGTTCTAGGATGAATCCAAGCAACGAGTTGAAGACTTGAGCAAAGATACGAATCAGAAAGCTGGCAATGGATGGTTGAATTCAGGAGGTGGGTTTGAAGAACTGGAATTAACAAGGAACAATGTTTGCGATAGTGACAAACATCTGAAGCTCGGGTGTAGGTTCATTCTCTGAGCTTGTGGGTTGGTTTCCGAACGTTTCATTACGAACAGAACAGAACAGAACAGAATAAGTGAAGAACAGAACAGAACAGAGTAGAGTGGAGTGGAGTGGAGTGGAGTAGAGTAGAATAAAATAGGATGCAGAATCAAATTGAATAGAACAGAACAGAATAGAATTACAGAATAGAATAGAATTACAGAATGGAATAGAATGGAATAAGAATAGAATGGAATAGGAATGGAATAGGAATAGGAATAGGAATAGGAATAGGAATAAGAATAGAATAGAATAGAATAGAATAGAATAGAATAGAATAGAATAGAATAGAATAGAATAGAATAGAATAGAATAGAATAGAATCTTCTAGTCCAACCCCCTGCTCAGGCAGGAAACCCTATACCATTCAGACAAATGGTTGGTCCAATCTCTTCTTAAAAACCTCCAGTGATGGAACACCTACAACTTCTGGAGGCAAGATGTTCCACTGGTTGATCATAGTTACTGTTAGGAATTTTCTCCTTAATTCCGGGTTATTTCTCCCCTTGATTAGTTTCCATCCATTGTTCCTTGTCCTGCCTTCTGGTGCTTTGGAAAATAAGTTGACCCCCACTTCTTCTTTGTAGGAGCCCCTCAAATATTGGAACGCTGCTTTCATGTCTCCCCCAGTCCGAAGAGTAACAAAACGTCTCCGTTTAATAAACTTTGGTCCGGTTGCCACGATTTAACCTTTTTTACAGTCTACATTCCTTGCCTTTGTGGTGGGGGGGGGGTGACACTCGCAGTAGGTGTTGATTCCTGTTTGTTTGTGTCTCCTACACTTCCATTCAGTCATTCGATGGAGCTCATTCAAAACAGACCAAGCTCCCACAGAGACAAATAGATGCTTTGCATCCCTAATACCAGTGCAGACTTAACTACATGTTCAGCTGAAAACACTGTTTGTGGATAAGGGGCAGGTACAACATTTGCATGCACATCGCTGCTCTGTCTGTGGATTCAGTTCTAGCAAATGTCGTATCCCCAGGAAGCGAGTTATACACATTTTCGCCGATAGATGCTATAGTTAATTAAGATGATTCCATTGAGTGGTGCCATTTGGTTAAAGACGGGTTTATATCTCATTTAAGGGTGGCTGTTAAGCCCTCGTTGGGGTCCCAGACAATGGAGAAGAGCAGCTGAATTGATCACAATAATGAGTGAGCATCCTCTTTAGTCCAACCCTATATCATTTGGGACAGGAGGCTGTCCAGTCTCTTCTTAAAAACTTCCAGTGATGAAGCAGTATATAAGTCTAAATGCTACTGCTAGTCCTTCCTTCCTTCCTTCCTTTCTTCCTTTCTTCTTTCCTTCCTTCCTTCCCTCCTTCCTTCTTTCCTTCCTTCCTTCCTTCCTTCCTTTCATCCATCCATCCATCCATCCATCCATCCTTCCTGGCACAATGGTTAAAATGTAGTATTGCACACTAATTTTGTAATCAAACAGTCTTGAATTTGATCCTGACCAGCTCAAGGTTGACTCAGCCTTTCATCGTTCTCAGGTTGGTAAAACGAAGACTCAGATTGTTGGGGGCCAAGGGGCTGATTCTGTAAACGGCTTAGAGAGGGCTGTGAAGCACTGTGAAGCGGTATATAAGTCTAAGTGCTATTGCAGGGATCTTCAAACTTGCCCCCTTTTATGACTTGTGGACTTCAACTCCCAGAATTCCTCAGTCAGCATACCTGGCTGAGGAATTCTCGGAGTTGAAGTCCACAAGTCATCAAAGGGCCAAGTTTGAAGACCCCTGTGCTATTGCTATTGCTACTGTATCTGAGCATCATAGCCAGAGCTGGGCCACGGACATTTTTTCCAGCAATCTCCTGCTGTTTTCCCACCTCCCTTCCACCTCTCATATTATGATGCTTTCGCTCACCGCCTGCATCTTCCTGGGACACCTTCCCCTTAATCTGTTTTTTTTTTTTTTTTTTTTTGGTCTGTTTAACTCAGTTTGACAGGTCTCTAATACCTATTTAGCGCTGTCACCTCTGTCTAAGGCCTCAGCCCTCTGCAGATGGGTGTATTCCTGCAGCAACCTTATAGGCAAAGTAGCCAGGAGATCAAGGGCAGATGGCCTAGCATAAAGGAAGCATTTACGCAGAGTTCCATTTGTCGGGAAACAGTAAAAGCTCCTCAATTTGCTGGTCTCTCTCCCAGGCTGAAGTTAAGGGCACTGCTGGCTCACAATTTCTTCCTTTTACGAGGCACTGCAGTCTCCGTGCTGCATTGGGAGATAAATCAGTTCCCGAGTTGGACGGCTTGCAATCTTTTCCTTTTGCTCCAATGTCCGGGACCGTAATAATGACTTCAGCTGTAGGCGAACGTGTCCCCCCCCCAAAAAAGCAAAAACACCCAGCTTGTCCTTTTGAGTTTTGTCCTCCCATTTTTCATTGTATACGGATGTAGATTTTGGGAAGCTGGAAGAGGATAATGGGGAGCAACACGCAGCTAAGCAAAAAAAATATATATCCTGCTTTGATGTTCCGTGGCTGTCACTTGTACTACTTAAAAGGCAATCTATATGTTAAAAAGCAGCTTTACTCCTCGTTGGCAGTGACACACCGTGCTGGAGCATCAAGCAAGCCTTCCTCTCTGCAACTGTTAGCAGCAAAGTCAGTTCGTACAACAGGCCTACTGGTTTCCTAAGGCTTTTCTCATGTAAGGGTCACTGTAAATGTCCACCTTTCCTGCCTCTCTCTATTCTGACCACGGTTTTATCCAGCCACTGTGAAATGAAGCAGCCACGTGTAATTAGAAAGAAATAACAGAATCATAGGGTTGAAAGGGACCTTGGAGGTCATCTAGTCCAACCCCCTGCTCAAGCAGGAAACCCTATACCATTTCAGACAAATGGCTGTCCAATCTCTTCTTAAAAACCTCTAGTGTTGGAACATTCACAACTTCTGGAGGCAGGTTGTTCCACTGGTTAATTGTTCTCACCGTCAGGAAATTTCTCCTTAGTTCCAGGTTGCTTCTCTCCTTGGTTAGTTTCCATCCGTTGCTTCTTGTCCTGCCTTCAGGCGCTTTGGAGAATAGCTTGACTCCCTCTTCTTTGGGGCAGCCCCTGAGATATTGGAACATTGCTATCATGTCACTCCTAGTCATTAGAACATAGAATAATAAAGTCGGAAGGGACCTGAAAGGTCATCTAGTCTAACCCCCTGCTCAATCAGGAGACCCTATACCATTTCAGACAACTGACTGTCCAATCTCTTCTTAAAAGCTTCCAGTGATGGAGCACCCACAACTTCTGGAGGCAACTTCTGTTCCACTGATTAAATTGTCCTCCCTGTTAGGAAGTTTCTCCTTAGTTCCAGGTTGCTTCTCTCCTTGATTATTTTCCATCCATTGTTTCTTGTCCTGCCTTCAGGGGCTTTGGAAAATAAGTTGACCCCCTCTTCTTTGGGGCAGCCCCCCAAATCTGGCAACATTGTTCTATAAACTGTTCAAAGTCTTATAAGTGAAACCCCAAAGACATTCCCATCGGTCACCAAAAAAAAAGAAAGTTTACAACTCCTGCAGCAAAGCTTAGGAAACACATGCACAAGCAAAAGCTAAATTTGCAATCAACCAACGGAAGATCGGCTTCAAATCATCTCTTTGTCACTGCCATTGATTAAAAGCCACATGAAAATTGATGACTTGATTTTCTCCTGGCGTGTTTGCACATGGCCCAAATCCTCAGGAGGCCAGATTGCCTTTATCTTATCGACTTCCTTCCAAATCAACCTGTTTAAGAGTACATTCGTCAGTTCGCTAATAAACTTAAAATGAACCCAAATTACTTTAATGAGTTCAATACACAGGCATGTACGTGGTGTTGCGACCGGAGAATTTAGTCCCAGCGTTATCATTCACTGGGGAGATTTTAATGTTAGCTGTTGTCTCTCTCCCTATCTGACAATTTTTAATTTCAACTTTTATGACTCAGTGAAAAAGGATGACACATTTCATACCCATTTTAGCAGCAATCCCTGACCATTTATTTCCCCCGCATACATCTGGCTGCAAAAAGCTACCGAAGTATTGTAAACATGTGGATACGTGATTATATGCAATTTTTTTTGTTGTATTTATGTAGTGTATATTGGAGGTGGTGACCCTTTGAGAGCTATATGCAATGAAATTTCATTTTAAAGCATGCCAATTAATGCACATTCGAAGCGACAATGAAGTTATTATTCTATTCTATTCTAGTCTAGTCTAGACTATTCTTTTCTACTCTACTCTATTCTTCATTATTCTATTATATTCTTAATTCTATTCTATTCTGTTCTTCATTATTCCATTCCATTCCATTCCATTCTATTCTATTCCAGTCCAGTCCGTTATTCTATTCTATTCTATTCTATTCTATTCTATACTAATTTCTGTTCTATTCTATTCTTAATTATTCTATTCTTAATTATTCTATTCTATTCTATTCCATTCCATTCTAAATTCTATTCCAATTCCTATTCTATTCTATTCTATTCTATTCTATTCTATTCTACTCTATTCTACTCTACTCTATTCTTCATTATTCTATTATATTCTTATTTCTATTCTATTCTATTCCAATCCAGTCCTTTATTCTATTCTATTCTATTCTATTCTATTCTATACTAATTTCTGTTCTATTCTATTCTTAATTATTCTATTCTTAATTATTCTATTCTATTCTATTCCATTCCATTCTAAATTCTATTCCAATTCCTATTCTATTCTATTCTATTCTATTCTATTCTATTCTATTCTATTCTATTCTATTCTACTCTACTCTATTCTTCATTATTCTATTATATTCTTATTTCTATTCTATTCCATTCCAGTCCAGTCTGTTATTCTATTCTATTCTATTCTATTCTATTCTATTCTATTCTATTCTATTCTATTCTATTCTGTTCTGTTCTGTTCTGTTCTGTTCTGTTTTGTTCTGTTCTGTTCTGTTCTGTTCTTAATTATTCTATTCTTAATTATTCTATTCTATTCTAAATTCTATTCCATTCCAATTCCTATTCTATCCTATCCTATCCTATCTTATCCTATCCTATTCTAATTCTATTCTATTCTATTCTATTCTATTCTATTCTTCCAATATGCTGCATGATTTTGATTGCTCTGAAAGTTAAAGTTAAAACTTTAAAAGCTGTTTATACTCATGCTTAAGTAGGACTCTGTTAATCTGAGATTGCCTATAAGGGATGATGAATAGCACCCCATCAAACTAGCCCAGGGTTTTACTGTACAAGCGATCCTCGACTTAACGACCACAAGTAACTCCCAAATCTCTGTCGTTCCGTGAGATGTTTGTTAAATGGGTTTTGCCCCATTTTACAACCTTTCTTGTCTCAGTTGTTAAGGGTCACTAAATGAACTGTCGTAAGTTGAGGACTTCCTGTATTACTGAACATGTTTGGAGGAATTTTTTAAAGTGGGCGTCTCTTATTTGAGCAGGCTGGCAAAAATGAATTCCCCTGGCACTCCGGCATTTCTGCACCGGCTTCAGACTAAAAAGAGACAGATCCTGGATGATGTTTATTGAATATAACAATATAAAACTGAAGCAGACTCTGGAACCGCTTCCTCCGGCTATTTATGTTGCACTGAATTTGATGCAGACTTCCATTAGCTTCTTCCTTCCTTTCCCCCCCGATTGGTGTTAACAGGGCCTCTGCATTTTCAATACGCTGCAAACATTTTTGCTAGCAAAGATCTGTCGATAATTCAAACCCTAAAGGGAGGGGAAATCAACCCTGTTTCATAAATTAGATTTTTGCCTGATGAAATGGCATAACTTACATAAAACAGCTTAGACTCCAAGCTATCTTCCGTTTGTTTCGGCAGAGCCAATGAACTAACTTCTTTTTACAAATAAATACACACTGATCATTTGGAAACTCCGTGCTTACGAGGAAATGCTTCCCCGTAAGTCAATTGTGAACATCGGAGGACACACATCAATGGCTGCTACTCCCGACGGCTTTGTGGAAAAATCAGTAACTGCCACAAGCCACATGATGCTGAAGGGATAGCGATGGCACATAGACTTATATGCCCCCTTCACAGTGCTTTACAGTGCTCTGTAAGTGGTTTACAGATTCTGGGTCCTCATTTGACCGACCTCAGAAGGATGGAAGGCGGAGTCAACTTTGGGCTGCTGGATCGAACTAGTGGCTGTAGGCAGAGTTTGCCTGCAATACTGCATTCTAACCAGTGAGTCACCACAGAAGGAAGGAAGGAAGGAAGGAAGGAAGGAAGGAAGGAAGGAAGGAAGGAAGGAAGGAAGGAAGGAAGGAAGGAAGGAAGGAAGGAAGGAACAGCAATAGCACTTAGACTTATATGCTGCTTCACAGTGCTTGACAGCCCTCTCTAAGCAGTTTCCAGAATCAGCCTGTTGCCCCCAACAATCTGGGTCCTCATTTTATCAACCTTGTAAGGAAGGATGGAAGGCTGAGTCAACCTTCAGCTGGTCAGGATCAAAGTCCTGGAGTGAAAACATATGAATAGGAGTATCACAATAGTTATGACCTGGCAATGAGGACAATTAACCAGTGGAACCACCTGCCTCCAGAGGTTGTGGGTGCTCCATCACTGGAGGTTTTTAAGAAGAGACTGGACAGCCCCCTATCTGGAATGGGATAGGATCTCCTGTCCATTCTCTTCTTAATAACCTCCAGTGATGGAGCACCCACAACTTCTGGAGGCAGGTGGTTCCACTGGTTAATTGTCCTCACTGTTAGGAAGTTTCTCCTTAGTTCCAGGTTGCTTCTCTCCTTGATGAGTTTCCATCCGTTGCTTCTTGTCCTGCCTTCAGGTGCTTTGGAGAATAGCTTGACTCCCTCTTCTTTGGGGCAGCCCCTGAGATATTGGAAGACTGTTATCGTGTCCCCCCTCGTCCTCCTTTTCTCTAGACTACCCAGGCTGATCAAGTCACATCATTTTACTTTTATAGGATCAGAAAATCCTTGATTGGCCTAGTCAGCATTTTCTCACTTGATATTCAGAGTATGGGTTACATTTTTGGAAAAAGTATCTTTGCCTTATTACAGCGTGCACAACTAGATTTGTGCCCTGCTGCGTTTGGACAGTTGTTCCGCAGAGTTTTAAAAGCCAGCTAATAATAAAGTCTGCATGTCATAAAGGTTAAATGGCATATATTCATTCGATCCAGCTCTATAAACATAAAAATAAGGAAACAGTTGGACAGTTCTGAGATATTAAATATGCCTCATTGGGTCTGGTTACGCCATCCTAAAGATGAATCTTGAATAAATATAGGCTGAACTTCACTTTAATTTTCCTACTGTTTGTTTCCCGGTGAATATCTACTATTCACGCTAATAACTTTGTTATTAAACAGGCCCTTTTGTAGCAAAGGGGCAAAAGCTTAAACATGCGGTAACTTTAACAACTTTCTTCTTTTAAGTGCCGGATCATATTCCAGAGGCCACATTGAACATCTCTTTGCCAATTTCCTTCCCTCCTAACGATTATTATTCAGTATTTCCAGCGCCATCTGTCCTGCTGCTTAGCAAATGCCCAGAAGTGTGCTGGAAACAGGTTTTTGTTTTTTTTTTTAATTCAAAAAAATGTTCCTTCTACCGGGCACCAGGAGCATCAAAATATATTCTCTTGTGAAGATGTGTTCAGACTGTTTTTCCTTTCTCTTGCAAATGCCAGGATTTTAAAGTTGTTAAGCAGCTAAGTGGGGAAACTGCGCAGAGGATGAAAAACAATGTTGGTCGAAGGCAAGATCCTTGCTTGTATGAATTTGATTTAGACACCACGGGGGAATCGTAGCTTTTCATCCCAGCAATGGAGCTAGAATTTAATAGCTATCTGTGACTATTCATTGAATGATGAATATTCTATGGGAACTATCGGTTTGTTTATAGCGGTTTAGATCACCGATTCCCTAAAATAAGAGAGCGGAAATAATGGGCTGGCTTGCTCAAGCACACCCACCCACCCACAGATATATGGACACCCCCCCCTAAAAATCAGGCAGGAAGATACAGGTAGTCCTCAATTTACGACCGCAAATTTTGAGCCCAAATTTTCCGCTGCTAAGTGAAACATTGGTGAAGTGGATTTGGCCCCGTTTTACGGCTTATCTTGTTAAGCGGACCACGGGAACGGTTAAGTTAGCAACACGGCTAGTTAAGTGAACCTGGCTTGCCCCCAGGGGCTTTGTTTGTTGGTAGGTCACAAAAGGGGATCACAGAACTCCCGTCCCAAAAAAGGGGGGGCTCATGGGACCCCGTGACACTGCGACCATCATAAATATTGAGTCGGTTGACGCGTGTCTGGGTTTTTATCACGTGACCCTGGGAATGCTGCAAAATAAAAAAATTAAAATTAAGCAACCTAGAATTAAGAAGAAACTTCCTAACAGCGAGGACAATTAGCCAGTGGAACTGCTTGCCACCAGAAGTTGTGGGTGCTCCATCACTGGAGGTTTTAAAGGAGAGGCTGGACAGCCGCCTGTCTGAAATAGCACAGGGTCTCCTGCATGAGCAGAGGGCTGGACTAGAAGACCTCTAAGGTCCCTTCTAGCTCTATTCCGATGGATGGTGGTTGTAACTCTGAAAAACGGTCACTTTTTTTGAACTTTGAACGGGTCGCTAAATGAAATGCTGAAAGTCAAGGACTCCTTGTCCAAAATTCAGAGCGAAGCCTGGGCGATCCTATTAGCAAGAGGAATGCAGCCATTCTTTTATTATTTATGCTCTGAGATCCGAAGCCAACTGCAGAAGAACTATTGCCAAAACTCTAAAGTTTTCCCAGATTCCTCTCCAGACAGATTTTGCTTGGCCCAAGAACAACATGTTTGCCTTGCAGCCCCCCAACTAGGGGCGTTAAGCAGGCTCAAGTCGCAACTGCGAAACATTTACAAATCAAATTTCTTTTTCCGACAGTTAAAGAATTAAATTGGGAGACTAAGATGGCCATTTTGAGCTCATTCTGCTCTCTTCAGTTAGCCACACCCTTCATTTGAGTCACCCAACTCCTGTTAATGGCATTCTAATAGATGTCGCCATAATTCAAGATTTTCAGGTCTCGTAACCAAGATGGTATTAGGATCTAGGTAATATAATATATATATACATACATATACATATACATTCAGATGCTGGCAATTGACTCATATTTATGACGTTCACAGTGTCCCGGGAACTGTGATTTACGACGGTTGCCGCATTCCCAGGGTCACGTGATCAAAATTCAGACGCTTGGCAACTGACTCGCATACATGACGGTCACCGTGTCCCAGGGTCACGTGATCCCCTTTTTGTGACATTCTGACAAGCAAATTCAAAGGGAAAGCCAGATTCACTTAGCAACTGTTAAGCATTGCAGCGATTCACTTAACAACCGTGGCAAGGGAAGTCTTAAAGCGGGGCAAAACTCACTTAACAACTGTCTCGCTTAGCGACGTAAACATGGTCGTAACCTGAGGACCACATGCAGTTTTATCTGTTCTTTTGCACTTCAGATCAGGCGTACTCATAACAAAACAGAGAGGCTGTCGTCTCTGTGTACTCGCCTTTCACCTCTCTTCTCTAATATCAAAGATTCGACTTCAACTCCAGATGGGGCCCCAAGAAGACAAGCGCACAATTTGGCTGGTATTGTGTTGTTGTTTTTTTTATGATCAGCGTGCCTACCGTGCTATTACATTCAACCTTTTGTACTTCTCAGCTCTGCTCGTGAAGCCGCACAATGAATTCCCGCGGGCACCAAAACACCAAATCGTAGATTACAGCACAATGTGAAAAAGCCGCAACATGTTCCGGGAGGTCTGCTCTGAACCGAAATAATTAAAAAAAAAAAATCAAAATCCCAGGGATTGTGACATTCTGGGAAGACCTTCCGTAGCCTTCCCCGCGGTCCGGAGTCAAAGAATGTTCAGGACACAAAGGTGAACATCTCCCTAACACAATACAGATAATCCTCGATTTACAAGAGTTCATTTAGTGACAGTTCAAAGTTACAAGGGCACTGAAAAAAGAGACTTATGACTTCCTCATCAACAAAGTCACAGAAAAAGCTGAAAAATACGTCTTGAAGCTTAACACCTCAAAAACCAAGATCATGGTCATCAGCACACAACCCGTTAATTTACCACCAATAAATTCAGAAGGAATACCACTAGAAAAAGTTGAAAGGATCAGGCACCTCGGTTCCAATTTACATGGAAGCTGGGACATGACCGCTGAAGTAAAGACAAGGATAGAGAAAGCTCGAACAGCATTCTCCAAAATGAAAAAAGTCTTCTGCAGTCATGACATAAGCCCAAGACTAAAAATCAGGCTTGTCAGATGCTATATTTTTTCTATCCTGCTCTATGGAGTAGAGAGTTGGTCTCGGACAGAAGGCCACCGTAAGAGACTAGAAGCATTTGAAATGGGGATTGACAGGCGGCTGTTACGTAGAAGCTGGGTGGACAAGATCAGAAATGAGGAGGTGATAAGCCAACCGGCAAAGCAATTAAAAAACAAAAATTAGAATATTTCGGACACGTGATGCAACACCCAGAAAAACACGGCATAGTCCATTTAATCCTCCAGGGAAAGATTGAAAGCAAACGAGGTCCAGGCAGAAGAAGAACATCGTGGCTTCAAAATCTAAGGGACTGGTTGGGACAAAACTCAGCAGCACTTTTTCGTGTGGCTGCTGATAAAAACAGGATCGCCAATATGATCGCCATATCGCCAATATGATCGTCCGATAGCGGATATGGCACAAGAAGAAGAAGAAGACTGTTTTTCATACTAACGAATGTAATCTACTAATTCATATTACTATTCAGTTTAACATCCAGTATTAATATACTCAAATGGACAATATTTAGCAGAAGGGAAATTCTATTTTCACGATAGTTTTAGTTACCTTCAGTTCTTCTCCAAGGCAACTGACTTTGTTCAAAGATATTTCCTTAAACACTCATTCTTTCCTCCTTATGGGTATAAAGCTATACTTTGAGAATTTATCTCACTTTTACTGCAGTGGATGATTGATTGATTGATTGATTAGTGTTTTGCTACAGGCTTAACAGAGAATGCACAACGATCCAGATTTGCAGTGAACTATTTTATCCAAAGGTTCCGAATGGTGAGAATAAGCACAATTAAAAAGAGAACAAAACATCATGTTGTCTATTAGGCACTTGATCGTAAAAATTAAAAAATAATAATAAAATATTTAAATTAAAAAAATGAAGAGAACACAAAACAGACTTGGTTGGCACCTACTCTCCCAAAGACTCGGTACTTACAGAAGCAGTGTTTATTCCATGTACTTTTTGGATCAATAAATCACTTCGGATTTTTATCTTATGAAAAACAGTACGCTAAGTCTATTATTTGAATTATTTGCACAAAACAAGAAGATGCATTTTCTTCATGTTGAGTGAACACAAATCAACTCTGGCTTCCAAGATTCTTGATGAATCTCCCAAGAGTGGGATTTTGAATAAGGTGCAGGTAAGAATAAACAGAAACACAGAAATGAAAAATGGATTTTGTTGAATGTGGCCGTCTCATATTTTCCTATCCTGTTTCCGGAACTTGGGTCACTTCAATCATTGTAAAAAAAAAAACACCGGTGCATTTTCATGCCAGTTGGCAACCGTTAAAGGGATTTCTGGGCCAAACATGTAGCTGCATAAATACAAAATTCCTAATTATCCTTGTGCCCTAGCCTCCTCCCATTTGTACTATGATTTATTTTTCTCTTAGTTTGTGACCTTGCATTTTTATCTAAATTAAATCTCCGCTTGTTAATTTTCCTACGGTTTTCCAACTTTTAAGATTCTTTATCTCTCTCTCTCCATCTCCCGTAAAAATAATCCCTTCCCATCCCTCCTAATTCAGCATTACAGGAGCTGCAAATTGTGGGGTTGTTTTTTTTGTCGGATGGATACACATGCTCATCGCCCACGGTACCCACAAATAATATACAAATCACATTAAATTGTCCTGTGCCTAGAAGTAATAATAATAATAATAATAATAACAACAACAACAACAACAACAATAACAACACCTGCAACATCTGCAACACCTGCAACATAACACCCCAGACTTAACAATTGTCGATAAGAAAGACAAAAAAGTCTGGATAGTGGACATGGCAGTGCCTGGAGACAGCAGAATAGACGAGAAAGAACTGGAGAAGATAACAAAATACAAAGACCTACAAATAGAAATAGAAAGACTGTGGCAAAAGCAAGCAAGGGTAGTACCAATAGTCATAGGCTCCTTGGGTGCAATCCCAAAACAACTGGAGCACTATTGAACACCATTGGCATTGACAAATTCACTATTAGTCAATTGCAAAAGGCGGCCTTACTAGGAACTGCTTCCATCCTGCGACGATATCTGTAATACCATTAAACATCCACATCTGCCTATCCCAGGTCCTTGGTAAGGACTCGATAGGTAGACAAAATGCCAAATCCAGTCTGAACATCTGGCCGACTGTACAATGATCCATAATAATAATAATAAAACATTGGAAGGGAGCTTGGAGGTCATTTAGTCCAACCCCCTGCTCAGGCAGGAAACCCTATACAATTTCAGACAAATGGCTGTCCAGTCTCTTCTTAAAAACTTCCAATATTGGAACATTCACCGCTTCTGGAGGCAGGTTGTTCCACTGGTTAATTGTTCTCACTGTCAGGAAGTTTCTCCTTAGTTCCAGGTTGCTTCTCTCCTTGATCTGTTTCCATCAGTTGCTTCTTGTCCCGCTTTCTGGCGCTTTGGAGAACAGCTTGACTCCCTCTTCTTTGGGGCAACCCCTGAGATACTGGAAGGCTGCTATCTTATTCCCCCACTCCTTTCCCGTGGATTATGTTAAAAAAAAAAATACCACGCCATTTACAATGGCTGAAGACGGAGTCATAAGTAGAAATGGCAATTTAAAAATAAAATGGGAGAATTGATGTAATATCAATAAAGGCTCCAGCAGACTCTCGCAGAAGAAGTGTCCTATAGCTTTAAAGTACTAAAGCAGAAAGCAATGAAGCAAACGACACGAATTGAATTTCAAAATCAGCTCCTATCATATATGTTGCCCATGAAGATCAAACTATTCTAAATAGTGGAAGGTTATAAGTCTACCTATCAAGAGTTGTTCTAGACATCTGGGATGAAAGCAGCAAGTCACCTCTCATTCAATGTCTCCACACTTTCATACATATTCCAAATGAACATCTTGTAAAGGCATCCAGCTCTTTCTCCCAAAACTCACTCTTAGGAACCACAAAACAGTAGGCCACACACTTAATTTCAGACGACAAACTCTGAAAGTCTTCTGAGCAAGAGCACAAGAAGCAATCATTTTGGGATCTGGGATCCATATCATCCCAAAGCTGCTTTTTTTCAAAAGGCAACTGAACTTGGGTTTTTCCTTGAAGACGTTTCACTTCTCATCCCAGAAGCTTCTTCGGTTCTGACCAAATGGTGGAGGAGGGAAGGGTTTATGATTTTCTCCCACCATCCAGTCAGAACTGAAGAACCTTCTTGGATGAGAAGCAAAACACACCTTTGGGACAACCGTGCCCTGGATGACGGATAATCTCCGTAGACATTGCTCCAGAACCCATGAACAGACCTAGAGAAGAAACATCTCAGGTGGCTTCCAAAGGACCTGGGTCGTTCGTGGCAAGTTTCCAACAGCTGGGACAGATTCTTAAGATTTTAAAGAAGAGATTAGACAACCACATGTCTGAAGTGGTATAGGTCCTCCTGCTTGAGCAGGGGGCTGGACTAGAAGACCTCCAAGGTCCCTTCCAGCTCTATTCTGTTCTATTCTGTTCTATTCTATTCTATTCTATTCTATTCTATTCTATTCTATTCTATTCTATTCTTATTCTATTCTATTCTATTCTATTCTATTCTATTCTATTCTATTCTCCTTTCTTACATTCTCTATTCTATTCTATTCTATTCTATTCTATTCTATTCTATTCTATTCTATTCTATTCTATTCTTTCTCCTGTTCTACTATTCTATTCTGTTCTGTTCTGTTCTATTCTATTCTATTCTTTCTACTGTTCTATTCTATTTTATTCTATTCCATTCTATTCTATTTCATATTCTATTCTATTCTATTCCATATTCCATTCCAATCCATTCCATTCCATTATTTCTATTTTATTCTATTCCATTCCATTCCATTCCATCTATTCTAGTCTAGTCTAGTCTACTCTACTTTATTCTCCTGTTCTATTCTATTCTATTCTATTTCATATTTCATTCCATTCCATTCTATTCCATTCCATTATTCTATTCTATTCTATTCTATTCTATTCTATTCTATTCTATTCTATTCTATTCTATTCCATTCCATTCCATTCCATTCCTTCCACCGCTGATTATTGGTTCGTTTTTCTGCTATAGGATTTATTTCTCTCTGTCTCTTCTATTTGTATTTATGTCTGAAATCCCTGGTGGGTTTGCTTACATGAAGAGTGGTATACAAGCAAATCAGTGCAAAAAGCACGCTTATAAAGTTCTTTGAGCCAGCTCAAATGCTGATAAAAACACCCTGAAACCTCCATTCATTTCTTTTCCAAACAAGATGGAAGTCGTTTTTCAAGGATGTAATCATCCTGTCAAATTTCAAATTGTAAGCTCCCCTCGATAGGCCCATTTTTATCTTTTGTTAGGTTGGAAAGCAATACATTTGCTTAATAACCGGGAAGAACTGGTATTGCCACTACGGAGCCGAGAAATGAGAGTCGCAGCGGTCAGAGAAAACTACCCGAGATCAAAACGAAACAAGGAAAGGAATAAAAATGGGTCTGCAGTGGCTTTTTCAGGTGACGTTCAAAATGCCAAAGCCCATTTTTATTGGGAAATCAATTCTAATTTGGCAGGTACTAGCAATAGCAATCGCCCTTAGACTTATGTACTGCTTCACGGTGCTTCCTCAGCCCTCTCTGGGCAGTTTACAGAGTCAGCCTCTGCCCCCCCCCCCAACAATCTGGGTCCTTGTTTTACCGACTGACTCATTTTGGCCCCAACCGCAGAAAGTTTATCCCAGAAATGCAGGGATAAACTTTGTTTATGATCTGTCTCAGACAGGGACGAATAGTGGGGGAACGATTCAATCTGCTTTTTGACACAAATACTGCTACTTATGAACTTGTGTCAGATAACGGAATAAAATGGAATGGAACAGAACAGAACAGAATAGAATAATGAAGAATGGAATGGAATGGAATGGAATGGAATAGAATAGAATAGAATAGAATAGAATAGAATAGAATAGAATAGAATAGAATAGAATAGAATAGGGAATATAGACTAGACTAGACTAGACTAGATTAGACTAGAATAGGATAGGATAGAATATGGAATATGGAATATAGACTAGACTAGACTAGACTAGACTAGACTAGAATAGACTAGAATAGACTAGAATAGAATAGGGAATATAGACTAGACTAGACTAGACTAGGATAGGATAGGATAGAATATGGAATATGGAATATAGACTAGACTAGACTAGACTAGACTATAGAATAGAATAGAATAGAATAGAATAGAATAGAATACAATAGAATAGAATAGAATGAAGAATGCAATAGAAAGAAATGCAATCAATTCTAAATAACTCCTGCTCTCCGGTTTATCTTATTCAGCAGAAGAAAATTGAAGCTCTCGTCAGATTACATAGCTAGCTGCCCGTTCATCAATTTCACATTTTCGGCTGAGATTGCCCTGATCTCGCCCAAGTGTGTGCTCCTTCTTTTATTCAAGATGTTTCTCTGTACCCTGAATTTTATATATTCAAGTTTTGCACATTGCGTTTAAAGCTAAGTTCACTGTTGCATAAGACATGGCTCTCTCTGGTTTAAATCAGATTTTCTGAGACCCATTAGGCATTCCATTTTCCCACAGATGACTTAAAATTCAAGGTAACTTGACCTAAAAGCCTTATTTTTCTCAAAATGGAACAAAGGATCGTGGTTATATACTCTTTGAGGAAAGGAAATTCTTTTTTTTTTTTTTTTTTTTAGTTGTTCTGGTGTCTCCAAGACTATAGTCTTGCTGTCTCCAAAAATATAGTCTTGACAAAACCATTTTCCTTCCCTGGAATTTCCAAATCTCCCAACGCTTCAAACCCCCCCCCCCCAAAAAAAACTAAACAGGAAAAATCTTCTTTTAAAAAAAAACTGTGTATGAATGCTAGATGTGAAATTGTTTGGAAAGAATTGGTGCTACCAACATGATTTCCATTTAACTCACTTTAAGATATTTTATTTTTCAAGCTTTTTCCTTCCCACTTGTAGCCAAGATATTTCCATTTGTTTTAAGTTCTTCCTTACTTTTTGCAATATGATGGGAGTCATAAAATGAGGAGCATCACAAGGACTGTTATATGTCCTAGCATAGACAAAGGAAGAAAATTACTTTGGCAATATTCTGGATTCATTTAAATATGCATTATAAAGACTGGGTGATTGATGGCCCAGTGTTTTGTTTTGTTTTTTTTAAAGGGTTTTAGACATCAGATTATTCTTTTTTTAAAAAAAAAAAGTGAGAATGTCTCTGAATTTAATTTTTTGCAAGAGAGAGTTTTTAAACTTAACTATCTTGCAATAGGCCTTCTATTCTATTCATATTAAGCCTTAATTTTTAATCAAATGGATGGAAAAATAAATATTATTGATCTTAGTACTGTCTGGCAGTAACGACGGAGATCATTTTTAAAATTATTTTTTTTTTTTAGCCCAAGGAAGAATTTCATTGACTCTTAAACATATATAGTGCTTATTTGCCTGGACACACTAAAGATATTGTTTTAGACACCTGTATTAATTATTTACCTGAAGACTGTCTCGAAAGCACATTTTTAAGCAAGCGCTGTTTTAATTTGCTTTAGGCAGCGAAAAATGGTGCCCATTTTACTGAAAGAAATTTTCTATTTTAATTGGTTTATGAAGACAAAACATTCGCTGTGACAGAGTTAAATGATTAACAGATTCCCACAAATGCCTTGGGCACCGAATATCTATACTTTCATTAGCCTGAACTATTTATCTTCTTGATAAAATTAAAATTAGCAGTGGTGCAGGTTTACTTTTTAAGACAAACAAGGGATTAAAAAAAAGTTAAATTATTGCATATGAAATGACAGTTTTTATACTATTAATTTCAGAATTATGCGGTTCTATAAACCTGGCTATTAAGTTTTTTTTTAAAAAAAAATCCATTTTCCAAAATATGATGTTAGCATCATATTAAATTAAGAAACCTGTCAATTAAAAAAAATTAACATAAATGCATTTTAGAACCATTTGGGGCCTTTGTTTATTTATTGGAGTAAAAACAAGAGAAAAAAGATGGCAAAAACAATAAGAATAAACCTACACAGACATGTGTGAATGGGCAACACACACGCACACGGTATGTCGAAAGTCCAGGCCTTATAGTCCAATCACAACATTATTTTATAATTAATTCTTTTTCAGAGAAAATCTCACCGTACTTAGGAATTTTCAAAAATCACGAGTTAAATGATCAAGGAAGAAAATGGCAACCTCAAACATTTATACAATTATCTGTCGATCTGCTTATAGTTACATAAAGTTTTACACACAAGGGCTTCCGTGAAAGATTGACCCCATATTTCATTGCAATCTTTGTTCCACAATTTATGTCGGTCACGTCTTGATTGTAACATGCCGAAGATCTTGAACCGGCAAAAGCAGCCTTTAGGTTTTCATTCAGTTTTAAAGAATAATGGTCCCGGATGACACCACTAGCATAAAAAGCCAATAGAATAGAATAGAGCTGGAAGGGACCTTGGAGGTCTTCTAGTCCAGCCCCCCCCCCCCCGCTTAAGCAGGAGAAGCCCCACTCAGGTCCCACCAAATTCAAGCAAGTTGTTTCATCCTAACACGTTAAAGCTTCCCAAGACGTTTTTTTCAAAGACGTGCGCATACAGATTTTATCCAGGTATTCCAATATCGGTGTAAAATTCCACTTCTAGAATAAACGAAGCTTGCGTATCCTCCTAAGACAGTGGTTCTCAACCTGTGGGTTGGGACCCATTTGGGGTCAAACGACCATTTCACGGGGGTCGCCAAACAACGCAGTCCGCCATTTTTCCCCCTTTTTCCTTAGCTGTGCTACTCCCTTTTATTCTATTGGCTTTTGAAAGCCAATAGAATAGACTCTCTTGAATAGAGTCTAATTCTATTGGCTTTCAAAAGCCAATAGGAATTGTCCAGGCTGTCTCTGCCCTGCTGAGCCCGCCAAAAGTCCCATTCTGCAAACGGTGCTGCACCAGTTGAGTAGTCCTCGACTTACGACCGGTTGAGTAGTCCTCCATTTACGACCGGTTAGGGGTCACGGCATTAAAAAGGTTGAGAACCACTGTCCTAAGAGGGTTCAAGATGGCCTTGAGCAGGTCCACAAAGTGGAGTGCTTCCAAACAATGAATTTCCCCCCAACCCCCACCCCCCGACTTCCCGGAGCCAAATACAGGGTATTTCAAACATATTAAACATAATCTAATTAAGTTAACAAATATATTAATCATAAGCTAAACAAGTTTAACAATTTATACAACAATTAAAATCATACTTAAACCTTAACTCCCTTTAAACCTTAATAACATATCATAAACAAATCAGTTTATAATCAATTGTTATATAATAAAAAAATTAATTTAAATATTATTAATAATACTTATTATTTAATCATAAAATAAGTGGAACTTTTCAGTTCCATATTTAATCTTAATATAATCTATCCATCTTCTCCATACCATAATATATCTTTTTTGTGTATGATCCTTTAAATAAGCAGAAATTTTAGCCATTTCTGCTAAGTTAGAAACCTTAAATGTCCATTCTTCTAATGTAGGCAACGAATCCTTCTTCCAATATTGACCTATCAATAACCTTGCTGTTGTAATTAAATTCAACATTAAAACAGTATCTTTAACATCAAAATCCTCAAAAATCCCTAATCAAAATAGTTGAGGAGTAAACTTTATCTTCCTTTTGAAAATATTTTGAATGTTCCACCAAATCATGATCCAAAAGGCCTTAATATTTTTACAAGTCCACCAAATATGAAAAAAAAAGTTGCATCAAAACTACCACACCTCCAACATTTGGGCTAAATGGGTTTATTTTGTAACTTTCAATAAAACTTTTTAAATAAAAAACAACAACAATGAATCTATGGATCCCCTCCTCGACGGACTATATCTAACTCTTAATTCCCTACCCACTGACCCCCAACGAACAATAATATTGACTGAAGCTTCCGTTCTTCCCTTATCCGTGCCGTAGTTGACTTCTAGTTGTCTTTGGATTGGGTTGGAAAGGAGAAACAGGCCTATTTATCCTCAACAATGTTTCCATATCATTCTCAGGTATTGTGGAGAACAACACAAGGTCTTATTTGAAGCCACAGTCTAAATGGAGCCAGGCAGAAATCCTTCTGCATCACCACTGGGATTCACCTACCTTCCAGAAAGCCTTAGCATCAAATGAATCCAGTCAAAGCAAGCTACCAAGGTTGATGGCATTGACCACTGGTTAATAGGTAGTTCATTGGGTGAAGTTAACAGAATAGCAGAGTTGGGAGGGACCTTGGAGGTCATCTAGTCCAGCCCCCTGCTCAAGCAGAAGACCCTAAACCATTCCAGACAAGTGGCTGTCCAGTCTGTTCTTTAAAAAAAAAAAAACCCAATGATGGAGCACTCAAAACTTCTGGAGGCTAGCCTTTCCATTGATTATTCCATGGTTTATCCAGACGAGGACCAAAAAAAAAAAAAAAAAAAATCAAGATTGTGGTTGCACTCACACAATGAAACCCCTCATGTTTTTTAGGTAGATGAAGCTTATTTCTGCAGTAGCAGTTTATAGCATCTTCTGGCCATCTTTTTGTCAAAATAACATAATGAGGAGAGGTTTTACATCATCTCACCAAAGCTATAAAGATGTCAATAGTGCAGAAATGACCTAAGGATAAAAATCCATTAATAGAGTTCTTGCACTACTGCTCTTTAAGGAGAATCTGGTGGAGACTAACGGAAAGACTTTGAATAAGTCTTTTTTTCTTTCTGTTCTCTCTCTCTCTCTCTCTCTCTCTCTCTCTCTCTCTCTCTCTCTCATCTATATCTATCTATCTATCTATCTATCTATCTATCTATCTCTATTATCTATTAACCCTATCCATCTCTATCATTTATCTATATCATCTATTATATCTATCTATCTATCTATCTATCTATCTATCTATCTATCTATCTATCTATCTTGATTGATCTCTTTGTATCATCCAGGATTTTGCTTTACTCATTAATCCACCTTGTTTCACGATAATCTGATCAAGGTCAGTTATTGTACATCTCAACCACAAGGAAATTAATAGACTTTTTCCTCTGCTATTTTCATAGAAGCTGTTGATGAGACATTGTAGAAACACAAAGTTTTTTTGGAATTAGTGTCCTATCACTGTGAAATTTGCTGGTTTATTGACCTTTTTAAGAGTTTCTGAAAGGTTATAGCCAAGAACCCATGCAGTTCGTATGGTTTGAAAGTTCTATAAATTTAATCGCTGTGATTTTAATAATGCCTTCTCTGGGAAGAAGCTATGCTAAGAAAACTGTTATTTTACAGTTCCTTGTGGAATTCAATTTTTTAAAGGGTAATTAGGACCTTTTCTCTTTTTGTAAGGGGAAAAAACGTACAAGTAATGACTATTATTTTGTGACAATACCGTCATTATCTGTTTTGTCCATATCCTGGAACTAATATTTTAGAGTCCAAAATCTAACTCATGATCAAAGTTCTTGCTTACTTCATTTGGCTATGAGATAAAACGGTGTCTCATAGCCAATATTGATAGCTCATTTATCGGTATTATTAAACTATATGCCAAATAGATGGGGAAGAAATAAAAGTAGTGACAGATTTTATCTTCCTGGGCTCCAAGATCACCGCAGATGGGGACTGCAGCCAAGAAATTAAAAGACACTTGCTCCTGGGGAGGAAAGCTATGGCCAATCTAGACAGCATAGTAAAAAGCAGAGACATCACCCTGCCAACAAAAGTGCGTATAGTCCAGGCCATGGTTTTCTCAGTTGCAATGTAGGGCTGTGAAAGTTGGACCATGAGAAAGGCTGAGCGCCAAAGAATGGAGGCCTTTGAACTATGGTGCTGGAGAAGATTCCTGCGAGTCCCCTGGACTGTAAGGTGATCAAACCGGTCAGTCCTAGAGGAGATCAACCCCGACTGCTCTTTAGAAGGCCAGATCCTGAAGATGAAACTCAAGTACTTTGGCCACCTAGTGAGAAGAAAGGACTCACTGGAGAAGAACCTGATGCTGGGAAAGATGGAGGGCAAGAGAAGAATGGGACGACAGAGAATGAGGTGGCCGGATGGAGTCACTGAAGCAGGAGGCGTGAGCTTCAATGGACTCCAGAAGATGGCAGAGGATAGGAAAGCCTGGAGGAACGTTGTCCATGGGGTCGCAATGACACAACTTCGCAACTAACAACAACAAATCCCTAATATACAATATACCTGCTTCATCTTATCTACCGCATTCTTGTATCTAACTTGAGAGCACTGGATAACCATTACCATATTATAATTCTTATATGAATACATGGTTTTAAAGCACCTCAGCATCTAGATAGACAGATAACATTATGCATAGGTATGCTTTAATTTTATCAAAATACAGCCCATGCACAAAATTGGAGACAGTTCAGAAAAGCGGGAACGAAATTCATATTTCTGAAAGAATTGTACCGAATTTGCATATATTGAAAGAATACATTCAGAAATGTACGATTAAAACCGTGCAGAGGAAGCTGTAGGGATATCCGCGCACGGGCGTTCTTCCCGAGCGTTGGAGGAAATATCCGGAAGAAAGAAACTCTAGCTAGAGACAAACAATTTTTTTTTAACAAAAGGCAATATATTATTCAGCCGAGTTGATAGTGGAATATGTCAGGTTGAATTAAGAGACAAACACTGCTTCCAAAGTTATAAAGAAGCGGTGCAAGAAATAACACAGGTAGATTTTTTTGTTTTGGGGGGAGAAGACCAAGCAATTCGACCTCCGATATTTGCAAAATATTGGCTGTGTGACGCCCCTTATTTATCTTGGATCGCCCTGTGGAAACGGCAAGAGCTGAAGAGAAGCAAAAGTGATCATGCGAAGCGTGAATAAGCAATTAAAATGAAATTGGGCCAGCATGACCTTACCTTCTCATCTATATATCCTCACCAATGAATTTCAGCCTAAATAAGTCTACAGCCAGCATTTTTTCCCCAAGCAAATGCTGCCAGCCAAGGTTTAATTTATCAAGAGAGAACGGTAACTTAATGGGAGAGCATTGTCAAAGAGCAAGGAAGGGTTTAGAAACGTAGCCACGGGCGCCTTGGATGGATAGCGGGTCTTGTTTAAAAAATAGGACGAAAAGTTCTTATCCATGACGAGGTCGAGGAAGTCCCCGACTTACAGCAGTTTGTTTAGTGACCGTTCAAAATTACAACGGCACTGGAAAAAGGGACTTGGGACCATTTTTCAGAAGCTTTGTGGCATCACCAGGAATTCAGATGCTCGGCAACGGGTTCATTATTGAAGCCCAAAATTTTTGTCGGTAAGTGAGACAGTTGTTAAGTGGGTTTTGCTCCATTTTATGACCTTTCCTGTTAAGTGAATTGCTGCAGTTCTTACTTTAGTAACGCGGTTGTTATGTGACTCTGGCTTCCCCCCCCCCATTGATTTTGCTTGTCGGAAGATCGCAAAAGGAGATCAGACGATCCCGGGACACCGCGATACCCTCGTAAATATGAGTCAGTTGCCAACTTTCCGACTGTTGATCCCGTGACGATGGGGGATCCTGCAACGGTCGTTAAGTGTGAAGAACAGTCATAAGTCATTTTTTCAGTACCGTTGTAACTTCCAATGGTCACTAAATGAATCGGTATAAATTGAAGAATAGCTGAACCTTCACCTAATTAGTCAGTCTGTCCATCAATCAATCAATCAAACAATAAATAAATAAATAAATATCTGACCTGTGTACAAATGATTCCACAAGTTATTTTCTGGAAATTATTGATGAACTCCATGGTGAACCGTTTTACTTGTTGGTTTGGAAATTCTGGATAATCCTAATGATTTTTGCTGTCTTTATATCAATCTGATCTTCAAATTTATGAAAAGTTACAATTAAGATATAAGTTTTTTTTTTCAAAGTTACCCTTTGAAGATGATGTGAATGAAGCTTAAGTTAAAGGGTAAATGTTTAGGCTTTTCACGAATGGCTGTATCGCTATTTGCATTGTTAGCGCATCCGAGGATATGGGGTTCCACCCAAATCATTTCAAGATGAGTCACTCCAAAATTAATCTCATGAGTTAATTAACTTAAAAGCTTCTACAAACATTTTGACAGGTGAATTTCATTGGTCATAGCTATTTTTTTTTACAAAACAGTAACAACAATTATTGCTTCATATATCATAACTAGTCAAGAAAGGTCTCGTCTTCTACTGTTGCACCCAAAGTTATTGTTGACCATAAAAAGGGAACAAAACTCAACAAATAACTGGTTCATGACTTCCAGGTATGGAGATGGTCTTCAGTAGTTTAAGCTCATGACTTCCAGGTATGGAGATGGTTTTCAGTAATTCAGGCTCATGTCTTCCAGGTATGGAGATGGTCTTCAGTAGTTTAGGCTCATGACTTCCAGGTATGGAGATGCAACATCCCCGTGGTCATGCAATCAAAATTCAGACTCTGGGCAACTGACTCATAGTTATGACAGGTTTCAGTATCCTGGGTGGTCCCGTGATCCACTTTTGCGACCTTCCCACAAGCAAAGTCAGCTGGGGAAGCCCAATTCACTTAACAACTGTGTGTTTCTAAATTGCAATGATTCACTTAACAACTGTGGCAAGACAGGTTGTAAAATGGGGCAAAATTCACTTAACAACTGTCTTACTTAACACAGAACTTTTGGGCTCGACTGTGATCATAAGGACAGGACTGCCTGTAACCGCCTATTCCACAGGAACAGCGTGAGTGAAGCACAATAAAAACTGCCAACGATTTAATTCCTTGCAAATATTAAGAATAATTCCAGTGGGAATCCTAGGAATTAGTTGGCCTTTGATTGTAATTAAGATGGATACTACAAAAACCCTATGTAACTATTTAAATTAGTACGCATTTTCCGGCTCATGCTGCCTCTCAAAAACAGAAGTGGGCAAATCCTAAAATGTTTTCTTTAAGAAGTGGGTAAATCCTAATACGTGGCCTCGACCGGAGGCACGCGGTGAAAGATCTTCAGCCCAACATCTGGACTTTTTTACTCACTCCTTCACATAGGAAAAAGCCTTTCATAAAACTGGAAGCAGAAAACAAGCTTTACAGCCTGCAACTTCTGGCTTAATCCTCTAGATATTAAAAGGAAGAGTAGTATCCACATAGCAGGAATATCACCAGGCGCAAGTTAACCACCAAGAGAGGTTCCCAATTCCCATTCCCATAAAAATAAACTCATTTTAAATTCTGGCGTTTGGATTAAAGAGGAAAACGAAAAATAAGTTTGTACAGGCACTCCTCGATTTACATCAGTTCATTTAGTGACTGTTTGAAGTTACAACGGCTCTGAAAAAGAGTGACTTAGGATCATTTTTCACATTGACAGACCGTCTCCCAGGGTCAGGTGAACAAAATTTGGATGCTTGGCAGCAGACTCATACTTATGACCGTTGCCAGTGTCCCCGGGGTTACGTGATTCCTCTTTTTGTGACTTCCTGACCAACAACATCTGAGAATGCATCTATCTGTGTTTATGGGCTGATTTCCAGAAAGATCCAGTATGGATAAGCATCATCTGATCCTTAGGCCAGCTATCAGATCCGGGTGGAGGAACAAAAATCCAGGCAACCCCCAGATACAGAAAAACGTCAAAGAAATCGGTGCCACTAGGGATCACCCCAATAGACTATTGCAACCAGGACTGCTAGCCTTACTGCAGCTGTCCCAACCAAATCCAAATCTAATGTCCGCGTTGATCTACAGATAGTTAACAACCAGAGGAACAGCTGTTTTCCTGAAGGAATTTGAGCAGAAATGTCTGTCAAGAGACGACCAAGTGGATCATGTACTGAGAAATGATCAGATTAGAAAACCTCTAAGATTCCTTCCAACTCACAAATGAAGGCAAATCTACGGGTCCCAGGATAACGTTGCAGGATCCAATCTGGGTCGGTCACCAGAACCAAAAGCTTAGTCTTCCATGCCTATCCTCAAGGAACTTCTCTCTAGCAGAGGGTGTGATGTTCTGCCTGTGGTATTTATAGTGCCCATTGTGTGTGGCTTTTTAGTTGTTGGTTGGGGTGTGTTGATGGCCGGCTATTAAGTCATTAGCTGTCCTTTGCTTGTGCTGCCCAGCCCTCTCTGAGTACTTGATAAGCTGGTGGTAAATCAGCACTCCGATTGACTGACGTGAGGGCCTGTTCCCCAGGCTTCAATCATTTCCCTGGCTGTTTTTGTCCCTGCTTGTCCAACAATTTTAGTAGCACCAAATTGAATATATGTCTTTCTTCATTGCAATGTGAGGCTACCAATGACTTTGGGTCTCCTCGTCTGACCACTCGCTTGTGTTCTTGCAGTCTGGTGGTTAGCTTCCTCCCCGTCTGTCCTACATAGTCACAGGGCAATCCATGCAGGGGATCCGGTAGATTACATTGGAAGTATCTCCCACCTCCAAGCGATCTTTACAATGCATACACGATGCACTCCTTCCAACCCTACAATTCTACGGCTGGCATATAGGAGTCAATGCTTCTTACTTAGTGAAGGGGCTACAATTGCCTTCTCCATGACTCTTATGTCACCTACTGAGAAATGGTTACAATGATATAAGACCGCTGTGGTTAACAAGTATATGTAATGTGTCTGCTTGTATCGAATATATTGTTTTATTTATTATTTAATTTGCATCCCGCCTGTCCGTTTATTCCAACACTACAGGCGGCGGGTGTCAATCACCAAGACACAGCACGAAGCCTAAAACTTTGTGAAATTCATATCGTCGAAATCCAACCAAAATTAAAAACAATGATTTGACTTTAAAAAAAATCTTGAAACAGAGGTGAGTGCCGGTACGGGGGCTGGGTGTGTCTCTCACCATCCTGCCCAGATACGGAGAGATTAGGCATCAAACATACTTTGAATCTGTGCCCGTAACTGGGACCCCCACCAGCGAAGGCCCCTTCCCTCATATATTCTCCACAGATCAGTTTTATCCCACATATTAAGCAACTGGGCGCCTTCTTGCTAGGACAGATGGTCCTGCAGACAACAGCAATAACAGTAGCACTTAGACTTATATACCGCTTCGTAGTGCTTTACACCCCTCTCTAAGCGGTTTACAGAGTCAGCCTTTTGCCCCCCAAATCTGGGTCCTCATTTTACCGACCTCGGAAGGATGGAAGTCTGAGTCAACCTTGAGCCGTTGAGAATCGAACTCCTGGCTATGGGCAGAGTTTGCCTGCAATGCTGCAGTCTAACCACTGCACCACTGCAGAAGGAAGGAAGGAAGGAAGGAAGGAAGGAAGGAAGGAAGGAAGGAAGGAAGGAAGGAAGGAAGGAAGGAAGGAAGGAAGGACTAGCATAGCATTTATATACCTCTTCACAATGATTCACAGCCCTCTCTAAGCAGTTTACAGAGTCAGCTTGTATTCCCCAAAAATCTGGGTCCTCATTTTACCCACCTCGGAAGGACGGAAGGTTGAGTCAAGCCGGTCAGCATCAAACTCCTGGCAGTCAGCAGAGTTAGCCTGCAATACTGCATTCTAACCACTGCGCCACCACGACAATCCATCCCGAAGCCATTTAGGGCTTGGAAAACCAACACTGGCATCTTAAGTTATACTCAATAAGCAGTGCAGATGTTTCAGTATGGGGAACATGTGGTTCCTATTCAATCAACAGCCTGGATGTCGGGCAGATGCCTCCCACTTTCAACTTTTATCCATGTTTCCAAGGGAAGCCCCATGCAAAATACATTGCAGCTGTCAAGAAGGGGTTGTAACCAAAGTGTGAAGAATTGTCGTCCCTCTGCCTGGCCTCAGGAAAGATGGCCGTGAGTGTCCTAGCCATGATTGTGAAAAAACACACACACTCCTCGCCAACAATTTTTCATAGCAGCTGTGGGTTAAGGAGCATTGCCCCCAAAACTGCACATCTCCTCTCTTTAGGGGTTGAGCCTCATTCAGAACAGAAATCTGGACAGTGAGGACAACTAACCAGTGGGACAGAAGTTGCCACCAGAAATTGTGGGCGCTCCATCACTGGAGGTTTTTAAGAAGAGACTAGACAGTCAGGTGTCTGAAATGGAACAGGGTCTCCTGCTTGAGCAGGGGGCTGGACTAGAAGACCTCCAAGGTCCCTTCCAGCTCTAAATTCATTAATTTGACCCTAAATTAATTCCAGAACGCAGCCTTTATTTTTTTAATCTCCTCTCTACCACCTCAAATTTAAATTATTCCACCCATAACGATCTGACAGCTACATCCTTTTTTAATTCACGAGATGGGACAGGCTGGGGGGGGGGAATAAAAAACCCAGCTGAACGTATTGCAAAAACAAAACCCTAATTATTCAGCGCCTGAGTCTCAAATAGAAGAGCGATTCAGATCCATCGCATAGTTCCTTACCTAGCCCTAAAAAAAAAGAAAGGAAGGAAGGAAGGAAGGAAGGAAGGAAGGAAGGAAGGAAGGAAGGAAGGAAGGAAGGAAGGAAGGAAGGAAGGAAGGAAGGAAGGAAGGCAAAGAAAAGAACAATCACCCTCCAAACTTCATTGGATTCCTCATCATTTCAAAGTATGGTGTCTGTCTCCCAGGCTAATCAAAGTCAGGCAAATGAAGGAGAATCTGGCATTTTCTGATTTTTTCCTCATTTTTATAGGGAAGAAGATATTTTGGTGGAATAGGACAGGGTGGGGTTCCCCCCCCCCCAGCCCTGTAGACTTTGAAGCAGTTTCCCATGATGGAAAGTCATCAAATTCACCTCATCTGAAGGGCTGGACCCCCAGCAACTTTGAAGCTGGGGGGGGGGAGGATCAAAGGAGGAAGAAGTCACAATATGACTCCTATTCTCAGCATGGTGGAGGGTCTAATTAAAATGCAGCAGAACAGGGAAGAAAAGGGCAAAGAGGCTCTAGTCTATAAGATGCTGTGCACAGAGCAATCAAAGCCACACGGCGGTGCTGGGTGGAGGGTTCGCCCTGTGAAATGGAAACAACTCATTCCCCCCCCCCAAAAAAAAGAGAGAAGAAGAAAAAAAAATACGAACCGGGTATTGCACCGTATCACAACCCACTCTTGACCGTGAACTAAAAACTACCTTTTAGCTTTAAGGATGAAAAGCATCCTTGCTCACGACTAATCCAGCATCATCAGGCATGTTACTTTGGGTAGAATTCACATGTAAATGCTTTTTTTTCCCTTTTTTTTAAAAAAAGAAAAGGAATCGCTTCATTAAGTAAAGTTAAAACAAGAGAGAGAGGGGGGGGGCAGGATGTAAAAGTAGAAGACTGATGCAAGGACGAATTAAACTTGGGTTTGCCCAGAGAGCAAAATAAAGAAATAAAGAAATCTGGTTTCCTTTAATAGCGCGGTGCACACCTGCCGCTGGTTCCTGCAACTACCATTATTAAGAGAAGTGTAAATTTAGAACTGCAAATTTAGCTCTGTCTAATTCATCCTGGGGGGGTCCCTCCCTCCCTCCCTCCCTGCTACAATTTCAACTCAAAGAAAATTGAAAATTGCCCTAGCCATCCTCTCCCAAGACAATGCAAAGGCTAACGGATCGATGATTTTCCCCATAAAATTCTGATTTTTTTTTTTTTTTGCAGGAGCTGCTGAGACGCAAATGGACGGAACCGGGATTTCTTTTGCCCTCAGCCCACCTCCAAGTTGAGCAAGGATGGGCGAAAGGGAGGGGGGCTGGCCGGAGAATGCCCACCCACCCCTGCTTTCAAAGCAGCAAAGACACCTTGAGGAATCACTAACCTGCCAGCTAGGTTCCCTCTGCAGGTCTTTGATCCAGTCTTCTTCAAAGTCCTTACTCTCCCTCATCGGTGCTTCATCCATGGGAGATGCAGCTGGAGGAACTTGGCCAGATGCCTCCTTGAATCTCTTTGGGTGAGCCACCAAAGCAGCAAGGGCACTTCGGAGCAATTCCTCATGAAGAAAATGTCACGCTACAAAGACGGCTTAGGTGCCGGGTGTTGTATTTTTCTCTGTGTTGTGTGTGTGTGTATGAGTGGGTGGGTGGGTGGGGGAGAGTTTGACATGCACAGTCCGCTTTGGGGGGATGGAGGGAGGGCAAATTGTGAGCACCGAAGCCCCCCAGGGTGGTTCCCCAACCCATGAGCTGCCAGGTCTGGCTGCAGAGTTCCTAGGGACGAATGCTTGTGTGGCAAATAAGGAGAGGAGATGGAAAGAGGAGAGGGAAAGGGGGGGGGGAGAAAGGGGGAAGGAGAAAAAAAATCTTTCAGCCTCAGTTTCCTGGTCCAAAAATCCTGGAGAATGTGGCTGGGAAGCTAAACTTGAAAGGAGGTTGAGATGTGTGTGTGTGTGTGTTTTCTGGAAACAAATAAATACAGACTCTATAAATAGAGAGACCGCTTCTGGGCTAGTTCTCTTCACATCCACAGAAAAAGTCGATAGAGGAGAGACCTGAATATAGAAAAAGTCAGTTCTCAACAACCTGCAGACAAATTAAGAGTAGATATCTGGGTAATTTGAGGATGGATGGATGGATGGATGGGTAGATAGGTAGGTAGTAGGTAGGTACGTAGATAGATAGGTAGATAGGTAGGTAGGTAGGTAGATAGGTAGGTGGGTGGATGGATGGATGGGTAGGTAGGTAGATAGATAGGTAGATAGGTGGATGGATGGGTAGGTAGGTAGATAGGTAGATAGATAGATAAATAGATAGATAGATAGATAGATAGATAGATAGATAGATAGATAGATAGATAAATAGATAGATGATAGATAGGTAGGTAGGTAGATAGATAGATAGATAGATAGATAGATAGATAGATAGATAGATAGATAGATAGGTAGGTAGGTAGATAGGTAGGTAGGTAGGTAGGTAGGTAGGTGGGTGGGTAGGTAGGTAGGTAGATAGAAGATAGATAGATAGATAGATAGATAGATAGATAGATAGATAGATAGGTAGATAGATAGGTAGGTACTGTAGATAGATAGATGATAGATAGATAGAGATAGATAGATAGATAGATAGATAGATAGATAGATAGATAGAGATACATACATACATACAAACATACATACATACATACGTACATACAAACATATATACATATTGGTAGATAGATAGACAGACAGAGATACATACATACAGACGTACAGACATACATACACACAGACATACAAACATATATACCGATAGAGAGATAGAGAGAGAGAATGCTAAAGAAAAAAGACTGATTCAAAGTCTTTCCATTAGTCCCCACCAGCTTGAGCAACTGACTACCTGAGCATTATATACACCTGAGCACTATATAGTCAGTTGCTCAAATTGTCACCATTCCAGGAATTCTCCTGAGCACACCTCAGTCTATCATTAGCTTTAGAGGAGACAGCACAGCCAGCAGCCCCAATGGTATCATCTGAAAACATCTTGTTAACTTTAAACTTGATTATTTTTTCTTCCTTTTTAGAAGTTTGCATTGTGTTAAGTAGATCTGGTTTACGCCACGGGCGCAGAGAATGCAGACAAAAGCAGCACATCCATGCAAAGACTCCGAAGACGGAGGCCATGTCTTCTTACCAAGATCCCTTATATATATAATTCCAAATTTCAGCATTTCTAAATGCAGGAAAGCGCAAATTGTCGTAGCGCTACAGGCTGTTCCATTTTGTCAATCTTCCTGTGTTGTTGTTTTTTTAGCCACTAGAGAACCGATACCCTTTGTTGTCATTCACAATTTTTGCTAATAAGTGACATTTTGAATGTAACTCTCTCTGCTGTTTGTCTAAAAAAAACCGACAATTCCTAATATTTCCACCTTTTATCCACACCTTTCCTAAACATATATTCCTTTGTTTGCACATCTGAGAGGGAAATAATAGAGGTTAGCACACTCTGTTGCACTATAGGCAGTTCTTGACTTTACGACCACAACTGAGCCCAAAATTTATGTCGCTAAGCGAGATATTTGTGAATATCCTTGCCACAGTTGTTAAGTGAATCACTGCAGTTCTTAAGTTAATAACACGGTTGTTAAGTGAATCTGGCTTCCCCACTCACTCTGCTCCTTAGAAAGTCGCAAAAAAAGGATCACGTGACCCCGGGACACTGCAACTGTCATAAGTACATGCCAGTGGCCGAGCCTCTGGATTTTGATCAGGTGACCACGGGGGACGGTGCAACGGTTGTAAGTGTGAAAAATGGTCATCAATCCCTTTTTTTCCAGTGCTGTTGTAATTTTGAATGGTCCACTAAACGGTCATTGTTGTAAGTCGAGGATTACCTGTATTGCTCACATGTGCCATAACGGAATCACCTCTTAAGGTAAGTTCATTTGACTTTGATGACTGTATTACACTAAGATTTTTTTTTTAAAACAACAGCTCTTTTAAAAGAATAATGAAACAGGGATCTTGTATCTGTCACTAATTGAAACCAAATGTACATTGGCTGTGTATATTGTGCGATTCAGATTATGAATGTTTAAACTTTGTCAGAAGAGAACGAAAGAAAGAAAGAAAGAAAGAAAGAAAGAAAGAAGAAAGAAAGAAAGAAAGAAAGAAAGAAAGAAAGAAAGAAAGAAGAAAGAAGAAAGAAAGGAAGGAAGGAAGGAAGGAAGGAAGGAAGGAAGGAAGGAAGGAAGGAAGGAAGGAAGAGAAAGGACGGATGGAAGGAAGGAAGGAAGGAAAGAAAAAGAAAGAAAGAAAGAAAGAAAGAAAGAAAGAAGAAAGAAAGAAGAAAGAAAGAAAGAAGAAAGTAGAAAGAAAGAAAGGAAGGAAGGAAGGAAGGAAGGAAGGAAGGAAGGAAAGGAAAGGACGGAAGGAAGGAAGGAAGGAAGGAAAGAGAAAGAAAAAGAAAAAGAAAAAGAAAAAGAAAGAAATGGAAGGAAGGAAGGGAAAGAAAGAAAGAGAGAGAGAGAGAAAGAGAAAGAAAGAAAGAAAGAAAGAAAGAAAGAAAGAAAGAAAGAAAGAAAGAGAGAGAGAGAGAGAGAAAGAAAGAAAGAAAGAAAGAAAGAAAGAAAGAAAGAAAGAACAGTTATGAAATGATGTTCTGCCAATTTACTATAGCCTTGGAAATTTTTCAGAAAGTAATAAGCAAATTATACTTCATATTGTCTATAAACCAAGGAAGAGAAATAGGAAATCCGGTTGATCTAAAAATCTGTAGTACAGCCTTGATCCATGAATTTGGACCGAGCTCCAGAAGGTATAAAAGTTCCACAAACCTGCCAACAGATTAAGTTGTAGTAGCATCAAATTAATATTCATTGATTTGTGCGTAAGCCAATTTAATTATCTTTAACAATCCCCTTGATGTTAGGAAGCTTTGTAGCATCTTATGCAAATAATGGAAGTTTTATCTGCTTTTCAGCAGTCTCCCGTGAACTTTGAGGCCTGTGGTGGGACACAATACACAACTCTGATCCTGCAGAGACTACCCACAGCCTAAATCAGGGGTCTTCAAACTTGGCCCTTTTGTGACTTGTGGACTTCAACTCTCAGAATTCCTCAGCCAGCACGGCCAACTTTGAAGACCCCTGGACTGGAATAAAAAAAACCATGGATTTTCCATCTGTTCCATAATCTGCCAGCAGTTATTTGAGGCAACCAATTCAGTTTAGATTTGGGTGTTGGAAACTAGGTGGACCTGAAACTGTTTTAGTGCTACCTATGGAACTTTTAAACAAAAAACAAAACAAAAAACCCTAATCATGACCACATTTTATCATTCAGTGTTAAATAGTTTTATTCCCCTAGAAGGGAATGAGGTCTGCAGAGGAGGAGGAGAATGACTATGGGGTCCTTGGTGCTCTCTGAGCTTGGTGGTTTTCTTGCAGACGTTTCGTGACCCAGCTAGGTAACATCATCAGTGCTAGAAGGGAGGGTGATTAGCAGGGAGGAGGAGGAGGAGGAGGAGGAGGAGGAGGAGGAGGAGGAGGAGGAGGAGGAGGAGGAGGAGGAGGACAACTATGGGGTCCTTGGTGCTCTCTGAGGTTGGTGGCTTTCTTGCAGACATTTCATGATCCAACTGGGTAACATCATCAGTGCTAGAAGGGAATGGGATTTATGGAGAGGAGGAGGAGGAGGAGGAGGAGGAGGAGGAGGAGGAGGAGGAGGAGGATAGTTTTGTTTTCTGAGTTTCGTTATTTTCTTGCAGACATTTCAAGTTGTCTGGAAAGGGTAGCAAGCCACAAGGTGATCGACACCAACAATAGCACTAGCAATAGCGCTTAGACTTAGACTAGTAGCATCATCAGTAGAAAACAACGCCAAACTATCAGAACCTAGACTCATAGGACCAGAAGGGACCTTGGAGGTCTTCTAGTCTAACCCCCTGCTCAAGGTAGGAGACCTTGTTGGGTACCAAAACAGCCACGCTCGGAGGACACCAAGGACTCCACGTTCCTGCTCTTCATGACGATGCCAAACTACAGTTTCCTCCCCCCCCCTTGCGAGCTTCGCATTCTCCTTGCATCTAAACACCTGGCCTCCTTTGGGCTGGTCTGCCCTTTGCTTGTTCTCGGGCGACATTTACCAGCTTGCTTTTGCTCGCTTTATCCTCCGCCCGGGCTAAAAAGCTAATGAATATTTCTATTCACATTATCAGTGCAAAACCAGCCGTGAACTTCCAGATACCTTTAGCTGAATTTCTCACAAATCACGAGCAAAAAAAGGGCTCCGCTGTAGCTCCTATCTTGAGCAATTATTAACTTTGTAAATCTGTTAGTTCAGGCTCAGAATATTGAGAGCAAGCAGTTCCCTGGGGGGGGGGGTTGGAGGGGGGCAGCTTCCACACCTCCAGAGCCACCAAGTAGGGGCGCTTAGCCTGGATTTTTTTGCCTCGTGTCCCTTTTTACAAAGTCTTTCTCCTGGGTGATGACCCCTGCTGTGTGGAAGGACAGCCTCTGGGGGGGGGGTGTCCCTTATTTCTTCCCTCCGTGGGACTTCTTACAAAATGCTAAAGGCCTGGGTGTTCTCCTGGTTCTGGGGTCAGGGTGGCAGTTGAGTGCGTTGACTTTGGTTTGCTCCTTCATTTTTTTGCTTTGTTTTCAGTCAGATCATCTTTTAAGCCAGTGGTTCTCAACCTTTTTAATGCCGCGATCCCCCCCAACCGGTCGTAAGTTGAGGACTACTCAACCGGTCGTAAGTCGAGGACTACTCTACTGGTGCAGCACCGTTTGCAGAATGGGACTTTTGGCGGGCTCAGCAGGGCAGAGACAGCCTGGACAAGTCCTATTGGCTTTTGAAAGCCAATAGAATTAGACTCTATTCAAGAGAGTCTATTCTATTGGCTTTCAAAAGCCAATAGAATAAAAGGGAGGAGCACAGCTAAGGAAAAGGGGGGAAAAAATGGCGGACTGCGTTGTTTGGTGACCCCCGTGAAATGGTCGTTCGACCCCAAATGGGGTCCCGACCCACAGGTGGAGAACCACTGTTTTAAGCAGAGGATGGATGGATGGATGGAATGAATTAATTACAAATTAATTAATGGCTGCCATGCCTACTTGACAGGGAATATTTGCTTCTGGGGAATAGCTTCCCTTTGCACAATGGAAAACTCTTTCTTTTCTTCTTTTGCAAAGAGTGCGTCCTTTTTTGGGCTTACCGAACGCGGGACTGGATCTATGGCTATCATTAGTGCAACGTGACTCCTTAAATTGGGCTATTTGTGACTTCTGCACCTCGGGGTTTCACTCATCCTTGATCTCTAAAAGCACATTATTGGTGCTTAAGATGCAAACAAGTGCTCTGAAAAATAGGGTTATTCCCTCTGGTGGCAAAAGGAGCGAAGAATTAATGGTGGCTTGAGATAAAGGAGGAGAGTAAACGGAAGAATGCCTTTGAACCACTTGTTGTAATGGGGTTACATTAGTTAGATTAATTGCCTCTTTTTTCCCCCCTTACCCGATACACACACACACACACACACACACACACACACACACACACACACACACACGAAGTTAAAGATTTTTTTAAAAATAAGTAAATAAAAAAGCACCGGAGCCATTTTGTCAATGATAAAACAATACAATAAGAGCCGTTTCTCTCTTTACAATCAAAAATTAAAAAAACAAAACAGAGAGAACGAACATACCCGGGAATGCGTTTTTGAATTCGGGATACCTTTTAATGAGCTTAAAACCCTACGATAAATAACATTAATCAGACGGCGCGTTTGCCCGTATAATATATTTTGCTCATATAACTTTAGATTCGCTCACGTTGTTGGGGAAAACCAGCAGTCACCAGATATACCATCCAACAGCACATTAAAAACCAAGCACACAATTAAACATAGATGAATTCAGTAATTTAATTGTGTTATTGTTGTTTGTGGGGGGGGGGAGAGAATTGAGAAGAAAAGTAATTATGGCTTTTTAAAATTGGTAAATAATAAAGTGCTGAGGAAATGAGATATTATTTAAACAACCATCCTTGTGGCAAAGAGTGAAATAAAGGAACCATTTATTCTTTGGCAAATTTTGTGCTAGTAATGAGATGTGTTTATTGTTGTTGTTGTTGTTTTTTGAAGGAGTAAAAATCCAGTTGTGTCTACAGATAACTAGCTCCCATTAATTTCCATACATCCTACATACATCACATTTTTGTGTGGCGAAATATAGAAGAACACAAAATAAACCCCATCCAAGATGCAATACCATCTCTGTTGAACTTTATCCTGTATACATTTAGACTGAAATCAGCAGCTGAAAGTTTGATCCAAGGTTTATGAACAGGTAGATAGATACATGTCTAAAAGACACGCCTTAAAAAAAAAAGAAGCTAACCAACATTTGACGTTCCCAATTGAAAATAAGCTATATAGGATAACAAGCTAAGCACTTTTTTTTTTAAAAAAAAAAGGAATTTCTTAGCTTCTGACTTGCAAAGTGCAACATACAATCCCTAAGTGTTATTCCATATATTTTTCTTGCTCCTTTTTCTAACATGATTGTTAATTCCGAAGTGATATTATGCAGTTAAGGGGCAATTGAAAAGCTGACAGGCTGGATTCGAGATCTGAGCAGTGAACACAGGGTGAGCTCCTGTTGCTCGCTCTAGCTCCTAGCACAGCGGTGGCGAACCTATGGCACAGGTGCCAGAGGTGGCACTCAGAACCCTCTCTGTGGGCATGCGTGCTGTCGCCCCAGTCCTAGGCTTTCAGCTGGGTTTCATAAAATCTTTTCGCTTAGCCCTCCGCCGCCGTGTGCAAAAAAAAAAAAAAAAAAAAAAAAGATTCAATCAGTCAATTTCAACTTCTCGCGGGGAAAAAAAGATCTTGCAAAGTTGGAATTGATTGATTGAACTTTTTAGTCCCACCCAGTCTGCCGTTACCATCGCAGCCACACCCACCCAATGGGCCACATCCACCCGGCACTCGACAATGCATAAGTGGGTTTTGGGTTGCAGTTTGGGCACTCAGTCTCTAAAAGGTTTGCCATCACTGTCCTAGCAGTTGGAAAGCACGCAAGTGCGAGTAGATAAATAGGTACCACTTTGGTGGGAAGATAACAACGTTCTGTGTGAATATAGCCATGCTGGAGTGGAGTGGAGTGAGTGGAACGGAACAGAATAGAATAAGTGGAATTTTCCTCCAACGCAATTTTCCCATGTATTTTACCAGGAAACAGATAGGGCAGGCTAGAAAAGTCAGTGCCCTTCTAACCACACCCAAGCACTCCAAATTTGTTGACGATATCCATTTTGCTCTACGGGTTCATGGTGACCTAACCCTAGCCCTAAGTGGAATTTTCCTCCAATGGGATTTTCCCATGCATTTTACCAGGAAACATAGATAGGGCAGCCTAGAAAAGTCAGTGCCCTCCTAACCATACCCAAACACTCTGAATTTGTTGGTGATGTCCATTTTGCTCTATGAGTTCATGGTGACCTAACCCTAACCCTAAGTGGAATTTTCCTCCAATGGGATTTTCCCATGTATTTTACCAGGAAACATAGATGGGGCAGCCTAGAAAAGTCAGTGCCCTCCTAACCATACCCAAGCACTCCGAGTTTGTTGGCGATCTTCATTTTGCTCTACGAGTTCATGGTGACCTAACCCTAAGTGGAATTTTCCTCCAATGGGATTTTCCCATGTATTTTATCAGGAAACATAGATGGGGTAGGCTAGAAAAGTCAGTGCCCTCCTAACCATACCCAAGCACTCGGAATTTGTTGGGGATGTCCATTTTGTTCTATGAGTTCATGGTGACCTAACCCTAACCCTACGTGGAATTTTCCTCCAATGGGATTTTTCCATACATTTTACCAGGAAACATAGATAGGGCAGCCTAGAAAAGTCAGTGCCCTCCTAACCATACCCAAGCACTCCAAGTTTGTTGGCAGTGTCCATTTTGCTCTATGAGTTCATGGTTACCTAACCCTAACCCTAAGTGGAATTTTCCCCCAATGGGATTTTCCCATGTATTTTACCAGGAAACATAGATAAGGCAGCCTAGAAAAGTCAGTGCCCTCCTAACCATACCCAAGCACTCCGAGTTTGTTGGCGATCTTCATTTTGCTCTACGAGTTCATGGTGACCTAACCCTAACCCTAAGTGGAATTTTCCCCCAATGGGATTTTCCCATGTATTTTACCAGGAAACATAGATAGGGCAGCCTAGAAAAGTCAGTGCCCTCCTAACCATACCCAAGAACTCCGAGTTTGTTGGTGGTGTCCGTTTTGCTCTATGAGTTCATGGTGACCTAACCCTAACCCTAAGTGGAATTTTCCTCCAATGGGATTTTCCCATGTATTTTATCAGGAAACATAGATGGGGTAGGCTAGAAAAGTCAGTGCCCTCCTAACCATACCCATGCACTTGGAATTTGTTGGCGATCTTCATTTTGCTCTACGAGTTCATGGTGACCTAAGCCTAACCCTAAGTGGAATTTTCCTCCAATGGGATTTTCCCATGTATTTTACCAGGAAACATAGATGGGGCAGCCTAGAAAAGTCAGTGCCCTCCTAACCATACCCAAGCACTCCGAGTTTGTTGGCGATCTTCATTTTGCTCTACGAGTTCATGGTGACCTAACCCTAAGTGGAATTTTCCTCCAATGGGATTTTCCCATGTATTTTATCAGGAAACATAGATGGGGTAGGCTAGAAAAGTCAGTGCCCTCCTAACCATACCCAAGCACTCGGAATTTGTTGGGGATGTCCATTTTGTTCTATGAGTTCATGGTGACCTAACCCTAACCCTACGTGGAATTTTCCTCCAATGGGATTTTTCCATACATTTTACCAGGAAACATAGATAGGGCAGCCTAGAAAAGTCAGTGCCCTCCTAACCATACCCAAGCACTCCAAGTTTGTTGGCAGTGTCCATTTTGCTCTATGAGTTCATGGTTACCTAACCCTAACCCTAAGTGGAATTTTCCCCCAATGGGATTTTCCCATGTATTTTACCAGGAAACATAGATAAGGCAGCCTAGAAAAGTCAGTGCCCTCCTAACCATACCCAAGCACTCCGAGTTTGTTGGCGATCTTCATTTTGCTCTACGAGTTCATGGTGACCTAACCCTAACCCTAAGTGGAATTTTCCCCCAATGGGATTTTCCCATGTATTTTACCAGGAAACATAGATAGGGCAGCCTAGAAAAGTCAGTGCCCTCCTAACCATACCCAAGAACTCCGAGTTTGTTGGTGGTGTCCGTTTTGCTCTATGAGTTCATGGTGACCTAACCCTAACCCTAAGTGGAATTTTCCTCCAATGGGATTTTCCCATGTATTTTATCAGGAAACATAGATGGGGTAGGCTAGAAAAGTCAGTGCCCTCCTAACCATACCCATGCACTTGGAATTTGTTGGCGATCTTCATTTTGCTCTACGAGTTCATGGTGACCTAAGCCTAACCCTAAGTGGAATTTTCCTCCAATGGGATTTTCCCATGTATTTTACCAGGAAACATAGATGGGGCAGCCTAGAAAAGTCAGTGCCCTCCTAACCATACCCAAGCACTCCGAGTTTGTTGGCGATCTTCATTTTGCTCTACGAGTTCATGGTGACCTAACCCTAAGTGGAATTTTCCTCCAATGGGATTTTCCCATGTATTTTATCAGGAAACATAGATGGGGTAGGCTAGAAAAGTCAGTGCCCTCCTAACCATACCCAAGCACTCGGAATTTGTTGGGGATGTCCATTTTGTTCTATGAGTTCATGGTGACCTAACCCTAACCCTACGTGGAATTTTCCTCCAATGGGATTTTTCCATACATTTTACCAGGAAACATAGATAGGGCAGCCTAGAAAAGTCAGTGCCCTCCTAACCATACCCAAGCACTCCAAGTTTGTTGGCAGTGTCCATTTTGCTCTATGAGTTCATGGTTACCTAACCCTAACCCTAAGTGGAATTTTCCCCCAATGGGATTTTCCCATGTATTTTACCAGGAAACATAGATAAGGCAGCCTAGAAAAGTCAGTGCCCTCCTAACCATACCCAAGCACTCCGAGTTTGTTGGCGATCTTCATTTTGCTCTACGAGTTCATGGTGACCTAACCCTAACCCTAAGTGGAATTTTCCCCCAATGGGATTTTCCCATGTATTTTACCAGGAAACATAGATAGGGCAGCCTAGAAAAGTCAGTGCCCTCCTAACCATACCCAAGAACTCCGAGTTTGTTGGTGGTGTCCGTTTTGCTCTATGAGTTCATGGTGACCTAACCCTAACCCTAAGTGGAATTTTCCTCCAATGGGATTTTCCCATGTATTTTATCAGGAAACATAGATGGGGTAGGCTAGAAAAGTCAGTGCCCTCCTAACCATACCCATGCACTTGGAATTTGTTGGCGATCTTCATTTTGCTCTACGAGTTCATGGTGACCTAAGCCTAACCCTAAGGAGAGAAGCAACCTGGAACTAAGGAGAAACTTCCTAATAGTGAGGACAATTAACCCGTGGAACAACTTTGCCTCCAGAAGTTGTGAGTGCTCCATCACTGGGGGCTTTCAAGAAGAGACTGGGCAGCCACTTGTCTCAAATTGTATAGGTTCTCCTGTTTGAGCAGGGGTTGGACTAGAAGACCTCTATGGTCCCTTCCAGCTCTGTTCCGATTGAATAATAAGAGGTTGGACTCAATGCCCCTGAAAAGAAAGAGGGAGCATTATTTTAATTTAATCCAAAGAAACGAAGAACGTGGGTGTCCCATGGATGTTTTGTAATTCTCTGATTGGATTAATTATCAATCTAATACGAGGAAGGAAATGCACATAATTGACTTCAGCAGATGGCTGCCTTTATGTTAAATATCTAATTTCTTTTCTCTTAGTTAATACCTGGCTAGCGCTTTGTTTAAAATTCAAATGTACATCAAGAATGTTTCTTCTTAGAATACTCACTATATTCCTCGGTGGAAGAGGCAGGGTTTCGACCATAAGAGTTGTAAAGAATTGCAAGGTGTGTGAGAAGGAACAATTGGGGATGTAGAGTTGAGATTTGCACAATCTCCTAGGAATCTTTATATAGGTCCTCCTGCTTGAGCAGGGGGCTAGACTAGAAGATCTCCAAGTTCCCTTCCAGCTCTATTCTATTCTATTCCATTCCATTCCATTCTATTCCATTCTATTCTATATTTTTATTCTATACTATATTTCTATTCTATTCTATATTTGCATTCTATTCTACATTCTATTCTATTCTATATTTCTATTCTATTCTGTATTTCTATTCTATTCTACATGTCTATTCTCTTCTATATTTCTATTCTATTCTACTCTATTCTACTTTATTCTATATTCTGCTCTACTCTACTCTATTCTATATTTCTATTCTATTCTACATTTCTATTCTATTCTATATTTCTATTCTATTCTACTCTATTCTACTTTATTCTATATTCTGCTCTACTCTATTCTATTCCTTATTCTATTTCTATTCTATTCTATTCTACTCTATTCTACTCTATATTCTGCTCTCCTCTATTCTATTCTACTCTATTCTATATTCTGCTCTACTTCTCTTCTATTCTATTCTGTTCTATTCTATTCTTCATTTCTCTCTTCTCTTCTCTTCTCTTCTATTCTATTCATCTTTATCATTCCACCACTAAGAACATCCCTAGGAATTATTCATCGGCCAGACTCAGACAAATCTGAAAAAGCCAGGCTCACCTAATGTTAAAAATAAACAATAAGAATCTGGAATGATAAAGGATCTCCTGCTTGAGCAAGGGGGGTTGGACTAGAAGACCTCCAAGATCTCTTCCCACCCTCTTATTCTATGTTCTAAAAATTAAACTGTATCAGCCATAATTTTAAAAAAGTAAAAAAAAAGTATTCTGCATTCTTCTTACTTGTTGCATATTTTCTGTTACTCTGCCAATCTGAATTAGAATCTATATGAAATTCTTCATTTTGTAAGGAATGCATATTTTTCTCACTGGTTTGCATTCCAAAATATCACATGGTAGGAAAAAGTTAATTCAGCCGAATCGATTCTATACTTCACCATATTTACTGATCAATATTTGAGTCAGGTTGGCATAGAAAATGGTGTGTTGAATTTGAACAACGAGGTCTGGATTAACATTCCTGATAAATCTATTCCCAGCCTGTCTGTCTTTGCAATATATTTACCTATCAATTCATCCATAAATCCATTCCTTCCTTGGGTAATCTACAGTTGAAAATAAGCATAAACATTTACATGTATAATTAAAATCATATTTAATTATGTAAGCCTATTTCTTCTCTAAATAAGCACTTCCAGAATCATTGCAGGTTTTTTTCCCTCAGTCGGCGCTGAAACATCTGAAAAATAAGAAATCCCGTTTCCTTAAAAATAAGGAATCCAGTTTTCTTAAAATTCACATCAGATATCTGTTGTGAGCAGAGGATATGATCATTACTTATACATTCATCCAATACTCCATTGAGAAATGATTGAGTATGAAGGCAAGCAATATTACCTACGGTAACAGTGTTAATAACATTCTTGTTATTAATTGTTATTTATATTGAAAATGAAAATATCAAAGGCTGGAGAGCTTCTGCCTTTTAGGATCAACTAACGAGCAGTCAAGAAATACGCTGCAAATGAGTCATTGGTGGAACAGCCAGGAAGACCTTGGAAAAGATATTTGCATGCCAAGATGTCCTTATATCTACAAAGATCAGAATGTAAAGCCATGGTACTTCTGTGACATTCTGTGGAAGCAACCTGGAATTAAGGAGAAACTTCCAAACAATGAGGACAATTAACCAGTGGAACAGAAGTTGCCTCCAGAAATCGTGGGCGCTCCATGACTGGAAGTTTTTAAGAAGAGATTGGACAGTCACTAGTCTGAGATGGTGTAGGTTCTCCTGTTTGAGCAGGGGGCTGGACTAGAAGACCTCCAAGGTCCCTTCCAGCTCTATTCTATTCAAGTAGGGTAGGTGGATTCAGTTAAACTGGCAAGGGTCGCCCCATTTAAGCCTTGAAGGACCACATTAAGGACAGATCACCATGCAGCAAATCCATGTCTGTGGTTGCTAGGAGTCCAAAACGACTGGATGACACCTAATCAATCACAATTTACACAGTAAGTTCTTTTCCACATACGCTGGCTGTTATTACGCTTGTCTTCTCGTCATGGTGCCCAAGGGGCACCCTGGCCAATGTGTGGGGAAACTAAGGCAAGGAGGCTTTAGAATTGGGCCTCGTGTGCCTTAAAGGTGCCCACTGCTCTGTATTGGCCATTATTTCGTTTCCTTTATGTGGTAAAAAAAATCTAACATTTAGGAAGCGATGCCGTTTTGATTCAGGGAGGAGAAAACATAAGCCACGCCCTCTTCTTTTGTCTCACGGATAGGTCTTAAATCTGCGCAAGTGAAAAGAGAGTAAACTCTGAGAGTCATTAGGAGAACTGCTCATATCTTATAATGAGGCAGAGACGATGCGTTTCTATCATTCTATCTATCCCTCCCTTCCTTCCTTCCTCTCTCCCTTCCTCCCATCTTCCTCTCTCCTTCCTTCCTTCCTCCATATCCCTCTCTCCTTCCTTCCTTTCTTTCTTTCTTTCTTCCTTTCCTTCTTCCTTTCTTCCACCCATCTCCTCCCTCCCTCCTTCTTTCTTTCTTTCCTTCCTTCCTCCCATCTCCTTCCTCCCTCCTTCATTCTTTCTTTCCTTCCTTCCTCCCATCTCCTTCCTCCCTCCTTCATTCTTTCTTTCCTTCCTTCCTTCCTTCCTTCCTCCCATCTCCTTCCTCTTTCTTTCTTTCTTTCTTTCTTTCTTTCTTTCCTTCTTCCTTTCTTCCACCCATCTCCTCCCTCCCTCCTTCTTTCTTTCTTTCCTTCCTTCCTTCCTTCCTTCCTTCCTTCCTTCCTCCCATCTCCTTCCTCTTTCTTTCTTTCTTTCTTTCTTTCTTTCTTTCCTTCTTCCTTTCTTCCACCCATCTCCTCCCTCCCTCCTTCTTTCTTTCTTTCCTTCCTTCCTCCCATCTCCTCTCCTTCCTTCCTTCCTCTCTTCTTTCTTTCTTTCCTTCCTTCCTCCCATCTCCTTCCTCCCTCCTTCTTTCTTTCCTTCCTTCCTTCCTTCCTCCCATCTCCTTCCTCTTTCTTTCTTTCTTTCTTATTTCCTCCCATTTCTCTCTCCTCCTTCCTCTCTCCTTCTTTATTTCTTCCTTCCTTCCTCCCTCCCTTCCTCTTTCTTTCTTCTTTCTTTCTTTCCTTCCTCCCATCTCCCTCTCCTTCCTTCCTCTCTCCTTCCTTCCTTCCTTCCTTCCTTCCTTCCTCCCATCTCCTCCCTCCCTCCTTCTTTCTTTCTTTCTTTCTTTCTTTCTTTCCTTCCTCCCATCTCCTTCCTTCTTTTTCTTTCTTTCTTTTTCTTTCTTTCTTTCCTCCCATCTCCCTCTCTCCTTCCTCTCTTCTTATTTATTTCTTCCTTCCTCCCTCCCTCCCTCCCTCCCTCCCTCCCTTCCTTCCTTCCTTCCTCTTTCCTTCCTCCCTCTTTCTTTCTTTCTTTCTTTTTTTCTTTTTCTTATTCTTTTTGTAGGTCATTACGAAGAGAGACTTGGGTGTTCAGCTGCCAGGAACAGAGTCAGCCCTTTTCTGAATAAAAGATCTAAAGGCCTCGAAACATAATCAATTCAAATTAAGTATCGATTTCTAAATAATGTGGAATTAAGAGAGACATTTATAAACTGTAAATCACTGTTCGGTACAATTCAGCGCCAAGGATTACAAGGCAATCAGGGGGAGGGGGGAGGGAAGAAAAGAATCAGAGAGGCTAAACAACAAAATAATATTTCCTTCCCAAGATGGGGAAGGCATTCCAATTAAGAACGGCCATCTTCCATGCAAATAACAGAACAGTGGCAAAAGAGGAAGCTCAACGCTTATATTTAATCAATGGAATTGAGCGGAAGCCACTGAGAATTCTCCTGCACAAACTCGGATTCTGGAAACGGGGACAAACCACCGTTGTTAAAGGAGTCACACGGTCGTTCAGAGGATCTGGCTTCCCATGTGGACTTTGGCTTGTCAGAAGGTGGCCAAAGGGGATCGTGTGACACACACACACACACACACACACACACACACACACACACACACACAGACAGACACTGAGACATGGCAATGTTTCTAAGTGTGGATAATGATCCTAAGTCCCTTTTTTCAGTGCCTTTACACTTTACCCGTATCCCTAGAACTACAGAGGGAAAACTCCTTTTCTCACGTGCTATTTGCCATTCAGAATCAGAACAGAGCTGGAAGGGACCTCGGAGGTCATCTAGTCCAGCCCCCTGCTCAAGCAGGAGCTCCTATACCATTCCAGTCAAGTGGCTGTCCAGTCTCTTCTTAAAAACCCCCAGTGATGGAGCACCCAGAACTTCTGGAGGCAAGCTATGCAATGAGAATAGAGCTGGAAGGGGGCCTCAGAGGTCTTCTAGTCCAGCCCCCTGCTCAAGCAGGAGAACCTATACCATTCCATGTCCATGTCTCTTCTTAAAAACCCTCCAGGGATGAAACTTTTTAACAAGAGACTGTTGTTGGGCATCATTGGCTTCAATGGGGAAGATTCAGAAATCTAGGCTTGTAGATTTTCATTAGAGGCCAACCTTCCCACAATGAATTAAGTTTTGGGTTCTTTTCCTTCTTTTCTCATACCTCTCCCCCAATTGTTGTTAATTGCAAATACGTGTCCGACCCATTGCAAGCCCCTCAAATATTGGAGCACTGTTATCATGTCACCCTTCATCCTTCTTTTCATTAAACTGGAGACATCCTGCAATTAGACTTGCAAAATTGTATTATTATCATTTTAGCCATCTTGTGGAATTGAATCAAAATCATGTGAAGTATTAGTGTTGTTGTTGTTAGTTGCGAAGTCGTGTCCGACCCATTGCGACCCCATGGACAACGTTCCTCCAGGCCTTCCTGTCCTCTACCATCTTCTGGAGTCCATTTAAGCCCACGCCTCCTGCTTCAGTGACTCCATCCAGCCACCTCATTCTCTGTCGTCCCCTTCTTCTCTTGCCCTCCATCTTTCCCAGCATCAGGCTCTTCTCCAGGGAGTCCTCCCTTCTCGTTAGGTGGCCAAAGTACTTGAGTTTCAACTTCAGGATCTGGCCTTCTAAAGAGCAGTCGGGGTTGATCTCCTTCAGGACTGACCGGTTGGATCGCCTTGCAGTCCAGGGGACTCGCAGGCGTCTTCTCCAGCACCAGAGTTCAAAGGCCTCCATTCTTTGACGCTCAGCCTTTCTTATGGTCCAGCTTACACCCAAAAAATTAACAATAATAATAAAAAAGTTGCTCAGCAACTGAGCAGCAAAGACTATCCCAACAGACGTACTCGCAATAAACATGGTGGCTCTTATCAAACGTGATTTAAGTTCGAGGCTGGGTAGAGAAAGCAATTTCTCACCTTTTCTCCCACAGCTGGGTCAGTCCAAAGCTTCTGCCTCCCCTTTTCACCTAACGAGATTCAGAACTGACCTTTCTGCTGATCTAATACATCTCGATCCGAGCAGATTTACCTCAAAAGAGTTGCCGGAGGGGAGACGATATTAAATATATTTTGAATGCTACTGACAATATAAATCAGAGAAACGAGAAAGCAGCTGTTCTTTTTTTTTCTTTTTCTTTCTTTTTTTTTTTTTGATGTGGGAAAAAAAGACTTTAATCGGCCTTTATTACCTACAGGACTCTGAAGAGGAGCTGCGCTTGAAATTTTGGGCAGAAAGAGTTTATAGAATGAGATGGTAGAATAGTAGCGATTAGGACTTTTATCGGAAAAGTGTGTCATATCAGTGGGAATGACAACAATCTCGCTTCCCCCGTTGACTTGTCAGAAGGTTGCGAAAGGGAGGAATCACGTGATCCCAGGACACTGCAGCCATCATAAATATGAATCAGTTGCCAAGCGTCTGAATTTTGATCACTACTGTGGGGGATGCAGGCCACTTTAGCTGACGGTGTTCAGCAGGTCAGCGGTTCAAATCTCACCGCCTCAAGGTTGACTCAGCCTTCCATCCTTCCGGGGTAGGTAAAATGAGGACCCAGATTGTTGGGGGCAATGTAAATATATATATACATTGCTTACTGGTGTACACCGCTTAGAGAGTGCTTGCACTTAAAGCGGTAGATAAGTCTCATAAATAAAATAAAATAAATAAATAAATAAATAAATGCAGTTGTAAGTGTGAATAACGGCCGTAAGTCCCCATTTTCAGTGCCGTTACAATTTCAAACAGTCACTAAACGAGTGGCAAAAAACCAAAGAATGAATTTGAAATTGTCAGATAGATGTCACTAAATGTCAGTTTAAAACTGAGATGGCCGCTGAGGTTCAACACAGGCACTTTTCATAAACCAGGCAGGAGAAGACAAAAATCGTATGAACCTCTAACCCTCTACCCTATACACCAAGGGTCTTCAAATTTGGCCCTTTTAAGACTTGTGGACTTCAACTCCCAGAATTTCTCAGCCATCGTGGCTGGTTGAGGAATTCTGGGAGCTGAAGTCCATAGGTCTTAAAGTTGCTAAGATTGTAGACCCCTGCTATATACAAAATATGTTTCTCCACTATTGTGATGGAAATGAAAAAATTACAAGTGCTGCTGGATCATACTTGTGAATGTGAATAGAATAGAATAGAATAGAGTAGAGTAGAGTAGAGTAGAGTAGAGTAGAGTAGAGTAGAGTAGAGTAGAGTAGAATAAATTGATTGATAGAATAGAATAGAATAGAGTAGAGTAGAATAGAATAGAATTGATTGAAGAATAGAATAGAGTAGAATAGAATAGAATAAATTGTTTGATTGAAGAATAGAGTAGAGAATAGAATAAATTGATTGATAGAATAGAATAGAATAGAATAGAATAGAATAGGAGTAGAGTAAATAGAATAGAATAAATTGATTGATTGATTGAAGAATAGAGTAGAGTAGAGTAGAGTAGAAGAGAATAAATTGATTGATAATAGAATAGAGTAGAGTAGAATAGAATAGAATAAATTGATTGAAGAATAGAGTAGAGTAGAGTAGAATAAATTAATTGATTGAAGAATAGAATAGAATAGAATAGAATAGAATAGAATAGAATAGAATAGAATAGAATAGAATAGAATAGAATAAGGAATGGAATAGAATAAGGAATGGAATAAGGAATAGAATAGAATAGAATAACTTTATTGTCACTTTGAATGTACACTAATCGGCATACAATGAAATGAAATTTCCTTCTGTACAGCTCTCGAAGGGTCATCTCCTCCGATATACACTACATAAATATGACAAAAATAAATAAATACCCACATATATTATATGACTTATCTTTATAACTGCAGAGGCACAGCACTATCGCATCCGTAAGCAGAACAAATGAAAACACTTTAAAGTTTTGCTTCCCGCTGGGCATAAAAGAGGATCTGAAGTAAAGAGGGAAGAGGACATTCAAGCCCTAAATACGTTAAAAGCCAGAAAATGGAATGCACCGAATTGTGTAAACAAAGATTAGATTCCGCTAGATATCATCTCCCAAGGATGCATTCACGGGATCCAAGTTTAGCATTCCAGCCTGCTTCTTAGATTTGGTTCAATTCCAAATCCTTAACTGAACTGGGCCGATTCCAAGCAACGTGAGAGACGTCTGAATTGAAGCCTGGTTCCATCCAAGTGGACTGGATCCAAATCTGAGCTGTTCTGAAACTTTTTTTTTGAAAATTCGGGAAGAAGGATAGACAGTTAAACCGGCACGAAATCAACTCTGCTTCCATTCAAATTATCTGAGATTCAAAGAGGGCCTGACTCCGTTCAAATATAGGTACTGTAGACCTCGACGTAGCATCACAACTGGGACCAACATTTCCATTGCTAAGCAAGGCAGTTGTTAAATAAGTCACACTCAATTTCTCAACCATTTTGTTGCGGCCATTTTAGTGAACATCCATAACTTCTGGAGGCAAGTCGTTCCACTGGTTAATTGTTCTCACTGTCAGGAAATTCCTCGTTAGTTCTAGCTTGGTCCTCTCCTTGATTAGTTTCCATCCGTTGCTTCTCGTCTTGTCTTTTGGTGCTTTGGAAAATAGTTTAATACACACCCACCCTAGTTTTCTTTGTGGCAGCCCCTTAAATACTGGAACCCTGCTATCATGTCAATCCTCGTCCTTCTCTTCATTACACTAGACATCCCCAATTCCAGCCATCGTTCTTTATATGTTTCAGCCTCCAGCCTCCTAATCATCTTTGTTGCTCTTCTCTGCACTCTTTCCAGAGTCTCAACATCTTTTTTACATTGTGGCAACCAAAACCATATGCAGTATTCCAGGTGTGGCCTTACCAAGGTGTTGTAAAGTGGCATTAACACTTCACGTGATCTTCCTGTTATTCAGAGAGGCTGAACTCCTTTCATGCATGCCTCTTCATTACTTCATGTTTTGCTGCACCCGTGCCATTTCTACCTTTCCAAACGGAAGCTAATATTTTGCATTTGAAACAGAAGGGGAAGCAAATTTTCAGGAGGGACGATCAGGAACTGAGGAATAGGAAGTGAAGAGAGATGGATAAGGGCATCTCCTAATAATGTCTCTTTCCTCTTAAACTCTTATTTCTCCCTGTCATCTCTTCACCAAAAAAAGCCTTTTTTTTCCTTTTCAATCCAGCCACAATTAAGGCTAAGTTAAATGCTTTGAATCCTTTTAAAATCCTATGACGCCACCTCCCAAGCAAATTAATAAATGGAAGCCATGTCATAAGCACAACAGGAACGGTTATATCGTGTGAAATATGCAGTGTGTTTATTATAAAGAAAACGTGGGCAGTAATAAATAAGGAGAATGCAGCTCGGCTTACAATCCCCATCAAGGCAATGGGGAATATTTGCTTTTTCACGGGACTGCCATTGCTTATTTCATGATAAAAGGTTGCATATTTCATGCCAGATTGCTCTCAATAGTATATTTTTCTTGATTAAATATAAAAATATTTAGGAATCGAGGAAGGCTGTAAGAGCCAGGCCGATTTCATAAGGATGAAAACAAACCCAAAAAAAGAAAAAAAAAAGAAAAAACTCTACACCATCTATCAAATGCATCCAGTGATCCAAACCACCAATTTCTCCCCTCTTTCCTATCAAAAAATATAGTTTTGCCCACGGATCAAAAACAGTGTCTTAAAATACCTTCCCAAAGAACCTGAAAAAATAAAAGTTATAAACACCCTGTGCGGCGAATGCACAGAGAGAGTGTGTTTAATATTGGCCCTTGCCCAGAGTCACTGGTTGAAATGGGACAAGCAAGCAAGCAAGCAAGCAAGCAAGGAAAGAAGGAAGGAAGGAAGGAAGGAAGGAAGGAAGGAAGGAAGGAAGGAAGGAAGGAAGGAAGGAAGGAAGGAAAAGGAAAGGGGGAGGGAGGGAGGGAGGGAGGAAAGAAAGAAAGAAAGAAAGAAAGAGAAAGAAAGAAAGAAGAAAGAAGAAAGAGGAAGGGAAGGGAAGGGAAGGGGAGGGAGAGAAGGAAGGAAGGAAGGAAGGGGAAGGGAAGGAAGAAAGGAAAGGAAGGAAAGGGGGAGGGAGGGAGGGAAGGAAGGAGGGAAGAAAGAAAGAAAGAAAGAAAGAGAAAGAAAGAAGAAAGAGGAAAGAAGAAGGGAAGGGGAGGGAGAGAAGGAAGGAAGGAAGGAAGAGGAAGGGAAGGAAGAAAGGAAAGGAAGGAAAGAGGGGAGGGAAGGAGGGAGGGAGGGAGGGAGGGAGGGAAGAAAGAAAGAAAGAAAGAAAAAGAAAGAAAGAGGGAAGGGAAGGGAAGGAAGGGAAGGGGAAGGGGAAGGGAGGGAGGGAAGAAAGAAAGAAGAAAGAAGGAAAGAAAGAAAGAAAGAAAGAAAGAAAGAAAGAAAGAAAGAAAGAAAGAAAGAGGGAAAAAAAGGAAGGGAAGGGAAGGGAAGGGAAGGAAAGGAAAGGAAAGGAAAGGAAAGGAAAGGAAAGGGGGGGAGGGAGTGTGCATTGTTAAAATTCAACCAACAGTGATGCCAAGGGACATGTTGTGAAGCAGACAACCCTTTTATTGTGTTGTTTTCTCTTCATTCTCCTCATCCCGCGAGATAATTTCCTTTTTCGTGGGGCCGAGGGTGCTAGGCTTGGTATCTGTGAATTTATCACTCCCGATGTCCAATGGTGATGTCATGGATAAAATCATGGAAACCACCGTAGCTGCGTGTATTTAATAGCCTCTTGGAAAATGAAGCTGAGGGCCGAGAAGATACAGGAGGGAAAGGACAAATGGGTTTTTCATCAAATGCCCAAATCTTGCTGAAAATGGGAAATACCATTCAACGCATACGGACAGTTCGAAAACCCGAAGAAGCTCAGGGCAGGAGATAAATCTAACATATTTGTTTTGTCTCTGCCGTAGAATGACGGATTTTTCTCACTTTTATATCTTTCTTGCAATTTTTTTTTTAAAAAATTATCTATTGCCTTTTATTATTGTCCCTGTTGTCTTCGTTGCTGCTTTTCCTTAATATTTCTGGAAACTTTATTTGTTTATTTTTATTATTTATTCATATTTTTTCCTCCCATCGTGTTCAACTCAGAGAACTTCTAATCTTGGAGCAAAGGGGACGATAGCAAATAAATGAATTGCTCGAAACCCTAATAATCTTTAAAACAAAAAAAATGTAGGCAAAAGGATGCAGAATAAACAGGACTGGCTGGCAACAAAAGCAAACGAGAATCTGTCCACAACACTGTCTTCGTGATCTCCCTCCCCTCTTAAAGTTCCTTGCCCTACAGGACCAAAACAGTCAAGATGGCAGCTGAGACCACGTGATGCCCTTCAAAAGGGGTGGGGCTTCACACCGTCAATCAATCAGTCAGAATGGAGCGGGAAGGAACCTTGGAGGCCTTCTAGTAGTCCAACCCCCTGCTCAAGCAGGAGATCCTATACCATTTCAGATAAATGACTGTCCAGTGTCTTCTTGAAAACCTCCAGTGATGGAGCACCCACAACTTCTGGTGGCAGGTTGTTCCACTGGTTAATTGTTCTGATTGTCAGGAAATTTCTCCTCAGTTCTAGGTTGCTTCTCTCCTTGATTAGTTTCCATCCGTTGCTTCTTGTCCTGCCTTCAGGCGCTTTGGAGAATAGCTTGACTCCCTCTTCTTTGGGGCAGCCCCTCAAATACTACTACTACTACTACTACTACTACTACTACTAATAATAATAATAATAATAATAATAATAATAATAGAGACCTTGGAGGTCATCTAGTCCAACCCTGCTCAGGCAGGAAACCCTATACCATTTCAGACGAATGGCTGTCCAGTCTCTTCTTAAAAACTTCCAGTGTTGAAGCATTCACGACTTCTGGAGGCAGGTTGTTCCACTGGTTAATTGTTCTCGCTGTCAGGAAGTTTCTCCTTAGTTCCAGGTTGCTTCTCTCCTTGATGAGTTTCCATCCATTGCTTCTTGTCCTGCCTTCTGGTTCTCTGGAGAATAGTTTGACTCCCTCTTCTTTGGGGCAGCCCCTGAGATACTGGAACACTTGCTATCACATCCCCCCTCGTCCTTCTTTTCTCTAGACTAGCCAAACCCAGTTCCTGCAACCGTTCCTTGTATGTTTTAGTCTCCAGGCCTTTAATCATCTTCGTTGCTCTTCTCTGCACTTTTTCCAAAGTCTCAACATCTTTTTTGTACTGTGGTGACCAAAACTGGATGCCGTATATTCCAGGTGTGGCCTTACCAAGGCTTTCTAAAGCAGTACTAAGACTTCACGTGATTTTGATTCTATGCCTCTGTTTAGGCCACCAAGGATTGTATTAGCCTTTCTGGCTGCTGCCGCACACAGCCGCCTCACGTTTTATCTCATTCCCGATCCCGATATTCCGGGCTAAGGTAGTTCAATGCCCAGAGACAGGTGGTCCTCAACGTACGGCCACAACTGAGCACAAAATTTCTGTGGCTAAGCAAGACAGATGTTAAGGGGGGTTTTGCGCATTTTACGACTTCTCTTGCCAGTGAATCGCTGCAGTTTTTAAATCGTTGTTAAGTGAATCCTGGCTTCCCCCGTCGACTTGGCTGGTTGGAAGTTCGCAAAAGGGAATCACCTGATCCTGGGTCACCGCGACCATCATAAATACGAGACGCCAATCCTCTGAATTTTGATCACCTGGGTGCGGGTGCTGCGACGGTCATAAGCGTGAAAAACAGTCCTAAGTCAGTTTTTTCAGTGCCGCTGTAACTTTGAACGATCACTAAGCACGTAAGTCATAAGTCAAGGACCGCCTGCGTATCATTATGGAAATTGTTCTAAAGAATCCAGACAGTTTCCAAGAATATGTAGTAAACAGATGCTCGGGGCTTGTTTATTTTTATTTATTTATATATATATATATATATTTTCACTCATTACCAGTCATCTCTGAAACTGCAGTAAAAGAACAGGTTGCCTGAGATATTTGGGCATCAGAGGAAGAGATTTATTTTTAATAGAATATTGATATAATGATGCAGCATCTCGTCAGGCATTTATTTTTTGCCCCTTCAAAATGCAGTTTACCTTTATATATCTTTTCTTTTCTGCTTTTAAGTTCTAGAGGCCCTCTGTTATACTTTACTACATTTTTATGAGGGGCGGGGAGAGAAAAGTTAGCTTTTTTTATGAACTCACTGATTAAAGCACCTCCGTCTGAATGCAGATTAAAATCCCAGCACCTGAGAAGACTAAACCGATGAATATGTATACAGGAAAAAAAAAATAGCAGATGAATGCACTTTAAATCTTCAATACATGCCTAGTCATGTTTTATGAAAATGAGCGCTTGCATCTTTCCACCACGGAAATAAAACGCTATTTGCAAGCACAATAGAGTTGGAATCTACAAATACATCAGCTTGGTGGAAAGTGAATTTATTTCTCAAGCGCGCTGCTTCGTCAGAGGGTTTATTATTGTATTCGATTGGCAGAATTAGCTACATTCCCCTATCTGGGCTTTAGAAGACATTTATCTACAAACACATCCCATTAGGTTACTCTTAAGCTTGTTTTTAATAATATAAAGGCACTGCTTTTTTTAAAAAAAGAAAATCAAATGCCATATCTAGTATAGGTTATGAATTCAGTGCAAGGAAAGGCAGATGTTGTACAGGTACAGTACCTGTACAACATCTGCGTTTCCTTCTTCTTCTTCCTCTTCTTCTTCTCCTCCTCCTTCTCCTCCTCTCCTCTTGTTCTTCCTCCTCCTCCCTGCAAACCCCCCTCCCTTCTAGCACTGATGATGTTACCTAGTTGGGTCATGAAACGTCTGCAAGAAAACCACCAAGCTCATAGAGCACCAAGGACCCCATAGTCATTCTCCTCCTCCTCCTCCTTTGTTTCTGCACACCCCCTCCCTTCTAGCACTGATGATGTTACCTAGTTGGGTCATGAAACGTTTGCAAGAAAACCATCAAGCTCAGAGAGCACCAAGGACCCCATAGTCATTCTCCTCCTCCTCCTCCTCCTCCTCCTCCTCCTCCTCCTCCTCCTCCTCCTCCTTTGTTTCTGCACACCCCCTCCCTTCTAGCACTGATGATGTTACCTAGTTGGGTCATGAAACGTCTGCAAGAAAACCACCAAGCTCAGAGAGCACCAAGGACCCTACCCGTAGCCATTGCCACAGCTCTTAGACTTATATACCGCTTCACACTGCTTTGCAGCTCTCTCGGAGCGTTTTACAGAGTCAGCCTGGTGTCCCCAAGAATCTGCTCCTATTTTACCACATCTCTGCTGGAACCTCTGGTGGGGTGGATGGAGCTGACGAACGCTCTCACCTTCCCTGCACCAGTTGAACAACCGGGCTGGCAGTTTCTCATTTTGCGCTTCTTCAAATCCACCGGCTGTGGTTTCCTTTCCTCTCATTTCACAGTTGTCACAAGGCATTGTTTGCAAGGCGCTGGTGTTTCTCTCCCTGTGTGTGTGTGTGTGTCTTGAGCCAGCGAGCTGCTACCGCCGAACGAAATTTACTGCATGTTCATTCGTCGTTTTAGGTTTAGTATAACTCACGAAGTCCAAGGCGTTGTTTTCATTTCTGATCATAAAACATGTCTTTTTTTCCCCTCCAGCATCACGTCGCTGGAATAACTTCTCGATCGTATCTGAAGTGGGTCCCAAGAACACACTAACAATGTAATCTTGAATGCAGCTGGTGGGAGGCGGGGGGGGGATGCTGGGATGCTGTACTTGTTCATGGGCATCTCGTTCCAGCTAAATGAAGTCCAAAATGATCTAAGCTAAACCCAAAGGTGTTTTTTCAAGAGGCAACTGGACTTTGTTTTTCTCTGAAGACATTTCATAAATGCAGGACACAACACAGGAGAACAAACCCATCAGGACAAGAGTCAGCAGCCCATCTGCATTTCAAAGACAAAGTCCAGTCTCTTTTGAAGACAGCAAAGTCCACATTTTGGACAGAGAGAACCACTGGTTTGAAAGAGGGGTCAAAGAAGCCATCTAGGTCAAAACTGAATAGAAGGGGAGGGATACAATAGCATCTATTTCCAGTCTACAACACAAATCCTTTCAGCAGTTCCAAGAGGGCTCCACACCCATTTGCACCATTCAGGTGACCCTGAGGACACAGATAAACCTCCATGAGGTCTCAACGACTCTCTAAAAGGTGGCAAATGATCAGCTGTCTGCAAGGAGTATAAATCCTTCTGTTCCTCACCATCCAGTCAGAGCTGAAGAAGCTTCTGGGATGAGAAGCGAAACGTCCTCAAAGAAAAACAATAAAGTCCAGTTGAAAAAGCACCAGTGAGGACACAGATAAACCTCCAAGTGGCCTCAATGACTCTCTAAAAAAGGCAAATGACCAGCTGTCTGCAAGGAGTATAAATCCTTCTGTTCCTCACCATCCAGTCAGAGCTGAAGAAGCTTCTGGGATGAGAAGCGAAATGTCCTCAAAGAAAAACAATAAAGTCCAGTTGAAAAAGCACCAGTGAGGACACAGATAAACCTCCAAGTGGCCTCAATGACTCTCTAAAAGAAGGCAAATGACCAGCTGTCTGCAAGGAGTATAAATCCTTCCCTTTCCCACCATCCAGTCAGAGCTGAAGAAGCTTCTGGGATGAGAAGCGAAACGTCTTCAAAGAAAAACAAGGAAATCCACTTGCCTCTTGAAAAAGCACCTTTGGGACCACCGAGACCCAGATGACGGAGGATCTCCATAGACAGGAAAGAGGTAATCTATCCCTTAAACCAGGGGTAACCAACCTTGGCTCTTTTATGACTGGTGGACTTCAACTCCCAGAATTCCTCAGCCAGCATGGCTCAGCTTGGAAACCTCTCTCTTTCCCCTCAGCATGGCTGGCTCAGGAATTCTGGGAGTTGAAGTCCACCAGTCATAAAAGAGCCAAGGTTGCCTACCCTTGTTCTAAACTAATAAAGTCTACTTAATTAACATTAATTATGCTTTCATATGTTCCTCTAGGTCAGGGGTAGGCAACCTTGGCTCTTTTATGACTGGTGGACTTCAATTCCCAGAATTCCCCATGCTGAGGGGAAAGGGAGAGGTTTCCAAGCTGAGCCATGCTGGCTCAGGAATTCTGGGAGTTGAAGTCCACGAGTCATAAAAGAGCCAAGGTTGCCTACCCCTGCCTTAAACAAACAAAATCTTGTCTAGCTTTCATCAATCTGTTGGAAAGCTCTTCCTGCTTATTACTAGCTAGTTAGGTACTGTTAGGAATCTAAAGCGGGGGGGGGGGGAAATAGGAGCTCAAGTGGATTATTAACTATTATTAAGCAGATTATTATCAAATGGATTATTGCAGAGCAAAGCCGAAGCTGAACAATTCCTGACACTCAACAACAAAAGGGCAAGTTTTGTGCTTTTCATAACTCACAGTGAAATTCATAAGTGTTTCTATTCCCTTCCCTATCCTAACATATGGAATCCCTTAGGCGTCTCCTAATTTACACAGCCATTCATGGAAATTGCCCGGCTCCTTTCATAATTCTGATTACCCTGGTTCCATAGTTGTAATCTGTATTTCCCAATGCTTTCCCAATGTACTTTTGGTGTAACTATGATTGTTGTATGCAACTGTAGACAAGAACAAATCGGAGACGGAGAGCTTTGCACAGTTCAATGGGTCAAGTTAGCTCAGGATAACAGAATAACGGAGATGGGACGGACGTTGGAGGTCATCTAGCCCAACCCTCATTCAAGCAGGAAACCCTAACCTAAACCACTCCAGACAAATGGCTGTCCAGTCGTTTAAAAAACTTCCAGTGTGGGAGCACCCACAACTTCTAAGGCAGTGGTTCTCCACCTGTGGGTCGGGACCCCATTTGGGGTCGAACGTCCATTTCACAGGGGTCGCCAAACAAGGCTGTCCGCCATTTTTTCCCCCTTTTCTTTGGCCATGCCCCTGGCACCCAGTGATATATAAGTGGTTGGAGGTCACCACAACATGGGGAACTGTATTATGGGGTCGCGGCATTAGAAAGGTTGAGAACCACTGTTCTAAAGGCAAGTTGTTCCATTGATTATTCCATGATATCTCCAGGAGAGGACAAAAAATAATAATAATCAAGATTGTGGTTGTAATCACACAATGAAACCTCCATGTTGTTGTTTTTTATCACAAACAGACAGCTATTTTGAAATTCTCCCAAACTCAAAAATATCTAATAGTTAATATTCTGGTGTTAACTCCTCTCTTTTAAGTAGTCATTCTTTTAATTATTTTTACCAGAGGTTAAAAGGGCAATTCTTTGCTTGTTACTCAAAAGAAAAGTCCACTAATTTAACAGGACTTCTTTTTAGGGAAAGATATGTGGAAGAATTGCTCTGCAACACACAAGCATTTATCTAACCGTGCTTGCATAAGTATCCTGGATTTGTATTCCAGAGCCATTATATTAATTCATTTTGAAAATGAACCTTATACACCTCAAATATTTAATTCGAAGGAAGAAGTTATTTTTTTTTCCTAACATGCTTTTCTCTAAATTCTCTGATATTGACAGATTGATGCTAGGTCAGACTCCGGCCAGATTTTCAAGAAATATCAAGATTAGATTATCGTTACTTACACATTAGAACTGAGCACAACTGATTTTCAATAATTGAGTGTGAAAGGAAAATTGGTTTAACATATTCCGGAATGGCTGCTTCCGCTGTCAATTAAGCCTAAATGCCAATTTTACAACTGCTCTTTAAATCCACTAGGTATTCTCTGACCTTTCTAGCATTATCTTAATGTCCCTCTTGGCTCTGCTAAGGGAAATATAATCTGACTTGTTCTGAAGTTAACTTTTTAAGAATTACGCAAACTGTATTCTCTTTGAAGACATTCCGGTCTCATAATGGTAGGTCTGGGGAGTAAGATGGTGAAACTTCTGGAGGCAATTTCTGTTCCACTGATTAATTCTTCTCATTATCAGGAAATTTCTCCTTAATTCCAGGTTGCTTCTCTCCTGGATTAGTTTCCATCCGTTGCTTCTTGTCCTGCCTTCAGGGGCTTTGGAGAATAGCTTGACTCCCTCTTCTTTGGGGCAGCCCCTCAAATATCCATTGGACAGCCATTATCCAACGGTTGTCCAGTTTCTTCTTAAGCACCTCCAGTATTGGAGCACCTACAACTTCTGAAGAAAAGCAACCTGGAACTAAGGAAGAATTTCCTGACAGAACAATTAACCAGTGGAACAACCTGCCTCCAGAAGCTGTGAATGCTCCAATACTGGAAGTTTTTAAGAAGAGGCTGGACAGCCATTTGTCTGAAGTGGAATAGCATTTCCTGCCTGAGCAGGAGGTTGGATTAGATGAGCTCCAAGGTCCCTTCCAACATCATCATCATCATCATTATTAATCACACAATCAGCCAAATGTTCAGACTGGATTTGGGATTTTGTCTACCTATCGAGTCCTTACCCAGGACCTGGGATAGGCAGATGTGGATGTTTGATGGTATTACAGGTATCGTCGCAGGATGGAAGCAGTTCCTAATAAGGCCGCCTTTTGCAATTGACTAATAGCGAATTTGTCAATGCCAATGGTGTTCAAGTGGTGCTCCAGTTGTTTTGGGATTGCACCCAAGGAGCCTATGACTATTGGTACTACCCTTGCTTGCTTTTGCCACAGTCTTTCTATTTCTATTTGTAGGTCTTTGTATTTTGTTATCTTCTCCAGTTCTTTCTCTTCTATTCTGCTATCTCCAGGCACTGCCACGTCCACTATCCAGACTTTTTTGTCTTTCTTATCGACAATTGTTAAGTCTGGGGTGTTATGTTGCAGGTGCTTGTCTGTTTGAATTCTGAAGTCCCAGAGCAGTTTAATTTTATCATTTTCTATGACTTTCTCTATTTTATGATCCCACCAGTTTTTGCTTACAGGCAAATGATATTTTTTGCAGATCTTCCAATGCACCATTGTTGCTACTTTGTCATGCCGCTGCTTGTAGTCAGTCTGTGCAATTTATTATTATTATTATTATTATTATTATTATTATTATTATTATTATTAACTAATCAAGGAGAGAAACAACCTGGAATTAAGTAGAAACTTCCTAAAGTGGAACAGCTTGCCTCCAGAAGTTACGGGTGCTCCATCTCTGGAGGTTTTTAAGAAGAGACTGGACAGCCACTTGTCTGAAATGGTATAAGTTTCTGGCTTGAGCAGAGGGTTGGACTAGAAGACCTCCAAGGTCCCTTCCGAGTCTGTCATTCTGTGACCAGAAAATCCTCCTGATGATTCGGTAACGAAACGTTCAGAAATTATTGTTGAAACACGCTTGGAGAACAAAGCACAGCCGAGATCTAAAACCCCGAATTACAAGTATTTTCTACTATTTCAAAGTCTATTTCCATTTCCAGGACCTTGGGAGGGGGCCAATCTAGAGAAGACACCCACAGCTGGCTGCCTTAAGCTAGGAGAGGCCCTTTCTGACCCCTGGGGCTGCCTCTCGCCTCTAGTCTTCACGCACGTCACGGGCTGCGTTCCCGTGTTCGTCGGTCACGGTGAGAAACCAACAAACGCAACACGGGAAAGAGAGTTTGACCTGAGTGGTGGTCCTTCACCAGCTACAAGGAGGAAACAAAGGCAGTACGTCAGCACCCTCAGGAGATAGACCTGCCAAGATCCATCTGCTCCGCCATTCTGTCTCTAAGCCCACGTCGCCAAATCCTCTGGATGGTTGGAAGCCGGAGAAGGTGAAGCAAACCGAGGGAAAAGAGAGACGTCATAAAAACGCTTACTTGGGAGAGTCTCCGTTTAATGGCCGTTACAAAACACGCCCGTGTTTTAAGTTAACTACCAGGGTGGGAGGGGAAGGAAAAAAAAACCCAACTCCTGTTTGCTTGACTAGCGTGGCTTCCTGACTTAGGAGGCAAATTCAGTTGTCGCACCTGAGCCCTGAAGAAGCTATTGTCGTGTGTCTCCCTTTGGAACCTAAAATTCGTAATGAAAGAAAGTGGCGTTTATTTCGGATCACTTGAGCAAAACCAAAGCGTTCGAGCACCTGGCATTTTTTTCCCCCCAAGCATCCAAAGAGGGGGAGGAAAAAAAGCAGGCCCACGTCTCTACTCAGAGACTGAAATAAAACCCATCAAACCGGGGGACAAAAAGAACGCAAAGGAAGCACCCTCCATTCGCTGTGATAACAGAAATGCCTGGTACAGTTGGGGCAGGGTGTAATTATCACAACAGTATCATCGCACGCGTACACGCCAAAGAGCCCCATCAACTAATTTTCTTCGTAGATCATTAACGAGGGTTGCTTCCCCTCTCCCCTCCTGGATTTGCTCTTCATAAAACTCATTGCCAAATCTGATATTACACACTGGTACAAGCAGTCCCTAACTTCCCGAAGGGAACTTGGAGGTCATCTAGTCCAACCCTAGAATAGAATAGAAGAGAAGAGAAGAGAAGAGAAGAGAATAAGGAGATAGAATAGAATAGAATAGAATAAGAAGAGAGAATAGAATAGAATATATAGAATAGAACAGAGACGAGAATAAGAAAACAGAATAGAATAGAATAAGGAGAGAGAATAGAATAGAATATAGAATAGAATAGAATAAAATAGAATAGGAGACAAGAAGAGAAGAGAAGAGACGAGAATAAGAAAATAGAATAGAACAGAATAAGAAGAGAGAATAGAATAGAATAGAATAGAATAGAATAGAATAGAATAGAATAGAATAGAATAGAATAAGACAATAGAATAGAATAGAATATGGAATAGAATAGAGATGAGAAGAGACGAGAATAAGAAAACAGAATAGAATAGAATAAGAAGAGAGAATAGAATAGAAGACGAGAAGAGAAGAGAAGAGAATAAGAAAATAGAATAGAATAGAATAAGAAGAGAGAATAGAATAGAATAGAATAGAATAGAATAGAATAGAATAGAATAGAATAGAATATAGAAGAGATGAGAATAAGAAAATAGAATAGAATAGAATAGAATAGAATAAACAGAGTTGGAAGGGACTTTGGAGGTCATCTAGTCCACGCCTGGCTGAGGAATTCTGGGAGTTGAAGTCCAGAAGTCATAAAAGGGCCAAGTTTGAAGACCCCTGGTCTAGACCTATCATCATTCAATTGCAGGGGGGAGGAATGAAAAGAGTAAGTGGCCTTTATTGTGTTTCAAATGCTTTCATCTCACAGAGCGTTGAGGGTGTTTAATTGTTAACGCTGCTGGCTGTGAGAGCGCTTGTGTCCATGCCAGGGATCTTGATAGACTGAAATAAATATGCTTCTGTATGATAAGCCCAGGGTCCCCATCTCTTAAACCGAAGATTATAGTGGTAGCTTCAAAACCTCCTGTACATTTCTCTCTTTTTGAACACAGCAGTAGATTATAGAGCCTGAGAGAGATGAAGTCAGCTAGAAATTTTCATTCTTCAGCTCCCGTTTCTATTTTGAAGGGTTCAGAATCCAAGTTCCGAAACAATTTCATTCAGTAGACTACAAAGACAACAACGCAGCATTTTTATTGTTGTTGTTGTTGTTTAACCTTACATGGAAATCCTGCGCAAGACTAGCGTTGATTTGGGTCATGCAGCCTTGCAAACGTGGTATTTACATTTTCTGGAGAACAGATGGGATCATAAAGTAATGCAACGAGCAGGACACGTTCAGAAAGAGGGGGAAAAAAACCTGTTAGATGAAATAAAATATTGAAGGAAGCACAGGAATAGTGAGAGAGAAAAATTAGGATGTGCAGAGGAGAAAGAAATCACAGAAGACACCAGACCAGGTCTAGAAAACAGCTGCTAGAGATAAGAAATGCCATCTAGTAGGTCATCATGCAATTGCCAAAAATGTTGGAAGGGACCTTTGAGGTCTTCTAGTCCAACCCGCTGCTCGGGCAGGAAACCCTATACCATTTCAGACAAATGGTTGTCCAATCTTTACTCAAAAACTTCTACCGCTGGAGCATTCACAACTTCTGGAAGCAAGTTGTTCCACTGATTAATGTTCTAACTGTCAGGAAATTCCTCCTTAGTTCCAGGTTGCTTCTCTCCTTGATTAGTTTCCATCCGTTGCTTCTTGTCCTGCCTTCAGGTGCTTTAGAGAATAGCTTGACTGACTCTTCTTTGGGGCAGCCCCTGAGATATTGGAAGGCTGCTATCATGTCCCCCCTCGTCCTTCTCTTCATTAAACTGGACATTCCCAATTCCAGCAACCGTTCCTTATATGTTTTAGCCTCCAGTCCCTTAATCATCTTTGTTGCTCTTCTCTGCACTCTTTCTAGAGTCTCAACATCCTTTTACATCGTGGTGACCAAAACTGAATGCAATATTCCAAGTATTCCATATATATATATGCAGAGACACAGCCATGACCTCCATCTGTACTAAAGGTGACCATATTTATACATGCTATGGTGCAGCTCTCATTCAGGTTAGAGACGATACCCTTAGAAATAGTCCTCACTTAAGGACAGAGGGGCACAGTTTTTGCCTGCATTTCTAACCACTGAGACATCCGGGCTGCTCAGATTAAATTACGACAGACAAGCAGGGGGTCTACCAAGGAGTTAAGAAGTTTTGGAGTACCTCCACTCTTCCTAGGTGGAGAGACTGCTAATCTCATGAGTCTGTTATAATTCAAATTTTAAATTGGCGGGGAGGCGTCCTTTTCTCCAATTATTTTGTTTCCAGATTGGTGCTTCTAGCTAGCAACGCAGTGCAATGGACTTAGACTTATATGCCGCTTTGCAGGGCTTTGCAGCCCTCTCTAAGCGGTTTACACAGAGCCAGCCTGTTTGTAGCCCTCTCTAAGCGGTTTACACAGAGCCAGCCAGGACCATCGGGGTCCCTATTTTACCAACCTCGGAAGGAAGGACGGAAGGACGAATCCGCCTTGAGCTCTGTCGGGATCAAACTGCCGGCAATGGGCAGAGTCAGCCTGCAATAGGATTGATCTTGGGACAGTCAATCTCTCTCTGCCCTAGGAAGGAAGCAATGGCGATCCACTTTTGAAAAAACTTGCCAAGAAAATGGCAGGGACTATCCAAGGGGTCTGCAAGTTTCAAACATGACCGGACAGAAGGAAAAAAAAAAAAAACATGGTAGGGAGATATTTTAGACCGTGAGAAACTTTCTTCTTATTTCTAAAGTTGAATAAAAATAGCGATGGGGTCCCAGTGATCTCTTTTTTTTCTTTTCTGCCATGACCGTTTCTGTCTTCCTGGTTTGATATTAATTCTTTCTGCCACCATCCATCCCGTTCCATTGAGCAGTAAGGTTTACCGTTGGATTGAGTAAAACGTTCCTGACATTTCCTAGTGTTAACCAGGTTTTAACAATAAGCAAGGTAAAATTAGAATTCCATACACTTTTTTTTTTAATCCAAGAAAGAGTTGCCAACACTTTTTTTTTTTTTGGCTCAGACAGAAAGATTAATAGCCTGGGCTTGTGGAATAATTTAATATTTGAGTTATGAATGGAATGAAGGATAATACTACGATAGCCAGTTGGATTTACTTGATTATCAGGGCTAAAATGACTTTGCCCAAGGAATGGGCGTGGCATTTCAAGCCTCCATTCACAATGCAGGTTTCACATAACGACTTTCAAAATTGTCTATGGAGATTCTCCGTCATCCAGGTCAGGGTTGTCCCAAAGTTGCTTTTTTCAAGAGGCAACTGGACTTTCCGGTTTTTCTTTGAAGACGTTTCGCTTCTCATCCCAGAAGCTTCTTCAGCTCTGACTGGATGGTGGGGAATGGAAGGATTTATACTCCTTGCAGAGAGCTGGTCGTTTGCCTCCTTTTAGAGGGTTCTTGAGGCCACTTGGAGTTTTGTCTGTGTTCTCAGTGGTGCTTTTTCAAGAGGCCACGGGACTTCCTTGTTTTTCTTTGAAGACGTTTCGCTTCTCATCCAAGAAGCTTCTTCCGCTCTGACTGGATGGTAGGAGAGTGGACCTTCAAAACTGAGATTTGAGATTAAAAGCAATGAGATGAATTTCTTCCCAGTTCACGTTGCCCATATGACTGTAAAAAACGAAATCCGAGTTGGGCAACTCTTTAACAGAATGAAAACGCCCTCGTTCCGAGTAAGGCTATCAGAATTGAGTGTTTTTGTTAAACAGAGATTTGTAGATAAGTAGAAAGCACAATCTCTGCCTCGGGGCTTGTGAAGTTTATGTTGGATAAAACAAGATGTGGCGCCAGAGATATGAGAATATGTGGCACTTATTTTGCTTCCCGCTTCCTCTCCTTTTTTTTTCTACAGTTATCCTTACAGGAATGTCTGTTTGTAAGACAGCTTGAAACTTATTTTGGGGCTAAGAGGAGGCAGAGTGTCTGGAAGAAGGAGAAGGAGAACCACAATGGACTATCCAACGATAAGCAACTGTCTAGGCCAGGGGTAGGCAACCTTGGCTCTTTTATGACTTGTGGACTTCAACTCCCAGAAGTCCTGAGCCAGCATGGCTCAGCTGGGAAACCTCTCCCTTTCCCCTCAGCATGCCTGGCTCAAGAATTCTGGGAGTTGAAGTCCAAGAGTCATAAAAGGGCCACGTTTGAAGACCCCTCACTTAGAGGAACATATGAAAGCATAATTAATGTTAATTAATGTAGACTTTATTAGTTTAGAGCAGGGGTAGGCAACCTTGGCTCTTTGATGATTTATGGACTTCAACTCCCAGAATTCCTGAGCCAGCATGGCTCAGCTTGGAAACCCCTCCCTTTCCCCTCAGCATGGCTGGCTCAGGAATTCTGCGAGTTGAAGTCCACGAGTCATAAAAGCGCCAAGGTTGCCTACCCCTGCTCTAAACTAATAAAGTCTACATTAATTAACATTAATTATGCTTTCATATATTCCTCTAGGTCAGGGGTAGGCAACCTTGGCTCTTTTATGACTTGTGGACTTCAACTCCCAGAATTCCTGAGCCAGCATGGCCCAGCTTGGAAACGTCTTCCTTTCCCCTCAGCATGGCTGGCTCAGGAATTCTGGGAGTTGAAGTCCACAAGTCATAAAAGAGCCAAGGTTGACTATTCCTGGTCTAGGGGAATTATTTTGATTGTCAGTAGATTAAGCCAAGAATAAAAGCTGGTCAATCAATCATTAGAGAAAATCTGAGGGAAACCAAAGCGCTTTAATAAAATTCAGTGATGTCTGACTTATTTCTGCTTCTGAAATGTGTCTTGTGTTCACTTTCTTTGATCCCCAACAGAGACCAGGTGCCTCAAGGAATAGGATTTGATAAACGGGCTTTTTGATTATTTTATCAATGACTTTCTCATTGACATCAACAGTTAAAGGGTTTTTTTGTCTACAGTGGTCAAACAAACATAGAAAGAGAGAGAGGAATAAAGAGAAAATCAAAAGATAAAAGGGGGAAAAATACACAAAATGAATAAAAGATTTCATATCAGTTTTAGGGCATTATGATGCATTCACCTGAAAGGAAGGTGAATTTAAGGGGGGGAAAACCCCTCCCAAATGAAGGGGACACCACCAGCACCATTATAAACACAAACAAAATCCAAGCTTTTTACCCCAGGTTATCCCCTCCAGCTGAAAGTAATTTTGAAGATGCACATGCAAACAGACAGAATCAACCAACATGTGTATTTGTAGATGTTATGTGCATATCAACCTGCCAGAAGCCATTCTCCCCAAAAATGTTGTTGTTTTGTTTAAAAAAAAAAAGGTACAGCTAGGGGAAATATATGTGCGCATGTCTTTGAATTAATAAGTAATTAAAATTAATTGCTTGTTAAATAAAGTACCACATTTACAAAGTTAATTGATCCCCATCTGTGTATACTAAGCGTTCTCTTTCTCAGACATGAAAAGCACAAAAGTGTATTCAAAGCCACACATAAATACTCCCTTTCCTCTCTCCTAATATAAAAAGGAGGAGGAGGAGGAGAGGATGAAGAGAAGAGGGGAGGGGAGGGGAGGGGAGAGGAGAGGAGAAAGGAGAGGAGAGGAGAGGAGAGGGGGGATAGGAATGGAGAAGAGAAAAAGAGAGGAGAGTAGGAAGCGGAGAGGAGAAGGACGAGGATCGAGGGGAGGTGGAGGGGAGAGCGAGAAAGGATGAGGAGAGGAGAAGGAGAGGACGAGGGGGTGAGGGGAGGGGAGAGAGAGAGGAGAAAGGAGAGGAGAGGAGCGGAGAGAAAGGAGAGGAAGAGGGGAGGGTAGGGGAGAGGAGGGAGAAAGGAAGAGGAGAGGACGGAGAGGAGAAAGGAGAGGACGAGGGGAAGGGAGGGAGAGAGGAGAGGAGAAGAGAAGAGAAGAGAAAGGGAGAGGATATGAGGGAGAGGAGAAAGGAGAGGAGCAGGGGGATGGTCGAGAGGAGAGGAGAAAGGAGAGGAGAGGGGAGGGGAGGGGAGAGGAGAGGAGAAAGGAGAGGAGAGGAGAGGAGAAAGGAGAGGAGAGGAGAGGAGAGGAGAGGAGAGGAGAAGAGAAAAGAGAGGAGAGGAGAAAGGAGAGGAGAGGGGAGGGGAGAGGAGAGGAGAGGAGAAGAGAAGAGAAGAGAAAGGAGAGGAGAGGAGAAAGGAGAGGAGAGGGGAGGGGAGGGGAGAGGAGAGGAGAAAGGAGAGGAGAGGAGAGGAGAAAGGAGAGGAGAGGGGAGGGGAGGGGAGAGGAGAGGAGAAGAGAAGAGAAGAGAAAGGAGAGGAGAGGAGAAAGGAGAGGAGAGGGGAGGGGAGGGGAGAGGAGAAAGGAGAGGAGAGGAGAAAGGAGAGGAGAGGGGAGGGGAGGGGAGAGGAGAGGAGAAAGGAGAGGAGAGGAGAGGAGAAAGGAGAGGAGAGGGGAGGGGAGGGGAGAGGAGAGGAGAAGAGAAGAGAAGAGAAAGGAGAGGAGAGGAGAAAGGAGAGGAGAGGGGAGGGGAGGGGAGAGGAGAAAGGAGAGGAGAGGAGAGGAGAAAGGAGAGGAGAGGGGAGGGGAGAGGAGAGGAGAGGAGAAAGGAGAGGAGAGGAGAGGAGAAGAGAAGAGAAGAGAAAGGAGAGGAGAGAAGAGAAGAGAAGAGAAGAGAAAGGAGAGGAGAGGAGAAAGGAGAGGAGAGGGGAGGGGAGGGGAGAGGAGAAAGGAGAGGAGAGGAGAGGAGAAAGGAGAGGAGAGGGGAGGGGAGGGGAGAGGAGAGGAGAAAGGAGAGGAGAGGAGAGGAGAAAGGAGAGGAGAGGAGAGGAGAGGAGAGGAGAGGAGAAGAGAAAAGAGAGGAGAGGAGAAAGGAGAGGAGAGGGGAGGGGAGAGGAGAGGAGAGGAGAAGAGAAGAGAAGAGAAAGGAGAGGAGAGGAGAAAGGAGAGGAGAGGGGAGGGGAGGGGAGAGGAGAGGAGAAAGGAGAGGAGAGGAGAGGAGAAAGGAGAGGAGAGGGGAGGGGAGGGGAGAGGAGAGGAGAAGAGAAGAGAAGAGAAAGGAGAGGAGAGGAGAAAGGAGAGGAGAGGGGAGGGGAGGGGAGAGGAGAAAGGAGAGGAGAGGAGAAAGGAGAGGAGAGGGGAGGGGAGGGGAGAGGAGAGGAGAAAGGAGAGGAGAGGAGAGGAGAAAGGAGAGGAGAGGGGAGGGGAGGGGAGAGGAGAGGAGAAGAGAAGAGAAGAGAAAGGAGAGGAGAGGAGAAAGGAGAGGAGAGGGGAGGGGAGGGGAGAGGAGAAAGGAGAGGAGAGGAGAGGAGAAAGGAGAGGAGAGGGGAGGGGAGAGGAGAGGAGAGGAGAAAGGAGAGGAGAGGAGAGGAGAAGAGAAGAGAAGAGAAAGGAGAGGAGAGAAGAGAAGAGAAGAGAAGAGAAAGGAGAGGAGAGGAGAAAGGAGAGGAGAGGAGGGGAGGGAGAGGAGAAAGGAGAGGAGAGGAGAGGAGAAAGGAGAGGAGAGGAGAAAGAGAGGAGGAGGGGAGGGGAGGGGAGAGGAGAAAGGAGAGGAGAGGAGAAAGGAGAGGAGAGGGGAGGGAGGGGAGAGGAGAGGAGAAAGGAGAGGAGAGGAGAGGAGGAAAGGAGAGGAGAGGGGAGGGGAGGGTGAGAGGAGAGGAGAGAGAAGAGAGAGAAGGAGAGGAGAGGAGGGAAAGGAGAGGAGAGGGGAGGGGAGGGGAGAGGAGAGGAGAGGAGAGGAGAGGGAGAGAAGGAGAAATGGGCGAGGAAGAGGAGAGGAGAAAGGGAGAGGAGAGGGGAGAGGAGAGGGGAGGGGAGAGGCGAAGGAGAAAGGAGAGGAGAGGAGAGGAGAAAGGAGAGGAGAGGGGAGGGGAGGGGAGAGGAGAGGAGAAAGGAGAGGAGAGGAGAGGAGAAAGGAGAGGAGAGGGGAGGGGAGGGGAGAGGAGAGGAGAAGAGAAGAGAAGAGAAAGGAGAGGAGAGGAGAAAGGAGAGGAGAGGGGAGGGGAGGGGAGAGGAGAAAGGAGAGGAGAGGAGAAAGGAGAGGAGAGGGGAGGGGAGGGGAGAGGAGAGGAGAAAGGAGAGGAGAGGAGAGGAGAAAGGAGAGGAGAGGGGAGGGGAGGGGAGAGGAGAGGAGAAGAGAAGAGAAGAGAAAGGAGAGGAGAGGAGAAAGGAGAGGAGAGGGGAGGGGAGGGGAGAGGAGAAAGGAGAGGAGAGGAGAGGAGAAAGGAGAGGAGAGGGGAGGGGAGAGGAGAGGAGAGGAGAAAGGAGAGGAGAGGAGAGGAGAAGAGAAGAGAAGAGAAAGGAGAGGAGAGAAGAGAAGAGAAGAGAAGAGAAAGGAGAGGAGAGGAGAAAGGAGAGGAGAGGGGAGGGGAGGGGAGAGGAGAAAGGAGAGGAGAGGAGAGGAGAAAGGAGAGGAGAGGGGAGGGGAGGGGAGAGGAGAGGAGAAAGGAGAGGAGAGGAGAGGAGAGGAGAAGAGAAAGGAGGGGAGAGGAGAAAGGAGAGGGGAGGGGAGGGGAGAGGAGAGGAGAGGAGAAAGGAGAGGAGAAGAGAAAGGAGAGGAGAGGAGAAAGGAGGGGAGAGGAGAGGGGAGGGGAGGGGAGGGGAGAGGAGAGGAGGAGAGAAGAGATGAAAAAATGAGAGAAAAATTCTATCTATAAAATGAAAGGAAGAGAACAATGGAGATAAGGCAGGGGTAAGAAATATTTTGATAGGAAAGGAAATAAAATTTAAAAATCTTGCTCAATCTTACAGAAGGGCTAAAAGCTAATACGGCAGATTAATCTTCAGAATTACGCAATCCCTGTGATCACCTTACGCTCTTTGCACCTTATGCTAATTCCCGTGTTTTCAACAGCTTCCTATTATTCTTCTATGTATTCTATGCTTCTTCTATTCTTCTATTTTATTCGAATTTCCTTTCCTTTCTCATCTATAGGCACAGGTAATTATTTTTTTTTCTTATATTGTGAATATATATATTTTTAAAAAAATAGGATATGAAAAACGACCTAGTTTTGCCATCAGTCTAAATCATGATGAGTTTAATCATGGTTTGTTGAGGAAAACAGGCATCTCTGGGGAACTGGGAAATGTCAAGATGGAGGCCACACCCTTTGTAATGTGCACGGGGCGCACACACACGTAAAACGGCAGGGGGGCTTCCATTCTTCAGTCAGTGCCTCCATCTTGACTTTTTTTTTTTTTTGACTGACACCCCCTCCCCACAGATGTCTATGGAAGAAACCGAAATTGGTGAGAGGGGCCAACATACACCACTTAGCAGATTTCGATTTCTCAACAGATCCAGGAGGGGAGGGGAAAGAAAAGAAAAAAAGAAAGAAATCCTGCCCGTGTGCAGAAATTCTCCAAATTGATTTGGAAGCCTCGGGTGCGCCTCTGCGATTCGAACGGGCCTGCCAACTGGATTTGACGATCCAATTTCTCCACTGAATTATTTACTCGGCCTTAATTAATTGAGGACCATCTGCACAATGATTTGCGCCGTTTGTATCTGCCTGGCTGAGTTCGAGTTTCGCCAGGGCAACTTGTTGGTTATGAGATGTCTTTAGAAAAAAGATTAAAATGCAATCGCAGGCTCGGATCTTGTCCTTACTGTAGCTCGGAGGACGCGAGGATGTTTAATTTTGCCAGACAAGCTACCCAAAGTACTTCCTGAGCTGTGCTTTCAAGTACTGTTATTTCCTGTTGGGGAAGATATATCTGGATAATTTTTTTCCCCTTTTCTCCCCCCCCCCCCCGCTTCCAGAGCCAGGATGACACAAATTCAGACCACAGAAATTACTGAGAAATTGCACTGTTGCAGGAAGCACTCAATGGTATCATCTCGACATACAACAGCTCCTTTACTGACCGTTCAAAGTTGCAACGGCACTGAGGTGATCACGTGATCATGTGACAGCAGGGTCATGTGATCAAAATTCAGACACTCGGCCACTGGTTCACATTTTCGACAGTCGCAGTGTCCCCCGGGCTCACATGATCCCCTTTTGCGACTGTCTGATCAGCAAAGTCAAGGCGGAAACCAGATTCACTTAACAACCAGGTTACTAAATGGCTACGGAGATTCTCCATCATCCAGGTTAGGGTTGCTCCAAAGGTGCTTTTTCAGGAGGCAACTGGACTTCCTTGTTTTTCTTTGAAGGTGTTTCGCTTCTCGTCCCAGAAGTTTCTTCAGCTGTGACTGAATTGGTGGGGAACGGAAGGGTTTATATTCCTTGCAGACAACTAGTCATTTGTGCTCTTTTAGAGAGTCGTTGAGGCCACTTGGAAGTTTGTCTGTGTCCTCAGGGTCACCTAAGTGGTGCAAATGGGTGTGGAACACAGTCCTAAGAACCCCCCACACCCATTTGCACCACTCAAGTGACCTTGAGGACACAGACAAACCTCCAAGTGGCTTCAACAACTCCCTAAAAGAAGGCAAATGACCAGCTGTCTACAAGGAGTATAAATCCTTCTGTTCCCCAGCATACAGTCAGAGCCGAAGAAGCTTCTGGGATGAGAAGCGTAACGTCTTCAAAGAAAAATAAGGAAGTCCAGTTGCCTCGTGAAAAAAGCTCCTTTGGGACCTATGGAGAAATATTGATTAGTCCGAGGTTGTGATTGGAAGCCATACAATGCAGCCTCCAGGCTGAAACTCAAATCGCTTTGACTATTCTTAGCAGTGGGGTGGCAGATCCCGAGAAGGGGATCTCTGCTCTCAAGTGATCCCTAGAGGAAAGGAGATGGGATATAAGTGAAATAAACCATGGCTCAGCTGGTATTGGCTTATGGTCTTCACCCAAATGGATATCCTCCTCTTCCTTCCCCTCCCCTCCCCTTCCCTCTCCCCTTCCCCCGCTCCCCTTCCTCTCCTCCTTCCCCTCCCCTTCCCTCTCCTCCTCCTCCCCCTCCCCTTCCCTTCCCTCTCCTCCTCCTTCCCCTCTCCTCCTCCTCCCCTTCCTCCTCTTTCCCTCCCCTTCCTTTTCCTCCCCCTCCTCTTCCTCTTCCTCCTCTTCCTTCCCCTTCTCTTCCTCCTCCTCCTCCTCCCCCCCCTCCCACAATAATAAAACTTTTGTCCAGCAAATAAAACACGGGCTTGATAACTTTTTGTTCTGAGCACTAGTTTTTGCAAGAGCTTTTTTCTTGTTTCTTCCGTTATTTTTCAAGGTAAAGAGTTCAGGATGAAAATATTTTACCTTTTCTGGGGCCACGGCTCTTGGGGGCGGGCGGGTAATCAAAAGCTGTTCATTTACTCATAAAATATGAGCCTGTCCTTCAAAGAATCCTCCCTCCTGTAGGATTCCTGCCAATTAATTCATTAATTCAACGGGTCACAACATCACAACATCTGAAAAAGCTCCGCGTGGACATGATTCATAGCAACAGAATTAATACCTTCAAAAACCCCAACCACCTCAATCCATCCGCCCGAGCCAGACATTACAAATGAACACAGGTACACAATTTTTTCCATATATTTGCTCCTACGAGAGATAAGGAAGAACAGCTGAGGAAAAACAAAAGCTGGCAGGAAGCCAGAATTAAAACACTTGTGATTAAAATGAGGGATTGACTGCCTTGACCATTTTTTCAGCTAACCAGTAGCTCTGATCCATAATAAACACAAATTTCTATGGTGAGAAAACGCGATGTGATGAGACGAGTCTTTAAGAATATTTTGAGCTTTCCTAAGACAGCGGGAACTGTACAGTTCATCCAAGGGAGGGAGGGTTAAAACTATTTTAATAAAAACTGTTTTTCAGCCTCTTTGTCTTTGTTTTATTATCCTGTACCAACTGCGAGATGGTAATAGTTCAAAAAAAAAAATAATGTCTGGGATGAGATGAGTCTTTAAGAATATTTTGAGCTTTCCTAAGACAGCGGGAACTGTACAGTTCGTCCAAGGGTGGGGGAAGAAGAGGGAACTAATAATCTTCTGGGCAATGGTGATGACCCTCTGAAGCACTTTCCTATCTACTACTGTGCAGCTAGCAAACCACACACAAATGCAATAGGTTAGAATGCTTTCTTTGGAGCAACGGTGGAAGGTCACTGGCAGTTTTTCATCCAGTTGTTGTTTCCTGAGAAGTCTCAAGAAATATAATCTCTGCTTGGCCTTCTTAACCAGTGCTACGACATGAGCACTCCAGGTCAGGTCCTCCTTTATGCTGACACCTAAATTTGGTCACCCGCTCCACACAGTCTCCGCGGACGATCAGGGGCTGAATGTCTGGTCTATTCCTCCTGTAATCTACTATAATAAGCTCCTTGGTCCTAGTTGTGTTGAGAACCAAATTATTGTCTCTGCACCACAAAGACAAACCGCCCCACCTCATCCCGATTGGCAGACTCGTCCCCCCTGGAGATAAGCGCCACAGATCCCATCTCAACAAAAAATACAGAACGACTAGCATTAATCAGAATGTAATACGCACGTCTCGGTCTCAAAACGTCTGCTAAGCAAGGAGCGTCCCAAATAATCTCTCGCAACCAATCGTCATACCGGCCTACGTATTCTGAATATTGAACAGGGCTCAAGCTGGAAGATTGAAACGAAGTTGGCATCATCCTTGGCAATTAAAAAAGGAAGGGGAAAAAGAAAAACCACAGTGGAATTTATTGTGATGCCCTGCCATGAACCTGGATTGTAAAACACAACACGTCAGCCATCACAAAAGGTGGGAAGGCAGATTTAGTTTTTATAGTACTTTCTGGGCTGATAATTTATCGGGACAGCTCAAGGGGTGACAAACCATGAATTCCATCCTATTTGCCGTCTTCGCCCTAATCTGGCATTTTGTACAAATGGAAAAAAAAAAAAAGCAAGAAGCTTAGGCCAAATCTAAATGATTATCAGCCGCAGATGAAACCTCTTCGTATAATCCCAAAGTTATGCAGAAAAAAAGAACAACTTATTTGAATTGCATCCCAAATCTTTTATTATCTCCGGGCCAATCCAAGACTTAGATTTGTTTGCATGTTTTTCCACTAAATGCCACGGGGCCATAGGAGATAAGAGGCTGCATTTGAAATTATCCGCCTCTCTTCCAATTTGGGAGTCTATGTAAATCAGGGTTTATCATTTTTTTTTTTTTTTAATCAGGCTTCGCCAGAATTAGTTGTCAAGTTTCCGGACCTGGCAGGATTCAGACAACAAAAATTCCACTGGAGTGACTAATCCATCCTGGTGGGAAAAGGCAGGCATAAGCAATTTTGCTAAGGGTAACCAATTGCAATTCCAAAAAAATCAACTTTTCCAGTGTGTTAAAAGTCCTCGTAGCCTATTAAGAGATGTGGAAGGCCAATTAAAGAAAAATCAGATGAAGATCACATTTCCAACAGCTTACTTGTGTGTAAATCAGCGAAAAACAAGAAAGCTCTAGTTACAGATAGCCCTCGACTTACCACAACTGAGTCCAGGTTTTCCGTTGCTAAGTGAGACATTTGTGAAGTGAGCTTTGCCCCTTTTTACGACGTTTCTCACCCCGTTTGTCAGGTGAAGCCCTGCCGTCGTTAAATGAGTCACACAGTCGTGAAGTGAATCTGGTTTCCCCCCAATTGACTTGGTTTGTCAGAAGGTCACAAAAGGATACGTCAACTGTCACAAAAAGGAGTCAGTTGCCAAGTGACGTGATCACAGGAATGCTACACCGGTCGTAAGTGTGAAAAACGGTCATAAGTCCTTTTTTTCAGGGATGTTGTAACTTTGAACGGTCACTAAGTGAACTGTTGTAAGTCAAGGACTACCTGTAGTTACACTTTTAAATCAGTCTCAGTAAATACTGAAGTTGGGGTAGACCGATCCGCCCAGCTACTGAGTCTCTTCCACTTATTTATATTTTCAATTTATTAGCACAGCACAGGATGAGTAAGAACACGCTGCAAATATAAGGAGATGTTTTTCCCTCTCCCTTCCTCTACTATCAAAAGAAAATCTTTCCTCTTTGTTATTATTTTTGCTTTTTTTTCCTCCCCCCCCCCTTTTAGTGGCTGATGTTTTGAGCAATATGTTTGGAAGGTTTTCATCTTGGCCAAGAGTTTTATTTTCCTCCATCTGACATTATCTCTTAATTAAAGGAAAAAGATAAATAGAGAGATTCAAGCAGGTGCTGAAGCTGATATGAAGCATGGCTCTGGCTCCCTGTGTGTGTGTGTGTGTGTGTGTGTGTGTGTGTGTGTGTGTGTGTGTCTGTGCATCACAAGGGGAAGACAACTCAAGGGGACAATCACCAAGTTAGAGAGAACTGGTCTGTCTCAAATCCAGACCCTCTCTTTATCTGCGTATCCTCCACTAATTCTTCCAGTCCTTCCAAAAACAGAAACAAGCAAATCAACCCCATTTTTACATTTGCATTTCTTATTTTGTCCTGTGCGGATGAAGAGATGAAGGCTTAAGATTTTTAAAAAAAAAAACAGACTTTCTTCTTCCTAAATGTTTTGTAAGGTATACTCTCTCATCTTTTTCTCATTCAGCCATTCATATCATCCAGATGAATTTTTTTTAAAAAAAAAAACTGGAATATTGCCCAATTTTTCCTGAAAACATATTTCTGATTCTATCCATTAATCACCATTCAATGAATCAAAATATGTAACTGTCACCAATCTCTCGATTCCTGCTTTCATATTCAGCCACAATCAACTAGATCAGAGCTCTTCAAACTTGGCCCTTTGATGACTTGTGGACTTCAACTCCCAGAATTCCTCAGCCAGGCATGCGTGCCTGGCTGAGGAATTCTGGGAGTTGAAGTCCACAAGTCACAAAAGGGCCAAGTTTGAAGACCCCTGACCTAGACGATGACACTTCACGTTTCCTGACATACATTTTAGCCCTTTTATACATAATTAAACTGGTATATTCACTCCCTCCATGTATTTATCAACTATCTTCCCAAGACAAAGCTATTTTCATTTAGATCTGTCTTCTTTCTCTTAGTTTCCCAAATATGTATCTATGGGTCTTTCTTTCATCTCACTTGTGAGTTCTTCTCTTATATGTTATAAGTCACATTTCTCCATATGCCACGGTCTTCACCAGATGGACCCACAGATATTGATCTCTGCTGCCCATCACAGCTTGGTCAGTTGAAGATTTTTGACACGATATAAGGTTTAAAGCTGGCAAGGCGGGAAGCAATGATTCTCGGTCTAGACAGGATCATTATGTAAACATGAAGCAGATGTCCTTTTTTGCTCAAGGCTGGGAGAAGAATGGCCCAAAGACCACGAATGTTAAAGGACAGGAGGAACAGAATTTAAACCCTTGAGCTGAGATATATTGATAGGGATGGGTTCCTGGTTTCAACAGAGGAGAGGAAGAGAGAGACTGAAATGTTTACTATTAGCAAACTCTTAAACATCCGCGCACATTTCTGGAGAGAAAAGATTTAAAACTGTGCTTCTTGAAGTCTAACTTCCAGGAGGATAAAGACGGTGTAGACTAAATCAGCCTGGACTAAAATACCAGCCACACACAAAATTCCCTACAATGCAGATTATTTTAAGCATAAAAATAATCACACGGGCAACTGAGCTCAGTCTTATTCCAAGCAGATTCATGTTATTCTATGCAAGCCAAGATCGGTAATCAAAAATCTATCTTGGAAGCCCATATCATTCGGCATTAACTGTCTTCTATCTCCCGTCCAGAGACGGATGATCAGAGAACTGGACTCTAGTGTTCATTCCCGCACCTGATAAAATGAAATAATCTGCAAAGCAAAATGATGGATAGCAGGAAGATCTGACATTATGTGCTACTTAAATCCAAGGTGCTGCCAATATTTTAGTAGCCTGTCTTTCTCAAGTCAGACATTTAAGGCTCATTCAAAACATTCCACTTGCAGAATTGTAGAATTCTTGTTGTAGAATTTATCCAGGCCTATCTGGATAAACTATGCCTGTGGTGGCGAACCTATGGCACGGGTGCCAGAGGCGGCATGCAGAGCCCTCTCTGTGGACATGCACGTCGTCGCCCCAGTCCTAGGCCTTCAGCTGGGTTTTATAAAACCTTTTCGCTTTAGGCCTCCACCGCCGTGTGCAAAAAAACAGGTTCAATCAATCAATCAATTTCAACTTCTCGCGGGGAAAAAAAGATCTTGTAAAGTTGGAATTGATTGAACTTTTTAGTCCCACCCAGTCTGCCGTTACCACCACAGCCACGCCCACCCAATGGGCCACACCCACCCAATGGGCCACACCCACCCAATGGGCCACACCCACCCGGCACCTGACGATGCATAAGTGGGTTTTGGGTTGCAGTTTGGGCACTCGGTCTCTAAAAGGTTCGCCATCGCTGAACTATGCCATGGATGGGGGTGGCGAGATCCATAAAAAATATTCCCATACCTACTTAAGAATATGATTATGGACAGAAAAAGAAGTGGGTAAACTGTGTTACTTTTTCCAGGAATGAAATTTTTAGTTTTGTAGATCTTTCTTTTCTTCAATACGTTGAATAATGAAATTGGCCGAGTGGAATTAAAGCTTTCATACTGTAACTTTTTTTTCTCTCAATAGCTGCACTCATTGGAGATGTTCCTACGTCTTTAGGTAGAAATAGTCATGCAAACCCCTTTATGGATTACTGCCTTGTCGTGGCAAAAGGGCTTGTGTAACTCAATGAAGCTATAAGCTATGCCGTGCAGGGCCACCCAAGACGGACAGGTCATAGCAGAGAGTTCTGACAAAATGTGATCCACTAGAGAAGTATCTTTGCCATGAAAACCCCATGGACAGTACTAAAAGGCAACACTGAAGCAGTAGGTGTGAACTTAAATGGACTCCAGAAAATGGTAGAGGACAGGAAGACCTGGAAGAACATTGTCCATGGGGTCGTGATGGGTTGGACACGACTTCGCAATTAACAACAACAACAACAACAAAGTCTTGCAAAGAGTTAACTCATGAAACGAGATGCAGAGGGTAAAATAGGAGAACCCACAAAGTAACAACAGAATTTAACTTCAGACATTGGGGAAAAAAACTAAGCAAGTCGCTCGGGTTTTTTTCCCCCAACATAAATTGTCTAAAAGTCAAGGAGATCCTATACTTTTTTTTTTCCTTACTGGAATTTTATTCAAAGTCAGCATCAGAAAAGCTTGTTTGCTATAAAGCGAACAAGAATCACCATATTCAGCTGTAATGCATAGAATTAGCTCCCTAGCCAATATATCTTTGGACATGGAAGAAAACTATTAGGAATGAACTCATCGTATGCATTTGCCAAATGCACAAACAACGGCATGTACAATTCTAAGGTAATTTAACCGCACCTCCACAATTGCAGCTGAACTGCGCTACATGCACAACATGATTTTTTTAAAAAAAAATTTATAAAAAGTTTTCTTTACCTGTGGGCTGTTGAAAAGAAGGCTGCATTCTTTTATGGGTAGATCAGCAGTAGTAACAATCTGTAAAAGGAAAGGAAAAAGAAGAAGGAGGAGAAAATTGTCAGTATTTGGACGGAAGGATAACTGTTAAAGTTGGCATTAAAATCAGGGAACTATTTTTCAAACCACCCATCGCTGAAGTACATGATCTGCATTCTTAGTGTTCCCAAGTTACGTCCAACAATCGTAGCCGATTAAAACATCCGTAAGATGGCTTATTTGGTTATGTCATAGCGAGGATAAAAGGCAGATTGATACAACCTTGTTAAATCAGGTTTATTAGTTATTTCTGTTTCCCCTGTGTCCCTACAGGATCCACCTTTAATAAAAATGTACCCAAGCAGAGCTGAAAGAAATCCAGGTCACCCGATGGAAGAGAGAATAACGGGGTGCCTTAAAACAGGTTCTTGTGCTAGAGAGAAGAAACTGGGGGGGGGCCTTAATCTCGTGAAGGGAAGCCGGGGAAGAATAGAACGGTCTTCTGCAAATATAAAAGAAGACCCACATATCATACAAAACACAGGACCAATAAGGAAAATATTTGCAGCTCAGGGTTGAAATGAGGGGTCCTTGGTGCTCTCTGAGCTTGCTTGTTTTCTTGCAGACATTTCATGACACAAACTAGGTAACATCATCAGTGCTGGGAGGGGGGTTTGCAGTGAGGAGGAGGAGGAGGAGGAGGAGGAGGACGACGACGACGACTATGGGGTCCTTGGTGCTCTCTGAGCTTGGTGGTTTTCTTGCAGACATTTCATGACCCATCATCATCATTCATTTGAGTAGCACTGATGATGTTTCCTAGTTGGGTAATAAAATATCTGCCAGAAAACCACCAAGCTCAGAAGGCTGACCAGTGGCCAAAGAAGAGTGCCTTGATTTAGCTTTCCTGCCACAATAATAATAATAATAATAATAATAATAATAATAATAATGATGATGATGATGATGATGATGATGATGATGATGATGATGATAAAAAAACAACTGCTCTGAGACTTCAGAATTCAAACAGACAAGCACCTGCAACATAACACCCCAGACTTAACAATTGTCAATAAGAAAGACAAAAAAGTCTGGATAGTGGACGTGGCAGTGCCTGGAGACAGCAGAATAGATGAGAAAGAACTGGAGAAGATCACAAAACACAAAGACCTACAAATAGAAATAGAAAGACTGTGGCAAAAGCAAGCAAGGGTAGTACCAATAGTCATAGGCTCCTTGGGTGCAATCCCAAAACAACTGGAGCACCACTTAAACACCATTGGCATTGACAAATTCACTATTAAGTCAATTGCAAAAGGCGGCCTTGCTAGGAACTGCTTCCATCCTGTGACGATACCTGTAATACCATCAAACATCCACATCTGCCTATCCCAGGTCCTGGGTAAGGACTCGATAGGTAGACAAAATGCCAAATCCAGTCTGAACATCTGGCTGACTGTGCGATGATCCATAATAATAATAGTAATAATAATAATAATAGTAATAATAATAATAATAATAATAATAATAATAATAATAATAATAATAATAAAGCAGATAATAATAAAACCTGGCAATGGCTAAGAGCAGGAAAATTGAAGAAAGAGACCGAGGGACTAATTCTGGCTGCACAAGACCAAGCCTTAAGGACAAATGCATACAAAGTCAAAATTGAGAAGACCGCAACAGACAGTAAGTGCCGCCTATGCAAAGAAGCTGAAGAAACAGTGGACCACTTGGTAAGCTGTTGCAAGAAGATTGCCCAGACTGATTACAAGCAGCGACATGACAAAGTAGCAACAATGGTGCATTGGAAGATCTGCAAAAAATATCATTTGCCTGTAAGCAAAAACTGGTGGGATCATAAAATAGAGAAAGTCATAGAAAATGATAAAATTAAACTGCTCTGAGACTTCAGAATTCAAACAGACAAGCACCTGCAACATAACACCCCAGACTTAACAATTGTCGATAAGAAAGACAAAAAAGTCTGGATAGTGGATGTGGCAGTGCCTGGAGATAGCAGAATAGAAGAGAAAGAACTGGAGAAAATAACAAAATACAAAGACCTACAAATAGAAATAGAAAGACTTTGGCAAAAGCAAGCAAGGGTAGTACCAATAGTCATAGGCTCCTTGGGTGCAATCCCAAAACAACTGGAGCACCACTTGAACACCATTGGCATTGACAAATTCGCTATTAGTCAATTGCAAAAGGCGGCCTTATTAGGAACTGCCTCCATCCTGCGACGATATCTGTAATACCATCAAACATCCACATCTGCCTATCCCAGGTCCTGGGTAAGGACTCGATAGGTAGACAAAATGCCAAATCCAGTCTGAACATCTGGCTGACTGTGCGATGATCCATAATAATAATAATACAAAGTGGATTTCTCTCCTACTTTTTTTGTCCCCTCTTGCAAGCATCCATCACTCCCCCAAGGTTGTGAAGAGGGGTAGGGGCTTTTTGCAAAGAAGCAAAAGATAAATGGGTCTCTTTTCCTCCAGGCGCTCCAGTCAGAATTCTTCTTTGCCTTCTTTCTCTCCTCTCCTCTTTCCCCACCCCACCCCTGTCACAAATGGGGGCCTTTCCAAACGGGAGCAAATATCACTGGAGGCAGCACCATGCAGCTAGTCCTCAACTTGCAATGGTTCAAAGTTACAATGGCACTGGGAAAAAAAGGGACTTGTGACTATTCTTCACACTTATGACCGTTGCAGCTATTCCCATGGTCAGGTGACCTAAATTTGGACGCTTGGCAACTGACTGTACTTGTGATGGTTGCAGTGTCCTGGGTCGTCTTTTGCGAACTTCTGACCAGCCAAGTCAAGGGGGGAAGCCAGAACTCACTTAACAACAGTGTGACTAATTTCACACCTGCAGCGATGCTTAACAAGGAAAGTCGTAAAATGGGTGGAAGCTCACTTAACAAATGTCTCTCCTAGCCACAGAAATCGTAAATTCGAGGACTAGCTACAAAGGCCCGTGCCCAATACATTGCGAAGGTTTCACGTAACACAATTACCCAATGTTTGACTTGTTCCCCCGCTTTCACAAAAGAGCTACAAAAGACGCAACTCTGTTTGCGATGTCCCTGGTTTGCATTTTTTTTAATATTTTTATTCATAATACCATTAAAACAAAAATGGACAAACATGACATTCCAGAATGAATTTTCCTATCCGTTTGTTTCTCATGGTACAAAAGCTTAATACATCGTTCTTAACCTCTATATAAGTCTCATCCTTCTATACAATACAATTATATATACAATTATATGTACAGTTTTATATGTATATCTTTTAATTCTACCATTAACTTGAAGTCCAAGCAGTTCTCCTTAATTCATACCAACCATAAAATTTGCCCCAGATTTCGAAGTATTCGTGTTCTGTCTTATCTTATCTTTCATAATCATTGTAAGCCTGTCCATCTCAGCACATGATAAAATTTTATGCAGGATTGCTTCTTCTGTTGGAGTTCCCTTATTCCTCCAATTTTGAGCAAAAACCAGTCTGGAAGCCGTTAAAATGTGTAGCATTAAATAAAGTACGCCTTTGTCATGCTTTTGCATAGTTAAACCTAATAGAAAGAGTTCTGGTTTTGGTTCTACCACTTGCTCTAATATTTCTTCCAACCATACTTTAATCCTGTTCCAAAAATCACGAGCATTCCCACCACATATGATAGTATGTTCCACTTGTCAAATTACATTTCCAACATTTAGGGGAGACATTGGTACACATTTTAGCCAATCTTGTGGGTGGGAGATGCCATCTATAAAACATTTTGTAAAGGTTCTCTTTGTAAGAGGGGGCCAAAGTAAGCTTCTTGCTTCTTGCCCATAGTTCTTGCCAGATGTGCAGACCTGATTTGCAATAGATTTTGAAGGCCGTTCAGCCCTGAAGACCTTGAGCTGGGAGGCCATCTCAGCCACTTCTTTCAGCTCTGTGTAGAGAGGTTGGTGTCCGTCTCCGTCTCCAGTTCTGCCCCATTAGTATGATCAAGAATTACACTACACATACTTTCCCCTTAGGGCGCACCCAAACAAATAAGAAAAAGTACTAAATGGATCAGCTGATTAGTTTTTGTTAAACTACGCCACACATTTTTTCCATAAATGCAACGTCGGCAAGACCGCTATTTATAGACCTTATTTTTTTTCCTCTCAATAAAATCTGACATCTCAGATTTTAAATTAATCACACTAAAGCGATGCACTTGTTCTCCAGCACCTATAAAGAACTCAGAACATCAAATCACAAAGGAGAAGATTCGGGCATCCTCCTCATTTTGACAGGACATAACAAAAATGTCAGACACACCTGGTTCCTGTTTGATCCAAGATGTATATCTACTAATGCTGGAGGTGTAATCACATCCTAGAAAACTGACATTTTATATATAAACATAATGGGAACTCAAGAATCCAATATTTTTTTTTTTCTTTAAAGAATGCTGACGAATTTGTTTGCTAATACATATTCAATTTGTTAAGAGCCCAGAGAGAGAGGAAGACAAAGAGATTGATTTCACAGGTGTGACAACAGTTATTTTTCAACCCAGAGGCATTTTCTTTTTAAAATGAAGGCTCTTCTGCTGGGACAAGGAAGCTAATTAACTCCGCCTCCGTCTCCCATTTAAAGCACTGATCATCTAGTACGATTTACTCTGCTGGGTTATCACCTCTAGTTCTTCTTCTCTAGCTCCTCATTTAGGGCTTCAGCCAACTTGTTTGGGGCCATCTTCTTTCCATGTCCATTTAGCACAATCTAAGTTGAACTGTTAATGCATTGTGTATGTTGCAAGCTCACAGAAGTAAGAGTAAGTAGAGTAGAATAGGGTAGGGGACAGGAGAGGAAAGATATATATCCACAGTGCTTTGCAGCCCTCTCTGAGCGGTTTACAGAATCAGTATGTTGCCCCTAACAATCTGGGTCCCCATTTTATGACCTGGGAAGGACGGAAGGATGAGTCAACCTTGAGCCGGTCAGGATCAAACTGCCGGCAGTGGATAGAGTCAGCCTGCAATACTGCCTTTTAACCACTGCGCCACCATGGGAGGAAGGAAGGAAGGAAGGAAGGAAGGAAGGAAGGAAGGAAGGAAGGAAGGAAGGAAGGAAGGAAGGAAGGAAGGAAGGAAGGAAGGAAGGAATAGTCCTTAGACTTATATGCCGCTTCACAGTGCTTTATGGCCCTCTCTGAGCCGTTTACAGAGACAGCATTTTGCCCCCTAACAATCTGGGTCCTCATTTTACCGGCCTTGGAAGGACAGAAGGCAGAGTCAACCTTGAGCTGGTCAGGATCAAACTGCCGGCAGTGGGCAGAGTTAGCTTGCAATGCTGCCTTCTAACCACTGTGCCACCAGGGCTTTTGATGGATTCTGAGTATTTCATTTGATTTTATCCTCATATTTTGGTAATTTTATCATAAAACCATTTAGGAGAAACAACAGAAAAATATAGATGGTGATGGTGACGTTTGCACAATGAAATAAAAATCTGTGATAAACTTCAAGGTGGTGCAAAGAATCAATCAGAAGCCTAACTCATTCCATGACCTGGAATGAGTCCTAAAAAGCTGATCTGCTGTATGGGATGAAAAGCCATAAATATAAAACTGGGGGGGGGGCAGAGATACATTCCCATTTGGGAGCCCTGTTATCTATTCCTGCCATCCTAATAAATAGCTGAGCATCCCAAACAGGCTTCGGATAAAAGCTGCTGTCTTTGCAGGATGGGGCTGGTGACAAATCTCGCTTCTCTTGCAGTTCTTGTATAGACACTATGGCAAAAAGGTGTAAGTATATAGTAAGCACTAAGTAAAAAATTTGGTCTGAAAATGCTGTGCTGAGAGAGAGAGAGAAAGAAGAAGGAGAAGGAGAAAGAGAAGGAGACAGAGAAGGAAAAGGAGGAGGAGATGGAGAAGGAGGAGAAGGAGAAGGAGGAGGAGAAGGAGAAGACAGAGAAGGAGAAGGAGGAGGAGGAGAAAGAGAAGGAGAAGAAGGAGAAGGAGGGGACAGAGAAGGAAGAGGAGGAGGAGGAGGAGGAGGAAAAGGAGAAGGAGGAGACAGAAAGAGAGGAGGAAAAAAGGAGAAGGAGAAGGAGGAGACAGAGAAGGAGGAGGAGGAGACAGAGAAGGAGGAAAAAAGGAGGAGGAGGAGAAGGAGAAGAAGCAGGAAGAGAAGAGACACAGTGCAAATGTGCCCTCCGGATTACAGATAGTCCTTGATTTACAACACTTCATTTAGTGACTGTTCAAAGTTACAACAGCACTGAAAAAAGTGACTTGCAACCGTTTTTCAGAGTTACGACCGTTGTGTCCCCATGGTCACGTGATTTACCTTCGGATGCTTGGCAACTGGTTCATACCTACGACCGTTGCTGGGTCCTTGAGTTAAGCCAAGTCAATGGGGGAGCCAGATCCACTTAACAACTCACGGCTACTAATTTAACCGCTGCAGTGATTCGCTTCACAAATGGGGCGAGAAAACTTTGTAAAACAGGGGCAAAAGCTAACTTAACCGATTTCTTATTTCCCAACACAAATTCTGTGCTCAGCTACAACCGTTGAGGGCTACCTGAGTATGCACAATATTTTAGGTAAAGGGGATTAGGTAAAGCCAGAAGAATGACTCTTTACGGGTTGCAGAACCTATGCGGTGTTAGAAGATAAATCGGCTTTTTTTAGTTTGACTTGGAAAGCTGAAGTCTCTTCTCCTCCACAGGAGCCTTCTTGCTTCATTAGAGATTTAAGAAGCCCCTCGGTGTTGGTTTGAAGAAAACAGAAGATCAAGGAGCTTGCCCCCTGTGATCTAACCGAAAGCAGGATAACTTTTAACTTTTAGTCAGACGTTTGTGCTGAACCTGGAGGAACTGGGTTTGGGAACTGAGTAAGTCCTAAGCCTTCTTCTAGAAGCTTTTCTGAGACCCTACAAATGGCTCTTATTGTTCTGAACACGCAGCTTTATCGTAAACTCTAATCACCCCTCGGAAAGTCAAAACTATAAAGGACTTTATCTATGGAGATTCTCCGTGATCCAGGTCATGTTGGTTCCAAAGAAGCTCTTTCAGGAGGCAACTGGACTTCCTTTGTTTTTCCTTGAAGACGTTTCACTTCTTCTCCCAGAAGCTTCTTCAGCTCTGAATGAATTGGTGGGGAAAGGAAGGATTTATACTCCTTACAGACAGCTGGTCATTTGCCTTCTTCTAGAGAGTCGTTGAGGCCACTGGGAGGTTTGTCTGTGTCCTCAGGGTCACTTGAGTGGTGCAAATGGGTGTGGAACACAGTCCTAAGAACCTTCTACACCCATTTGCACCAACCAGGTGATCTTGAGGACACAGACAAACCTCCAAGTAGTCTCAACAACTCTCTAAAAGGAGGCAAATCACCAGCTGTCTGCAAGGAGTATAAATCTTTCCATTCCCCACCATCCACTCAGAAGTGGAGAAGTTTCTGGGGATGAGAAGCGAAACATCTTCAAAGCAAAAACAAGAAAGTCCGGTGGCCTCCTGAAAAAAAGCACCATTGGGACTATAAAGGACTTTGTAAACATGGATCAGGGCGTTCTTCTTCATCTTTGCTATTTTGTATTGTGAGGTACCCATCTAAGATGCCCCAGTGCTTAATTTTACGCTTATTCCCATTTTTGGTTTTCCTCCAGAAACATTTCCTTCAATGGAGTCAGTGAGACCTGGATTTGGAGAGCGGGGAAAAAAAAAAGGAATCTTCTTTCTGATCCAACTTCAAAATACCATGTTGTGTTTATGAGGCCTTCCATCTAGCTATTCTAAATCCTTCTGCAGCAAGACTTCAAGTTAAGCTGTAAGAGGTGAGTCTTCTTAAGGGGTAGCTTCTGGCACAGCTGCAGGGTGTGAGATAATTACTACAGCCATTTACTCCTTGGCTGACACACAAATTCACACAGGCTTCCTGAACCCATTTCTACAGCAAACTATCAGCTAACACTAGGCTACCTCTGTCTATAGGCCCCTAAGATATATAAAACAGTTACTGGGGAAGTAATTCTGAAGCAGCCATGAAAGCTGATGTAAAGAGGATCATTAGGAGAACTTGCCTGTCAGGAATGGTTGATGGAAGATCTTATTTACAGCAACCCCCTTGACAAGCTTTTACTACGTGTTCACCGCTAAAGGGAAATCACCAGCTGAGCATCAGCATTTACAACTCGGCGGGAACTCTTATGCTAAAAGGAGAAAAAAAAACCCACACCTACAAAGTTTCCAAACAACTACTTGAGTGACTTTTGGGATGTAAAGAAGGATTGTCCAGGCAAGTCTTCAATACTGACTTTGTAAACATGGATCAGGGCGTTCTTCTTCGTCTTTGCTATTTTCTATTCTGAGGCACCATCTAAGATGCATTGAAGACATTGGAAGACACTACAAGGCTGAAATTCAACATGAGGGTCACAGGAGGAATAGCTAAGGGAACCAGGTATGTTTGGCTAGGAAATTGAAGGCTCGGGGGGTGGGACATAATTGGCATCTGCCAATACTTGAAGGGGGGAGGCTCACAGAGAAAAGGACACTGATTTATTCTCCATAGCACCTGATGGGCAGGACAAGAAGCAATGGATGGAAGCCTTCAGAGGGAGATTTGATGTAGAACTAAGGAGGAATTTCCTAACAGTGAGGACAATTAACCAGTGGAACGGCTTGCCTCCTGGAGCTGCGGGTGCTCCATCATTGGAGGTTTTCAGGAGATGACTGGACAATCATTGGGCTGGGGTGGTATGAGGATTCCTGCCTTGGCAGGGGTTGGAATAGAAGATCTTCAGGGCCCCATTCAGCCCTAGGATTCTACGATTCCAAATAGCAATAGCAATTGTACTTAGACTTACTGTATATACCGCTTCACAGTGCTTTACAGCGGTTTACAGAGTCAGCCTCTTGCCCCCAACAATCTGGGTCCTCATTTTACCGAACTTGGAAGGATGGAAGGCTGAGTCAACCTTGAGCTGGTCAGGATCAAACTGCTGGCAGTGGGCAGAGCCCACCTGCAATGCGGCCTTCTAACCACTGCGCCAAAAGGGCTCAATTGCATTGAAGACGTTCCTCCTGAGGTTAAATTGGTCCCAACCTTGTTAGACTTCGCGAAGGAGCTTTAGACTTGGTTTTGCCGTGTTGCTGGGGGAATCCAACAATTCTGGTGCGGAGCCCGCTAAGCGATTATACTGTTAGGGTGTTAAGACTGCACTCTGCAACGATAATAGTCTTTATTGTTTTTAGTGTGTTTTCCTGGTTTTTGTTGTATGATTTTTGGGTGTGGCTGTGTTCCATTTTTCTCTCTGTTTTAACTTTCTGAGGGCGTGCCTTTAATTCCAGCTCATATGCATGACTCTGGGAAGTTATAGTAATTACTTTGTTAATTAGATACATTACAAACAGCACCACAAATATTTTGGCCTGCCCAAAACCTCTGGGAAGATGTTTTAGTGCTTTCTTGTGCCTCTGTTTCTCATTTGTTCTTTTGGCGTGCAGAGAGAGATAGCTTCTGTACCAACACTTCCCACATCAGAATTTGCAGACAGGTTGATCTCACCTAAACTTGCTCACAGTTGGGGATACTCCAATCCAGCCAGTTCCATGGGGTGGGACTCATCATTTATAGCCCACATTTAGGAATGACCTTTCCAGTGGCCAAAGCAAAGCCCAGCACTCAAGTGGTACCCGATGAATGAATGAGCTCAGCAGCTGGTGCACGGTTTGAAAAAGGGTGTTCGGGTAGCAGTTTCAATAAACAACGGAGGAAAATTGCATTTAAAACATTGGCAAATCACCTAAGAGATTCCATGTGGAAACTTTCTGAAGTGGGACTAGACTGATAAATGGTCCAGAGATGGACTTTGGGAAAAGTCAGAAAAGATGATATATCTAGAGAAGGGTCCTTCCCATAAATCAGAATAGAATAGAGTAGAGTAGAGTAGAGTAGAGTAGAGTAGAGTAGAGTAGAGTAGAGTAGAGTAGAGTAGAGTAGAGTAGAGTAGAGTAGAGTAGAAGAGAAGAGAAGAGAATAGAATAGAATAGAATAGAATAGAGAATGGAATGGAATAGAATAGAATAGAATAGAATAGAATAGAATAGAATAGAATAGAATAGAATAGAATAGAATAGAATAGAATAGAATAGAGAATGGAATGGAATGGAATGGAATGGAATAGAATAGAACAGAATAGAATTAATAATAGAGTAGAATAGAATAGAATAGAATAGAATAGAATAGAATAGAATAGAATAGAATAGAATAGAATAGAATAGAATAGAATAGAATCAGATAGTTTTTGGGACCATCAGACTGGCCTGTGTTACATTTCTTCTTTGCGAGCTACATGTTTGTATCTAGATTACAAATTGGGGGGAGGAGGAGAATTGGAGGGGAAGGAGGAGGAGGACGAGGACGAGGAGGAGAATTAGAAGGAGGGGAGGAGGAGGAGGAGGAGGAGGAGGAAGAGTATGGGGTCCTTGGTGCTCGGTGAGCTGGGTGGTTTTCTTGCAGACATTTTATTATCCAACTAAGTAACATCATCAGTGTTAGAAGGGAGAGAGCTTTAGGAGGAGGAGAAAAGAGAGAAAGGGAAAACGGGACAACTAGGGGTCCAATCAATTAGGGAAAGAGCTACAAAAAAGAGTAACTTCTTTTGAAAAAGGGAGTTTGGTGTAGTTGTCTTCCTTGGGTTATAAAGGTGGGATATAAATAAACCAGCAAGCAAACAAGAACGAAGGGGAATCATGATATTGTTTCAAGAAAAAAATGGATTATTTTTTAAAAATGGTTTAAACACAAGTGGCAAAGGATGAACATCAATCTAAAATCATGACTGATTAATAACTAAACAAATTAGCGAGAAATGAGAGATTCTGAGCGTGCGGCAGACCCGTATTGGTTAATGTCAAGAAGGAAGAAAAACGATCAGGATGGAAAGCAGTGGAAATGCTTTTCAGAAAGAGAATGAATGAAAAAACTCTTAGAAGACAGATAAATTCCCCATAAAATGGAGGAAGGGCAGAAATCAGAGAAAGACGTAGAAAGGAGCTTGAGCATAGAGTGGAAAAGGATGATGCTGAAGTGCCACAGGAGCACATGGGGTGACTACATTTTCATTGCCAAAAACATAAAGCAGACAACTGATTTATGAAATTGTGTGTGTGTGTGTGTGTGTGTGTGTGTGTGTGTGGGCACAGACACCCACCCCACTGATAAGTAGCTACACCTTTTTTCTCAAGAGCGGCAATTTCTGATAGCTATCTGTCTCATCTCAACGCTCCGCGACTAAGTTTAACAACCAGGAACTTTTATTTAAATGTTATGTTTTATAGCTGGTGTGCAAAATATGCTTACTTGCAGAGCAGAAATTTTTCTCATGATAAAATACTCCCTGGGATCTTCATTTTTTTTTTTTAATATCTGCTAGAATCAGAGAATACAGATCAGGTCCATTTGGAGTGGTGTGTGTGATCATTTTGATGTGTATTGATGGTGAAGAAGTAGATTTAAAACAAAAAACAAAAAAACTGAGGCTGTATTTCATTGTTTTGCATCAAGGGAATCATAGACCTGCCTTCAAACAACATCCAGCAACGACCATGAAAAAGTTGATTTAGCATTTTCATCCAATATTGTTGAGTTTCATGGTTTCAGCCCATGTATGTCTATCCATGTCAAGAACAGAAAAGAGCCATTTTAATTGTTACAGAACAAGACCAAACAGACACCCTTCATGAGGCTGCTTCACGTCTGAAAGGACCATATATCTCTTACAGCTTTATATTTTTGGGCACTGCTAATTGCAGTCTTCTTCCATATTGTACTTCCTTGCACAAGGAGAAAAATAACGCCCATGTTTGCAAATGTGGGATCATTTGCACAAAGTAAATACGGGCTTTGTCTAAGCCAGGGGTAGTCAACCTTGGCTCTTTTATGACTCGTGGACCAACTCCCAGAATTCCTGAGCCAGCCATGCTGAGGGGAAAGGGAGAGTTTCCAAGCTGAGCCATGCTGGCTCAGGAATTCTGGGAGTTAAAGTCCACGAGTCATAAAAGAGCCAAGGTTGACTACCCCTGGTCTAAGCCATCTCCCTACTAAAATATATAGAATTCTATAGAACATAAAAGACGTCAATTAATATATTTTTTTCACAAGGTCTAAAATATGCAAATTGCTATACTTCAATTAGAAAAACCTACTCCTTCGAGAACATGGTAAATCAGGGAATTTGCGAGACATTAAGAGTAATCGGTGAAGGAAAGCTTGCGCTGTTTCCCCCACATTCTATTTTTATACATACATAATGAAATAATTATAGTCACCCCTTTTTATGCCTCTGCAAAAATATCAGAATCTGAAGATCTTTACAGTGATAAATTTAATCCACAGTACATTTGTAGACTACATTAATTATATGGGGGAGAAAAATCTATTATCTTTCAATATAAGTAAGTTGAAACTAATTTGGACATGTAAATTAGAAATATTACTTTCAATAATTTGAATGTGTTGCAGCAATTGTTTAGATTAATTGCAGGGATGGTTAATTTGGAAATGCAATAAGTGTTTCCTGCAGAAGTACAAATTCAAGTACAACTTGGCTACTTTGTAACCCACAAATATACTTGAATATAATGTAGAAGGGCATCCTTTGTTTTTCAGCAAAAAAGGTGCTGAATTTCTCTCTTGGGAAAATCTTATACCCTTGAAAGAACGTTAAAATACCAAACTTGTATTTCAGCGAAGCAAGGTATATCACCTGCCACGCAAATCTGTACAGGGAAATAGTTTTCATTGATTTTATATACAATATATGCAGTATATTCTACACTTGGAATATTGCATCCAGTTTTGGTCGCCACAATATAAAAAAATGTTGACTCTAGAAAGAGTGCAGAGAAGAGCAACAAAGATGATCAGGGGACTGGAAGCTAAAACACGCAAAGAACAGTTGCGGGAATTGGGTATGTCTAGTTTAATGAAGAGAAGGACGAGGGGGGACATGATAGCAGCATTCCAGTATCTCAGGGGCTGCCCCAAAGAAGAGGGAGTCAAGCTATTCTCCAAAGCGCCTGAAGGCAGGAGAAGAAGCAACGGATGGAATCTAATCAAGGAGAGAAGCAACCTAGAACTAAGGAGAAACTTCCTGACAGTTAGAACAATTAACCAGTGGAACAACCTGCCTCCAGAAGTTGTGGGTGCTGCATCCTGAAGGTTTTTAAGAAGAGACTGGTCAGCCACCTGTCTGAAATAGCATAGGGTCTCCTGTTGAGTAGGAGGCTGGACTAGAAAGCCTCCAAGGTCCCTTCCATCTCTGATGATATTCTATGTTCTAGATACAAAGATTGTTGTCCAGGATCCCAGAAATCGACTACCTTGGCTAATGTTTATCAGTCCTTAATACCATCCTTGATTCTTTTAATTATATATTTCTCAAACAATACATCCCATCCCATCCCATCCTATTATTCTTCTCTTCTCTTCTTTTCTCTTCTCTTCTCTTCTATTCTATTCTTATATTCTCCAACATCTATTCTATTCTATTCTGTTCTACTCTATTCTAATTTCTGTTCTGTTCTATTCTATTCTATTCTATTCTATTCTATCCTATTCTATTCTATTCTTATATTCTCCAATATCTATTCTATTCTATTCTATTCTATTCTATTCTATTCTATTCTCCAATATCTATTCTATTCTATTCTATTCTATTCTATTCTATCCCATCCCATCCCATCCCATTATTATTCTATTCTATTCCATTCCATTCCAAATACAGACGTACGGCAGATTTGGCTCAAGGTGTCACATTTTAACAAAACCAAATTTTCATCCCCTTCTCCCTTCCACGGAAACATTTAAAGAGCTCCAAATTGTCCTGAATTTCATTTGCTTTATAACTCGGTAACCATCTGACTTCCTAAACAGGACCTTTGCATTCGTATCATTTAGGAATGAGCCAAAAACAAAACAAAAAACACCCACAGAAATTGAAGAGGAGAAGAGTCCCTTACACGCAATTCAATGCTAGATACTCATCCACACAAATCCCACGGCACAGCATTTTGTGCACCATCTCAGTTTCTCGTTATCACAACCACACACTCATCGTTGATATCTGCTGAACCGGTGGTGTGCATCCCTTGGTGTGTGTGTGTGTGTGTGTGTGTGTGTGTGTGTGTCCTTGGACAGCTTTATTTGGCCAAATGAGATGGCTGATAAACATGCAAATCAGAATTTTAACACCAATTTACAAACTACAAACCCCATTCTGATTACTTATGCAAGCCATCATGGTCTCGTCATGCTTTCCTTCCCCGCCTGATCGTTTTATCCATGGTTATTTTCCCTCGGTTGCCTTTTACTTCTCCCGGCTGTCATCTACATTTTCTGGGTACCTTTTTAACGTTTCGCCTCTGCAGCTCTCACCCATTAAGATGACACGCGGTGAGACAAAAAAAAACACGCCAATCCGGGTATTCCTCCTGCCCTCCCCCCCCACCGCAAACCATACATATGTAACTCGAGGGGAACCAGATCAGCTTTAATTTCTGCCACATAATTAATGGAAAAGATGAAAGATGTTATCAAACTTTAACATGACCCTCCGGGGGTTCTTTCCGTTATAAAAGCAGAATACCAAATTCCCTTGGATTTCCATAATAGTTGAAAAGCCTCCTGAATTTCGCCAATGGGTGGTGTTCACGCTGTTGGCTTATAGCATTTATTCCGCCATCCCCGCCCCGTCCGTTTGGCCAGATGGTCACTGGGAGAAATGAAAAGTTTCCTGCATTAGATTCAGATCCACTTAATTCGCCATCGTATGAGCCAGAATCAGAAGCCAGCGGAAAGCCTACGAGGACAATATGAGCGCATCCTCATGTTCGTCTTCCCCCAGAACGGGTCTACTCACTCTACTATCAGAGTTAATTACATAGCTATTATGCCTGCTAACTCTTGGCATCTACAATTGGGGAAGGGGAAGGTTTACACACCATGTATATCTCCACATATGTTTACCAGGCCTTCTTCCTCCTGTGTTTTTCTAAGGGTAAAAAGCAGTTGCAATCTTTTCTTACAATGAAATGTCTACCTGCCCGTGATTATTTCAGTTGATATTTGTGCCTGATGCCTTTTGAGATGCATAGGCCTATACTATACTGTACTGTACTGTACTGTATTGTAAGGTACTATACCCGTGGTGGCAAACCTATGGCACGCATGCCACAAGTGGTGCGCAGAGCCCTCTCTGTGGGAACATGCACCATCGCCCCAGTGCTAGGCCTTCAGCTGGGTTTTATAAAACCTTTTCGCTGTAGGCCTCCGCTGCCATGAACAACAACAAAAAAAGGTTCAATCAATCAATTTCAACTTCTCATGGGAAAAAAAAAAGATCTCGCAAAGTTGGAATTGATTGATTGAACTTTTTAGTCCCGCCCAGTCTGCCGTTATCACCGCAGCCACAGACAGACAAATAGATATAGATGACAGGATAGTGATGATAGATAGATAGATAGATAGATAGATAGATAGATAGATAGATAGATAGATAGATAGATAGATATAGGTAGACAGGTAGGTAGGTAGGTAGATAGACAGATAAATAGATATAGATGACAGATAGGATAGATAGATAGATAGATAGATAGATAGATAGATAGATAGATAGATAGATAGATAGAAATAGACAGATAGATAGACAGACAGACAGACAGACAGACAGACAGATAGACAGACAGATAGACAGATAAATAGATACAGATGACAGATAGGATAGATAGGATAGATAGGTAGGTAGGTAGGTGGATAGATAGATAGATAGATAGATAGATAGATAGAGGTAGGTAGGTAGGTAGGTAGGTAGGTAGGTAGAGGGATAGATAGATAGATAGATAGATAGATAGATAGATAGATAGATAGATAGATAGATAGATAGATAGATGTAGGTAGGAAGGTAGGTAGGTAGGCAGGTAACTTTTGTCATTTAGTTGCTTGCTCTCAAAGCGTACACATACCTAACACACATTTAAACAACTATGTACAACATATGTACAGACCTACACCCTTTACATATAAGTAACATATAAATGTTAATCACTGTCCATCTTGAATGCATAACGGAAGGAGGAAGCTTTAGAGAAGCTACGGTTTTTTTAACCCTAAGGTTTCGGCTCCCTTAGAGACAGGATTTGCCATTTCTATCAGAGAAAGTTCCCGGGAGAACATAATTCCTTCAGAATCATTAATCCCCATTAACTGATGCCTTTCAAGATTAGAGGAATGAGAAATCAGAAGCAACAGCATACCAAACTGTCATCTTTGAAGATTAGATATTTTTTTCCCTCCTCTCTTTCTCTCTCCTTTTTTTTTTTTTTTATAAGCCCAGTACTTAGTGATAAATTGGGAAGCCCAGGTGCTCAAAGGTGACTTTTAGCAGACCAGGCTGATTTAAAACTACCCAGCTGAAGAAAATTCATCTTGTTTTAAAGAAAAAAAAAAACCCCAAAAAACCCCATGAGCCTTCCACAAACTTGAATACAACCTATCAGACTTGCAAGGAATTTTATTTTTAACGGGGTGGGGGGGTGGGGGGGGAGAAAAAAAGGGGAGGAAAAACAAAAAAAACCAGGAGGGCGCATCAAGGAGAGCACCTGATCTTTGCTATTTTCCAATGCATAAAAATAACAAATCTGTCAACTCCATTTTGCAGGTCGTTTTTATCAAGTTGCGGGCCAAAATGAAGTTTGACCTCCATTTTCCAGCTGCTCCGGTGATGATAAATTCAATGCAGATAAAAGGAATGAATGGGAAGCTCCGTGTGTGTGTGTGTGTGTGTGTGTGTGTGTGAGAGAGAGAGAGAGAGAGAGAGAGAGAGAGAGAGAGAGAGAGAGAGAGAGAGAGAGAGAGAGAGACCTGGATAGGATTATGGTTGGTGTAGAGATCTCTTTGCCAAGTTGTCGTTCAATGCCCTGAATTTGTCCCTCTTTCCCCTTCTATTTAGCATAAATGCGTCCTTAATGGAAAGATGCATTTTTTCCACCCTCTCAGCTCACTTTCTCTTATGATTGATTAAATTAGCACATAAATTAGTAACCGCTCATCCAGTTTTCGGAGCTAATTTTTTTTTTTAATTGTGAACCCTTGATGCTTCTTGAGGTCAAGAGGGATTGTATAAACATCAGGGGGGCTTTTATCTCGGGCCCTTGTGGTTTGCAAAAGAAACCGCAACATTCTCGAAACTTTGATACAACAACACAACAGCTAAAGGCCTCAAGCTGAAACTCAACCATCATGTCTGGTTCCTGTTACAGCTAGAAAATTCTCACAAGTTGTACTACCAACCTAGGTACGGCCTGTCTTCTACTTGTGTGTTCGTTTTCTCCCTAAACGCAGAGTTTTACACTTATTGCCATAAGCCTAAATATAGTTGGATAAGGTCCAAGGTTTAAGCTGAAGAGAAGATGGAATCTAACCAAGGAGAGAAGCAATCTGGAACTCAGGAGAAGCTTCCTAACAGTGAGGACAATTAACCAGTGGAACAACCTGCCTCCGGAAGTTGTGGATGCTCCAACACTGGAAGTTTTTAAGAAGAGATTGGACCACCATTTGTCTGAAATGGTATAAGGTTTCCTGCCTGAGCAGGGGGTTGGACTAGAAGACCTCCAAGGTCCCTTCCAGCTCTATTCTGATTGATTGATAAGATACTTGTGAACACTGAGTTTGATTTCAGAAAAGTTGTCTGAAGATTTGATAAGCATCCCTTCTGTCCCTTTATCTAAATCATTTTTGTAACCTCAAGATATTCCAACAAAGGGGAGAAATACAGCTATGTTAAATGTATTTATGTAAGTAAATCTGTCTTTCTAATCAATGTAGTTTCACTGATGCGTGCGCATTTAATGCATGTATGCTGTTTTAGAACCTACCTACCGAGTGATAGCAAGAATCCCGTGATGCTGGATATTCAAGTAGTGACTTACTACCAGTTGAAACCATTGCTTAGGAAAGTAGATAGGTTTATTGTTAAAGCACAATGCCCGCTGGACGAAATTTAGCACCAATGGGAACGCCCCTGAATATATTTCTTCATTTGGATGGTGAAGGGTGCATATGGGGTTGACGCAGAAACATCTGTTCTGCTAAACCAATTTTATTTTCAGTTAATTTACTACATCAAGGCAGGGACAAATCATATTCTGCAGGAGTTGCTTCGCGCATTTTCAGGATGTCCATAAAAATCACCTCAGCAAGTAGAAGTCGCCACAATCTAAAAAAGATGTTGAGACTCTAGAACAGGGGTCTTCAAACTTGGCCCTTTTATGACGCGTGCCTGGCTGAGGAATTCTGGGAGTTGAAGTCCACAAGTCATAAAAGGGGCAAGTTTGAAGACCCCTGCTCTAGAAAGAGTGCAGAGAAAAGCAAAGATGATTAAAGTATAACAGCTCTGTTACTACCAAGAAATAGGACTATATCCATGAAATTTCTAAGAGACCATCTTTAGCTATAATCCTTGCCGGCATGGGGAGATTAACCTGTGTGGGTAGATGCTTCAAAGAGGAAAGTGTCTCCAGAAAGAGCATTTCTGCATAATCCTTAGCACTGAGATACACACTCACACACACACAGAGAGAGAGAGAGAGAGAGAGAGAGAGAGAGAGAGAGAGAGAGAGAGAGAGAGACAGAAAGTGAAAGAGAAAGAGAAAGAGAAAAGAGAAAGAGAAAGAGAAAGAGAGAGAAAGAAAGAAAAAAGAAAAAGAAAGAGAAAAAGAGAAAGAGAAAGAGAAAGAGAGAAAGAGAGAGGAAAAGAGTGAGATAGAGAAAGAAAGAGAAAGAGAGAGAGAGAAACAGAAAGTGAAAGAGAGAAAGAGAAAGAGAGAGAAAGAAAGAAAAAAGAGAAAGAAAGAGAAAAGAGAGAAAGAGAAAGAGAGAGAGAAACAGAAAGTGAAAGAGAGAAAGAGAAAGAGAAAAGAGAAACAGAAAGAGAAAAAGAGAGAAAGAGAAAGAGAAAGAGAAAAAGAGAGAAAGAAAGAAAAAAGAGAAAGAAAGAGAAAAAGAGAAAGAGAAAGAGAAAGAGAGAAAGAGAGGAAAAGAGTGAGATAGATAGATAGAGAGAGAGAGAGAGAGAGAGAAACAGAAAGTGAAAGAGAGAAAGAGAAAGAGAAAAGAGAGAGAAAAAGAGAGAAAGAAAGAAAAAAGAAAGAAAGAAAAAAAGAGAGGAAAAGATAGAGAAAGAGAGAGAGAGAGAGAGAGAGAGAGAGAGAGAGAGAGAGAGAGAGAAAGAAAGAAAGAAAGAAAAAAAGAGAGAAAGAGAGAGAGATGTATCCATGGGAAATAGACATAATTATAATATTCCATTCCATTCTTTCTTTGCTGCTTCCTCTGTTATTCCAAAGGTAGAAAGTTGGATCCAGAGACCACCACAGAAGGTAGGAAAGTAGGTAAGTAATTGTGGGTCAAAAGTCATCCTTTGTGATTAAGTCAGCAAATGCAGAGGGGACACAACAAACACCATCAGGGGAGCCATCTGTGAAGGAATGTCTGAAGAGATAAGGAACTATAAAACAACGGGTTTAAATGCTCCTGGCTTGCCCCCTTCCCTTCACCTCCATTCCCCACCCCACCTCAGAAGGACAGATAAAAGTATCCTCCTGTCAGCCAGATGTGTAAAACATCCGTTCAACTTCTGAAAAACTGGACTGTATTCACTGCATAAATTTCACAGCGCTCAGAAGCCCCGCTAGCTATAGCGACACCGGTTTACACACCTCATTTAAAGGTGGGGAAAAAAGACAGACCCTGAAAAAGCACTTCTAAGAGAGTTCCTAAGGGGTCTGAAATGTCTTTATGGATTTACTTATTCCATAACTTCGTAAAATCAGATGGGTGGTGGGACAGGAGGAAAGGCAGAGCGGTAGGAATGAGCAGTGACCATCTTCTCCATCTTCTAGGTGGACCAGCCATCTAGAAGAGTTTGTGAGGAATTGAGATCAGCTAGGTAAAAACAACTGAAATAGGGGCGCCCCGTGCTTGAAGACCACCCAGTTGGGAGAGAAAGTGGCAATAAAAGAATCAGAGTAGGGGAGCAGAAGAGAAGATAAAGAAGAACAGAGTGTGTGACTGGAAAGGGTATATATAAAAAAAGAGTTAAGAGAGTTGTATAGGGAAGAAAACAGGCATGGAAGAAGGAACAAAGTAACGCTCATGTTCTGTTTCTTATTTTTGGGGGAGACAGGATATCAAGCAAGCAGACAAATCTCTATTTCGTTCACAGGCCAGGATAAACTGTTTTATCTGTTTGGGCCTTCAGGTCAATGCTGACTTCCTGGTGATTGCAGGGACAAGTCACTAGAGTTTTCTTGGCAAGCTTTCAGATGCGATTTGCTATTCTCTTCTTTTTTCTTCCAGGGCTAAGAGAAAGTAGCTCAGGTCACACCAGCAAGCTTCATGCGTAGGTTGGGATTCAGAATAACAGAGCTGGAAGGGCTCTTGAAAGTCTTCTAGTCGAACCCCCTACTCAAGCAGGAAACCCTAGACCATTTCAGACAAATGGCTGGCTTATAAAGCAAAATATTCCACTTTTGGGGGGTACCAAATACTTGTGGCTGGCTCAGTGAGATTAATGCATGCTTTATAAATCAAAATATTCCACTTTTGGGGGGTGCTAAATACTTGTGGCTGCCTCAGTGAGATTAATGCATGCTTTATAAATCAAAATATTCCACTTTTGGGGGTACTAAACACTTGTGGCTGGCTCAGTGAAATTAATACATGCTTTATAAACCAAAATATTCCAATTTTGGGGGGGTACTAAATACTTGTGGTTGGCTCAGTGAGATTCACGTTGCCTGTTATTTCTGGAAAGTGTGTTAAAAAGTTATTTAAGGCTGATGCATTTATCTGGAGTCCTTGTCACACTCTGAGCTTGGCCTTTGGCTTGCAGGCATTTCATTACCCAATTAGGCAATATCAGAGCCCTGACGATGTTACCTAGTTGGGCAATGAAATGTCTGAAGCCCAGAGAGCGCCAAGGATTCCCGATTGGAGCCCAAGCGTCAAAGATTCTCTTCACTTGATGTATTTATGCTCTACACCGAAGACAGAATTCCATTCCTATTTAACATATAAATTTGGGTTAGAGGGCCCTTATTTAAAAGCTGCATCGAAGTGGTTTGGGGAAGGTTCAGGAAATTAATGGCAATCAAGATGCATATTTCAACAGTACATGTCCAGAGTTCAGAATCTATTTCAAGGGAAAGCATTTGTTCATGGACAGAAAAGCAAGCATGATTTTTTTTTTCCTGTTCTTCCCTACCCTTCCCGCGTGTAAATTATGTTGCTGACCTTACAGGCTCCAACTATGTTCTTAATACTTGCTATACTTTTGATATCTATTAAACCTATCAACACAAGCAGGAGTAACAACAGGTGGAATTGTTGAAGGGAAAAGTCTACAAGCAGTGCGTTGGAGCTATCAACTTTTTTTTTTTAATTTTATTTTTACAGCTGCCAACAGACTAACAAATCACGGGAAGATAAAATTAGCAATGATCTACATACTTGTACAATACATCAAAAGTCAGCTATCATCACAAAACAGCTGGAGCAAAGCGTGGTGGTGAATATCAGCCGATTAAGGACTGCCTTAATTGCCACAGGAGTTTCACACAAAAAGATTCCTCCTAGACCGAATTAACAAAGATCTCCTCACACTCCACCTCAAACTCAGCAACAAGATCCACCCCGCACTTTGGGACAAATCCAAACAACTCGCCGTCTGGAGAGCAGAAACACAGACCACCCTCAAGACAGATACACACACCAACAAACTCCGAAGACTACAAGAACGCCAGAAACAAACCCCTCCTCCCTCACAGCCACACATGAAACAAACAGTGCATAACATCTCAGATAGGATCCTCACCAAAGCCGAAACCAATGTCCTTTCCAAAGGATTCAACTTTGCAGTCGCTCCCAAACACATCCCCACTGAAACCATTATATGTGGAGTTGAAACCAGCCTGACTAAAATCAACCCCGACGACGCCAACAGAATCAGACTCGAAATCACCAACATCCTCTGCACCAGCAAGCCACCCAAAAGCAACTTACCCAAAGAGGAACAGACAGCACTACGTAACCTTAAAGAAGACACCAGCATAATAATCCTACCAGCAGACAAGGGCAACGCCACGGTGGTTATGAACACATCTGACTACCAAACCAAATTAACCAACCTACTCCAAGACTCCACATACAAACCCCTAAATACAGATCCCACCACCTACCTGGAAAAAACCACCAGATCCAAAATAAAAGCCTCCCCCATTAGCGAAGAGATCCAGCAAAGAATCATTCCCAGAGAGAAATCATCCAGATGCCCCAAACTCTATGGTCTCCCCAAGATACACAAGGAAGGAACCCCACTCAGACCTATAGTCAGCTCCATAGGCTCACCTCTACAAAACCTAGCCAAATTTCTCGCCAAACAACTACAGCCCTATGCAGAATCCATTACCTCACATGTAAAAAACTCATTCCAGTTTATAGAGATCATAAAGAAACAAAACTTACAGCCCAGCGACCTACTAGTGAGCTTCGATGTCATATCCCTCTTCACACAAGTGCCTATCAAAGAAGCCTTGACAGCTATCCAAAACAAATATAACCCCCCCAAACACATCTTAGATCTGACCAACCACTGCCTATCCAACACATACTTCATCTATAATGGACAAAAATACAAACAAACAGAAGGAGCACCCATGGGATCACCCCTCTCACCTGTCATTGCCAACCTCTACATGGAACACTTTGAAACCCAAGCTCTAGAAAAATCGGATCACAAACCCAAACTCTGGCTCAGATACGTAGACGACACCTTCATAATCTGGCCACATGGGAAAGAAAAACTGGACAACTTCCTCACACACCTCAACAGCCTACACCCCAAAATACAGTTCACCATGGAAACAGAAGCTAACAACCAACTTCCCTTCCTGGATGTCTTAGTCTACAAGAAATCCAATGGCTCCCTAGGACACACCATCTACCAGAAGAAAACACACACAAACCGCTATCTGCACGCTCTCTCACACCACCACCCAGCACAGATCAACTCTGTAGCCAAGACACTCATCTCCAGAACAAAACGCTTAGCTGACGAACAACACCTAAAGCCCGAACTACACACTCTCACCAATGTACTAACATCCAATGGATTCCATAGAAATAAGATTAGAAACCTAATCCAAAAAGAAACCCCCACTAAAATCCAAGACAAAGAACAAGAAAACGGCAAAGCCATCCTCCCATACATAAAAGGCATCACAGACAGAATCAGTAAGATCCTCCATAAACACAACATCAAAACAGCATTCTGCACAAACAGAAAAATATCCACCATCCTTAGAAACCCCAAAGATAAAATTGAATTAGAAAATCAAGGAGTATACGAAATCCCATGCACCACTTGTCCCACCACATACATCGGACAAACCAACAGAAGAATAAGTGCACGCATTGAAGAACATAAGAACTCAATCAAAAAAGAGGAACCAACATCTTCCCTGGTCCAACACCTTAAGCTACAGGACATGAAATTGACTTTAAAAATACCAGAACCATTGCCAAAAGTGAACATTTTAATAACAGAATAATCAGAGAAGCCATCGAGATAGAAAAACGCCCACACAGCATGAACAAGCGAGATGATACCTCCCGCCTACCAGTCATTTGGAAACCCGCCCTTATTGACAAACGACTCCCTAACACAAAAAATGATACCAGACCCACACTCACAAAAACCACACAGGAGGTCACCACCAAACATCCACGCAAAAAACAAACCCAAAGCCACACGGACTATGAGGCACGACCACAAACCAGAAGCCAGACCACAGCTGCATCATTAGCCACTTTAAACCCCCCCAATCCATACATGAAGCAAACTGACACCCTCCATGAAGAGGAAGCACGACCACGAACGCGAAGCCAAGGAATGGCAGGGCAGCCCAAAATCTTGAATCCCTCTGCAACTCAGACTAACCTGAGCACAACCAAACAGAACACTCCCCCAGCCAATCAGAGCACAGCCAACCCCCCAGCCAATCAGAGCACAGCCAACCCCCCAGCCAATCAGAGCACAGCCACGCCCCTAACCAATCAGAACACACCTCCACCCAATCAGAACACAGCCAAGCTCCCACCCAATCAGTTCATACCCCCACTGGCAGTTAAAAGGAAGAAACAGCTAAGACCACACATTGCTGCTTGAGGCACGAAGCTGAAAGCACCAGCCTGAAGATGACGAATGGGACTTCGTCGAAACGTCGCCAAGACACTTCCAATTTTACGTGGGAGAAAACCCGAACAACCAAAGACCTACATATATATATATATATATATATATATATATATATATATATATATATATATATTAGGAAATAAAATGGGAGAGGAAGGTGGATTGTAGAAAGACCGTATGCCCTCTTGAGTCACAGATGCAGAGAGGTGGGAAAATGAAAGCTAGTACGCATGTAGATGGGGGGAATGAGGACAGACTGAATAATTGTGTAGCAATTGACACAGGTGCAGCGATTGGCCGGTTGGGACCTGTTACGCGGTCCAGCCCAGGCGCTGGCTTGTTTATAAATGTCTTTCCCATTGATTCATTTGCACCCTGATGATGTTGGCAGGAGCCAACGAAAGCTAGGTCTGCTTTTTAAAAAACTTTTAAATGTTTTATATTTAAACTTTTAACGTTTTATAAAACTTTTAATGTTTTAACTCTTCCTGGTGCTCACGTTTTATTTCCTAATATGCATACACCCAGGAATCATTCTTTTATTTTTAGTATTAATATACACACACACACACACACACAGAGAGAGAGAGAGAGAGAAAGAGAGAGAGAGATAAACAGACACAGACAGACAAACAGAGATGGACACTGGAGAGAGAGAGAAATGGAGAGAGAGAGAGAGAGAGAGAGAGAGAGAGAGAGAGAGAGAGAGAGAGAGAGAGAGATATCTATATTAAAGATATTAAAAGAAAAGTATTTATGAAAAGAAGGAGCAGAAATTTCAACTTTGGGATGTGACAATAAGTTTGATATTCAGGAGACGTTGCAGATCTGGAAAACTGTTCTAAAGAAATAAGCACTTCATAAAGAGGGCAAGAAGCAGGATAACCTTAGGCCACATTGCAACGGTTAATTAATGTAAATAAGATCTGGAAAAGCAGAGATATTGATATAAATACAAAAAAAAGCAGGCTAGTTAAAGCAAGAGTATTCCTAGCTGTATTCCTTCCATTGCAAATCTACAAGCACGCAAGCATTGCTTTTACTTTTTTAAAGCAGACTATTCTGCCCTTGCTAATTACAGTATTTTAAAAAATGTATTCTGGATTAACAGCATTACATTGATTGAATTGTGATTTCCACTCAGTTCTTCCAGTTCTTCTTCATGAGACATTGTCGAAAAATCAAGGGGACTTGATGACCACAAAGTAAATTTTTAAACCTAAATAGAACTGATTGACGTGGACGTCCAATTCCTTGTTTAAAAACTTAAGCCCAATATTGAAGAACTGAAGAAAGTTGAATAATTTCAAAAGACCAATTGAAAACCTTTTAATGACGATTTAGTTGGATAGCTAGATAGACAAATGTAATCTATGCAGGTATTTCACTTTGAGATTTTAAGTTCCTAAATTTAGCTTGGTGTTACCTTTTTACATTTTTGTTTCCATTTTCCTATTTTTTTTGGATTTTTTTCTCTTTGTTTCTCAATACGTTTTTTAACTTTTTACATAAACATAAACACACACACACACACACACACACACACACACACACACAGGCAATTTGCTCCTAGAAGCACGAAGCTGAAAACACCAGCCAGAAGATGACGAATGAGACTTCGTCAAAACGCCGCCAAGACACTTCCAATTTGACGCAGAAGAAAACCTGAATAACCAAAGACCTATCTATCTATCTATCTATCTATCTATCTATCTATCTATCTATCTATCTATCTATCTATCTATCTATCTATCTATCATTAAATTTTGCTTGATTAAACCTGGAAAATATTCCTTGAAAAAAACATGATTTGTGAAATTAAATGTAAACTAAACAGAAGTACATAAGTATAACCATTTTATAAAGAATTGAATGCAGATTTATAATTACTGCCAAATGTATAGTTGAACTGCAATTTACTAAAAGTAAACTCCATGCAAATAGCTACTATTTCGTATGTCAGTGCAATTGTGAGGCCTAATTCTATTCTTTTTTGGGACATCTACCCCTTGTATATTCCTTGAAGCAATTTTTCCTTACTATTTCAAGACCCATGAATGTATATGAATCAGGTTCTTAAAAGTCAGTAAATATAACAAAAGAGGGTTTTTTTTCATTCTAGTAATTGGCTGTACAGCTGTTATTTATCAGACAATATAAACATCAGATAAATTCAAAGAAGGTATTTTTGGTGTATCTGAATTTTAGCTGCATTGGTGATGTTACAACGCTGTGCAAATATACTGTACTCAATACGCAGCTTGCTTTTTGGAGTTTGCTACCGTTAAAAACATCAAACTCAAGATTCCTAGCTCAGCTGAAATTCCAAAAATGTCTTTATTTTTCATAAAAGAGGGAAGAAAAAGATATTGTTGGTCTTCATTTGCATTTCTAGTAAGAAGGATGCTTTCTGACTGCTTTTGTTTAAGTGCTGAAACATGAAAAGGGCTATTGCTAAACACAGAAAAGAGCCAGAAAGGAATAAAGAAGATTAAACTTTAAAAATGCATCCTGTTACTGACTTGGATCCCACCCGCACCTTATAGATAATCTCATGATTTTTGCAACTGAGTCTTGCAGAAGTCTGGATAGGGGAAACAAAACTACTTCACAAACACAGGGCCCAACATAGGGGGTCAAAGAGGCCATCTGGGTCAAAATTGAACAGCCCTCCTTCAACAGAGTGGGAGGGATACGACATCATCTATCGCCAGTCTACAACACAGTCCTTTCAGCAGTTCCAAGAAGGCTCCACACCCATTTGCACCGCTCAGGTGACCCTGAGGACATAGGTGAACCTCCAGGTGGCCTCAATGACTCTAAAAGAAGGCAAATGACCAGCTGTCTGCAAGGAGTATAAATCTTCCATTCCCCACCAATTCAGTCAGAGCTGAAGAAGCTTCTGGGATGAGAAGCGAAACGTCTTCAAGGAAAAACAAGAAAGTCCAGCTGCCTCCTGAAAAAGCATCTTTGGGAATAACTGGAGAAGATCACAAAATAGACAGACCTGCCAACAGAACAAGAATGACAAAAGAAAGCAAAGGAAGCATCAATGGTTAAAGGTATCTTTGGTGCAATCCCCAAAACAACCGGAGCACCATTTGCAAAATCCCCATCAGACAATTGCAGAAGGCAGCTTTACTTGGGAGATCTGACATCCAGAGACAATAGCTGAAACACCATTAAACATCTGCCTATCCCAGGTCCCCAGGAAGGACTTGATAGGCGGATTAAAAGGCCAAATTCCAGTGTGAACATCTGGCTGACTGCGCGGCAAAATCCAAATAGAATGTGTGTCAACACTGCTAACATTGGATGTTTTTGCTTTGACAACAGATGGAGATGCAACCATTTTCTTCTTATGTTTTACTCTTAGAGTTAGATGATGCTGGGGGAGGAACATGCATAAGAGTCTAGCTAGACATAACAATACTGAACCTAGTGTGGGAACCAAGGTTATTGAAACAAGAGATGATAAGAATTGGCGGGCTGGAGGTCTGGAGGGAAAGCCTGCATTTCAAACTAATTGGAGAATGGCTCAGGAGAGGGGAATTTAGTTTTTGGCTTCGATTATGTTAGTACCGATGCTATGCTTCTCAAATAAAGATTCTTTAAGGTAAACAATGCCTCAAAGTTCTTTGAAGAGTTTCATCTGTCGGAACCATGACAATGTGTTTGTAAAGGAGGGCGATCAGGTCTCTGTTTTTTTTCCTTTGTTTTTTGTTTTTAAATTAAGTCCAATGATGAATTCATCCATGATTGACAGAAAAATGGTAACTAACAATGGGTAAAAAGAACACGGTTTTTTTTGAGATGCCTTCAGGGAGAAAGTTATCGAGCTGGTTGTAAAAAAAAGAGTGTGCACTTGCTAAGCCCTGGAAATGGGAAATAGCAATTTAGTTAGGAACATGAAACGTGAAACAAAACAGCAGATTTGATTTTATATTTATTTTTTTTGCTTCAAGATGGAGTATCAGCAGATCTATTTATTTATTTATTTTTAGTCGGTTGTTTGTGGGCCGCTAGAGTGAGCGCCACGTTACCGCACAGCATCAGCACTAATTCTACATGGCATCTTCTCAGAATACCATCTGCTTCCCCCTGTAACTGTTAATATAATTGTAATTATCTACTTCTAAGTACTTTATTGGAATATCATTTGCAAATTAATCAACTGCAGACCGGCAAAACAAATGACACGCCTGTCACAAAACAACAGGGTTATTCCAATTTCTCCAAAGACTAGGAAACGCAGGTCGTCCTCGGGCTTTCGACCGCAGTTGAGCCCAAAGTGTTTGTGGTTAACTGAAACATTTGTGAAGTGGGTTTTTTTCCCCTACTTTACGACCTTAAGTGAATCACTGCAGTGGATAAGTTAGTGGCCCAGTTTTAAGTGAATCCGGCTTCCCCGTTGACTTTTCTTCTCAGAAAGTGATCATGTGACAACTCCGGGACACTGCAATCGTCATAAATATGAGTCAGTTGCCATGGATCTGAATTTTGATCACGTGACCATGGGAAGGCTGCAACGCTCGTAAATGTGAAAAACGGTCATAAGTTCTTTTTTTCACTGCCGTTGTAACTTTGAATAGTCACTAAATGAGCAATTGTAAGTTGAGGACTTCCTGTACTTGGTTTCATACACAAAGACAGAGCCTGTTGCGCTCAGCTTTAAAGTATCTGTGTGTGTTTGTGTGTACATGTGTGTGGGTCAACTTTGCCCAAAATCTCAACATAATGTATAGCTGACATCAGAGGCCACCAGTTCCCCCAAACAAAACTTTCTCCTTTCTAAGCTACCCAATGTGGGATGCACCCACTTCTGCATAACGTACACACACGATGGCTTTGCCTTATCTTGACCCAGACAAGCTCACAGTTGTCAAAAGGCAAAAGTCAAGGAAGACAGGATGAAACCCTAGATGTGATGGTGCCTCTAGTGAGGCCATACTTTGGAATCACGTCCAGTTTCTGCTCACCACGATACAGAAAAAATGCTGAGACTCTAGAACAGGGCTCTTCCAACTTGGCCCTTTGATGACTTGTGGACTTCAACTCCCAGAATTCCTCAGCCAGGCACACGTTGGGAGTTGAAGTCCTCCTCCTCTCCTCCTCCTCCTCCTCCTCCTCCTAATTTCTGTAAATCCACCTCCCTTCTAGCCCTGATGATGTTACCTAGTTGGGTCATGAAACGTCTGCAAGAAAACCACCAAGCTCAGAGAGCACCAAGGACCCCCCATGTCAACCCCGAATTACAAATATTCTCCTTTATTAGTTTATCAGTTATCTAACTGGAAGTCAGTTATTGAATAAAACCTGTCGCAAAGACTTTTGCCTTTCACGAGAGGTGACCAATAGCAGTAGCAATACGAATACATGTTCTCTTAGTACAATAACCGTTCTGAGAGTTATGCATGGGTAGTAACTGCTTAACTGCTTACTGCAACTGGAAGTTGGGTTTTTTTTTAAAAAAAATGATAAAGTTAAGAAGAAAAAATAATCTTTCTAAATATTGTCGAAGTCGTTTCGCTTCTTCCAGAGGTTTTGAGCTACAACGCCTGCAAGGGGAGCCAACAGCAATGTATTGCAGGAATTATGTTGGCTTCTAACTAGCAAGGAGGATCTCCAGTAGAAAACGGTTTGGTTCCATCTCCTACTCACCTCAGAGACCTCTAACTCAGCCCTGTAAGAAATGCAACAGCTGGAGTACGACAACCTTGGCCTCCTGTTTCCCTGCTTTTATGCCACAACTGTCCAAAATATCTGCAGGCTACCAAGTTATTTATTACTGGGATAGATTGATTTCCCATAAGCCATAATTTATGGAAGCACCTTCAGCTCATTCTGGTCTGCTGGCTTTGTGGCTTCCAGCTCTCCAGCTTTCAAACTTAGCTTGTTTAGCCCACTGGGAGAAAAAATTTTTTTTCCAATTCTTCTGACTTGGCTACCTTTCGGTCTTCAACAATAAGGAACAGTTGCTGGAATTGGGTCTAATTTAATGAAGAGAAGAGCGAGGGGGGACATGATAGCAGCGTTCCAGTATCTCAGGGGCTGCCCCAAAGAAGAGGAAGTCAAGCTCTTCTCCAAAGCACCTGAAGGCAGGACAAGAAGCCACAGATGGAAACTGACCAAGGAGAGAAGCAACCTAGAACTAAGGAGGAATTTCCTGACACTGAGGACAATTAACCAGTGGAACAACCTGCCTCCAGAAGCTGTGAAGGCTCCAACACTGGAAGTTTTTAAGAAAAGACTGGACAGCCATTTGTCTGGAATGGTCTAGGGTTAGACCATTAATGCTGAGCAATTCTGGGAGTTGAAGTTCACAAGTCTTAAAGTGGCAAAGTTTGAAGACCCCTGCTATAGTCATTATCACAGAACTTGATAAACGAGGGCCACCCTACAAGGAAGGTACATAGTGTTGAAAGCAACTAGACGTTGCAATTCAAGGAAGTTAGGGCAAGCATTCATTGGGGATTTAGGAGACAGGGTCTACTCCATCTACTCCCTCTTTGATCAATGGGAACAGGCTCAAACGCCAAATAGTTTCATTAAATTGCACTGTTTTGTCTCCAAGGGGAGGATATAATTTAAGCCTTCTATAATGGACAAGGGCCTTCAGTTCGCTAGATCAGGAGCAGTCTACTATCCTAATATTAAACCACCTGCCATCCCTAATAAAATCCAGGATACAGATAGACCAGTGGTTCTCAACCTTTTTAATGCCGCGACCCCCAACAGGTCATAAGTTGAGAACTACTCAACTGGTCGTAAGTCGAGGACTACTCATTTGGTGCAGCACCGTTTGCAGACTGGGACTTTTGGCGGGCTCAGCAGGGCAGAGACAGCCTGGACAATTCCTATTGGCTTTTGAAAGCCAATAGAATTAGACTCTATTCAAGAGAGTCTATTCTATTGGCTTTCAAAAGCCAATAGAATAAAAGGGAGTAGCACAGCTAAGGAAAAGGGGGAAAAAATGGTGGACTGCGTTGTTTAGCAACCCCCGTGAAATGGTTGTTCGATCCCAAATGGGGTCCCGACCCACAGGTCGAGAACCACTGCGATAGACGTTCTGGTTCAGACGCTTCCTTGCCTTCCATCCATTTCATCAGAGGCTGAGATCAAGAGAAATCTACCCAGAAAAAAAAATGGAACTTTCCTGAAGAATCTGAGATTTATTTATTTACAAAGAAGAAGAAACAGAAGAACTAAGGAATTAGAACGAATCACCCATCAAAGCAGGTAATCGGATATTATTAAGAAAGGATAATAGAGAAAAACTACAGTACAATCTATGGTAGATGTTTCCATATTGTTGGGAAATGTTTTTCTCAAGAAGTATGGTGAGTTTTTATAGGTTTTTTTTCCCCACTCCTTATATGCACGTAACATTATTAGCCATTATCCAGTAAAGTTGTCAGGTCAGAGATTTTTAATTTGCCCTGCTTATAATTGGTGAGCTGCAAGAGGACTTACAAAGAAAACTACAAAATTCTACCTCGCTGAGCATCTAATATCTAATCGCTGCTTTGTGGAGCATCACCCTGAATGTCTCCCTAGCAATAGTTAAAGTTGAATTCCTTTATATGGTGAACGGAAGCAGATCAAAAAAATGGACCAATCTTCATCCAGTTATGTTTATGCATTCTGGCTTAGGACTCAGAAAGAAAACAGATTATGTTTTCTATGATCCCTTATTCTTACTTACGCTTTCTCAACTAGGTGGACATTTAGAACAGAACAGAACAGAACAGAACAAGAAGAGGGAATAGAATAGAATAGAATAGAATAGAATAGAATAGAATAGAATAGAATAGAATAGAATAGAATAGAATAGAATAGAATAGAATGGAATGGAATGGAATGGAATGGAATGGAATGGAATGGAATGGAATAATGAAGAAGACTAGATTGGACTAGACTAGAGTAGAGTAGAATAATGAAGAACAGAATAGAATAGAATAGAATAGAATAGAATAGAATAGAATAGAATAGAATAGAATAGAATAGAATAGAATAGAATAACAGAACGGAATGGAATGGAATAATGAAGAAGACTAGATTGGACTAGACTAGACTGGAGTAGAATAATGAAGAATAGAATAGAATAGAATAGAATAGAATAGAATAGAATAGAATAGAATAGAATAGAATAGAATAACAGAGTTGGAAGGGACCTTGGAGGTCATCTAGTCCAATGGCATAATCCTATATACCATTTCAGACCAAGGTTTGTCCAATCTCTTCTTAAAAACTTCCAGTGAATTTTTGAATATTCATGATCTCATTTCTGCAGCCGTGAAACAATCTGCCATCCTTTCTGAGCACCAGAATGCTGATCTCACGGTCTCTGCTCCTCCGGATGGATTGATTGGCAATCAATGTACCAAATATCTCCGAAATCACTTTCACTGACTGAATGATTGTGTGCAATTCCAATAATTTTCCGTTCAACCTGAAAAACCGTTTTGCAGCGCGGGCTCGCCGTTTATCTCAAGACGATGTAAGGAGCCTCTTCGCAGGCTGCCCGCTAAAAACATATAAATCATGAAAAACTCCCCACAGGTTTTGCGCGTCTGCCGGCACTCCCTTGCAAACCCGGAAGTACATGGAAGAGTTTGCAAGCAGAGGGTGGACAAATCAAACCCCTCAATATAACCTTGAGGATTACTCTTCCTAGTAACAATTATTGACATAACTACACATTTGATTGGCCTGCTAAAACAGCTTTGCGTGAACCACCGGCCCAAGTCAAGATTTTGAAGGCACCACGTTCTAGCTTGAGGGGAAGACATCAGAACTTCTTGAGCAGAGGTCCCCATCCTTTTGGGCACCAGGGACCGCTTCGGTGAAGAGAGGTTTTTCCGCGGACCAGAGAGTGCATGGTTTTGTGTGCTGCCTGCATCCCGCGGATGGGGCTTTGCTTGTTTCTGCGGACTGGTTGCTGGCATGCCACAGCCCGGTACCAGTCTACAGACTGGGGTTTGGGGACCCCTGCTCTTGAAGACTAAAAAGTTCAGTGATGGAGAGATAGCAGACCCTGAAATTTATTTATTTTATTTATTTATGAGACTTATATACCGCTTTAAGTGCAAGCACTCTCTAAGCGGTGTACACCAGTAAGCAATGTATATATATATATATATATATATATATATTTACCTTGCCCCCAACAATCTGGGTCCTCATTTTACCTACCCCGGAAGGATGGAAGGCTGAGTCAACCTTGAGCCGGTGAGATTTGAACTGCTGACCTGCTGAACACAGTCAGCTAAAGTGGCCTGCAGTACTGCACTCTGACTGCTGCGCCACCTCGGCTCAGCAGGATTGATAAGCAGGAGAGTTTTTTTTTAATTCTATTTTCTTGGCTTCCTACCATTACAAGAAAGCAATCCGTAGAGCTGTCCCAAAGGTGTTTTTTCAAAAGGCAACTGGACGTTCTTTGTTCTTCCTGGAAGACATTGTGCTTCTCATCCAAGAAGCTTCGTTGAGTCCACTTGGACCCTGAGGACACAGACAAACCTCCAGGTTAGCCTCAGCAACTCACTAAAAGGAGGCAAATGACCAGCTGTCTGCAAGGAGTATAAATCCTTCCACTCCCCAGCAGCCAGTCAGAGCTGAAGAAGCCTCTCGGATGAGAAGTGAAATGTCTTCAAGGGAAAAACAAGAAAGTCCAGTGGCCTTGTGAAAAAGCACCTTGATCTGGGTGACTGAGAAGCTCCACGGTCCTTTCCTAAATGTTTGCAATGGGGAAATATTCAGAATTCCGGATCACCCTCAAGGCAGCTCACCAATGGATCATAGTCTGGCGAAAGTTGACACAACATTATCTAGAGCTCTGTCATGCAATCCGATTACTCCTTCCCTTGTTCAAAGTAAGAACAATTTAAATTTCCTCCTCTGGAGCTGCTCGTTATATTCTCATTGCAGCCTTATTGATTACAACGCTGCCTTTAGTATCTCTTATTCCAATTTTATCACTATCGGCTCCTTCTTGCGTGACCATCTGCTTATGGGCAAGCTGACTATTTCAATTAGTACATAACATAAGAAAGGAAGCGAATTAAAATAAAGCTGTAATGACTATTGTTGAACTCCTTAATAGCCCATGTCTTAAAGATTGGTACGGTTCAAGGATTTTTAATAGAGAGCTCTGTTGTTCTTTATTGCAATTCATATCTACCCAACAAGTATTAAACCTTGAAAACCACTAAATAAATTATTAAAAGGTTACAGGTGCTTAGTTATGGTACAAAAACATTCTCAAGTTAAAAACGTCGTCTTCTTTTTTAACCATCGGTGACGATTTTTAAAGGTGAAGACAACTCAGTCAAAGAAAGTTTAAATTCAATTCCATACTGAAAAGTGATTATTCAATATAAAAACTGAAAGTTGGATGGTCAAGAGAACTAAGTCCAAGTTTGTAAGTGATGAAGTGATGTAGACTTCTTTGCACAATTTATTGCATTGATATAACTTTATGGCAAAAAAAAAAATCAGGACAGGACATTGAGCAAAAAAACTAGAAAACGATGTGCAGACGAATAATCAGCACAAGATGAAAATCACAACAGAGAACGTATAAGAGCAGGCATTCATTTTATAGTAATCGCTTTCTTAGCAGTCCTGGTTAGAACTTAATTCTATTAATTTTCATATTATTCTTTCATTGCCCATTGTCTCAGTGCTTTCCCACAGATGTCCCTCAGGATCTTAGCCTTATGTCCCACAGGATCTAAGCCTTATGTCCCACAGATGTTCCACAGGACCTTAGCCTTATGTCTCACAGGACATAAAATGTCCCACAGAGGTCCCACAGGATCTAAGATGTCCCATAGATGTCCCACAGGACCTTAGCCTTATGTCCCACGGGACATAAAATGTCCCACAGATGTCCCACAGGATCTATGATGTCCCACAGGATCTTAGCCTTATGTCCCACAGGACATAAAATGTCCGACAGATGTCCCACAGATCTAAGATGTCCCACAGGATCTAAGATGTCCCACAGATGTCCCACAGGATCTTAGCCTTCTTATGTCCCACAGGACATAAGATGTCCCTTCTTATGATCTGTGGACACGCTGGCTCAGAATTCTGGGAGTTGAAGTCCACAAGTCCTAAAGGGCCCATGGTTCCCCACCTCTGCCCTGGAGCACATATCTACATGGTCCACCCATCTTCAACAGCAAGACTGTTGCTATTCCTACTATTCAAGGTAAAGAAGAAAGACACCAAATTACCTGTCACATGTAAGGGACTAGCAAAAAACACCAGATAAGGAATATTGACATGTATTAGGACTGCCCTAACACTTCTTATCTACACAAAACAGGCCTGTTGATTCAGGATTACACGCCTCCGTCAACAGCCTCGGAAACCTCCTGAGCAAACAAACCGAGATAAATAATTTGCATGTCTCCACTTACTTTGCATAATTCACTCCGCTTCCTAAATTAAAGGTTTCAAAGAATTTATTATTGTTTGCTGAGACTTGCAGACAGACAAGGCGGAAGGAGAGAGAGACAGAGAGAAAGAGAGTAAGGCGGTGGCGTGTTGAGTTGCGCAAGAATTTAACTCAAGGCCCACCTGACATTTAACTTAATCTACTGAAAATAACTTTCCACTTTCTATACTTGTCCTTTTTATCTTTCAATTTGTCAGAGAGTTCTTTATGCAGCCATGCTGGTTTCTTTTGAGAGCTGTTGTTTTTCCTCTTTGTTGGTATTGTGCTAGACTGTGCTTTTATTATCTCATTTTTCAAAATTTCCCAAGCTTCTTGAGTTGTTTTCCCCTTGAGGATTCTCATCCATGGAATCCTTCCCAAGCCCTCTCTAAGTTTATTGAAATTAGCTCTCTTGAAGTCCAAGACTCTAGTTTGACTGTGTTCTATTGGTTGTGCTTCTATAATGTTGAATTCTAATATTGCATGATCACTTCCTCCCAGGGTTCCTATGGCTTCAACACCGTCTATCATTTCATCTCTGTTAGTGAGAATTAGATCCAAAATGGCTAATCCCCTAGTTCCCTTCTCTACTTTTTGGGAGACCAAGTTGTCTGCTAGGTTTGCCAGGAACCTGTCTGATCTTCCACTTGGTGCGGAGTTTGTCTCCCAGTTGATGTCAGGGTAGTTAAAGTCCCCCATTACTATTGTGATGTGCTTCCTACATACCTTAGTTAGCTGACTAGCAAAAAGTTCATCTATTTCCTCTGTTTGGTTGGGTGGTCTGTAGTATACACCTATGGCAATGTCATTTCCCCCCCCTTTTATATTGACCCAAATGCATTCAATGTTCTGAGAGAATAGTTTTAATTTCTCCAACACAACACCCTCTACAGGTATTGGACTTCAAGTCCATAAATCCCATAGACAATTATGTCAATGGCTATCTAATCTGGGGAAACATGAAAACTGAAAACCAATGTACCCAGAGGATATCTGACTATGAAAGCCTGGATAGAGGATATAACTGTTTGAGTCATGTGTGGAATGTGCCAGTTAATTTATTCACTAATGGACCTTTAAAACAAAATATATAAAGCCAACAACATTTATGCAGAGAAGGGTGTGTTATAGATGATGAAATAAACGATCAGATTTGTTAAATGATCCAATAAGACGTTCTGGAAAAATTTTGGATAGAACAGAATTCCTTCCAACTCTGGCATTCTGTAATTCTGTAAAACCAAAAACAAAATCACCATTTTCATTCTTTGGATCCCATTTCGTGCCCTAAATGAAACTGGGGGGTGGGTCCTTTGGTGTTCTCTGAGCTTGCTTGTTTTCTTGCAAATGTTTCATTACCAAACTAGGTAACATCAGGAGAGCTATCAGTGCTATTCAGCACTGATGGTGTTACCTAGTTCGGTAATAAAACATCTGAAGAAAACAACCAAGCTTAGAGAACACCCAGGACCCCACAGTTCAACCCTGAGCTGCAAATATTTTTGTTTTCTGCCTTTTATCCCTGTCTAAGAGGTCATCAAGGGGGCTATAACCCTTGCCTCACCAAATTAATTCTGGAGCACAAACTTTAAAAACTTTTAAACATTGAGAATGTGAGATGGGAAGAGATTTCTCCTTCTCATTCCAAAAGTTAGATTAGTTTCAAGCTAAGGGGCAGGGAAGCAGTTCAGACTTGTGTTTAAAAAAAAAAAAGCAATGATATTTCAATAAGTTTCCCAGTGTATTAAATATTGAGTTCCATAATCCTACCTACCTTAAATATAATTATTCGATCGTGGCTCGTGTTTGGCCAATCCCAAAAAAATGGCAATCAGCAGAAGCGAAAGCTTTAATGTTGTACTTGGGAAGCGTTCATGCTAACGCTAAACGATTTTTCAGTGCGATTCTCCAGGAGAGAAATGTAAATGTTCAATCAAAACAGAGGAGATAATGAGGTACTTAAATATTTAATGCAGTTCTTAAGCGGAACACACGAAATGTTTCTGTCAGTGGAGGAAAAAAACTCGGTGGCCCGAATGTGTTAGTGTAAGCAAAATGAGTTCAGATAAGAAAATGAAAGAAAGACATCACCAAAGAATGCAGTGCCCTTGGAAACACCTATAATTAAACATAAGCTGCTTTCACAATGGAAAACAAACCTTGAAAAGCCCTTCTCATACTTCTCATCTGCTCTTCACCTGACATAGTCTAAGGAGAGGACAAAGAGATAGAAAATATTTTCTTTCAGCGTTTGGACCGATGCCACTGAATCAATAAAAGCGGGACAAAATGAATTACCAAATTCCAGACTTTCAATCACCGGAGTGGGGAAAGACTTAATTCTAAGTTATTCTTGAGAAGCTAACATGTACTGAACTTAGATCTCATTAACTGGAGGAGAAAAGGAGATGGATGGAGGAAATTCTTAAGCTTTACAAGAAAAAGTTTGTTCCAGGCAAGGCCACCCCAGGGTGACTTCAAAGGCTCTGCTCGAGTGTCTGAAGACATGGTCATTCGATTAATTTTCTCAATGAACCACTTTGATGGAAAGGAAGGAGGAATTTACCACCTGAATGTCTAAGAATCCTGTGAAGTTTGTTCTGAGAATAGAATAGAATGGAATGGAATGGAATGGAGTAGAGTAGAGTAGAGTAGAGTAGAGTAGAGTAGAGTAGAGTAGAGTAGAGTAGAGTAGAGTAGAGTAGAGTAGAGTAGAATAGAAATTAGAATGGAATGGAATGGAATAGAAATTAGATTAGAATAGAATAGAATAGAATAGAATAGAAGAGAAGAGAAGAGAAGAGAATAGAATGTCAACGCTGTTAACATCGAATGCTCTTGCTTTGACAACATGGGGATGCAGCCATTTTCCTTAACTTGTGTACTAAGAGTTAGAATTAGATGATACTTGGGAGGGGGAGGAAGAATGTGTATGGGAATGAGTTAGACATAACAAGATCATAGTAGTGTGTGATTCAAGGTTGTTTGAAATAAGAGATGATAAGAAATGGTGGGTTAAGAAACTGGAGGGAAGGTCTGCATTTCAAACTAATTGGAGACCGTAAATTAGAGGAGGGAATGGTGCTTTGATACTATGTGTTCAGGGGAGGGGAATCCAAATTTTGGCTTTGAGTATGTACATGCCGATGCTATGCCACTCAAATAAAGATTCTTTAAGGTAAACAGTGCCTCAAAGTTCTTTGAAGAGTTTCATCAGTCGGAACCATGACACAGAACAGAACAGAATAAGGAATAGAACAGAACAGAATAGAATAACAGAGTTGGAAGGGACCTTGGAGGTCTTCTAGTCCAACCCCCTGCTCAGGCAGTAAACCCCATACCACTTCAGACAAATGGCTGTCCAGTCTCTCCTTTAAAACTTCGAATGTTGGAGCATTCACAGTTTCTGGAGGCAGGTAGTTCCACTGATGAATACCCAGATGCAGAACTGCTTTATAACCAACGAGGACACCAAAGAACAGAAAGAGAGACCTGGGTTTCATTCAAAGTGTAACGACCTGGCAAGCCCATTTCTTGAAAGTTGACCTAGCGGCTTTGATATTAGGAGAGGTGTCTGTTGTTGCTATCACGAAGCTGACTCTGTTCTTAATGCAGAAGGAGGGGAAAAAATGGGAACAGGGCTTTGATTCCAGACCTTAACTAAAAACATAAACTCTACCAGAATTTGAATCTCTTCACAGTCCGATTCCACAACTTACAGTAAATGCAAGTTCTGTTCCATGAATTGTTCTCGCTGTCAGGAAGTTTATCCTTAGTTCCAGGTTGCTTCTCTCCTTGATTAGTTTCCATCCGTTGCTTCTTGTCCCGCCTTCAGGGGCTTTGGAGAATAGGTGGACCCCCTCTTCTTTGGGGCAGCCCCTCAAATATCCATTGGACAGCCATTGTCCACACTGGTTGTCCAGTCTCTTCTTCAAAGCCTGCCGTGATGAAGCACCCACAACTTCTGGAGACAAGCCGTTCCACTGATCGATTGATCTAATTGTTAGGAGATTTCTCTTGAGTTCTAGATTGCTTCTCTCCTTGGAAGGTGAGAGGTGGACTTTTAACTCCCAGAATCAGCGTTCCGACAGTGGTCTGTGCAACATGACAGCACATAGTTTAGTTGTTCCCGTGGAATCATTTGCATAAGCGAAATTGGACCCGTTTTATTCTCCAAATCAATAGTCAGTGAAATGCAGCACGGTGTCGGCATTCTGCTTCTCCAGCCCATTTGATAGAAAACGGAGCAGTTTCATTTCCTGGGATTCAAGGTTGGCTGGATTCTTGCTAAGCCTTCTGTTTTCTGAACACGCTCGGGGCAATTTCCTTTCGGCTTGGCACTGATAGGGTTAATGTTGTATTCCAGGAAGGATTTCTCTGCACTAAGTTGCAGAAAAGGAAGCCAGCATGATGTTATATCAACTGAACATGAACTCCTACGGGCCTCCAATGTCAGTCCGTCTGTCCCCTTATGTACAAATTCTGGAATTTGAAATTTCTCATTTCCTGCCTGGGGAAAACGTGCCTGCAAGTGTACACACACACACACACACACAACATACACCCCTAGTGGGTTTAAAGGCCAATGACAAGTCCAGGTTAACATCATCTTACACAACTGGCTCTCCTGTTGAGACATTCATCGCCTGAAAGCAGCCTTGGAGGAAAAACTATGAAACCGAAGCAGTAATTCATCAAGCATGGATGGATTTTTCTTTTAGCATCCAGCCAGGGCGGATTCTATGACAATCAATCAGAATAGAGCTGGAAGGGACTTTGGAGGTCTACTAGTCCAACCCCCTGCTGAAGCAGGAGATCCTCTGCCATTTCATACCATTTCCAACTTACAACGGCATTGAAAAAACTGACTTATGACTGTTTTTCAAACTTACGACCTTTGCAGCATCCATTCCATTCCATTCCATATTCTACTCTATTCCATTCCATATCCTATCCAATCCTATCCTATCCTATCTTATCCTATCCTATTCTATTCCATCCCATTCTTTATTCTATTCTATTTCATATTTCATTCCATTCCATTCTATTCCATTCCATTATTCTATTCTATTCCATTCCATTATTCTATTCTATTCTATTCTATTCTATTCTATTCTATTCTATTTCATTCCATATCCTATCCAATCCTATTCTATTCCATTCCATTCTCTATTCTATTCTATTCTATTCTATTCTATTCTATTCCATCCCATCCCCATTCTCTATTCTATTCTATTCTATTCCATCCCATCCCCATTCTCTATTCTATTCCATCCCATCCCATCCCATCCCATTCTCTATTCTATTCTATTCTATTCTATTCCATTCCATTCCATTCTAATTTCTATTCTATTCTATTCTATTCTATTCCATTCCATCCCATTCTCTATTCTATTCTATTCTATTCTATTCTATTCTATTCTATTCCATTCCATTCCATTCTAATTTCTATTCTATTCTATTCTATTCTATTCTATTCTATTCTATTCCATTCCATTCCATTCTAATTTCTATTCTATTCTATTCTATTCTATTCTATTCTATTCTATTCTATTCTATTCTATTCTATTCTATTCTATTCTATTCTATTCCATTCCATCCCATCCCATTCTCTATTCTATTCTATTCTATTCTATTCTATTCTATTCTATTCTATTCTATTCTATTCTCAGTCTGAATTTTAACATTATTTAAGAAAATTTATATGGCTGCCCAACTCACTCTCCGTAACTCCAGGCAACTTACTAAGATAAATCCTTCGATTTATACTTCTATATAAAATGCATAAAGTGTATAGATCTCTATATACTTTTCATTGATCCACTGTGCTTAGATTTTATGCGTTGTGGCTTTTATTTCTCCTATTGTACAACTCCAGTTTCTTCCAAACCCTTTTAAAATGGCACCTTGAATCCTTAATAGGGACATGACAGTATCATGGTTTGGTCCACTGGGATAACAATTACTAAATCCTTAAGATGGACATGCAGCTTTGCAAAACAAAGGAAGCAAAAATAGAATTTCTTTAAAGATGTAGGACAACCTTTGGTTTCAAAACCCTTAATGGCAGAGAAATACGTACGCTTCCATCTTAGATTCCAGTAACTAAACAGACTTCACTTATTCATTCCTTCTCATGTTTACGTTACAAGGTAGATGTGGGATTACAGCTACTGCTTAAGGTTGACTTGAGTGATAAATTAGACAAATTGGGGCGTTAATATTTGAAAGAGCGCCTTCAATAATATAAACCGATCCCATGTATGTTTAGAACAAGATGCATTCATCAGCTGAGCTGGGATAAAGGTGATGAAGCAAAAGAAACAACGAAGAGAAGGACTAGGGGTGACATGATAGCAGTCTTCCAATATTTGAGGGGCTGCCACAGAAAAAAGAGGGGGGTCAACTTATTTTCCAAAGCAACTGAAGGGAAGAACAAGAAGCAAAGGGTGGAAACTAATCAAGGAGAGAAGCAACCTGGAATTAAAGAAGGAACTTCCTAACAGGGAGGACAATTAACCAGTGGAACAGCTCTGTCTCCAGAAGTTGTGGGGGCTCCATCACTGTACATTTATAGGAAGAGATTGGACAGCCATTTATCTGACATGGTATAGGATCTATTGCTTGAGCAGGGGGGTTAGACTAGAAGACTATGTAAGACGATGTAAAAAAGATGTTGAGACTCTAGAAAGAGTGCAGAGAAGAGCAACAAAGATGATCAGGGGACTGGAGGCTAAAACATATGAGGAACGGTTGCTGGAATTGGGGATGTCTAGTTTAACAAAGAGAAGGATGAGGGGGGACATGATAGCAGTCTTCCAATATCTCAGGGGCTGCCCCAAAGAAGAGGGAGTCAAGCTATTCTCCAAAGCCCCTGAAGGCAGGACAAGAAGCAATGGGTGGAAACTCATCAAGGAGAGAAGCAACCTAGAACTAAGGAGAAACTTCCTGACAGTTAGAACAATTGACCGGTGGAACAACCTGCCTCCAGAAGCAGTGAATGCTCCAACACTGGAAGTTTTGAAGAAGAGACTGGACAGCCATTTGTCTGAGATGGTAGAGTGTTTCCTGCCTGAGCAGGGGGTTGGACTAGACGACCTCCAAGGTCCCTTCCAACTTTATCATTATTATTAACACCTCCAAGGTCCCTTCCAACTCTGCTATTCTGTAAGATAATTTTGGCATCTCATACCATTTCTACAATGCCTTTCCTTAGCCATTTAAGGAACTGCCTATTACAAACAGTAATCGGTAGTAATTTCGCATTGGGTAGCTTCTTTTGATTTCTCAGATCGATGATGATTTTTTAAAAAAATTCTATTGCGCTTTGTAAACTTGGAAATTTCATTAACGGCATTGCCGGTCCTACTCCTGGGTCCAGTTTGGGGCAACCCAATTTCAAAAGATCTCGGCCCAAGTGGCATACGTTAAGGAGAACGATCAGAGGACAGGAAGTAAATCTCGTAAGAGGTAGATTCAAGGAACTGGGTAGGTTTAGCCTTGAAGACACGTTTACTGTGGAAGCACAAAGAATCTGAAGAGAATTCACACACACACACACACACACACACACACACACACACAGAGGTCAAGACCCGTATTCCTTTTTTTCAAAAGTGTAGAACACGGAATAGGAAGGCAGATACCAACTTAAAAGTTTGGGGGGAAATAACATCCTAACATTTTAAGAACTGTTTGATAGTGGTGGTTGGGATCTTCTGCAGAGGATACCTTCAAAGGAAACAGCGGACAGCCATCTATCAATGTGGTTAGGTTTTGATTAAGGTGGACCAATGTGATCTAAATAGCTGTCTGGTAGTCAATGTTTGGTTGAGAGCTGTTAGCAGAATGTAAATGAAAACAAGGGCTCAAATAGCTTCAAACCCTTTGTCTTAAAGGACAGCAGAATAACAGAACTGGAAGGGACCTTGGAGGTCATTTAGTCCAACCCCCTGCTCAGGCAGGAAGCCCTATACCATTTCAGACAAATGGCTGTCCATTCTCTTCTTAAAAACTTCCAGTGTTGGAGCATTCACCGCTTCTGGAGGCAGGTTGTTCCACTGGTTAATTGCTCTCACTGTCAGGAAATTCCTCCTTAGTTCCAGGTTGCTTCTCTCCTTGATGAGTTTCCATCCGTTGCTTCTTGTCCTGCCCTCAGCTGCTTTGGGGAATAAGTTGACCGATGAGTAGAAAACCACACTTTAAAATGTATTGATTGACACCGTCTTTTCTGAGCAAGCTGAGGGCCGTCCCCTTAAATCTGAAAGTTCACTTATCACTTTATAAATGTAAGTTGGTCTTAATAATGCTGTGTTGCCCGTCATATTTTATGTATTATGCAAGATATAAATATGCCACTGTGTTATAATAAACTCTAGCATTTGTTTATAAATCAAACGCTTTGTTGTTTACATGAAATGATTTGAGATAAATGAAGCTTTTTTGGGGGGGGGGAAATATTATCCATTTAAGATTAATTGACAGTGTAACTTTCTTCCTGAGTTAGTTGAAACAAATGCTCATCTTTCTCTCCCTCTCTCTCTCTCCTCTTCTCTTTTTTTCTCTCTGAAAATTCAACAAAGAAAGCGCAGTCATTTCTCTCTGGACCCCATTAAAAGTCTACAAAAATGAACTGCCAACTCTGTATAGATTTGGTAATAAAGCCATCATAAACTTTGAACTGCATGTTTATAAAAATATGAAAAAAATCAAAGGGACATGACTCATTTTGATGGAGTTGCAAAGATGACAATCAAAACAACAAGAGCCGGGGGGGGGGGGAATGCAGAAAAACTTTTATCGCTCAGCTCAAGTGTTACCGTGAGCTCAGCCTCGCTGGCATTCTAAACAACAACATAACAACAACATAACAGCAAAAAGTTTCAGGTAGCCCCTGCAGGCTGTGTCAATAAACATCTCGAGAATCATCAAGGCAGCAAATACACGAACAAGCGGTCCTTGGCTTACAACAGCAATCGAGTCCCACATTTCTGTTGTTAAGTGAGTTTTGCCCCATTTTACGTCCTTTCTTGCCACAGTTGCTAAGTGAATTATTTCACCTGTTAAGTTAGTAAGATGGCGGTGAGGGGAATCTGGTTCCACACCCCCCCCCTTGACTTTGCTTGTCAGAAGGTTGCAAAAGGGGATCACGTGACCCTGGGACACTGCAACAGTCATAAGTACATGCCAGTTGCCAAGCCTCTGAATCTTGATCACATGACCGTGGGGATGCTGCAATGGTCGTAAGTGTGAAAAACGGTCATAGATCACCTTTTTCAGTGCCGTTGTAACTTTGAACGGTCACTAAACGAACTGTTGTAAATCAAGAGACTAGACAATCACCTGTCTGAGATGGTATAGGTTCTCCTGCTTGAGCAGGGGGCTGGACTAGAAGACCTCCAAGGTCCTTTCCAGCTCTATTCTATTCTATTCTAGTCTAGTCTAGTCTAGTCTATAGTTTATAGTCTAATCTAATTTCTATTTTATTCTATATTCTAATTTCTATTCTATTCTATTTCTTAATTCTATTCTATATTCTATATTCTAATTTCTATTCTATTCTATAGTTTATAGTCTAATCTAATTTCTATTCTATTCTATATTCTAATTTCTATTCTATTCTATTCTATTTCTTAATTCTATTCTATTCTATATTCTATATTCTATATTCTAATTTCTATTCTAGTCTAGTCTAGTCTATAGTTTATAGTCTATAATTTCTATTCTATTCTATATTCTATATTCTAATTTCTATTCTATTCTATTTCTTAATTCTATTCTATTCTATTTCTTAATTCTATTCTATATTTTATATTCTAATTTCTATTTTATTCTAGTCTAGTCTAGTCTATAGTTTATAGTCTAATCTAATTTCTATTCTATTCTATTTCTTAATTCTATGCTATTCTATTCTATATTCTATATTCTAATTTCTATTCTATTCTATTCTATTCACCACCTATAGTCAGTCTTTTCAGTGCACACCGCTTGTAGGATAACACAAAGTGAACGGAAATCTTGTAATATCCACGAACCCATCCTCCTGAGCAGCCAGGCTATTCCAGAGTCCTCAGAGCTTTTTGCACAAGATTTCCAAACTTCCAATGCATTAAGAGACAATCTGATTATTTTAACTTTTCAAGTCTCAGAAAGGAAGGCAGTTTCTTCCCTTCTTGAAATGCTCTTACGTCTACACCTTCCTGCTAATATAATCCAGATTCTTTTTTTTTTTTTTTAAGTTTCTCTAACCTGTGCATTAGGAAAGCAAAACAGAGCTCACGAGCAGGAGAAAATCCACACGCCTCAGCAGAAAAGAGGTAGAGGGGCAAAATTCTTTAATCCAATTAATAATTCTTCGAGGCGCTCAAGAGCAGCGACACCGCAGGTCCAATGCAGCTGCGGCTGATCAATAGTGCAGTGATTTAGACCTGCTTGGCGTCGAAAAAGGACTGGGTTTTAATTGCAAAGTCCTGTCTTCTCTCTTAGAGAAGGACCCCAGTTCAAGTGATTTAATACGCGCTTCGAACATGGGCCCAGATTTAATATCCCTACTCTGGAACTCAATGGCCGTGTCTTTCTAAGGGGTCCTACAGGAGAACATGGAGAAGGCACAGCTGGTGAAAGAAGACACGTGGGACGCCGTGCCAATGTCCCTTTGGCCTTAGGAATGACAATGTCTCAGGGAGGGAGGGAGGGAGGGAGGGAGGAGGAGGAGGAGGAGGAATGTATAGTGGAATGACCTGCCTCCAGAAGCGGTGAATGCTCCAACAATGGAGGTTTTTAAGAAGAGACTGGATAGCCATTTGTCCGAAATGGGATAGGGTTTCCTGCCTGAGCAGGGGGTTGGACTAGATGACCTCCAAGGTCCCTTCCAATTCTGTTATTCTGTTTTGTTACTCTATGTGCTATTCTGCCAAGAGTCAGTAAGGGTTGAGTGTTCCATGAAGTAAGAACGCAGACAGTAACTCCTACTGGATGAAGTATGAAGCCGAAGTGATCTACTCCTGCTCCTTCTGCTTTCCCAAGTGCTGATTCTCCGAAATCCAGCTTTCCTGACCAATGGATGAAGCCACAACGTGCTTTCCCCGAATTCAAGATACTACCTATTCTTATCGCCCATACCCCTGTTGTTAACTACTTTGTTCTTGTCAGAGATAAAATAAATTTTAAATAATTTCTGTATTCGTAAACGCCTCCATTCTTGACTGTCTCTTCTTGATACACCGCCTACGTTTCCTAAGTACCCCATTCCATTATAAATAATTTCTGTTTCAAAGGTACTCATTTTAAATTAATCAATCCAAATAAAGTGGCATCTTAGGGCCCCATAAAGAGAGGTTTTCCTCCAAAAACAGCAATCAGATATTGGCTACTTCAAGCTGTAATTTATTTTTATGGATCTTGGAGTTTTTTCCCAAGTAATGTAAGCAGCCATATTCAGCATTAGGACAACTATATCATAATCCTTGTAATATCAACCAATCAGAATAGAGCTGGAAGGGACCTTGGAGGTCATCTAGTCCAGCCCTCTGCTCAAGCAGGAGACCTTATACCATTCCAGACAGGTGGCTGTCCAATCTGATGAAGCACTCATAACTCCTGCGGAATTCTGGGAGTTGAAGTCCACAAGTCTGAAAGTTGCCAAGGTTGGCGACCCTGTTTTACATGATGGGTGCTGTTATTTTGAACACTGGGCGCTATCTAACAAAATGAAATCCAGTGGTGAAAAAAGCAAGGTTCTGCATTTAGGCAAGAAAAACCAAATGCACAAGTACAGCATAGGTGGCACCATGCTCAATAGTAGTAACTGTGAGAGGGACCTCGGAGTCCTAGTAGACAATCACCTAAATAGGAACCAGGAGTGTGCTGCAGCTGCCAAAAAGGCCAACACAGTGCTAGGCTGCATTAACAGAGGGATAGAATCAAGATCACGTGAAGTATTAATGCCACTCTACAATGCCTTGGTAAGGCCACACTTGGAATACTGCATCCAGTTTTGGTCACCACGATGTAAAAAAGATGTTGAGACTCTAGACAGAGTACAGAGAAGAGCAACAAAGATGATCAGGGCACTGGAGGCTAAAGCATATAAGGAACAGTTGCTGGAATTGGGTGTGTCTAGTTTAATAAAGAGAAGGACCAGGGGGGACATGATAACAGCGTTCCAATATCTCAAGGGCTGCCACAAAGAAGAGGGAGTCAAGCTATTCTCCAAAGCACCTGAGGGCAGGACAAGAAGCAATGGATGGAAACTAATCAAGGAAAGAAGCAACCTGGAACTAAGGAGAAACTTCCTGACAGTGAGAACAATTAACCAGTGGAACAATCTGCCTCCAGAAGCGGTGAATGCTCCAACACTGGAAGTTTTTAAGAAGAGACTGGACAGCCCTTTGTCCGAAATGGTGTAGGGTTTCCTGCCTGAGCAGGGGGTTGGACTCAATGACCTCCAAAGTCCCTTCCAACTTTATCATCATCATCATCATCATCATCATCAACATCATCATCATTATTATTATTATTATTATCTTTTACAACGTTCCATCGGAATAATCGCTCCCTGCCTTCTCTTGAACATATCGAATGGCTTCCAGGGACAGGTCTTCCTTCTTTCTCCAAGAAAAGAGACCCACTCCTGTCGGAAACCACAAACCAGGAGGGTTCTAATCTAGGATATTTGACCATTGGAGAAGACCAGGAAAAGAGGCTTTCTCTGCACTTCCTGAACAAGGATTTTTTCCCCCGCCCAACTTAGAAATGGGCAATCGGTTTACATTTTATCGTATTTCTCCAAGGTTATGCACATCTCGGTGCCCGGGCTACAATGCTTCTAAATAAAACCTGTGCTCGGCTTATTTTAGACCCTGTCACGGGAGCAGGAGACGCAGGGATTTGCATGGTGTGGCCAGAGTCTAACGTGTGATGTGACACCAAGACTGTTCAGTCCAGGAGCTTCTGAAATCTGACATTTTACTGACACAGCACGCCCGGGTCGGAAGCCATGGAAGGCCTCCTGATCTTCTTGCATTTCGTTTTCCATCTCCTTGGATTCAGCTGTTGCAGGACAAGCCTTGTGCCCGGATAGAGTTTCAGAATTAGCCAGGGAGAACTTTCCACCTAGGCCAAGGGTTTTTGGGGGGCCTACTAGCTAAGCCTTCTATGGGGGAGCTCTTAACTGTGACCTTAACAAGGTGACAAGAGGCAAGAAAAGGCACAAGATGCTACGGGAAGGACGGCAGCAACTCAACTCCGTGCTTCTCCACTGCTCCCTGATGGTGGGAAGCAAATAATAATAATAATAATGAAAGCCTTCTGATCTGCAACAGAGGTCTGATTCTCAGCGTGTATAAAAGGGGGGAAAAATCCTTCTTGTGGAAGATCCGTAGCTACATTAATGGCCCTCAAATGGTCTTAATTGGATCCTTCAGCCTTGCTAAGCGGCATCTGTAGATTGGCTTCCATCATACGAAGGGAAGGTCCTTTGGCCTCTGTCGAAAGTGTACATGGATCCTGTGGTTCATGCTATTGATCAGCATATGGATGAGGCGCACAAATAACACAATAAAAGAAAATTATAAGTAAATTGCATTTACTTGCAAATGTATGTATCTAAATATATGTGTGTATGTATGTATGTATGTATGTATGTATGTATGTATGTATGTATGTATGTTTGGTCACCTAATGAGAAGGAAGGACTCCCTGGAGAAGGACCTAATGCTGGGAAAGATGGAGGGCAATAGAAGAAGCGGACGACAGAGAAGGAGACGGCTGGATGGAGTCACTGAAGCAGGAGACGTGAACTTAAATGGACTCCAGAAAATGGTAGAGGACAGGAAGACCTGGAGGAACGTTGTCCATGGGGTCGCGATGGGTCGGACACGACTTCGCAATTAACAACAACAACAACAATGTATGTATGTATGTATATGTATGTATGTAGGTCTTTGGTTATTCGGGTTTTCTCCCGCGTCAAATTGGACATTTTTCAACGAAGTCCCATTCGTCATCTTCAGGCTGGTGTTTTCGGCTTCGTGCTTCTAGGACAGTGGTTCTCAACCTGTGGGTCTGGACCCCATTTGGGATCGAATGACCATTTCACAGGGGTCGCCAAACAACACAGTCTGCCATTTTTTTCCCCTTTTCCTTAGCTGTGCTACTCCCTTTTATTCTATTGGCTTTGGAAAGCCAATAGAATAGGCTCTCTTGAATAGAGTCTAATTCTATTGGCTTTCAAAAGCCAATAGGAATTGTCCAGGCTGTCTCTGCCCTGCTGAGCCCACCAAAAGTCCCACTCTGCAAATGGTGCTGCACCAGTTGAGTAGTCCTCAACGTACGACCGGTTGAGTAGTCCTTGACTTATGACTGGTTGGGGTCGCGGCATTAAAAAGGTTGAGAACCACTGTTCTAGGAGGAGGCTTCAGCATCAGGACTATCGCCAACCATCACAAGCGAAGCTGTGCAAACTCTGCAAATCCACCCCGCCAGATGTTCAAAAACGGCCAGCGCAGAACCAGCTGCGTTCAGTGTGTCTGAAATCCGTGCAGCTTTGCCGGTGGCCTGGCCAGGTGCCTCGCAGCCATTATCTCTAAACCCCTCCCGGTGCGTTTCCTTCCTAAAATAAAATCCCAAAGAGGGAATCCTGTGGGATTTCAGTAACCTTTGGGGAATAGAAAAGACAGAATTAACAGCTCGTTTTTTTTTTCTTTTTTCTTGCTTGCTTGTCACATTTGACAGCCTACAGCCATACTGACATCCATCCAACTCAGGGGAAAAGAGAAAAAAAATTGTGGCACAGACAGTAAAATAAAAGCCACTTTCGGTTTTCAAATCTGTTCTGGTTGGGGAAGACATTGCTGCAGTAAATATTGGTTGCTAAAAATCTAAGGAACAGTTTTAGTAAGAACATGGCACTTCCAATTTGGTGAGAGCAATTTCATTGTTTGGTTTCACGACCACTATAAAAAGGTGTGGCAATTCCATAAGTTGTTGTTGTTGTTGTTAATTGTGAAGTCGTGTCCGACCCATCGCGACCCTATGGACCACATTCCTCCAGGCCTTCCTGTCCTCTACCATCTTCTGGAGTGCATTGAAGCTCACACCCCGTGCTTCAGTGACTCCATCCAGCCATCTCATTCTCTGTCGTCCCCTTCTTCTATTGCCCTCAATCTTTCCCAGCATTAGGCTCTTCTCCAGTGAGTCCTTCCTTCTCATGAGGTGGCCAAAGTACTTGAGTTTCAACTTCAAGATCTGGCCTTCTAAAGAGCAGTCGGGGTGGATCTCCTCCAGGACTGACCGGTTGGATCGCCTTGCAGTCCAGGGGACTCGCAGGAGTCTTCTCCAGCACCAGAGTTCAAAGATTCCATAAGTATTATAGTGAATTTCTACCCTTCGAGTCATGTTCAAACTGCAATTTCTCTAACCATTCCTTTTTTAAAAAATTCTAGTAGAATTAAATAATCCATGTTTAATTACGAAGTATCCAGACCAAATAAAATTGCTAAAACTTCTGCAAACAAGAATCCTAATAAGAAACATTCAATATTTCAGAAAGATGTAGAAATGTGTCCAGAACTTTTTTCATTGATGATCTTAGAAGACAGAATCTTAGGCCTGGAAGGGGTCCTGGAGATCTTCTAGTCCAACCCCCTGCTCAAGCAGGAGATCCTATATCGTTCCAGACAAATGGTTATCCAGTCTCTTCTTAAAAGCCTCCAGTGATGGAGCACCCACAACTTCTGGAGGCAGGTTGTTCCACTGGTTAATTGTTCTCACTATTAGGAACTTTCTCCTTAGTTCTAGGTCTAATCGCTTTAATCTTAATTAAAGATCTTTAATCTGGATTGATTTAATCTTAATTGAAGGCACAATAACCGGAACCATTTGTCCACTGAACTTTATACTATGACCACTTTTCATTAGGCAGCATTTAGTAGTTTGCTCCTTAAAATAAGAGTTTCTGTAAGAGGAATGACCTCTTATAAAATGGGACTGTGTTCTCACACCATCGGAAGGAAGGAAGGAAGGAAGGAAGGAAGGAAGGTGGATGCTTGTCTTAACCCCATCCAACAATTGGAGAAAGAAAGAAAGAAAGAAAGAAAGAAAGAAAGAAAGAAAGAAAGAAAGAAAGAAAGAAAGAAAGAAAGAAAGAAAGAAAGAAAGAAAGGAAGGAAGGAAGGAAGGAGGGAGGGAGGGAGAAAGAGGGAGGGAGGGAGAAAGGAAGGAAGGAAAGAGGAAAAGGAGGGAAGGAGGGAAGAAAGGAAGGTGGATGCTTGTCTTAACCCCATCCAACAATTGGAGAGAGAAAGAAAGAAAGAAAGAAAGAAAGAAAGAAAGAAAGAAAGAAAGAAAGAAAGAAAGAAAGAAAGAAAGAAAGAAAGAAAGAAAGGAAGGAAGGAAGGAAGGAAGGGAGGAAGGAAGGGAGGACAGGGAGGGAGAGAGGTAGGAAGGAAAGACAGAAAAGGAGGAAGGAAGGAAGGAAGGAAGGAAAGACAGAAAAGGAGGAAGGAAGGAAGGAAGGAAGGAAGGGAGGGAGGAAGGAAGGAAGGAAAAAAGGAAGGAAGGAAAGAGGAAAAGGAGGGAAGGAAGAAAGGAAGGAGGGGAGGGAGGGAGGGAGGAAGGAGGGAGGGAGGGAGGAAGGAAGGAAGGAAGGAAGGAAGGGAGGGAGGGAGGAAGGAAGGAAGGAAAAAAGGAAGGAAGGAAAGAGGAAAAGGAGGGAAGGAAGAAAGGAAGGAGGGGAGGAAGGAAGGAAGGAAGGAAGGAAGGAAGGAATTTTAAAGACACGTTTTATTTAGGTCATGGCAATAAATTTGAAAGCTCTATACAACGAAACATATGAAGATAAAAAAGAAGAATGAAAATGGGTGCCAACTAAAAAGGTATGAGAACCCTGAGCTGCAGAGGGGAGCTATAATGGTTCCCAGTGAAGAAGAACACAAAAAGAGCGATCCCAGTATAAACGATGAGACTTTGCCGATATCCCTTTTCAGACCCTTCCTTCCTTTGCCAGTCGTTCTTCAATTTGTCGTTATTAATCAGACAGAGGCGAAAAGCCGCCAGCTCATGAAAAGCACCCCAATTTTAAACAGAGACACGGAAGGTAATGTATGTCTTCTTCTAAACTGGAAGGCATTAAAAAAAAAAAAAAAAAGCGCAAAGAGATCCTCCCAAGATTTCCGCCTCCATAGCTGCCTGCCTTAAGCGGTAAAAGTGCCAGCTTTATAAATAGCCTTTTCAGCCCCAAACCTTTGAAAGAGAGGCAGAGGCAATTAATATTTTACCTGTAACAGAAACATCAACGGGGGGATATCTAATGAGACTGGACAGAATCCAGAATCAGATATTAGCGTAATGGTGAGCTAATGACATAAGGTTACGGTGTTAATTCGGCAACGCGGGCGCAATGCTCCGTTTCCAACCGCGGATCCTGAGACTGCTGTCACATTAACATACTCAACTTTTCTTCATGTACATCTGTTGCACCCGCACGAAATTTTAGCCAGTAAATTGGAGGGAGGGAGGGAAGCAGGCAGAATAACGTCGCAGAACGCCCCTGGGGTGAAATTATTTTTTGGGCTCAACGTAATACAGGCAGCGCTCGACTTAACAACCACAACTGACTCCCCAAATTGATGTTTGCTAAGCGAAACCATTTGCTAAGTGAATTTCGCCCCGTGTTACACAACCTTTCTGCCCCCCGTTGTTAAGTGGATCACTGCAGGTGATTAAGACAGTAACCTGGTTGTTAAATGAATCACGCTTCCCCCCGTTGACTTTGCTTATCATATGACCCCGGGACACGGCAACCGTCACAAGTACAAGTCAGTTGCCAGGCGTCTGAATTTTGATCACGTGACCAGGGAGATGCTGCAACGGTCGTAAGTGTGAAAACTGGTCGTAAGTCGCTTTTTTCAGTGGCTTTATAACTTGGAACGGTCACTCAATTTCCCAAAGCCCCAGAAGGCAGGATAAGAAACAAGGGATGGAAACCAATCAAGGAGAGAAGCAACCTGGAATTAAGGAGAAACTTCCTAACAGGGAGGACAATTAACCAGTGGAACAGCTTGCCACCAGACGTGAATGCCTCAACACTGGAGACTTTTAAGAAGAGACTGGACAGCCATTTGTCTGAAATGGCATAGGGTCTCCTGCTTGAGCAGGGGGTTGCACTAGAAGACCCCCCCCCAAAGGTCTCTTCCAGCTCTATTCTAATGGATAAATGAACAGTTCTAAGTCTACCTGTGTTTTGCAAATATATATATATATACTATATATATATATATATATATATATATATATATATATATATATATATATATATTCTTTTTTAAAGAATCCTTTTTTAAAAAAAAACTTTCATAGTAAGATGAATTTGCTAATTTGGAATTCCCCCTTCTATACTCACAGCAAGCACAATGCTTTGGTCACCAAGTGTGGACTTGTAAATGTGCTATGGATTGAGTGGATGTGTCATATTAGCCACATTGGAAGGTATCTTGAAAGGGTTACTGGAAATAGAAAGGCAGGAATTCACAACAGCTTCGCTGTTCTCGTAAGGAGGTAACAGATTAAGAATGAATTAATCTCTACAGTTCACAGAAGACAGTCTGCTCAGGCTGAATTCTGCCTTGCTTTCTCTGTACTTCAATTTCATTTAGCAAATCTTCCAAACTTTGCTTCCTCCATCCTGTACAAAAGGATTCATCCCACCCGATCTACCTTTTTTTTTTTTTTTTTAGGATTGTCCCTTAAAACTCTAGACCTGGGTAGAAATCCCAGCAACTAAAGCAAACGAAAAGCCCAACACAAAACAAACTCCACAAAAGAGTAAGATATCTTATCCGCTCCACAGATAATTCTGCTGCATCAACAGCCTTGCTTTTGCAGTCAGCAAAACAAATTGCAAGAAATAAAATGCTTATTGCTTGATAAAAACCATTGTTAGCTGGTGTTTTTGCTTTTAGAAGAGATGGGGAGGAGAAGGAAAGGCATTTTAACAAATTTTAAGTAAAACAAGAAGGGAATATTATCTTGAAATAGTATGCAAGGTTAGAGCCATGTATTTTTTTTTTTAAACTAAGATTAAAATATTTACTTGGGAAACCTCTGACAGTCAGAGGTTGAAAATAAAAGCACATTTGTAGAGCAAGACCTGGCTCTTTAACATTTAAAAAGAAAAAAAATGTTTTTAATTTAAAGTAATAAGAAAGGGCTACATAACTTGGGTTTTATCGTGATCCTGTAATAACTCTGATGGTCTGTGCTTGCTTCAGAGCAAAATTAAACAGGCTATACCGGTTTATGTTATAAAATTGGTCTTCATTATTGACCAATTATTTCTCTTTGGAAAACTTCCATTCAGAAATATGGGTACTTAGAAAAATTTACTAAGAGTTAGACTCTGCCATGAGATAGACAGATCCCAAAGATGCTTTTTCAAGAGGCAACTGGTCTTTCTTTGTTTTTTTCTTTGAAAACTTTTCACTTCTCATCCCAGAAGCTTCTTTAGCTCTGACTGGATGGTGGGGAATGGAAGGATTTATACTCCTTGCAGACAGCTGGTCATTTGCATTCTCTTAGAGAGTCGTTGAGGCCACTTGGAGGTTTACCTGAATCGTCAGGGTTACCTGAGTGGTGCAAATGGGTGTGGAACCTTCTCAGAACTGCTGAAAGGACTGTATTGTACACTGGAGGTAGATGACCTACAACACCGTCCTTTCTGCAGTTTCAAGAAAGTCCCACACCCATTTGTACCATTCAGGTGACCCTGAGGACACAGATAAGCCTCCAAGTGGCCTCAACGACTCTCTAAAAGGAGGCAAATGACCAGCTGTCTGCAAGGAGTATACATCCTTCCATTCCCCACCATCCACTCAGAGCTGAAGAAGCTTCTGGGATGAGAAGCGAAAGGTCTTCAAAGAAAAACAAGAAAGTCCAGTTGCCTCTTGAACAAAGGACTTTTGGGACAACCATGACCTGGATGCCTAAGAACTTCCATAGACATCAAAGCTAGTGATGACTTGCCAAAGTCAGAGAGCACCAAGGACCCCTCAGAGTCAAGATGTTAATTAGAAGCTTCACCCCTTCTGCAAACTTTGTTGTTGTTGGTTGCGAAGTTGTGTCCGACCCATCGCGACCCCATGGACAATGTCCCTCCAGGCCTTCCTGTCCTCTACCATCTTCTGGAGTCCATTTAAGCTCACGCCTACTGCTTCAGTGACTCCATCCAGCCACCTCGTTCTCTGTCGTCCCCTTCTTCGCTTGCCCTCCATCTTTCCCAGCATCAGGCCCTTCTCCAGTGAATCCTTCCTTCTCATTAGGTGGCCAAAGTCCTTGAGTCTCCACTTCAGGATCTGGCCTTCCAAAGAGCAGTCAGGGTGGATCTCCTCTAGGACTGACTGGTTTGATCACCTTGCAGTCCAAGGAACTCGCAGGAGTCTTCTCCAGCACCAGAGCAAAAAGGCCTTAATTATTTGGTGCTCAGCCTTTCTTATGGTCCAACTTTCCTCTGTAAACTACAGAAGCCAACTAAATATATGAAACATGTATTCAGCCACTTTCCAAATCTTACGATTTGGCTATTGTATTTAGAACTTCCAATATTTTTCCATCGGTCTCTAGTAAGGATTGCAAGTGAATCTTTGCTAAACACAAATAAAAGCTAAGTCAGATCCTCCACAACACACTTCTGTTCTTTGATCTTAATTTAAAAAAAAGGAGCTAACCAATTAAATGCCTTTTCTATTACCGACAAAAAATAATCCGGTTTGCAGCGGTTAGTCAAATAAACCTAGGTATTTCTTTCTGTAACACACCAATACCTCCTTGCATAATTTTCCTGTGGCACGGCTAGGAGTTACAATTAGCCGTTTTTCAAGGCTAGAGGCTTCCTGGATGAACAAATTGTCACTTGGCAAATTCCTGGAATTCTCTGTTCAGATCAATAACCTTCATATCATGGTTAATTGGCTGACTTCGTGTCCTCACCAATTCTGGCAAGCTGTGTCTGATATCCATTCACTACTTTAAAAAGAAAAAAGAAAAAAAAACCATCAGCAAGAGAATGAAAGATCAATTGCTGCCAGAACGAAGGAGTTTGATAATGAGTTATTTTGTATTTTGGATCTAACGAGCAGGTAATTTTTTTTTTTAACTACACAAAGAAAGTTCCCCAAATTGTGGAAATGAAACAATGACGGCACTCTGGAAACATTTACAAGAGCAATAAATAAAGACAGCATGAGGCCTGTCAAAGCAACTTAGCGTGCTGATTTCCTTTGTGTTCCATTTTATTAGCTAATCAATGTCATATTGCTTTTCCTGCCATCTCTTTACCCGCCATGTAATTTTGATAAGGGTGCCATCTGTATTTATAAAAGAATTATCTTAATAGCTGTCGAGCATGTACAAACACAGGTGATATTTAACTTTTCTTAGGGGATCAATTTTAAGCCAGACAAAAGGACCAATGTAAGTCAACAGAGTGGTGTTAACACAAGGCTACTCCTGTATCTTCCAAAGCGGGAAGAACTTATCTCAGCTTTGCACATACTGAAAAAAGGCAGGGGGGGGGGTGGAAAGTACTTTGATTAATTAAGATGCATTGCCACATTCATTTGTGATAGGAATAAGTTGTCTTACTCACAAACATCGAGAATGAAAAAAGAAAGGCCAAGACACTTCCAATTTGACGCGGGAGAAAACCCGAATAACCAAAGACCTACATACAAACACCCGCAAAAACCTCAGAAAACATCTATATCTATCTATATCTACATCTATATATCTATATCGAGAGAGAGAGAGAGAGAGAGAGAGAGAGAGAGAGAGAGAGAGAGAGAGAGAGAGAGATGGATAGACAGATAGATGGATATGGAGATAGAGATATAGATACATAGATAGATAGATATAGCTAGCTAGCTAGCTAGCTAGATAGATAGAGATAGATAGATGGATGGATGGATGGATGGATGGATGGATGGATGGATAGATAGATAGATAGATAGATAGATAGATAGATAGATACAGTATAAATAGATAAATATAAGATAGATACAGAGATAGATAGATAGATAGATAGATAGATAGATAGATAGAGATACAGAGATAGATAGATAGATAGATAGATACAGTATAAATAAATAGGATAGATAGATAGATAGATAGATAGATAGATAGATAGATAGATAGATAGACAGACAGACAGATGTAAATATAGACAGATATATAGATGTAGGTCTTTGGTTGTTCGGGTTTTCTCCCACGTAAAATTGGAAGTGTCTTGGCGACATTTCGACGAAGTCCCATTCGTCATCTTCAGGCTGGTGTTTTCAGCTTCGTGCTTCGAGCAGCAATGCTGCTGCTCGAAGCACGAAGCTGAAAAGACGAATGGGACTTCGTCGAAACGTCGCCAAGACACTTCTAATTTTACGTGGGAGAAAACCCAAACAACCAAAGACCTACATACAAACACCCGCGAAAACCTCAGAAAACAGATATATAGATACATATATATTGAGCCCCAAATTTCTGTTCCTAAGCAAAACAAATGTTAAATGAGTTAAATGAGTTTCTGCCTCTTTTACCACTTTTTCTGCCACAGCCACAGCCACTTCAGCTGTTGAATCGTGGGGTTTTTAAGCAAATCTGGCTTTCCCTGTTGACTTTCTCTTTGGGACGTTTACAAATAGCGATCCCATGGTCCCGGGACAACCGTCATAAATACAAGCCAGTTGCCAAGTGTTTCAATTCTGATCAGGTGACCTTGGGGATGCTGCAACAGTCTTGTGTGAAATGTTCCCCCTTTTAATCTATAGCCTTGGTATTAAAATCAAGATATTTTTTATAGATATATTTTAGCCTTTTAATTTTATAGCGGGGTGTTTGCAATTATCTTTTACCTTTTTGTGACCTTCAAAGGTCCTCCTCCACCCCCGTAACCTATGGTCTTAACATTAATAGCATGATATCTTCCTAGATATATTTTAGTGTTTTAAAATTTGTAGCATTGTGTTTGCAATTATCTTTTTACCTCTTCTAACTTTCAGTGGCGTCGCTGAAATGGGTGGTATTGTCGTTGGCTTGTATTGGATCAGATCCAGTTTGGTGTAGTGGTTAGAGCAAGAGGCTAGAAATCGAAAGACTGTGAGTTTTAGACCCGCCTGAGACCCAAGACCAGCTGGGTGACTTTGGGTCAGTCACTGTCTCTCAGCCCTAGAAGGAGGCAATGAAGAATGGCTGCAGGACTTGGGTTCAACTAGTCTAAAGAAAAGAAGAAATAGGGGTGACATGATAGCAGCATTCCAGTATTTGGGGGGTTGCCACAAAGAAAAGGGGGTCATGTTATTCTCCAAAGCACCAGAGGGAAGGACAAGAAACAATGGATGGAAACTAATCAAGGAGGGAAACAACCTGGAATGAAGGAGAAACTTCCTATCACTGAGGACAATTAACCAGTGGAACAGCTTGCCACCAGAGGTTATGGGTGCTGCATCACTGGAGGTTTTTAAGAAGAGGCTAGACAGTCACTTGTCTGAGATGATATAGGGTAGGCATGTCAAACCCATGTCGTCATGTGACGTCACGTGACGTATTGCGACTTTTGCCCCATTGCTGCAATGGGGTGGGTGCGGTTTTGTTGTGGTGCATCTGGCCCATGCGCAGGCAGTTTGACATGCCTAGTATAGGGTCTCCTGCTTCAGCAAGGGGCTGGACTAGAAGACCTCCAAGGTCCCTTCCAGCTCTGCTCTATTCTATTCTGTTCTGTTCTGTTCTGTTCTGTCCTGTCCTGTTCTATTCTATTCTATTCTATTCCATTCCATATTTTCTATTCTATTCTATTCTATTCTATTCTATTCTACTCCACTCCACTCCACTCCTCTATTCTATTCCATTCTATTCTGTTCTGTTGTTCTGTTCTGTTCTCTATTCTTTATTCTCTATTCTATACAAACTACTTCCAAAAAACCTTGCCAAGAAAACTGCAGAGTGATTGCCTCCAAAGGAACCTGGGTTCCTAAACCAGACTAGATAAAGAAATCAGGTTCCATCCTGGTTCCACGTGATCAACGCCAAGGAAGGTCAGGAAAAAAAGTCGGCACATTCTCCTTACCAAAATCCACAAAGATCTTCTCTAAGCTATTACTTGTTATCGTCCTTTAATCTTCTTTTAGCACCAGGTTTTGGCTCTTGGCCAATGGCTTCCAGTATCTCCTCGTCCTCATCAAAGAGAGATAAGCGTTCACGAACAGACAGCCGTTCCGAGTTCTGGCCGGGATGATAAGTTTTTAAGTCAGCCTTGTCAGATTTCTCTTCCGTAGCCGGCTATTCCCCATCTTATTCTTATCTCTTGTCTGTGAATCCATGACACAAATCCATTTTGGCCGTTTGGCACCAAAACTGGCTTCTCTTTAGACGCCTAGAATGGGATTTCCAGGGTTGGGAATGTCAGAAGGGCACTCACACAAAATGGAAGTCTTTGCGAGTTGTCTACAGCAGCTAGTTGTAACGTCAGGCACTGCAACTAGCTCATAACACAATGGGGGAGGGGGGAAATGATGTTTTCAAAGTGTTTGGGAGGAGGTGCTTCATAATGTGTGGGAGCAGAAAAGCAGCCCTTCTCCAAGGAAGCATAAGCCTAAACAGGATGCAGCTGCTTTAACAAGTTTGCTCATAAAAGCCTCTTCTTTTTCAGGCTTTTTCTATTGGAAGCTTGGCAAAAAAGCAAAAGCAAAAGATGGAGCTGCTTTAATGAGTTCCTGCATTCATGTACCCATAGGTTCCGAAGAGCCTTATTGTTTTTTTAACATACAGCCCTAGCACCCCAAAAATAGTGTCTCAGATCCCCCTCAGTTTATTATTAACGCCCAAAAGCTACCAAAAGCATTTTCTTTATCACACCTAAGAATGATGCAGAACCACACTTGAATGTTGCGTTGTCGTGTAAGTCCCACCATTGCTTCTGTGGATCCCGTCTTCTCCACAGTCCTGGTTTTCTTAATTTCTTTTCTTATCCATTCCCTTTCGCTGAATCACAGGGAATGCCAGTCTAATATTATGTATTTTTATTTGGAAACTTGTTTTAGTTCAGTTCAGTAAAATTGAGTCCTATGTCACATAATACTGGACCTTAAACGACAATTGTATTCTACAACACAGAATACAGAAACTAAGCACAATTTTCCATTTATATTACAATTAAGTTTCAGATATGTGCAAAATTAATTTTGGTTCAATAATTTGTAATATATTTTGGTGTTCACTCCTATCTCCCAATCTGACGGCGTTAGTTGTTTGGTTCCATATAATTATTGAGCTGCTGCCTCTTACAGCAAATTAGCAATTATCCTCGTAAACATTAAGAATGTTCCCCATATAAAACAATGATTTGTATACTGAAATGAATTAGAAATATTTGCATTGTGTGATAATTAAAATTATGCAAATATCTGTTGTATAACGTGGCGTGGCGATGAAATGTTTGCATCTTGAGCTGGCGAACCAAAACTTTCAGACAATACGGATCTCTTTTCATCCTCGCAGCAAAATTCAGAAACCCAGCCACAATTACTTGGGATAACGTTAAGGTTACACGTGAATCTAACTTGGTTAAGACTTAGTTTTTCCTGACTTTATTGTCTTCCAGGTCTAATGCACAGCCCTTGCAAAAAATATATATATTTATATATTATTATTAAATCTTAAGCACAGTGGGCTTTCTTGAGAACATCTCTCTCATTTGCGCTTCGCTGAGTTAGCCACGATGTGGTTCTTTAAAATTGGTCTCCCTTCGGAGCTCCTGTTGGCTACTTATTCATTTTTAACATCAGATCAGAGGTTCACATTCTAAGCTAGACGTAAGGAGAAATTTTTCCAACAGGGAGAACAATTAATCAACGGAATAGCTTATCTCCCGGAGTTGTGGGTATTCCAACACTGGAGGTTTTCCAAAACAGACTGGACAATCATCTGAATAGGGATGGTAAAAGACTCCTGCCTTGAGCAGAGAGTTGGACTACAAGACCTCTGAGGTCCCTATGATTCTATCTTCTGTGTTCTATCAAATGCCGGAAATGTTCATTCAGTTTTTTCGTCGGATCACATTTCACGGCACTGGAGACACCGCGACGTTTTGACAAGGTAAGTGTTGAACGTATTTAGATTTTTCTTGAGATGTTACGGATTTTTTTCCTCTTTGTCCTTCGCATCCAGATGCTTTATCATTGTCTAAGGATGTCACTTCATCCCCAGAAAGGCTGTTGTGCATATTCCTTTTGTCCAAAGACTTGGAAATCTGATGCTTTTTCTGCTGACAGGACCTGCGATAACTTCCACTCTTCCTTTTGACATCCTTCAGTTGCACCGTTCGATTTATCGTAACAATTAATAAAAAGTCTTGAAGGGTTTTTTGCCCCTTTCGCTTAACGCTGCTGCAACAACGAAGGAGCACCGTTTTATTTATTAATAAACTCCATCAGCCAAGAAACCCTACGGTATTAATCAGAAAACATTCAGGATACATTATCGGGCCAGTAAATCAGGACCACCTCTTTCTTGAAATTAATTTCTCTCAAACAAAGGAGCATTTTAAAAAAAAAAAGACGCAAATTTAACTTGGATGAGTGATCCCCTTGCCTGAGAGATACCATATTCCTTATTAATTGAGGGAAGGTGTGTTCTGATTCAGTTACAATGCATTTAAAACAAAGGATATTGCCGTCATTTTGGTTTTTTCCTAGCTGAAATTGTGACCTCAGTTATCTTCTTTACCAGTTTTAGTAGATTTTTTTTTAAAACACTGACATGGAGAGATAATTTTTTCTTTGAAGAGGTTTCGCTTCTTGTCCCAGAAGCTTCTTCAGCTTCTGACTGGATGGTAGGGAAGGGAAGGGAAGGATTTATACTCCTTGCAGACAGCTGGTCATTTGCATTTTTTAGAGAGACATTGAGACCACTTGGAGGTTTATCTGTGTCTTCAGTGGTGCTTTTTCAAGAGGCAACTGGACTTCCTTTGTTTTTCTTTGAAGACATTTCGCTGCTCATCCAAAAAGCTGCTTCAGCTTCTGACAGGATGGTGGGGAATGGAAAGATTTATACTCCTTACAGACAGCTGGTCATTTGCAGTCTTTCTGAGTCTTGAGGCCACTTGGAGTTCTGTCTGTGTCCTCGGGGTCACCTGAGCAGTGCAAATGGGCATGGAGCCTTCTTGGGACCGCTGAAAGGACTGTGTGTTCAACAATGAAGAGACACAGGGCAAAAAACATCCTGCAGAAAGCACAACTCCACAACACAGTCCTCTCCGCAGTTCCAAGAAGTTGATTGTCCTGCAGGCCAAACCCAAAGGCCAGTCAGGAAGTCATCTGAAGTCACTACTGATCTTCAGTCCCTGCGTCAGAGGAAGCAGAAGCTTTAATTTAAATATATTTCCAGATTCCACATATCAAAAGTCTACGGATAACAGCATATTACAGAAACCAATTTTCCTCCATCACATCTTCTAATTCGGTGCTGCAGCTCTGGGGACTTCCACTACGCCTGCATGAGCCCAAAAATCTAAGTAACATTACGACATCTCTTACAGGATTAATTTATACACTAATATCCCAGCTGAATACAAGATTCTGTTTGTTTGTTTGTGCAAAACACCCAGAAACGTATGTCACTCTCACCATGCAATTGTTAAAATGAAGCAGCGGAAGACAAAAGAGATGAAGAGGGGAAGAAAAGAATACAGAGGTTGACCAGGACAGTGCTGGGGAAACTCGGAGCCGTCAGCGAAGCTGAAGTCATGAAGTTGCTGTTCGTTATTATACTTCGGTGACTGACCGAGAAAACACTTTACATTAAATTCACAATTTTGAAACGCATCTGATTAATGTTCTTTGTTTCAAGGCACAGAAGCATAAACCAACAGGCGAACAAACAGATGCTGCAGGGTGTCAATGACATGAAACTGACAGCGCCTGGCCTCCTTCGTTGTCAACTCCACAGAGACACTATTTTTTTTTACCCAACATCACCACTATTAACAAATTATACCTGATGCTCAGTCTTTTTTTTTTTCCCCTTAAAACACCTGTTCTTGGATAAGGAAAACCACAGACCTCTCCCTGTGAGAACTGAAGAATTGAATTAAAAGAATGGAAACGGAAATGGGATGATCACAGAGCAAGAAGAACTGAGAGCAGGTATATAATAATAATAATAATAATAATAATAATAATAATAACAACTTCATAATAATAATAATAACTTCATAATACTAATAATAATAACAACAACAACTTCAGAAATCAAACAGACAAGCACCTGCAACATAACACCCCAGACTTAACAATTGTCGATAAGAAAGACAAAAAAGTCTGGATAGTGGACGTGGCAGTGCCTGGAGATAGCAGAATATAAGAGAAAGAACTGGAGAAGATAACAAAATACAAAGACCTACAAATAGAAATAGAAAGATTGTGGCAAAGGCAAGCAAGGGTAGTACCAATAGTAATAGGCACCTTGGGTGCAATCCCAAAACAACTGGAGCACCACTTGAACACCATTGGCATTGACAAATTCGCTATAGTCAATTGCAAAAGGCAGCCTTATTAGGAACTGCTTCCATCCTGCGACGATATCTGTAATACCATCAAACATCCACATCTGCCTATCCCAGGTCCTGGGTAAGGACTCGATAGGTAGACAAAATGCCAAATCCAGTCTGAACATCTGGCTGACTGTGCGATGATCGTCAATAATAATAATAATAATTAAAAATAATAAAAAACAACAGCAACAACATTGGAAGGGACCTTGGAGGTCATTTAGTCTAACCCCCTGCTCAGGCAGGAAACCCTATACCATTTCAGACAAATGGCTATCCATTCTCTTCTTAAACACTTCTAGTGTTGGAGCATTCACTGCTTCTGGAGGCAGGTTGTTCCACTGGTTAATTGTCTTCACTGTCAGGAAGTTTCTCCTTAGTTCTAGGCTGCTTCTCTCCTTGATCAGTTTCCATCCGTTGCTCCTTGTCCTGCCTTCGGGTACTTCGGAGAATAGCTTGACTCCCTCTTCTTTGGGGCAGCCCCTGAGATACTGGAAGACTGCTATCATGTCCCCCCTCATCCTTCTCTTCATTAAACTGGACATCCCCAATTCCAGCAACCGTTCCTTATATTTTTAGCCTCCAGCTCCCTGATCATCTTTGGTGGACCAAGGTGGGCATAGAATAGATCCCACTAAAACAAGAGGGACCGACAACAGTCCTAGGCCACTTTTTTCCATGTTGTCCTAACTTTGAACGGTCACTAAATGCACTTTTGTAAGTGGAGGACAATGTAAGCAGTTCGCATGGATACTTCAAAGAAAATGCCAAGTAAAATGCGTAAAGAGCTGGGGCAAGTTAAATCAATGCCAGTTAAGGACACGTCACAGCAAGATCAAAGATGATCTGGAAGGATTTTTAGCTGTGCCCCCCCCCGGGAGATAATTCACAGGCTCCTGGCCACACTCAGACCGAGAAAATAAAGCCATCCCCTCATTTACACCCTCTTGTAGCCCTGAGTGTGCAGGATGTCCTCAAAATGAAACACAGGTTAAATTTCATACTCAGAAATAACCATCCTTTCCCCCGCATTGATGCATTGGAATGCATGGTACAGGACGAAAACAAGGCACCAACACAAATTAAAATCATTTATAAAATAAAGAGGGAGACAAATGCATCTCTGGTGTCGCTCCGTAATAAGCCCATTTAGCCCATTGGCAGAGAGATCCAAGGTTGGGTTTTTTCCCTTTTTTTAATAATGTGGAGGAACTGGATGGTCAGACTTTAAACCAGCTCTGCTCACAGGCGTTTTTATTGTCGTTTTTGGAGTGGCTCGGTAAATTGTGCCAAGCGAAATGCTTCGCTGGATGGTTTGACTGCTTTCAGCTTGCACCTGGCATCCAGCAAACGTAAGCCAGCTTCAGACTAGGATTCTTTAGCCCTTCCTAGCAGCCCCAAAGGAGTCCTTAGGAGCTGGTTTAGAAGCTGTAAGGTGGTTTTTTAAAGCATCTTAGAGGTGAAAAAAAGAGTTCTTGAAATAATCTGTAAGGATTCTGGGCTAGATCTCTAAAGTATAGATAGATAGATAGATAGATAGATAGATAGATAGATAGATAGATGGATGGATGGATGGATGGATGGATGGATGGATGGATGGATGGATGGATGGATGGATGGATGGATGGATGGATGGATGGATGGATGGATAGGTAGGTAGGTAGGTAGGTAGGTAGGTAGGTAGGTAGGTAGGTAGGTAGGTAGGCAGGCAGGCAGGCAGGCAGGCAGGCAGGCAGGCAGACAGACAGAGAGAGATAGACAGACAGACAGACAGACAGACAGATATAGTGATAGAGATATAGAGATAGAGAGAGTAGAGATATAGATATATATAATAGATATATAAAGATAAAGAGATATAGAGAGATATAGAGATAGAAATAGAGATATAAAGATTAGATAGATAGATAGATAGATAGATAGATAGATAGATAGATAGATAGATAGATAGACAGATAGATATAGTTAGAGATAGAGATAGAGATGTGTATGTATATGTTTGTGTTTGTGTATTTCAGTGTGTGTGTGTATATGCCTTCCCAGAGTTTCTTTTCTTTTATCATGGAAGGATTTATAAGCATCAAGTGGCCTCAACAGCTTTCTAAGAGAAAGCAAATGACCAGCAATCTGCAAGGAGTATAAATCCTTCCATTTCCCCACCATCCGGTCAGAGCTGAAGAAGCTTCTAGGATGAGAAGCGAAACGTCTTCAAAGAAAAACAAGAAAGTCCAGTTGCCTCCTGAAAAAGCAGCTTTGGGACAACCATGACATTGGACGATTTCCATGAATCTGCACAGACATAGCTTTGACTATACAGCATACAGCAGGCTGTCCCTAATTCTAACTTTTTGGGTCTTTGAAGATAATCACCAACTCTTGGAACGAGACACAGTTCAAGTATCCATTCACAAGTATCCACTTTGTGACTCATAAAATTCTTACTTTCTGCAAGGAAAATCAAGCTCGCTCGAGATGAACTCTCAGACCCTGAACATCTAGTTCTAAGTGGTTTGGATTTTTTTTTTTCCTAAAGGATTAAATTTTTATAAGGGAAGAAAAAATGTAAAGGGATTTTTTTTAAAAAAAAAATTTGCTGTGACCACAAAATTGTCTGCCATTGCCGTCATCATTTCTTCTTTTCTTTCTGCTTTTGTGAGTAGAGATGATGGTCTGAAGCTGATCCCGTAGCCACAAAAACTGACTGATATACAGATTGCAAGATCCCAATTAAAAAAAAAAAAAAGGCTGGCTGGAAGTGCTTGTCTTGTTCGGTAACGAGATCTTGTTTATTTCTGAAGAAGCAATTAAATTCTAAAAATACCATACTTCTAGTACCGAAATATTTTCCACTACCAATTCCCTCCGAGATAATCTAATCTAAGGAAAGGAAGAGGCAACGTGTGGGTATTTTATAAATTCAAAATGAAAATCCAGAACAACCAAGATTGGTTTTCTAAATTTATACCGTTGCATTCGCTGGGAAACAGTTCCTATGTTCAAAAGAAAATTAAGGGGTTTTTACTCTGTCACTTCGATACCAGTCATGTCCTTTATTAAGGCATAATATTTTCAATGCTGATGAAAAGCGTAATCTGGTGAGTTGGATGTGGATCTATTGCATATTAGACTGCAGCACCATTCAGAGCAATTTAAAATGATATGGTCAAACGATTAAATCAATTAGATTCTATTTTATTCTATTGTATTTCATTCCATTCTGTTCTATTCTATTCCTATTCTTCATTCCTCTATTCTATTTTATTCTGCATTATTCTATTCTATTTTATTCTATTCTATTCTATACTATTCTATTCTTCGTTCCTCTCTTCTCTTTTCTTCTCTTCTATATTCTATTCTATTCTGTTTTCTATTCTATTCTGTCTCTTCTCTATTCTATTTTTCACTTCTCTCTTCTCTTTTCTTTTCTTCTCTTCTATATTCTATTCTCTTCTATTCTTCATTCCTCTCTTCTCCTCTCTTCTATATTCTATTCTATTCTGTTCTGTTCTGTCCTATCCTATTCTTTCTATTCTATTCTATTCTCTATTCTCTCTTCTCTATTCTATTCTATTCTTCATTCCTCTCTTCTCCTTTCTTCTCTTCTATATTCTCTTCTCTTCTATTCTATATTCTCTCTATTCTCTCTTCTCTATTCTATTCTATTCTGTTCTGTTTTATTCTTTCTATTCTATTCTATTCTCTCTTCTTTCTATTCTATTCTTCATTCTCTCTTCTATATTCTATTCTATTCTATTTTTCATTCCTCTCTTCTCTTTTCTTCTCTTCTATAGTCTATTCTCTTCTATTCTCTATTCTATCTCTTCTCTATTCTATTCTGTTCTGTTCTGTTCTATTCTGTTCTATTCTTTCTATTATATTCTATTCTCTATTCTCTCTCTTCTGTATTCTATTCTATTCTTCATTCCTCTCTTCTCCTCTCTTCTCTTCTCTTTTCTTCTATTCTATTCTATTCTATTCTATTCTCTAACTTCTTTCACCCTGTGTTAGTCTATGGTGGCCAAAAAAAAAAATCAGGAATCCGGTGGCATCTTTTCCAACTAGCAAGTTTTATAATAAGCCTTTTAATATTTTTTTAATCAGAAAAAGAATTATTAGACCTCCTGAGGTTATCTCAAAGTCCATAACTAATTATCATACTGTATGAACATTTGCAAACTTAGCTGCTGATGTTTCTTTCCAATGAAGATCATGACTGCAACTGAAAAATTTTATAATAATATCACGGGGGAATTAATATATGAAGCATATGTTCCCTGTAGGCTATATCAATTCTTTTCTGGTTTATATGTAGGTGATTTTAAAAAATACTGTCTTTCAACGTCAGCCAAGATTGGTTAGACCGTTGTCAGCTAACTAGGCAGTTCTCCAAAACTCAAAAGGTTTTATTTATTTATCTGATCCATACTCTATTTAGCAGGCTGAGAGAGTGTCGTAGGCATTTTTCTACATAATAGCTCATGAAACAGAGATGGATAAAGGACTTGGGGGGATGAACAAGTGCGGGGGGGAATCAAAACCATTTCAATTTGCACAGATGTTACAAATATTTTGGTGACTTTAGACAGAAAAACGGAAGTGGTCCCGTGATGCTATGGAGTAACAGTAATGACTCCACTGATAATGTTATATATTCTTTATTGGCAGTCTAAAACCTGCCACTCAAGCAGGCTGTCTAATCATGTGCAATTAAAAGTACTGATCCAGGAGGTTAAAAACTGACAAATTATTTGCTTAGAGAATCAAGACTACACCGTGCATATTTTAAGAAGGGGCGTTATTACTTTTACAGTTTCTGGAGGAAAACAGAAATGATTGACTATTATTCAGCCAAGAGATGAAATCCACATCCAACAGAGAATTAAGCCTTTATCCAGAGAAAAAATGCTGTGTTCTATTCACGATAAACAACTCTTAAGAGAGTCTTAATTCTCTTACAATTATGTCTATTATCATCAATAACGAATCTTAACATTTCTCTCTAGATAATCTGCACCTAGCTGATCTGAAAAGCTAAAATAGGTGATATCTTCGCTTAACCCAAGAATCGGGGTAATTCTTGGGTGACAGGCTGCAGAAAATTCCAGGTTGTTCATTTCATTATTTATTTAATATTTTAAAATATTAATATTAATACTCTCAAGCGTCCTCCTTCCATGATATATTCAAGATGGACAGTATTTAATATCTGTTATGTATATGTAGGGGTGTGGGTCTATATGTATGTTGTACATAGTATGTTTAGGTGTGTGTCAAGTATGTGTTTCACTTTGAGAGCGGGCAACTAAATTTCATTTTTGATGTGTGCCGTTGTGCCCACAGTAAAAAAAAAAAATGACAGTAAAGGGTATCTTATCTTATCTTATCTCAGTGGTTCTCAACCTGTGGGTCGGGACCCCATTTGGGGTCGAATGACCATTTCACGGGGGTCACCAAACAATGCAGTCCGACATTTTTTTCCCCTTTTCCTTAGCTGTGCTACTCCCTTTTATTCTGTTGGCTTTTGAAAGCCAATAGAATAGGCTCTCTTGAATAGAGTCTAATTCTATTGGCTTTCAAAAGCCAATAGGAATTGTCCAGGCTGTCTCTGCCCTGCTGAGCCCGCCAAAAGTCCCATTCTGCAAACAGTGCTGCACCAGTTGAGTAGTCCTCAACTTACGACCGGTTGAGTAGTCCTCTACTTACGACCGGTTGGGGGTCGCAGCATTAAAAAGCTTGAGAGCCACTGTCTTATCTCATCGTATCTTATCTTACCTTACCTTACCTTACCCTTGCCTTATCCTGCCTTATCTTATCTTGTCTTGTCTTGTCTTACCTCATCTCATCCTATCCTATCCTATCCTATCCTATCCTATCCTATCCTATCCTATCCAATCCAATCTTACCTTATTTTTAATATTTTTTTTTTAAAAAAAGAATTGGAAAAAGCAAGGTCTGGATGGATCGATGAGGAGCTGTTCAAGGAGCTGAAAAAAATTATCCACAGATCCAAAAGGTCAGTGAGATGGAAAGAAAAAAAGGAGGGAAACGGACAAAACAATTTTATCTAGAGTTACTTATAGCAATCCTTTTTTTACACATTATCTTTCTTTTCAGACCGGGAAAAGCGAATACAAGGTAATCCTCCATTTGCAACAGATCGCTTCGTCACCATTCAAAGTTACAGCAGCATGGGAAAATTTATTTATTTATTTATTTATTTATTTATGAGACTTATATACCGCTTTAAGTGCAAGCACTCTCTAAGCGGTGTACACCAGTAAGCAATGTGTATATATATATATATATATATATATATATATATATATATATATATTTACATTGCCCCCAACAATCTGGGTCCTCATTTTACCTACCTCGGAAGGATGGAAGGTGGAGTCAACCTTGAACCGGTGAGATTTGAACCGCTGACCTGATGAACACATTCAGCTAAAGTGGCCTGCAGTACTGCACTCTACCTGCTGCGCCACCTCGGCTCTTTAGTGATTTATCACCGTTTTTCACGCCTACTACCGCGGCAGCCTCCCCCATGGTCACGTGATCAAAATTCAGACCTTCGGCAACTGACTCATATTTATGACGGGCGCAGTATCCCGGGGAGGTGTCACATGATCCCCTTTTGTGACATTTCGACCAGTGAAGTCAAGGGGGGAAGACGGGTTCACTTAACAACAAATTTTGAGCCCAAACTTTCTGTTGCTCAATAGGGTAGTTGTTAAGTGAGTTTTTCCTCCTTCCTTGGCAGACTTCCAGTATCTCAGGGGCTGCCCCAAAGAAGAGGGAGTCAAGCTATTCTCCAAAGCGCCTGAAGGCAGGACAAGAAGCAATGGGTAGAAACTAATCAAGGAGAGAAGCAACCTAGAACTAAGGAGAAACTTCCTGACAGTTAGAACAATTAACCAGTGGAACAGAAGTTGCCCTCAGAAGTTGTGGGTGCTTCATCATTGGAGGCTTTCAAGAAGAGACTGGACAGCCACTTGTCTGAAATAGTACAGGGTCTCTTGTCTGAGCAGGGGGTTGGACTAGATGACCTCCAAGGTCCCTTCCAACTCTAAGTTACTTATGTTCAGGTTTTAGACTATGATTTCCTAAGTAACCGGTCTGAATACATTGCTGATTTTTTAAAAAAAAAAAAAAAAGAGAGAGAGAGAGAAGAATCAAAAGACATTAGAATATAACATGGAATGGAAGCCATTAAGTCTGAAAATGACAGCTAGAGTGATGTTTAAAAAACAAACTATTACCATTAGGCCATCACCTTATCATCCTTCAAAACAGAGGCAAAAAAGAATCTCAGATTTCAAAACTAAAGACCAATCAAAATTGCATTATGCTATCTGCCCAGACATAAATGGAAAATAAATACTGTTAACTGTCACTTTCTATTAGGTAACAGAAATCCAATTACCTTTCAAACAAGCCATTGTGTCAACAGACTCAAAAAAAAAAAAAAAATCAGATGCACAAATGATAGGCTGAGTCTCCAGCTCTTCAGTAAGAAGTAAAATTGAGGGTAATCGAAAGAAAGAAAGAAAGAAAGAAAGAAAGAAAGAAAGAAAGAAAGAAAGAAAGAAAGAAAGAAAGAAGGAGAGGGAAGGGAGGAAGAAACAAAGAGAGAGAAGAAAAGAAAGAGAGGGAGAGAAAGAAAGATAGAAAGAGGGAGGAAGGAAGGAAGAAAAAGAAAGAAAGAAAAGAAAGCAAGGGGAAAGAAGAAAGGAGGGGAGAGAAAAAAAGAGAGAGAGAGGGAGGGAGGGAGGAAGGAAGAAGAGGGAAAGGAAGAAGAAACAAGGGGAGAGAAGAAAAGAAAGAGAGGGAGAGAAAGAAAGAAAGAAAGAAAGAAAGGAAGGAAGGAAGGAAGGAAGGAAGGAAGGAAGGAAGGAAGGAAGGAAGGAGCTTGTTTTAACCCCATCCCAACAAAAGAAAGAAAAAAAGAAAGGAAAGGAAAGGAAAGGAAAGGAAGGAAAGAAAGAAAGAAAGAAAGAAAGAAAGAAAGAAAGAAAGAAAGAAAGAAAGAAAGAAAGAAAGAAAGAAAGACAGAAATCAAAATTATCCACATAGGCTAAGTAGTTTCAGAGAGATGGTTTTTAATTAGACTCTGAAGCGAAAAACCTCTTCTCTCTGAACACTGACCTCCAAGGTGAGATCCACACACACACGCACAACCCTTTTGAGACCTTCCCAAAGTCTTTGAAGAAATAGCCAGGCCAATTAGCCTGGAGTCCCAATTGCGGGGTGGAAACTTGGGGAGTTGACCAATGAAGACATCCCGTCTCCTTTCTGTGTGCATTTTGCTCCCCCATCCTTCCATCCTGGTTAATTTTAACTGAATTTTAAATGTATTGTTTTCAGGTTTTATGATGCATTTTGATTGAAATATGAGTTGTAAGGAGTGCCTCTGGCGAGATGGGCGGCGTACACGTTTAATAAGTAAATGAATAAATTAAATTAAGGTTGCTTCTTCCTTGCAACACTGAAGTTGGGTTGGCCCACCAGGATGGGACTGCCATCGGATCTCAAACCTCCTGGCAAGGTTACTTTGAAAATAACATGGGGTTCTTTGTGATCGCGTGACTAGGAGAAGAAATATTTAAACAGTTTCCTATGTCTTGTTGGCCCGGATGACAAAAAACATCCAGAAGAAATGAAACGAGAACTTGTGGCCGTTATCTTGAGAGAGACGACACTCCTGTAGACTTGGGCTATGTTGTTGCCATCGCTGTTCAAAATGTGAGGAGGACTTTGTGCGGCCTGGAGGGATGGTGAAGAAATTAAAATCCACGCCGAGCAGCATGGAGGCTGCTAAAATAATACCTTATTAGAGTCACAGCAGGCTTGAATTCTCCAGAACAAAAATAGCAAGTCAAGCTGTATGATTAAATAAGGGGGGGGGGGAGAAAAAATGAACATGAGTTTATTCGGGCCAACAAACTGACCTTTGCAAAAACAAGAAAAGCGGCTTTATTTGACGCTAACCAGAAGAAACAAACTGGCTTTCAGCGAAAGAAAAAAAAAACAAGCTGGGATGACCGAGTCCAAAATCTCCAAGGGAAAACGTTACCATGAATCTATTGTGACCGCCAAGAGCTTCTTTAATTAAACTTGAGTCTCTACAGGGCCGAATGTCTGACAATCAGGCCACAACACAATCAACAAGGCACGGAGAACAAAGAGGCAACAGAGAGAAACCCAGAAATGTTCGTGAAAGGGACCACCAGTTCTTTTCTGAGCATCCTCAGGGTGACCTGGACAGGATCAAGACATCCTTGAGCAGCTTCATCTCCCTCTCTCTTTTTCAAAGATGGCTCTTCCTGGGTTTATTCCTGGAGGCATCACACTGGGCTTCTGTTCCCGACAACGTCAGTCCACCCACAACTTCTAAAAGCGTTGGTTCCATCGGTTGATTGTTCTCGCTGTTAGGAAATGTCTCTGGAGTTCTAGGTTGCTTCGCTCCTCGGTTAGTTTCCATCTGTTGCTTCTCGTGTTGCTTGGACAATAGTTTGACGGCCTCATCTTTGGGGCAACTCCCTCAAATATTGGACCTCTTCTAAATCTTCCAAGTGGAAAATGCTACAATAAGAGATAACGCCCTCCCACTTAACTTCAGATAGAGAGGCTGCTTTATCTTAACGCAGTCCAAAGGATTGTGTTCAACAGTGAAGGGACACAAGGCAGAAAACATCCTGCAGAAAGCACAGCTCCACAACATGGTCCCCTCAGCAGTACCAAGAAGGCTCCACACCCATTTGCACCACTCAGGTGACCCTGAGGACACAGGCAAACCTCCAAGTGGCCTCAACGGCTCTTTAAAAAATGCAAATGACCAACAGTCTGCAAGGAGTATAAATCCTTCCACTCCCCACCCTCCGGTCAAAGCTGAAGAAGCTTCTGGGATGAGAAGTGAAATGTCTTCAAAGAAAAACAAGAAAGTCCAGTTGCCTCCTGAAAAAAGCATCTATGGGACAACCCTGACCTGGATGATGGAGAATCCCCACAGACACTGTCACCGTTAGGAAATTTCTCCTTATTTCTAGGCTGAATCTCTCCTTGGTTAGTTTCCATCCATTGTTTCTCGTGTTGCGTTTTGGTGTTTTGGAAAATAGTTTGACCCCCCTCAAATATTGGAACCCAAAACATTCACAGATTCACAGAACTCCTGCTTGTGAAGGCATTTTAACTGTGGTTCGTATATCCCCACCCACCATGCCTGTTGAGATTCTCACCTCGTTTGATAAAAGGGCACGGAGGGAATCAGGCAAAGACGAGTGCACATGCACACGCTCCGTTGTGAACAACAAGAGCCTCAGGGACACAAGCCAATCATCAAGTAATGAGAAGGTGGAGCAGGATTTCCTAGGGCAAGTTAATCTCTAATTGCTTTCTACACCACTGATGTCCCAAGTCCACGCAGCCTTAGGTGTTCTAAAAGGCAGAAAGGAAAAATATCTACTTGATAGGAAGATCGCTATGTTCTAAGGCAGCGGTTCTCAACCTATGGGTCGCGACCCCATTTGGGGTCGGTCGACCATTTCACGGGGGTCGCCAAGCAAGGCTGTCCACCATTTTTTCCCCCTTTTCCGGTGGGTGCCTTACCACTCTTGGGCTGGGCCAGCTGGTGGCCCAGCCGGTGGTCGGCCTGCTCCATCTCTGCCGCTTGCCAGCTACACCTCGGCCGGCGCAGAGGGCGGCACCATGCATGCGTGGCATTCCCGGGCAGGGAAAGTCCTCGACTTACGACCGGCTGGGTAGTCCTCGACTTACGACCGGTTTAGTCCTCAACTTACGACCGGTTTAGTCCTCAACTTACGACCGGTTTAGTCCTCGACTTACGACCGGTTGGGGGTTGCGGCATTAAAAAGGTTGAGAACCACTGTTCTAAGGATAAATGTGAACAAAACATTGCGGCATGTGCCCCCAACTTCTTGTTTTACCAGCCACTTTTACAACAAGAAAGCTAGTTTTTTTAAAAAAACAATAAAGGATCAAATCAACAGTTGGAGAACACCAGTCACAAGGGAATTAGTGTAGGATAAATGGAGCAGCTTAGAATTAGGCTAAACAAATTTTTTTAAAACCTACCGAATTTTTTCTTCCTGGAATTTTTTGGGCAGCAACAACTGGGCTGCCGATTATAAGATACCAAAAACTACTCCCCTCGCTTGGCTGCTGGTGTTTAATATTCCTGCCAATACATCGATGTCTCCCCACAAAATTCTCATGAAATGGGTCAACTCTCAGCCTGCAAATTTGTTCTTTTATCGACATAAAGGAACACTTTGGACAGGTTGATTCCAGGTGATCAAGATTCAGTTTGTGGTTCAAAACCCAACAATCGACAACCTGCGTTTTAGATGTGATTACTGTGGTATCTATATTATTGTATTTACATATTCAGATATTTTGCGCATTGTTATTGGTTTCTTCGATATAAAAGTGAAACAGATGAAAATACTTTGATTGGGAATTCTTACGATCGGTTTCTTTCCTTTCCGGAGTTACGCTAACCACAATCGTATATTTTGTAATTTAGTATTTTAATTTACTAAAATTACTAAAAAAATTAAAAAGTATATATAGGACAAGCTCAGCCCCTGTGTTTTGTAAGCCACAGTTCAGGGCAAAGAACGTTCAACCTAGCCAACTATAGTTTAATCAAGTGATGTATTTACAGTGATGTAAATGGTATATATTTACTGCAAATTACTTAAATGCCTATAAATGAATATGAAATCAGTTTCGTGGACTAAAACACATAATTTTTAAAAAAAATGCAGAAAGGGGAACTGAACAGCCATCAGAATGAACAGACCAGGTCAAGGAATGATTTAAGCAAATAAACCCAGATCAGATAATAATAATAATAATAATGATGATGATGATGCACCACTTGAACACCATTGGCATTGACAAATTCGCTATTAGTCAATTGCAAAAGGCCGCCTTACTAGGAACTGCTTCCATCCTGCGACGATATCTGTAATACCATCAAACATCCACATCTGCCTATCCCAGGTCCTGGGTAAGGACTCGATAGGTAGACAAAATGCCAAATCCAGCCTGAACATCTGGCTGACTGTGCGATGATCCACAACAACAACAACAACAACAATAACAATAAAGTTCAAAGGGACCTTGGAGGTCATCTAGTCCAACCCCCTGCTCAGGCAGGAAACCCTATACCATTTCAGACAAATGGCTGTCCAGTCTCTTCTTAAAAACTTCCAGTGTTGGAGCATTCAACACAACTTATTGACAATGTAATCAGAGCTGATCATTCCTCCTCATTCTTTCTATAATTAAATAAACTATCATTAAAATACCCATACATAGATGACAGTGGCTGGATGACAATTGGGGAATGCTTGGATGCAACACCACCAGTAAATCAACAGGGTATGGTGTGGACCTAGATGGCAACACTGGGGACGGGGGGGGGGGAGGCAAAAGAAATATTCATCCCAAGGAAACATGATATATCCATCCAGTTGAACTTGATTTATTGCATGTCATTTGATTACCAAAATTTGTGCATCTCGCGATTCCGCCACCTTGAGCAAACCTTCATTTGAAAATCATAGTGGGTATCCCCAAAGTGCTTTTTTTTTCCAAAAGGCAACTGGACTTTGTTTTTTCCTAGAAGACATTTCGCTTCTCATCCAAGAAGCTTCTTCAGCTCTTCAAGAAGCTTCTTCAGCTCCAAAAGCACTTTGGGGACAACTGTGAGAACCTCCATAGACATTAACAGGGGTAATTTCCAGTTTTGCTTGCACCCAGCACCCTCCCAGTCAAGCCCTATATCCAGATCAGAGCAAGGACCACATCACCCAGTTCAGCCATTAAAAAAAAAGCTACCGTATATGCCGGCATATAAGGTGACTTCCGCAAGCATTAAAATTGGCGCCAAAGTCGGGAGTCGTCTTATACGCCGAGTCGTCTTATACGCCGGAAATACTGGTAGTTTCTGGCGTATAAGACGACGTTCTAGGAATGCAACTTGGCACCAAAGACGGGGGTCGTCTTATACGCCGGGTCACCTTATACGCCACCATATACGGTAGATGTTTAGTTATTAAACATCTGCAAACATCAAACCCACTTAACCACCCAGACTGTAATGCAATACGACAGGATGCTTTTGATCGTCCTTCTATAGAGAGTGGTAAGGACAGGGGTAGGAAGATGTGCTTTTCGCCTGGCATTTTTTGCATCGTATGAGAAAAGCACATCTTCCTTCCTCTGTCCTTACCACTTTTACAGAGGGACGATCGAGAGCATCCTGTCATACAGCATCACAGTCTGGTTTGGAAGCATCACTGCTTCAGACAGGAAGGCGGTGCAGAGAATGGTGAGGACGGCAGAAAAGATTATTGGCAGTTATCTCCCTTCCATCCAGGACATGGCATATAAGCGATGCTTGAATAAGGTCCGCAGGATTGTCTGGGACACTACACATCCTCTTCACAACCTGTTTTCCTTGTTACCTTCTGGGAGGGGGGCTCCGTGGTATGCGAAGCAGAACATCCAGATTCAGTCCCAGTTTTGTCCCATACAGTATTAACCTTGTAAACTCTCAAGCTTCCTTTTTCCACTATGTATTCAAGATGGACATTGATTAATATTTATATGTACTTATATGTAAGGGGTGTAGGCAATGGTGGGATTCAGATATGTGAACAACCGGTTCTCTGTGTGGATGCCGCTTCCGGAGCTCCGTTCTGGGCCTGGGCAACAAAAAATTAACTACCGGTTCTGCCAAAGTGGTGTGAACTGGCTGAATCCCACCACTGGGTGTAGGTATATATATTTGTCTTATGTAGCTTGTTTATCTGTGTGTTGTGTATGTCTACACTTTTGAGAGCACACAACAGAATTTCATTTTTAATGTGTGCCAATGTGCCCACAGTAAAAATATGACAACAAAGGTTATCTTATCTTATCTTACCTTACTAGCAAAATGAGGCCAGAATAAGGAGAAACAACAGGAAACAGTTAAAAGAGGTCAAGGATTTAATAACAATGGCCTACATTATCCACAGCCATGTCTACATCTACACTTCAATAGCCCAGAAGTTTCCAGAGCCATTAAAAATAATACTGAGTAAATTTCACCTGGAAAGTCGCCCTTGGTGATTCCAGCTTTCACCCTTTAATGTGCGTATCAGCGGCAGAACAGAGATTCAAAGTAGGACACTGAACGATTTCTATTCTGCACCATTAAAGAAGCACTTTGGTGAACTGGCATGATATACCGGTCATTATCATTTTATAGTCAATACCGATTTGATTGCAGCAATTTTGGGAATTTGTACTTTTTTTTTTTTTTTGCAGCACGCAACTCAATCCTTACGCCTTGCTATTCTAAAAAAATATTCAGCGTTCTGTTCTTTTTAGAGATTTGCACAATAGATTTCCTGGGATCTCTTGAAATCTAAGCTTTGCCCACAGGCCGTTTTTCCAGATTTATCAATAACGACGATCACTTAAGTTTTAACCGAGGCGCCATTCGATTGTTAATAGAGACAGTGATTAAACCCAGCATATGAGATTCCAAGAGCAATTATGGCTGCAAATATTTTTATTATTATTAAATGGCTATTAAATTGAGTAATAAAGCTTGAGGTACCAAAATCATTATCTTCTCTTTTAAAGGGCGATGAAGTGAGCATTAGGTTTTCTGAATAGCAATAATAATAAAAATACTTTCTTTTTTTTTTTTTTCCAAAAAGCTAAGTTACAAAGTCAGTATCGTAAGAGTCTCTCTATATATAACGCCTGGGGTGAGAACTAGTTTTTTAAAAAAACAATCTTCTAAAGTTTAGAGCCCGTACATTTCCACGGGGGGGCTGGATTTTTCTTCCTAACTTCTTTCTAAGAATGATTTTAGAACGATCTCCCAAGATTTTCATACTGGCTGACTAAATACCGCTGTAAAGATTAAATAAGTTAGCTTAAAAAATGAAAAAGAAAGAAAGAAAGAAAGAAAGAAAGAAAGAAAGAAAGAAAGAAAGAAAGAAAGAAAGAAAGAAAGAAAGAAAAACATTTGCTGCTAGAAAAACCTTGGGATCAGGGACAGGGAAACCTGTTCTGGGAAGGTGGGGTGCAATTAAAGGCTTTAATTAAAAGTGTCACTGATAACATTAAATGAATATATCCCATCCTCTAGTTCACATGTTCCTCACCGTCTTTAACTAGAGGATGAGAATCTCCAAATCCAGTTTTGGTATTTCCCCTCTCCTTTTATCCTAACACACGCCTTCCTTCATCTTCCTCCATCTTCACCCATCGAGGCCAAAACGAAGATGGCCATATACAATAAATGCCTAGTCAGACTCAGATGCTGCATTTGATCACACAAGTTTGCACTTGTGGATCTGAAAAGCAGACCCTGCAGGAAAAATGCTAGGGAGGAAGAGGGGGGAGGGGATGAGGATGAGGAGGAGGAGGAGGAGGAGAAGGAGAAGGAGGAGGAGAAGAAGAAGGAGAAGGAGAAGGAGAAGAAGGAGAAGAAGAAGAAGGAGAAGAAGAGGAGGAAGGCAGGACAAGAAGCAACGGATGGAAACTCACCAAAGAGAGAAGCAACCTAGAACTAAGGAGAAATTTCCTGACAGTGAGGACAATTAACCAGTGGAACAACCGGCCTCTAGAGGTTGTGGCTGCTCCAACACTGGAAGTCTTTAAGAAGAGACTGGACAGCCATTTGTCCAAAATAGTATAGGGTTTCCTACCTGAGCAGGGGGTTGGACTAGATGATCTCCAAGGTCCCTTCCAATTTATGATGAGGATGAGGATGAGCATGAGGATGAGCATGAGCATGAAGAAGAAGAAGAAGAAGAAGAAGAAGAAGAAGAAGAAGAAGAAGAAGAAGAAGAAGAAAAGAAGAAGAAGAAGAAGAAGAAGAAGAAGAAGAAGAAGAAGAAGAAGAAGAAGAAGAAGAAGAAGAAGAAGAAGAAGAAGAAGAAGAAGAAGAAGAAGAAGAAGAAGGAAGAAGAAGAAGAAGAAGAAGAAGAAGAAGAAGAAGAAGAAGAAGAAGAAGAAGAAGAAGAAGACGAAGAAGAAGAAGAAGAAGAAGAAGAAGAAGAAGAAGAAGAAGAAGAAGAAGAAGAAGAAGAAGAAGAAGAAGAAGAAGAAGAAGAAGAAGAAGAAGAAGAAGAAGAAGAAGAAGAAGAAGAAGAAGAAGAAGAAGAAGAAGAAGAAGAAGAAGAAGAAGAAGAAGAAGAAGAAGAAGAAGAAGAAGAAGAAGAAGAAGAAGAAGAAGAGGGGGGAGGAGGAGGGGGAGGAGGAGGAGGAGGAGAAGGAGGGGAGGAGGAGGAGGAGGAATATGTATTTTAATAAAAGCAACAATGCAAGAAAATTGGATCTGGATCTCCAGTTCCACCTGAACACAATTTCATGGAAAGGATCATAAAGAGAAAAGAAAGCCTCAACCGAAAAACTCGAAGAGGTGTATACCCTTTTAGATTTTTCTTTTCCAGATTTTAGGATTCACAGCAGGTAATAAATTGCAAAGCGGAGCCATTTCACTTCTAACTTAACACACCGAATGATCAAAACGATAACGGCCATTGAGAGGAGAAGGCGAAAATCGAGGAGGAAAACTTGCAATAATGAATAACACAATCAGGAGGCACCTTTGGGAGAAACGAACCTCGCGTCTGTATTTTGGCACAGTGGGAGACTTCCACCTTGCCATCTCCCAGTCCTGGATTGAAGGAGTTGGGTCTGTGTGGACTTCCAAGTGTCTGAATAGGACCACGGTTGGGAATAGACTGGACCTGGACACTATGAGTGAGTAAGTGAATAAACACTTTTTTAGTGTGTTTTCTTACGATTTATGCAGCTACCCATCTCTCGTGCAAGAAACTCCGGGCGGCTTGCAAAACTCAAACAAGCAAATCATCCCTCTAGAGCAGTGTTTCCCAAACTTGATAATTTTAAGGCATGAGGACTTCAACTCCCAGAATTCCACAGCCAGCAACGCTGGCTGTGGAATTCCGGGAGTTGTAGTCCACATGCCTTAAAATTGTCAAGTTTGGGAAACACTGCTCTAGACCAGGGGTCTTCAAACGTGGCCCTTTTAGGACTTGTGGACTTCAACTCCCAGAATTCAACGCTGGCTGAGGAATTCTGGGAGTTGAACTCCACAAGTCCTAAAAGGGCCACGTTTGAAGACCCCTGCCGTAGATAAACCCACGGCAACCTGCGATCAAACAGATTTAAGATGCAGATTAGTTTCAGATAATTTGGGGGTTGGGGCGCCTTACTTTATTGGCAACTGATTTTAATGAGTAGTTGAACTCTCATTTCTTTTGCCAATTCCACAGTAAGTCAGTCAGTCCACAGTTCGTTGTTGTGATCACGGGAAAGCATACGTAGGTGTAAATAAATCTCTCTACAACAGTGTTTCTCAACCTTGACAATTTTAAGGCATGTGGACTTCAACTCCCAGAATTCCACAGCCAGCATGGCTGTGGAATTCTGGGAGTTGAAGTCCACATGCCTTAAAATTGTCAAGGTTGAGAAACACTGCTCTACAAGAATTCTGCCTTTTGATCAGGGATATGGGATTTTATTTTATTAACAACAAGATTCCATGTCTTTCAAAAATGAAAACTCCTTCAGGACACAGGAAAAATCATTGATAAATGTTTATTGTAATGCTGCATACCGTGTTTCATTTCCCCCCCCCCCCAAAGAAAACTGCGTGGAGCATCTACAAAAGATGATGTAGCTACAACTGCTGAAAATTAGATTCTACTAAACGGATCCTTGGATCAAAGCTTCCTTTCAGTCACATAATTTCTGCGGAGAAACTTGAATTCCCCCCCAAAGTCTCAAAACTTATAACTCTCTCTCTCTCTCTCTCTCTGCTTTCTATTTGCTGAACGAGGTTAGTTCAATCTTGAAAGCAAACAGTTCTGCTAAAACTCCATTTTGTATCAATATTTGGAAAGATCTGGTAGTGATTCATTCTTCACGAATTGCAAGGGGCATTTAATTCAACCTCGGGTAAGCGCCCGTGATTAATATTAAACAAGACATTCTGCTGTCATCATGATAATAAGGATGATTTGGCTATTATTTTAAAAAGGTGTTACTAAATATTAAGCGGTACTCAAACATAAATCATCTGGCTTGGACTAGATTTAAGGGGGAAGGGACTTTTAATTTAAATCCAGGAGAACCGGGCACTTCATGAATCACCACCAAATGAACATCGCAGGGAGAAACTCAAAAGTGGAGGACGCACCAGTTTATCATAAACCATGCAAATATTTATCCCGTTATTTAACGTCTTCCCAGCAGGACTGTCCTTAACATATGTTATCCTTAATTAGAGAACATCAGCGCCATGCTATATGTGAAAATAATTAATGCAAATTATCTTTCCTTCCCTTGCCTCGCCTCAACTTGAACTAATGTCAGCAACAAACAGAGAAAGGATCTCTCTGTGTAACCAACCAGACACGAACCCTTTTTCAGGAAGTCCCCAACTTACAACGCTTCGTTTAGTGACCATTCGGTTACAACAGCACTGGACAAAGGGGCCGTTTTTCACACTTACCACCGTTGCAGCATCCCCAAGGTCACGTGATCAAAATTCAGCTGCTTGGCAACTGACTAGTACTTATGACGGTTGCAGTGTCCGGGGGGGTGTCACGTGATCCCTTTTTGCGACCGTCTGACAAGCAAAGTCAACATGGGGAAGCCGAATTCGCCAAACAACCGTGTTACTGACTTAAGAACGGCAGTGATTCACTTAACAACCGTGGCGAGAAAGGTCGCAAAATGGGACAAAATTCACTTAAATGTCTCGCTTAGCCACATTCCAGGTTCAATTTTAATCATAAGTCAAGGACTATCTGTATAAAGTACATTTTTAAAAAAGATTTCAGCCCCAGGAGAGGTCGATATTATTTCAAATGCTTGTTCCTTATATAATCAGAGTTTACCTCATGATTAAAAACCTGACATGGCTAAACATTTTCTTACAAGATTAAGCCTTCGACTAGAGAAATCTTCAAAGGACAGCTCTCCCAATTAACCCTCCCTGATAAAGGGGTTGTAATAATGCAGCATACAAGTAGAACAATGCTGATTTTAATGTTCAGTTTGTTGTGTTGGCTTGACTCGGAGGCCAGTGTGCAATTTCCAAAGGGCTGGAATCCTACACTGCCTGTCTGAACGTATCGGCCTTCACTGAAATTCAAATTACTATTATAAATACAGGCATTCAAATGGCCATGAAACAGTTTTCGTAGCTGTTATTTCGTACAGCACTTCTCTTTCAGTTGCTACACATTTTTTTTCTCCTTTATGAAGGAAAAACACACTTCTACACGTCAAGCGCGGCTCTTAAATCTTTCCACTTTCAAAGATCTGCAACAAGATGATTCTGACATAGATAGATGTTGGAAAAGTAAGCAAAAGTCAGGTATTTATTATCATCTATGGTGGACATGCGTTAAAGCAAAGAAGTACTGGACAAAAATACATACTTGGCTAGAAAAGATGTTGAGAAAACATGTAGATTTTAAACCTGAACTTTTTTTTAATTAGGTATTATGCCAGAAAAGATTGATAAACAAAGCATATACTTGATTTTACATGTGATAACACAGGCAAGAATCATATTCATATAGTATTGGAAAAAGGAAGAATTACTGTTAGAGGCAGAAATAATTAAAACAATGCTAGAATGTGTGGAAATGGACAGACTTACTCTGAAGTTGAAAGAAAAAGAAGAAACAGAATACTTTCAAACTTGGGACTTATTTTACCATTGGCTGGAAAAAAGAATAAAGGATTAGGAATTAAATTTGTATTAATGAATGATAAACTCAGAAAACACGTTTGTTGAATAAGTACTATTGAACTGTATGGAAAAAATTAATAAAAATTTTACAAAAAAAAGTAAGATGATTCTGACATCATAATCGGGAGAAGATTCTGCTTGAGCTAAAAGAGTTAAGTGAAATTTCAACCTGTATTTTACCAGGAAAGATAGATAGGGCAGCCTAGAAAAGTCAGTGCTCTCCTAACCATACCCAAGCACTCCGAGTTTGTTGGCGATGTCCATTTTGCTCTATGAGTTCATGGTGACCTAACCTTAACCCTAAGTGGAATTTTCCTCCAATGGGATTTTCCCATGTATTTTACCAGGAAAGATAGATAGGGCAGCCTAGAAAAGTCAGTGTCCTCCCAAACATACCCAAGCACCCTGAGTTTGTTGGCGATGTCCATTTTGCTCTATGAGTTCATGGTGACCTAACCCTAACCCTAAGTGGAATTTTCCTCCAATGGGATTTTCCCATGTATTTTACCAGGAACGATAGATAGGGCAGGCTAGAAAAGTCAGTGCCCTCCTAACCATACCCAAGCACCCTGAATTTGTTGGCGGTGTCCATTTTGCTCTACGAGTTCATGGTGACCTAACCTTAGGGTTACTAAGTGGAATTTTCCTCCAATGGGATTTTCCCATGTAGTTTACCAGGAAAGATAGATAGGGCAGCCTAGAAAAGTCAGTGCCCTCCTAACCATACCCAAGCACCCTGAATTTGTTGGCGGTGTCCATTTTGCTCTACGAGTTCATGGTGACCTAACCCTAACCCTAAGTGGAATTTTCCTCCAATGGGATTTTCCCATGTATTTTACCAGGAACGATAGATAGGGCAGGCTAGAAAAGTCAGTGCCCTCCTAACCATACCCAAGCACCCTGAATTTGTTGGCGGTGTCCATTTTGCTCTACGAGTTCATGGTGACCTAACCCTAACCCTAAGTGGAATTTTCCTCCAATGGGATTTTCCCATGTATTTTACCAGGAAACATAGATAGGGCAGCCTAGAAAAGTCAGTGCCCTTCTAACCATACCCAAGCACCCCGAATTTGTTGGCGATGTCCATTTTGCTCTCCGAGTTCATGGTGATCTAACCCTAACCCTAAGTGGAATTTTCCCCCAATGGGATTTTCCCATGTATTGTACCAGGAAACATAGATAGGCCAGCCTAGAAAAGTCAGTGCCTTCCTAACCATACCCAAGCACCCCGAATTTGTTGGCGATGTCCATTTTGCTCTCCGAGTTCAGAACTCTTAGAAATTGTAAATATTCACAGTGTTAGTTGGGCTGAATAAAATCCAATCCTCATAAAATCGAACATTCTGCTTCCAGCTTTGATCAGCCAAATTTTTCTAGGAATCATGAAAGATAGAAATATGGTGGTCTTCTTATCAACCTAGCTAATCATTGGATCTGATAGAAATTGAACCTCGCATTAATCTCAGTTCCTCTCTACATAAAAAGATTGATAACGGAGGGCTATCAAAAAAACCCACAACTTTATTTAAATCAAAGGAAACCATACATCCTCCAGAGAATTTAATCTCCAGGCCACTGTACTAAGCAACTGAAAAATAAGCAGGGATACTACTTGGGGCACCATTGCCTTGAACTCCTGCTAAGCAGGAGATGTGGTTATTGGAAAGATTTGAGGATGTGTCAGCAACTGAACAGCATCGAAGTCACAAAACTCTAAAACACAATGTGATTTCCATCAGCTTCGGGGCAAAGATCGTTAGCAATTGATTTAATCCTTGCCCATTTCCCAAAGCAATCTGTTCAGTTTCCTGTTAGATTTTCCTCCATGTGTTTTCAGAGGATTACCCATCTGATTTAATCGATGTGGAGCTGCTGGCATAGTACAATAACAGAGTAGCAGAGCTGGAAGGGACCTTGGACGTCATCTAGTCCAACCCCCTCCTCAGGCAGGAAACCCTATAGCATTTCAGATAAATGGCTGTCCAGTCTCTTCTTAAAAACTTCCAGTGTTGGAGCATTCACAACTTCTGGAGGCAGGTTGTTCCACTGATTAATCATTCTATCAGGAAATTTCTCCTTAGTTCTAGGTTGCTTCTCTCCTTGATCAGTTTCCATCCGTTGCTTCTTCTCCTGCCCTCAGGTGCTTTGGAGGATAGGTGGACCCCCCCTTTTCTTTGTGATATTGGAACACTCCTATCATGTCACCCCAATAAAAAACCAATAAAACAAAATGTAGCAGAAATGGAGCTTTGAACTGAATTTCCCACATTTTCTCTACTGATGCTAAGGCAGTATATACAGTACAGTGTTGCATCTATGTTGTCAAGTCATTTTCGACTTATAGAAAACGAACAGATCAGTGTTTCTCAACCTTAACCACTTTAAGAGGCCTGGACTTCAACCCCCAGCCAGCACGGGGAAGGCTCAGGGTCTAGAAAGTAGGTAGAGAAGAGCAACAAAGATGATAAGGGTCTGGAGGCCAAAGCGTATGATGAACAACGGAGGGAACTGGTATAGGGTCTGCCTAGTCTAAAGAACAGAAGAAACAGGGGGGACACGATAGCAGGGTTCCAGTATTTGAGGGGGCTACCACAAAGAAGAGGGGGTCATGTTATTCTCCAAAGGACCAGAGGGAAGGACGAGAAACAATGGTTGGAAACTGACCAAAGAGAGAAGCAGCCTGGAATTAAGGAGAAACTTCCTGACAGTGAGGACAATCAATCAGTGGAACAGAAGTTGCCTTCAGAAATCGTGGGTGCTCCATCACTGGAGGTTTTTAAGAAGAGACTGGACAGTCTGAAATGGTATAGGGTCTCCTGCTTGAGCCAGGGGCTGGACTAGAAGATCTCCAAGGTCCCTTCCAGCTGTATTCTATTCTATTCTATTCTATTCTATTCTATTCTATTCTATTCTATTCTATTCTATTCTATTCTATTCTACTCTACTCTACTCTACTCTATTATTTCTTATTCTATTCTATTCTATTCTATTCTACTCTACTCAGTCTAACAAAGATAGTCACATGACAGCTGTCTTCTGATACTTGAGGGACTGTCCTAGAGAAGAGCGGGGTCAACTTATTCTCCAAAGCACTTGCAAGCAGAACAAGAAGCAATGGATGGAAACTAATCAAGGAGAGATCCAATCTGACAATGAGAACAATTAATGAATGGAATAGCTTATCTCCCAGCTATTGTGGGTGTTCCATCACAGGAGGTTTTCAAAAACAGGCTGGACAACCAGACTGGTATAAAGTCTCCTGCCTTGAGAAGGGGGTTGGACTAGAAGACCTCCAAGGTCCCTTTTCAGCCCCAGGATTCCATGTTTAGTCTTCATCAATCAACTAATGGAACACCAAAAGAAAAGAAAAAACTTAAAGTTATTTTTCAGAGTTTTGAGGTATTGCCCTCCAGCAAATCTCCTATTTTAAAATTCCCTTTAAAAAGTTTTTTTTTTTTAAATCACTGGAACTTGTATGCAATTTAGCATATCATACTTTTAAATCTTATTAAGTCTTTAGGCATTTACTAGGCTCGTATCAGATTCAATGTCAGTCTTCGGTGCTTGAAATTTCTAAACACCGTGTTTCCGGCTCAAACCATTTTTTCATAACTTAACGCTCTTCAATAATTTTTAGACAGGACTTTAAATATCAGCTTGAATAGGATTATATATATATATCTCTGTAGTGTTTATAGTACACCTAAGATGAAGAATCTTGTAAACTGCTGTACTCTTGATAGACTGTGCAGTAAACTGTGCAGTATTTTAATTAATTTCTTAATTAGAAACTTAAAGTGCGATACTTAAAGTCTAGCAGGCATATAGAGAGGTATCACTGCTGTAGCTTGAAAATGGAAAAAGGAAGCACATCAAGCAAAAAAAGAGAGAGGGGGAGATACTGGAAAAAGGAATAATGCAGTTATGATTTTTTTTACTCTTCGTAAACATGAGCTTCTCAGATTTTCTATTGTATGCAAAAATTGGTCAGTTATGACTGTTGCCCTTATTTAACGGGACGTGTTCCTTATTAAATGCATCTCGCGTGGCTTCTGCTGAATTTGAACATGAAAATGGAATAGCAGGTGATGGGTATTAAATTAAAAGATTTAACTGAAGAGCACTGGGCAAATAAACAGGTATCTTTCATATCACCTGAATGGCTGCATTCACTGGAAAAGAGGACACCTGTCTGATCAACTGCATGAAGAGAAGGTAACATAGAGAGAGAAACAACTCCATCCTTTTCTCACAAACTATGTCCAATATAACAGAACAGAATAACAGAGATGGAAGGGACCTGAAAGGTCATCTAGTCCAAACCCCTGCTCAAGCAGGAGACTCCATACCATTTCAGACAAGAGTTGGAAGGGATCTTGGAGGTCTTCTAGTCCAACCCCCTGCTCAGGCAGGAAACCCTATACCATTTCAAACAAATGGCTGTCCAGTCTCTTCTTAAAAACCTCCAGTGATGGAGCACCCACAACTTCTGGAGGCAACTTCCATTCCACCGGTTAATTGTCCTCGCCGTTAGGAAGTTTCTCCTTAATTCTAGGTTGCTTCTTTCCTTGATGAGTTTCCATTCATTGCTTCTTGTCCTGCCTTTTGGTCCTTTGGAAAATAATGACACCAATCGTCTGGTCATCCTACCAGCTCGTTGTTTCCATTGTTTTTCCATTTTTTTTTTTAAAAAAATAGGATGTTACAGCCTCCAAAAATTGGAGTGTGGGTGAAGGAGCCTCTTGCCATGTTATCTCCAATCTCAATTAGGCCTTTTGCACTTTTTGTTTCGTTTCAGAAAATTAAAGACGAGAGCAAGAACTTCTCAAAAGTCGAAACGGACTAGGCATCTGGAATAACTGCAGTGACTCAGTTAACTGCATCAAGAACGGTCGTAAAATGGGGCAAAGCTCCCTTAACAAGTGTCTCGCTTAGCAAAAGGAATTTTGGGCTCCAAAAAGCCGAGGACTACCTGTAAAGTAAGGAGTTGGGGATAACGTTGCAGCGAAAGGGAAAAACTGTCCATCATCCTATAACAGGGGTCGTCAAACATGGCCCTTTTATGACTTGTGGACTTCAACTCCCAGAATTCGTCAGTCAGCCATTTTGATGAAACTGCAGGCTTGGGTCCAGACTAGGGGTCTTCAAACGTGGCCCTTTTAGGACTTGTGGACTTCAACTCCCAGAATTCCTCAGTTGGCTGAGGAATTCTGGGAGTTGAAGTCCACAAGTCCTAAAAGGGCCACGTTTGAAGACCCCTGAGCTATAACAACAGCGGAAAATACCATGTAACCCTCTACGAATTACTTTCTACTCTGTTCCCGCAGCTCCTGGATCCTATTTTTGCATCCATCATAGCAGAACAATACCGGATAAATCAAAGTAAAGCCACCAGCATTAACACACTGCATCCACTCCAGATCACAGACTGATTGTGTTAGAACCCATTAATCAGACGGTGTGTTATTTTTTTTCAAATAAGTAGTGGCATTAAAAAAGAAAGAAAGAAAGAAAAAGAAAACATGGTTAAAAAAGAAAAAATTGATTCCGTCAAGGAGCTCACCTTTGCACTCAATTATATCAGCCTCTGAAGTGTGTGATTTGATCATACAGTAGAACCACAAGGTCACAAAAGTCTAAAAAAAATGTTCTTCAACCAAACTCTTTCTAACCTGGAAGTTCCCTGTAACAAACTCAATCTTCCTTCTTTCAAAAGCCACACCACATTTTGCCCAACTAGCATTCAATTGCCCCATTCCAAAGACCCCTTGATGATCCAGTGTTGAAGACCTCAACGGATCCTTCGAAAGAGATCCTTCTATAGCTCGTTGTTACCCCTACTGTTGCCTTTTTGTCAAAATCAGGCAGACCAAATCAGGCCGTCCACATTTTCAATCCTGTTTGCGATACGATATTCGTGTTGTGGACCTGACCCAAACAATTGTAATTCCTTTAAAAAGGAAGAGAGGACAAACTATAGCCTGGAAGCTGAACTAATCCATGACCCACTTTTTGATATCTTCAGGATCATGACACCAACATTCGGTAGGAAGACAGATATTCTACTTTTGTGTACTTTTTTTGTGTCTTTTGAGGAGTTGCATACAGGAAAAGAGAGAGGCATTCAACAAGGTAGACCACAACCTACTTCTTGGTAAGCTAGAAAAATGTGTGCTAGACAGCATCACCACCAGATGGATTTATAACTGGCTGACAAACTGTACCCAATCAGTAGTCCTTAATGGCACTACATCCACATGGAGGGAAGTAAGCAGTGTGGTACCACAAGGTTCCGTCTTAGGCCCAGTGCTCTTCAATATCTTCATAAATGACTTTTGATGAAGGAATAGAAGGGGAATTCATCAAATTTGAAGATGACACTAAGCTGGTAGTTAATAGCCAATACCCCAGAAGACAAGCTCAGGATCCAAAAAGATCTTGATTGACTTGAACAATGGACCCTATCCAACAAAATGAAATTTAATGTGGAGAAAAGCAAGGTTTTACACTTAGGAAGGAAAAATCAAAGGTGCAAGTACAGATTAGGCGAAACCTGACTCAAAAACAGTAACTGTGAGATAGATAGATAGATAGATAGATAGATAGATAGATAGATAGATAGATAGATAGATAGATAGATAGATAGATAGATAGATAGGACAGACAGACAGACAGGCAGACAGGATAGATAGATAGATAGATAGATAGATAGATAGATAGATAGATAGATAGATAGATAGATAGATAGGACAGACAGACAGGATAGATAGATAGATAGATAGATAGATAGATAGATAGATAGATAGATAGATAGATAGATAGATAGATAGATGATAGATTATAAAAGATAGACAGACAGACAGACAAGTACCATAGACCGTAGAAAAATAATCATCAGAGTAAAACATAATATAACTTTTACAATTACAATTTATAGTAAGGTATATAACTCAATATACTCAATATAACATAACCTAGCAACATTTATGAACATGGAACTGTGTTTCTTGCCTAATAAGTAATATAAATAAAACAAATTGGAATTATAGAAAATGAAGTACAAATGACTGACAGTATAACAAAACGTGGACTGTCGTCCCTACCCCATTTCCACTCAGTACTGCGATATTGTTTTTATATTTTGGAGAATATAAAAAAGGGCCAAGGAGAAGACTCTCCTGAACTTTGGAACAGGGGTCGTGTCCCTCTAACGGCTCAATTTCTTTTCTAAAAACATCCCTGGAATGAGTTGCAAATCAAAACTGACCTTCTACATCAAGAATCCCTTGTTCTGACATTGAGTTGACTTGCTCAAACTCAATGGCAAAAGGACATTCCCAAAAAAAAATCCATAGAAATGTAATTTCCCCCCAAAATGTCTTTAAAAAAAAAAAAGAGCAGTCAAAATGATTGACTATAATTCAATAATAAATTACAGTAAAACAATGTTTCTCAACCTTGCCAACTTTTAAGATGCCTGGACTTGCAACTCCTAGAATCCTCCCAGGCCACCAGGCTGCCTCGGGAATTCTGGGAATTGACATCCACCCATCTTAAAGTTGTCAAAAGTTGAGAAACATTAGAGTAAACTGTAATAACTTGGTGAGAAAGTGAAAGATAATAATCCAAATTCAACTCTATAGAGCAGTGGTTCTCAAGCTTTTTAATGCCGTGACCCCCCAACCAGTTGTAAGTCGAGGACTACTCAACCGGTCGTAAGTCGAAGACTACTCAACTGGTGCAGCACCGTTTGCAGAATGGGACTTTTGGCGGGCTCAGCAGGGCAGAGACAGCCTGGACAATTCCTATTGGCTTTGGAAAGCCAATAGAATTAGACTCTATTCAAGAGAGTCCATTCTATTGGCTTTCAAAAGCCAATAGAATAAAAGGGAGTAGCACAGCTAAGGAAAAGGGGGGGAAAATGGCAGACTGCGTTGTTTGGCGACCCCCGTGAAATGGTCATTCGATCCCAAATGGGGTCCCAACCCACAGGTTGAGAACCACTGCTATAGAGACTTCTGTTTCTCACCAAAGCAACGGACCTGTAAAATATTTCTCAGGGATTTTGATTGAATTTTTTTTTCTAATCTCTCCGTTTCATTAGATGGTCTTATTTGAGCCCTGCACAACAGTGGTGTCAACGCTGCTAACATCGGATGTTTTTGCATTGACAATAGATGGAAATGTAACCATCTTTTACCTTTTGCTTTTAGAGTTAGATGATGCTGGGAGGGGGGGATGTGAACGAGAATCTGGCTAGACATAATAACACTAAACTTAGCGTGAGAATCAAGGTTATTGTAACCAGAGCTGATAAGGAATTGGTGGGCTGGAGAACTGGAGAGGAAGCCCTTGTTTCAAGCTAATTGGGGAATGTGATTTATGACTGTTAATTGGAGGAAGGAATTGTGCTTTGATACTATGTGCTCAGGGAGGGGAATTCAGTTTTTTGCTTCAGTTATGCACTGCCGATGTTATGCTACTCAAAATAAAGATTCTTTAAGGTAAACAATGCCTCAAAGTTCTTTTGAAGAGTTTCATCTGTCGGAACCATGACAAGTGGGATGACATCCAATCCCATTGCTCCGAGTAAGAAAGAAGAGGAAGATGGATGCCCTCTTGACCTTGTACAAAAAGTTAGGTTCTCACAACACCCCAGCCTAGATTTGCACTCAGATTCTCACAACACCCAAGCCCGGATTAGCTTCCGAAGCAAAGCTTCCTAACAGAGAGAAGAACAGTGAACGAGTGGGACAAATTCCCTTTGGAAATTGTGGGTGCCCGAACACTGGAAGCTTTTAAGAAGAGACTGGATAGGTATTTATCAAAAAAAAAATAGTATGGGTCTCCTGCAAGAGAGCAGGGGTGTGGACCAGATGACCTCCCAAAGTCCCTTTCCGACTCTATTACTGTAGTTTCCCAACTGACCAGGTTTGGTAACTTTATGCCAGATGAAAAAGAGGGCAAAAAGAGAAAAAAAAATAAGATGCTTTTATGCAAATGCGGTTTTCCCTATAATCGACAAAAACTATTCTGCTAGGAGGAGGAATTATTCCGCAGGCTGGCAGCTGCAATCGGCAGTGAATTAAAAATGGCTCGGTCTGTGGGAAAATCTGTTCTTATAGTCAGAGCTATTCTGAAGACAGGGCATCAATCTCTGCCAGCTCCCGTGATGCTCCCCTCAGGTGAATGAGATCCAAACGTGAGACAGAAACTCCCATTATAACACGAACACTGACTTCCTCAAAACAAGGGGTACATCAGCAGGGCGAAGCGTCAAGAGGACCAGCTGGATCTTCGCCGTCTCTCCTTTCTAATAACCTTCAGTTAAAAAAAAATCACCTTAATAGGAGCCAAGAAGCGCAAAGAAGATCTCGGATAAAAGACAGCAATTAGAGAGAATCCAAAATTTGCAAAAAAAAAAAAATTAATGTTTTTTTAAAGGTTAGCACGGAAGATCTTTACAGATTTGAATACTACGCCACAAAATAAGCGAAGGGAAACCAGTTCTTCTTACAAAACACCCAGCTGATGTCAACCCTAGGAGAAATTAGACCAAAGAACATAGAATAACAGAATTGGAAGGGACCTTGGAGGTCATTTAGTCCAGCTCCCTGCTCAAGCAGGAAACTCTATACCATTTCAGACAAGTGGCTGTCCAGTCTCTTCTTAAAAACCCTAAAGTGATGGAGCACTCACAACTTCTGGAGGCAGGTTGTTCCACTGATTAATTGTCCTCACTCTTAGGAAGTTTCTCCTTAATTCCAAGTTGCTTCTCTCCTTGCTTAGTTTCCATCCATTGTTCCTTGTCCTGCCTTCAGAGGCTTTGGAGAATAGTTTGACCCCCTCTTCTTTGTGGCAGCCCCTCAAATATTGGAACACTGCTATCATGTCTTCCCTAGTCCTTCTCTTCAGCAGACTATTCAATTCACAACAGAGCTGGAAGGGGCCTTGGTGATCTTCTAGTCCAGCCCCCTGCTCAAGCAGGAGAACCTATACCGTCTCAGACAAGTGACCGTCCAATTTCTTCTTAAAAACCTCCAGTGATGGAGCACCCACAATTTCTGAAGGCAACTTCTGTTCCACTGGTTAATTGTCCTCACTGTTAGGAAGTTTCTCCTTAATTCCAGGTTGCTTCTCTCCTGGATTAATTTCTATCCATTGTTTCTTGTCCTGCCTTTGGGGGGGGGGTGGAAAATAAGTTGAACCTCCCTCTTCTTTTGTGGCAGCCCCTCAAATATTGGAACACTGCTATGTGTCTCCCCTAGTCCTTCTCTTCTCAAGATTGGCCATACCAGTTCCTGCAACCGTTCTTTGTATGTCTTAATCTCCAGCTCCCTAAATCTTTTATTTATAGGATTGCAATAACAGAATCTCGCAACTCTAAACCTGCCTCCTCCTTCCGTTGCCTTTATCCTGAAGATAACTGGGGAGTTTTTTCAGATTATACTTCTGCTGTGGACTCAGATTTTTCTTATCTGACCACCGTCCCAGCTGTGGGTCTTACTTTTCTTCTTGGAGGTGATTCATTCCATTCCATCCGGTCAATATTGCAACCAGGACGCTGAGCATCTGTGGAATCCAACTTGGTTAGTCCCAGCGTGGAAAAAATAAAATAAAATAAAATCTCGTTTTATTTAACAAGAGTAGAATTAATAGAACGCTAATGATTAAAATAAAGCACGCATAAATTCGTTGTCGGTTCTGCTCCCGTTACAGATGCCTGATTTCCAATAAGCAAAAAAAAAAAAAAAATTAAAAGAAAATGAGACTAAGCACATTTTATGAAAAGGAAAAATATATATAAGAGCTCTCGTGAAATCTGTTCAAACATCTGAACTCAAGAGCTGTGCAAAGGCAGGGAAAACAGAAGACGAAGCATTATCCTAATAATTAAAGAATTGGGAAGTCAGGATAGGGATGAGACTAGGAAAGTGGCAATTAATTAAAGCAGTGGTTCTCAATCTTTTTCATGCCGCGACCCCCAACCGGTCGTAAGTCGAGGACTACTCAACCAGTCGTAAGTCGAGGACTACTCAACTGGTGCAGCACCGTTTGCAGAATGGGACTTTTGGCGGGCTCACCAGGGCAGAGACAGCCTGGACAATTCCTATTGGCTTTTGAAAGCCAATAGAATTAGACTCTATTCAAGAGAGTCTCTTCTATTGGCTTTCAAAAGCCAATAGAATAAAAGGGAGTAGCACAGCTAAGGAAAAGGGGGGGAAAATGGCGGACTGCGCTGTTTGGCGACCCCTGTGAAATGGTCCTTCGACCCCAAATGGGGTCCCAACCCACAGGTTGAGAACCACTGAACTAAAGCATCCTTCCAGCTCTTTAGCCCTTTCCAGACCCTCAGCATCCTTTCTCAACAGAACCTGAGAGACAACTGTTAAAAAGCACAATTCCTGCTTTAAAAGACACCTTCCGTTTGTACCATTATCTGTCCAGTGTAAAATTCGCACCGGAGTAATCCCTATTTGATAACTTCTGCTCCCCAGTCTAACCCATCTGTCCTTTCCATCCCATAATTCTACCCTGCCTGCAACAGCCAAGGTTTGATCACTCGATGGGCGTTAATTTAAAAGACAGCTGCATCCCTTTCTCTTGTTGGGATGTATCGCAAATCATCCTGAAAAACAAAACAAAATCAAAAAAACAATTTCTGCTTTCTTCAGCTGGCATCTCATATCTGGCTAAAAAGACCCTAATTTATGGCCCTGCCCGTCGGGGGTCCCATATGGAACCAAGCATTTGTCACTCCCCTTTGGCACAGGTGGCATCACGAGAGGTTGTTTTATAACTTAAATGTAAACATAAAATATTAAAATTTTAGCCAGGTTGCGCTCTAGGCTACTACACACATAAGTCTTCGGCTGTAACTCAGTGTGCTTGTACCTGGGGGAAGCACTGCTCAATCTCACACAGTTTGCATTTAAGCCCTATTTAACTTCATCTTAATCAGTAGGGACTCCAACTGCGGCCCCATTTTACATCTGGGTTGATGGCCAGTTTCCTTCTGGGTAAAATTCAAGGTGCTGGTTTGGACCATTCCTGGCCCAGGACCATTAAGGGAGTCAAAAACAGGAACTGTGAGAGGGACCTTGGAGTCCCAGTGGACGATCACTTAACTGTCAGCCAGCCGTCTGTGGCAGTCGCCAAAAGAGTTAATCCGATCCCTGGTAGCATAAACAGAGGGACAGAATCACAATCACGTGAAGTTTGAATACTGCTTTATAAATCCTTGGTAAGACCCACACTTGGAATATACTGCATCCAGTTTTGGTCACCACGATGTAAAAAAGATGTTGAGACTCTAGAACAGTGGTTCTCAACCTTTCTAATGCCACGACCCCATAATACAGTTCCCCATGTTGTGGTGACCCCCAACCACTTATACATCACCGGGTGCCAGGGGCGTGGCCAAAGAAAAGGGGTAAAAAAATAGCGGACAGCCTTGTTTGGCAACCCCCGTGAAATGGTCGTTCGACCCCAAATGGGGTCCCGACCCACAGGTTGAGAACCACTGCTCTAGAAAGAATGCAGAGAAGAGCAACAAAGAGGATTAGGGGACTGGAGGCTAAAACATATGAAGAACGGTTGCTAGAATTGGATATGTCTAGTTTAAAGCAGAGAAGAATGAGGGGGGGCCATGATAGCAGTCTTCCAATATCTCAGGGGCTGCCCCAAAGAAGAGGGAGTCAAGCTATTCTCCAAAGCACACGAAGGCAGGACAAGAAGCAACGGATGGAAACTGATCAAGGAGAGAAGCAACCTGGAACTAAGGAGAAACTTCCTGACAGTGAGAACAACTAACCAGTGGAACCATCTGCCTCCAGAAGCGGTGAATGCTCCAACACTGGAAGTCTTTAAGAAGAGACTGGACAACCATTTGTCCGAAATGGTGTAGGGTTTCCTGCCTGAGCAGGGGGTTGGACTAGATGATCTCCAAGATCCCTTCCAACTTTATTATTATTATTATTATTATTATTATTATTATATGACAAAAAGGATGTTGAGACTTTGGGAAAAAGTGCAAAGAAGAGCAACTAAGACGATTAAAGCAAAGGCTCTGGAGACTGAAAGGCCTGGAGATCTTCATTTTTCCAATATTGAGCGAATACAATTCTTGCTGCAGTTAATATGTGTAAAATTAAATACATACACCCTTTCTCATAATTACCTACGATTATGCCTAGCAAAAATAATTCTGGCTTAAACTCTCTATGTTTTTTGTCACTTTCTCTAACCATGTATTTATATTGACATTTTTGTTTTTACGATCCAACGATGCCGTTTCTCGTTGCCTCCATGAAGGCAGAGATCAAATTCAGAGTTCTATCTGATTAGAGAGAGAGAGTACAAGCAATGCATCTGGATGGAATATACATTTATTTTCGGTCCTTTAAAAGTCAGAAGCATCCTCCCTCTGCATTTGATGGGACTTGTTCTCAGGGGGGCTGCAGGATTGTAACTGCGTAATTCCAAGGATTTGCTTGGAACAGAACGGGTGCTGATCACTCACGTCCATCTTAGATTTACGTCTGCGCAAAGGCGCTGGGAGTTATTTTCGTCCCGTTCCTCGAAATGAACAAATCCCATAGAATTTAGGGGGACCTGAGTGAGCACACATTAAATTGAGCCATTAAACACTTAAGAGACTTACCCATCCCGACTAGTATATATAAAAAAAGATTTACACACACAAAGCGTTTGCAAAGCGTTTCTTCAGACAAGTGGCCTACTATTTGTTCAAAGAAAAGAATTATGGAAGAGGAATGTCAGTTGATGACATTAAAGATCTTTTTCAAGTCAGTCTTATAGATTTGAATGAACCAATATTTCCCTTCCTCTACCAGTTCTAGAGTCCATCAAATTTACACACCCTTCTGTGCATGACACAAATGCTTTGCTCTCGGGCTAATGAGGTCCCCAAATCCTAAATTAGGCTCTGCCTCGTTCTGAATTATTTTTATACTTATACACCCCACTTCAGGGATCTCCAAAAGATGTGCCTTTTAAAAAAAACAACAACAATGAGACTTGCCTGTTTACAACAGCGGTCCGTACAATAAAACTCCATTCCTAAAATCGTATCTAGAGGGCTACACATTATTTATATTCAAATGCTCACCAAATCTTGCCAGCCAATTATTTGCAGGCATCTTTTTTTTAATTGCTCAAAAGGTTAATTGAGCTTTCTAACCCCTTCAATACTTGAACCAATTCTGGAGCTATATAGAATATAAAATGTCATCGCTCTGAAGAAAAGGGGGAAAAAAAAGCCACTCATGGAAATCAGAAGATGAAATCCAGGCTCACATCCCAGCTAGCAAAAGAAATGGGGTGGGGGAGAGATTTATTTGAGGACAGATAGCAGGAACATCTCTGTCCAAAAATTTAGATACCTGGAAGTTAGATACAGGCCATCCTTGACTTATGACCAAAATCGAGCGCAACCGTTCTCTTGCTAAGTGAAACCATTATTAAATAAATTTTGCTTTGCTTTGCGACCTTCCCTGCCCCTACTGTTAAGGGGATCGTTGCAGTTGCTAACTTAGTAACGTGATTGTTAAGTTGGCTCCCCCCTCAGAAGGTCTCAAAGGGGGATCGTTTTACACCCCTGCCGGGACACTGAGACCGTCATAAATATGAACGAGTTTACAAACGTCCGAATTTTGATGCCGTCACAATGGAGATGATGCCAATGGTCATAAATCACTTTTTTCGGTACCACTGTAACAAAAGAAGGACTAGGGGAAACATGATAGCAGTCTTCCAATATTTGAGGGGCTGCCCCAATGAAGAAGGGGTCCATTTATTCTCCAAAGCCCCTGAAGGCAGGACAAGAAGCAACGGATGGAAACTAAGCAAGGAGAGAAGCAACTTCAAATTAAGGAGGAATTTCCTGACAGTGAGAACAATTAAATCCGTGGATTAATTCTTCAGAAGTTGTGGGTGCCCCATCCCTGGAGATTTTTAACAAAAGATTGGACGGCCATTTGCCTGAAATGTTATAGGGTTTCCTGCCTGAGCAGGGGGTTGGACTAGATGACCTCCAAGGTCCGTTCCAGCTCTTTTATTCTGTACTCTAAATGAACTGTTAAGGGCTATCTATATTCTCTTATGCTCTGGTCACTCTTCAGCTTTTGCTACTGCATCATGCCATTATTTATCGTTTTTTTTTTTTCCTTTTCAATAGGAAACACACCACAACCATCTCACCTGGGAATTCTTCTATCTAGAGCAGGGGTTCGCAACCTTGGCAACTTTAAGACTTGTGGACTTCAACTCCCAGAGAGTTGAAGTCCACAAGTCTTAAAGTTGCCAAGGTTGAGAACCCCTGATCTAGGGTGACCCTCAGAGGCTGGTATAAAATGCAAAGTGCCTTGGGGATTTATGTCAAAAAACAACAACAACAACAACACACCCTCATTCTTTTAAGCACCCCGAGCATTACAAATATACAAGCAACTTAACTTCTGCATTTTGCAACAGCACGACTCCTAAACTGGCCAGAGACAAAGTAAAATTCAGTTTGCGCTGATCCACCCCGTAATTAAACCCCATCGTCCACCAACAGCTCTGTAACTAAATTGGGGATGTGATCCTGGGTAAACAGAGCACCTTCACTGCTGAAGTGCTGTACGTTAATTGCCCGTCGTTAGGTCAGAGTTCACCAGCCATTCATCAGTCCCACATTTCTGCTAATTAGTCTTTAATCTACCTCTCTGATCATAAGTCTGCCTTGCTTCTTTCCAGTAAGTTGAGGGTGGAGAGGTTAAACTACAGATGGGCAACCAGAGAAGAAGACATCAAGAAACACTAAAACTTAAAAAAAACGGTAACTTCTGGAGGCAGGTTGTTCCACTGATTAATTGTTCTAGCTGTCAGGAAATTTCACCTAGAACTAAGGAGAAATTTCCTGACAGTGAGAACAATGAATTAGTGGAACAGAAGTTGCCTCTAGAAGTTGTGGGTGCTCTATCACTGGAGGTTTTTAAGAAGACACTGGACAGCCATTTGTCTGACATGGTGTAGGATCTCCTACCTGAGCAGGGGGCTGGACTAGAAGACCTCCAAGATCCCTTCCAACTCTGTTATTCTATTCTATTCTATTCTATTCTATTCTATTCTATTCTATTCTATTCTATTCTATTCTTCATTATTCTATTCTATTCTATTTATTCCATTCTTTATTATTCTATTCTATTCTATTATTCTATTCTATTCTATTCCATTCCATTCCATATTCTATTCCATTCTATTCTATTCTATATTCTATTCCATTCCAGATATTCTATTCTATTCTATTCCATCCCATTCTATATTCTATTCCATTCTATTCTATTCCATATTCTATTCCATTCCAGATATTCTATTCTATTCTATTCTATTCTTCATTATTCTATTCTATTTATTCCATTCTTTATTATTCTATTCTATTCTATTCTATTCTATTATTCTATTCTATTCCATTCCATTCCATATTCTATTCCATTCCATTCTATTCTATATTCTATTCCATTCCAGATATTCTATTCTATTCTATTCTATTCTATTCTATTCTATTCTATTCTATTCCATCCCATTCTATATTCTATTCCATTCTATTCTATTCCATATTCTATTCCATTCCAGATATTCTATTCTATTCTATTCTATTCTATTCTATTCCATTCCATTCCATTATTCTATTCTATTCTATTCTATTCTATTCTATTCTATTCCATTCCATATTCTATTCCATTCCAGATATTCTATTCTATTCTATTCTATTCTATTCTATTCTATTCTATTCTATTCTATTCTATTCTATTCCATTCCAATATTCTATTCTATTCTATTCTATTCCATTCCATTCCATTCCATTATTCTATTCTATTCTATTCTATTCTATTCTGTTTTGTTCTGTTCTACATCATCATCATTATTATTATGCAAAACATCTTCTTCCTCAAGGAAAAAACAGTCCAGTTGCCTTTTGAAAAAGAACCTTTGAGACAACTACAGAATAGAATATGGACCTCTTTATGGGCCAAGTGTGTCTGGACACACAAGGAACTTTCAGAGTTGAAGAAGCCTCTGGGAGGAGAAGCAAAACGTCCCCAAAGGAAAACAAGGAAATCCAGAAAAAAAAATCTACCCCTTCATTCCCAAAGCATTGAAAATGGGTTCCCAAAGTCTTCAGGTCTAATGGAATAAAAATGTGAAAAGGGTCTTACCAATAATAACTTTTTTTCCCCTCACCACTCTTCCCACTGGAAACGTCTGCTCTCCGGAGATACTATAAAAATCTAATTTGACTATTATCCCTCAATACTGTATTCAACCTTTTCGAAATCATCCTGGGGGGGGGTAAATCTATATAATGTGTGTTTAGATTAATGAAGTGTTTGAATGCAGATCAATAATCACTCAAAATGTGAACTCTCGAGGCGAGCTTTAAGAGGAATGCAAAAAAAAAAAAAAGAAAGAAAGGTACAAGGCAGTTGTGTTCATCTTAGGGCTAATTTCAGTTTTTCCTTTAATTAGTAGAGACCCCTATAATGAACACACAGTTTAATATATGATCTCTGCAGATTAATTTCTTGACAGCATGTAAATAAGGCAGATTATAAATTTCCATGATTACACATATAATTATAATTTCGCTTACCAATTAACACATACATTAAAGGCATTCCTGGGATTATGTACTTAGTTGCAAAATAAATAAATCCAGCCGTCACCCAATTAACAATCTCGTAAGATGGCACTGCTGTGACTTGTAGGGTGCTTGACTTTTTCTGTCCAATTTCTCTCCACAACCCCCCCCCCAAAAAAGGTGTCTATTAACCGAGATTGAGGACTGTAACACAAATATAATTATATAAAGGGAAGAGGCAGGAGAGGAAAAATATAAGCCTATTGAAGTTTCGATTTTCAGGGTGAATCTCTCCACTAACTACCCATCCTGCAGACGATGGGGATCTATAATGGAGGCCATATTTTAATAACACAGAATTTCTCTCAGCTTATGAAGCTTCACTCACTACACTGCATGCCCATTATGTTCAGACCTGCCTAAATCTCAGGATTTATTATCCTAGGCAAGAAAAACCAAATGTACAGATATAGTATAGGTCATACCTTGCTCAATAGTAGCAACTGTGAGAGGGATCTTGGAGTCCTAATGGACAAGCCCTTAAATAGGAGCCAGCTATGTGCTGCAGCTGCCAAAAAAGCCAACACAGTGCTAGGCTGCATTAACAGGGACAGAATCAAGATCACATGAAGTGTTAATACCTCTTTACACTGCCTTGGTAAGGCCACACTTGGAATACTGCATCCAGTTTTGGTCACCAGAATGTAAAACAGATGTTGAGACTCTAGAAAGAGTTCAGAGAAGAGCAACAAAGATGATTAGGGGACTGGAGGCTAAAGCATATAAGGAACGGTTGTTGGAATTGGGTATGTCTAGTTTAATGAAGAGAAGGACGAGGGGGGACATGATAGCAGTCTTCCAATATCTCAGGGGCTGCCCCAAAGAAGAGGCAGTCAAGCTATTCTCCAAAGCGCCTGAAGGCAGGACAAGACGCAACGGATGGAAACTAATCAAGGAGAGAAGCAACCTGGAACTAAAGAGAAATTTCCTGACATTTAGAACAATTAATCAGTGGAACCACCTGCCTCCAGAAGCGGTGAATGCTACCACTGGAGTTCCCTCAAAGCCGGAAGAATTATGGGAAAGAAAGAAAAAAGAATCAGAGGTTTCTTTCTCTTAACACGTTAAAAAAAGGAAAAATAGCACTTTTCTTAATCATACCATTTGGACACTCTGAAGAGAGCAAGGATTGTGTCTGTGTACACCTTCTTTATGTGAAACTGTACAGGACATCGTTCTTCGCCTCACCCAGGCTCATAAAGAAAATTGTCCCGTCAAATCCTGTAATCTTTTTGGAAGATACGAGTAACCATTAAATAACCTAGGAAACTGAAAACAGTCCAAAGACTGTTTATAATAACAATAATATCTTCAGTCATTATCGACTAATGACAACCAAGGCACAACTCCAGCTTGGTGTGCTATTTTACGACTGGATCAGTAGTATTCTTTTCCTACAATCACCAAACTACTATAATACGAAACAGCATGCACCTCTCTTTTACTTTTTCCAGCGTTATCCCACCAAGGCTCTCTAAAATTATTTGGAAAATATTAACCTTGAGCAACAGCACCAGAAGAAGCACAGGGAAATAGCATGACCAACACCGGCGAACAGCCTGATCATTTTTCCACCAATTTGTTTTTATTTTGGTGAAACACTGTTTTATATAAAACATTGAAAATAAAAACCAGCTTGATAAAGATTTTTTTTTAAAAAAAAATAGCATATTTAAAGTTCAAAGCATTTGGATGGACACGGGTCATGACTTCTTAGAGAATGAAGTCAACTGTTGACTTTGGGCCAACCATTGTGTCTCTCGACCCTAAGAAGATGAGAACAAAACACTTTCAAAGAGTGAAATGAAGTGAAGAAAACCACACACACAGGTCCTGGTAGACCACCACTCAGATTTCAGCAAGCAGCTGCCAAACAAAGCCAATGCAGTTCTAGACTGTATCAACAGAGGGATAGTTTCAAGAACACGTAAAGGGTTCGTACTGCTTTACACAGCACTGGTGAGATCCCACTTGGCTAACTGCCTCCAATTCTGGTATTGACATATGGAGATCCTAGAAAGGATTCAGTGAAGAGCAATAAAGATGATCAGGGGTCCGGAGGCTAAACCAATGTGATGAATGAATGAGTAAAGTAGGTATGTCTAACGAAGAGAAAGACATGATAGCAGTCTTCTAGTACTTGAGAGGCTGTCACAGAGAAGAGGGCATCAACCTATTCTCCAAAGCACCTGAGGGCAGGACAAAAAGTAATGAGTGGAATATCATTAAAGACAGACCCAACCTAGAACTAAGGAGGAATTTCCTGACAGTGAGAACAATTAACCAGTGGAACAACCTGCCTCCAGAAGTTGTGGGTGCTCCATCACTGGAGGTTTTCAAGAAGAGATTGGACAACCATTTGTCTGGAATGGTATAGGATCTCCTGTCGTGGAGTGGAGCAGAAGACCTCCAAGGTCCCTTCCAACGCTATTATTCTATGTTCAATATTCTATATTTTAATAGCTAGGAGTCATAACTGACTCAAAGGTGCACACGCAAAATACTATCCAAGGACATCTATGGAAGCGTTGAAAAGAATTGAGATGTGTTACACATGAGAGACACATGTATTCAAGTGCTCATGGACACAAACTTGACAAACTATGATGACATTTCTAATCTTAAGGAGAAATTTAAAAAATAACTGCAAGCATCCATATCCAGTGCCCATTTGAATAGATATAAACCATCTATTAAGAATGACTTTATACTAGTAATAGTAGTAAAGTTGGAAGGGACCTTGGAGGTCATCTAGTCCAACCCCCTGCTCGGGCAGGAAACCCTACGCTATTTCGGACAAATGGCTGTCCAGTCTCTTCTTAAAAACTTCCAGTGTTGGAGCATTTACTGCTTCTGGAGGCAAGCTGTTCCACTGATTAATTGTTCTCACTGTCAGGAAGTTTCTCCTTAGTTCTAGGTTGCTTCTCTCCTTGATGAGTTTCCACCCGTTGCTTCTTGTCCTGCCTTCAGGTGCTTTGGAAAATAGCTTAATTCCCTCTTCTTTATGGCAGCCCCTGAGATATTGGAATACTGCTATCATGTCCCCCCTTGTCCTTCTCTTCGTTAAACTAGACATACCCAATTCTAGCAACCGTTCCTTATATGTTTTAGCCTCCAGTCCCTAATCATCTTTGTTGCTCTTCTCTGTACTCTTTCTAGAGTCTCAACATCTTTTTTACATCGTGGTGACCAAAACTGGATGCAGTATTCCAAGTGTGGCCTTACCAAGGCATTGAAGAGTGGTATTAATACTTCACGTGATCTTGATTCTATCCCTCTGTTAATGCAGCCTAGCACTGTGTTGGCCTTTTTGGCAGCTGCAGCACACTGCTGGCTCATATTTAGGTGATTGTCTACTAGGACTCCGAGGTCCCTCTCACAGTTACTACTATTGAGCATGGTGCCACCTATGCTGTACTTGTGCATTTGGTTTTTCTTGCCTAAATCTTTGCCTAAACTTTGTTCCAAATGGAGACCAGAACTAGGCAAGCAAGCCTTAATTAAAGAAGTCTTTAAAACTCACAGCTGTAGCATCAAATTTTTAGCCAACATTCCATTTCAAAATAACACTGACCTATAGAAAGAAGTACTTTGATTTTGCAATGTTTTGCTAAAGTACCTCTAACAGCCAAAAGTAAAAACTGGATCAAATTCTTACCTCCACCTTTTTATGGACAATAAATTCCCACTTGAACTATTAATCAAAGCTTGAAATATCTTTGAATCAAAATGTTCAACTAAAATGAATAACAAACCAGGAGGTAGTAATAATAACTATCAATTTGATATACAACATTTGCAATACAATTTAGAAAGACTTTGACTGGAATGCAGTACTATTTGACTGGAATGCAGTACTGGATTAACGTTATCTGCTTTTTTTTCAGACTTGCCATAAAGTGTGTTATGAAACATAATAACACAACACACCAACTAAACTTACACCCATTATACAATCTCAAATAATATGAATATATTACTATTTGAAAACTAACATACAACTGATGATGACTTGGTATGTAATTACAAATCCACTTGTACTGTGTGGCTTATTATATTCCACAATTTATATGTTTGTGTGTGTGTGTGTGTGTGTGTGTGTATGTGCGTGTGTGTGTGTCTGTCTAGATAGATAGATAGATAGATAGATAGATAGATAGATAGATAGATAGATAGATAGATAGATACATAGATATGCAAGAGGCTTGAAATAGTTTGAAACAGGAGAAGAATTTTATTAAGAATATCATTATGGGTATCAAGCAAAAAAGATATCACCGTATGTTGATTTATCACAAATAGAATCATAACAACATAATACCATAGCATTAACTGGAGTCAATACCCCTAGATATCTAAATTTCTCTGGAGTAATGCAAAATCCAATTGATTCCTAAAATCAGTTTTGCAACTCTTGATCAATTTCCTGCTGATAAACAGAGCAAAGGGTTTATCAAAAATTGACTCAAATCCCGCTAGGATTTGAAATGTATGCAATCCGAGCTGAATAGCCCCCCAATAGAAATCTCTAATATATATCTGAAAACTGTTTCCCTTCGGTGAAATAAAGTTATCTTAGCAGGAAAATACTAAATTAAGGAACCAAAAAATGAAAGAGCTCAAGTAGAAGTTATCAGCCCAACCATGGGTGAAATATTTGTTTTGTGTGTGTGTGTTGAATCTCTTTCTTTGCTTTTCCTGGGAAGAAACACATTAAGATAATGTAGCCTCTCTGTCTGAACTTAAGTGTGGGGGGGTGTTCTCCTATCATAGCATTATCCACCTGGAAGATGTAGAAGAGGGCCAATATTTGAGGGACTCCTACAAAGAAGAGGGGGTCAATTTATTCTCCAAAGCACCTGAAAGCAGAAGAAGTTATGGATGGAAACTAATCAAGGAGAGAACCAACCTGGAATTAAGAATAGAATAGAATAGAGTAGAGTAGAGTAGAGTAGAGTAGAGTAGAGTAGAGTAGAGTAGAGTAGAAATAGAGTAGAGTAGAAATAGAATAGAATAGAATAGAATAGAATAGAATAGAATAGAATAGAATAGAATAGAGAATAGAATAGAATAGAATAGAGTTAGAATAGAATAGAACAGAACAGAATAGAGTATAGAAATAGAGTAGAGTAGAAATAGAATAGAATAGAATTAGAATAGAATAGAATGTAGAGTAGAGTAGAATAGAATAGAGTAGAGTAGAAATAGAGTAGAGTAGAAATAGAATAGAGTAGGAATAGAATAGAATAGAATAGAATGTAGAGTAGAAATAGAGTAGAGTAGAAATAGAGTAGAGTAGAAATAGAATAGAATATAGAGAATAAAGAATAGAGAATAGAATAGAATAGAACAGAACAGAATAGAATAGAATAGTGAACGGAACGGAATAGGTTACATTTTATTATTTCTTAACATAAAGGAAGAAACCATACATGATTCAATTTTCGCCACTGAATTATTATTTTTTTAAAAAAATGCTTATGTTTTCAGCTGGATAAAGCCTCAGCTTTGTGATTTGTGCGAAGTTTTTATTACAAAACACCGAGTAAGAGAAATAATTGGAGCCAACCCGGCCACCTACGCTTTCCCAGGGAGGGATGTGTCTCTCACGACATTATTTAATATCTCACTTGGGGACGAAGACCGAAACGTTCCCTTCCAAGTCGTGGGCACCTCTCATTTTAATTCTGGCCCACCGAGAGAGTGAAAAACCTGTCTTCTGGTTATTAAAAACGCCCCCTCGTGCAGCACCTAAGGAGCAAAATAATGCAAAGCTACCAGGAGTTCGGCCTAATGAGTAGACGGCAGCTCTGCCTGTCCTTATTGCAGCAGTAGCGGCTAAAGCCATTAATCCTCTCCTTGTGACGAAAGACAAGACTGTTAATTGCTGCCCGCCTCTGATGGAATGCGTCTCCAGGAGATTATTTTTCTTGTGAGAATGCCACTCTAGGCCTCTTGGCTATCTTCAAGGAAGCAGCTGGGCTGGTGAGGGAATATGAAACCTTCTCCTTGTAGGTCAGGAGTTTCAGCCAACTTCGAAGCAAAAGTCAACTGCAGATTGGCGGTTGGGCTATGTCCCCACCTGACCTTTGCAGCTGAGTTGCTGGGGTTTAAAGCGAAGAGGAAGAGCTTCCAAAGCGGGGCCTTCAAAGTAATTGCAAGGTCTACAGGTCCATGAGTAGGGGGTTGGACTAGAAGACCTCCAAGGTCTTTTCCAACCCTTCTTTTCTCTTCTCTTCTCTTCCCTTCCCTTCCCTTCCATTCCATTGTCTGACATTGTACAGAGTGTCCTGCTTCAGCAGGAGGCTGGACTAGAAGACCTCCAGGGTTCCTTCCAGCTCCTATTCCGATTGAATGATTTCTTTTCAGCAGCTACTACAGTCTTGTTGTTTACAGTACGGTTTCCTTTTCTAGAGTCCAAAATGATCGGGGGAGCCCACAAACGCTGTAAATATTTTTTTTAAAAAAAAAATAATAATTCCCAGCTTGTCTTGGTTTTCCATCAATATCGAAAGCACGTGATCTTAACCTTGAGAAGCACGTCAAGGAGCCACTAAATATTAAACTGACTTTCTTGTCATACAGTCCTGCTTCCCAATAGCTTGTTGTAAACTCCATCATGAATTCAGAGCTGTCGTCTCAGGCGCCAAGTTCATAATTCTACTGCTTGTCTCAGTCGATTCTTGGGGCAAAAAAAAAAAAAAAAATCATAGAGGCCTTATTTGAAATACACTCACCTAAGACCTTACTTGGTTTTTTGTTCTTTCAAGGAGCTGTGTTACCAAAAATCCCAACAATGTTGACTTCAAATTCCAACTTTGTCATCTCTGTGGCTTTGGGTCCCAAAAATCTGGAATAAACATCATCTGCTCCTCATATTAGATTGAGACACCAACAACTTTGTTCCCAGAGACATCTATTTATTTACAGAATGCTTTATCCCATGACATCAACAAAAAAGGGGATATTGTTTGCACAGCTACCTTCTTTCCATTGTTTTACACCCCTATGAATTCATATACACCTTTACAAACATATTCCCTATTTTTTTTTCCTTTCCTAACTTCTGATTCTCTGATTGACTGTCTCTTCTTTTTGTCTCATCTTCTATTTTTCCTATTTCTTCTTTCTCTTTCACCAGCTGCTTCTCTTAATTCCATCCCAACAATCAGAAGAAAGAAAGAAGGAAAGAAAGAAAGAAAGGAGGGAGGGAGAGAGGAAGGAAGGAAGGAAGGAAGGAAGGAAGGAAGGAAGGAAGGAAGGAAGGAAGGAAGGAAGGAAAAGAGCATGAGAAGGAAGGAAGGAAGGATGGATGGAAAGATGGATCTTCTGATCTTTTTGACAGCAGATAAAAATACATTTTATTTTACTGTCCCTTGCGTCATTCACATCATGATGTCCTTCTTTATATAAACGAACCTATCTAATCCTTAAATCACAAGTTCCTTTTTCTCTTTTTTCATCAAAAAGTCCATAAAGGGATGGTTTTCAGAATTCCAAAGGACCAAAATTCTCCCTCTCTCTCTCTTTTTTCGTGCACTCACCAGGAAGAGGTTTGGATCGGGAAACATCATGTGTGAATGTGACGCAAGCCGGTCTAGAATTAGGAAAGCTGAATTCAACAAGCTGAATTTGCCATGGATCTGAACCCTGGGACTGCTGTATTAAGACAAAATCCTGTAACAGCATTTACAAATGCAGGAAGAAATAAACAGATAACAAGATCACATACTATTTTAAGGCCATGGATACTGCTGGCCAATAACACATAATGATATTAGTGTTGGATACTGGAATTGTTCCAAGCATCTAATGGTGGGAATGAGTCATGGGGTCCAGCTAGAGAGAAATGCATCATGGAATAGTAAAATATCCTGATACGCTGAAATAGTTCCGAAATAAGTCTGCAAGGCTGCATTTCAAACAGAAACATACCTGCAATTTAAAAGTTTTCCCTTTTCAATAAATGAAGATTTGGTCTTTCCAGAATGAAAGAACACGCTGGGTGGGTAATCAGACATTTTCCGAAGCTAATCAAGCAGACAAAGAATGGAGGAAGGAACTTGATAAATGATAAATTAAGACAATGATTTCGGAGACAATGTCATCTCCAAACATTCTGCAAAGCACTTTGGGTGGAAAATAATCTTGCATTCTGTATACCTGAGACCTTGACCATTCGCACACATTTGTTGGCATTATTGTTGTTGTTGTTGTTGTTGTTATCTTTTGTTCATTAAACATGAACCTCAGTCAACTGAACATTCAACTGGATGCAGTTATTCCTAGGATGGCCTTACCAAGGCATTATTGGTGGAGAAGCCCACATTTTCCAAGGCTGATCCTTTGATCCAGGTGAATAGCAGATGAGATAAATCCTTCTGAACAGCTCTCCCTTTTAGCATCTGTATTTCTTAGGCGCGGGAGAAAATGTTCCCACACTGAAGTTGACAACCCACCTGAACAGGTCACTTGCAGTGATACAACAGTTCTGTTTTAGAGACCTAACCGGTTCTTGAGCAGTTGTAGCAGAGCTTCTTCTTAAATCATCCAGATCTTGCTTTGACTTCCGTTGTTCCATTTCCACCTCCTCACAGTTTTTCTCACTATTAAAACTGCTAACCCTGAGCATTTTGAAAAACTCTTTTTATAGCTTCCTCTCCTTTGTAAGAGTGAATTATTTCCATTTATTTCAGGTGCTGGAACAGCTGCTTAAAGGGATCTACATTTATTACAAGTAGAAAAAACTGCACCCAGTTTTGGTCACCACGATGTAAAAAGGATGTTGAGACTTTAGAAAGACTCCAGAGAAGAGCAACAAAGATGATCAGGGGACTGGAGGCTAAAACATATAAAGAACAGTTGCTGGAATTGGGTATGTCTAGTTTAATGAAGAGAAGGACGAGGGCGGACATGATAGCAGTCTTCCAGTATCTCAGGGGCTGCCCCAAAGAAGAGGGAGTCAAGCTATCCTCCAAAGGACCTGAAGGTAGAACAAGAAGCAATGGATGGAATCAAGGAGAGAAGCAATCTAGAATTAAGGAGAAACTTCCTGACAGTTAGAACAATTAATCAGTGGAACAACCTGCCTCCAGAAGTGGTGAATGCTCCAACACTGGAAGTTTTTAAGAAGAGATTGGACAGCCCCCTGAGCAGGGGGGTTGGACTAGATGACCTCCAAGGTCCTTCCCATCATCATCATCATCATTATTATTATTGAAATCCCGGAGATCAGCAGTATGCCTTTTTTACAGATATGTATGTATGTATGTATGTATGTATGTATGTAACAGAGCAATAGGTATTTAAGGCCTAAAGAAACACAAAACATAGCTGACATTACTAATAGTTTTAGAGTATGTAAGAGCATAGAGAAGCAGTTTTACAAACCAAGGAATTAAAATCTTCTTAATATGTTCACGTTGAATTATTACATTATTTATCGGCTTCCTCATAACCAATTTTTAACCAGAAAAATAAAATCTCCTCTATACATGCGTTTGCAAGGCAATTATGCTTTGTCAGTTTAAAAGGACAGCAGCAGCCCATCCTTTTTTAAAAAAGGATTTAAAAATCTTAAAAAAAATGCCTTTTTCTTTTTAACAGAGTATTTTTCAAATCAAACGGTGTCATCGAAGATTTACCATGCTCTTCCCCAATCTTTGAATCCTAAGAAGAAAATACGTTCTTTTGTCACTGCTTTATTATCACACAGCCCTATTTCCATGTTTTTAATCTACAAACAAGTATGTTTCTTTAGGACTTAAAAAAAAGGAAGTACAGGCTTATTGTTTTGCGTAATTAAACTGACCACCAGTTCACAACTTTTCCCATTATTATTAAACAAATCCAATATTTATTGCATACATAATTCTTCAACATAACCTCTATTTAATTATATATGTGTATGTATATATAATCCAATATAATGTATATTCAATTATGTATATTCAACATAATTATATGTAACATTAAATACCTCTTTAATAGCACACAATTATTTGTACTTGTCTTTTTTTTTTCTTCCTTAAATCACAACATGTTTGTCAGCTGTGTAGTGATCAGACTGAAATTCAAGACACCTAAACTACCTAATTATAGAAAAGGGAATGATTTTTATTTCATTTTTAATATTTCTTCAAATGCTAAGAGTTTTAATTTTAGCAGAACATGACCTTTTTGCACAAAAGCAGACCTCTACACGAATAAAAACAAAACACTTTTTCCATCCTACACGATTCCAGTTTCAAACTGAAATCCGCACAAATTGTACTTTTTTTTTGGTAGAAGAGTTAGAAAACAAATGAAGTATTATGTCCCGGTGTATACTGTGATTTGAAAGGTCAGAAAATATCTTTATTTGAATCTGGGCTTATCTTTCAGCTATAGGACCCAACGCATCATAAATGGGATGACACGATTAAAATATACATGGTGACAGTGATTGATGGATTCCTAACAGAAAACCGTAATCTTGAACTTAATACACTCAAAACTGTACAGATGATAGTAGATTTTAGAAGGAGCTCTCCTGTTCTACCACCTCTTACAATCAGTGGTGGGATTCAAATAGGTGAACAACCAGTTTTCTGTCTGGATGCCACTTCTGGAAGTCCATTCTGGGCCTGGGCAACAAAAAATTAGCTACCGGTTCTTGCCGAAGTGGTGCGAACTGGCTGAATCCCACCACTGCTTACAACATTAGCCAACACAGTATCAACAGGAAAGACCTTCATGTTTCTAAGCGGTGTCATCTCCAAGGACTTGCGATTGACACCTAACATGAGAACCACCATCAAAAAGGCACAACAGAGAATGTTCTTCCCACATCAACTCAAAAAGCTCAGATTGCCCAAGGATCTGCTGAGACAGTTAATAATGATGATGATGATGATGATGATGATGATGAAAAAGTTGGAAGGGACCTTGGAGGTCATCTAGTCCAACCCCCTGCTCAGGCAGGAAACCCTATACCATTTTGGTCAAATGGCTGTCCAGTTTCTTCTTAAAAACTTCCAGTGTTGGAGCATTCACCACTTCTGGAGGCCGGTAGTTCCACTGGTTAATTGTTCTAACTGTCAGGAAGTTTCTCCTTAGTTCTAGGTTGCTTCTCTCTTTGGTTAGTTTCCACCCATTGCTTCTTTCCTGCCTTCAGAGGAGTTGTTGAGTCTGTCATTTGCACCTCCGTAACTGTCTGGTTTGGCCCGGCAACCAAACAGAAGAGGGACAGACTTCAACGGATAGTTAGGACTGCAGAAAAATAACAACATCAACCAGCCTACCTTCCACTGAAAGCTTGTATCCTGCACAAGCCAGAAAGAGGGCTGAGAAAATATCTACAGACCCCTCACATCCTGGATGTAAACTGTTTCAGCTATAGAGCAGGGGTCCTCAACCCCGGTCTGTGGACTGGTACCGGGCCACACCATGCCAGCAACCGGTCCACACAAACAAGCAAAGCCCCATCCACGGGATGCAGGCAACACACAAACCCACGCACTCCCCGGTCCATGGAAAAACCTCTCTCCACGAAAACGGTCTCTGGTGCCCAAAAGGTTGGGGGGCTCTGCTAAAGGGCATTGCACAACAAAGCAACTGGACACAAAGATAGTTTTTCCACCCTGTGCCATCACTCTGCTAAACAACTAATTCCCACAACAAGGAGAGAAGCAGCCTAGAACTAAGAAGGAATTTCCTTAGCAAGTGAGGACAATTAACTAATGGAACAACCTGCCTCTAGAAGTTGTGAATGTTCCAACACTGGAAGTTTTGAAGAAGAGACTTTGTCTGAAATGTTTTACGGTTTCCCGCCTGAGCAGGGGGTTGGACTAGATGATCTCCAAGGTCCCTTCCAACTCTGTTATTCAAAGCTTTTTGATGCCACCCTAACCTCTCCTCTTTCAAATATCTACAAGATTACAAAGATGAGGGATACATCCTACTACTTTAGTCAGCAAACGTTTTGCACGTTCAATAGCTATTTTATTTTTTGCCACAGCTATTAAGATTTTCCCTCAAACGACAATCGATCTGAATTTTCCAGATTGTTAATTGTCCCGTATATCTCCCTTGGTAACAATCCAAGAAAAGTTTATTAATTTTTGATTGCACAAATATTCCTAAATAAGCCCCCAATGTAACCAACATTTTATTTTACTTTGCTTTAGGATAAGTAATAAAAATTAGATTTCATCTCAGCCAGTTGACTTAATTTAGACAGCTTATATGTTTTCCTACTTTCTAATACGGTTGTTTTTATTTTGTTGTGGTGTTGTCTTTGTGTCTTTGCCTTTCTGTTTGTTCCTGATGAGTCATAAACCCAAAGTCCTAAGGTTATACACAAGATTTATTTTTTAAAAAACCCAAGATTTGGTTTCCATTTTGAGAACCTTATTTCAAATCAAGCTATCTTTAGGCTTAGAGGCCTAAATACAGTGTTTAATTAAGTAGACTAGGTCTGTTTGGTAGTTTTTATATAAAATCTGGGTTGATTTGTGCTTTACCAACTGCCCAGGTAGGATAATTTTTGTTTGCTGCATGTAAAACTAGAACAAACAGAAACAGTTGCACGTTTCTTAAGTCACTTTTTACAGTTCCATTGTAATTTCAGATGAACACTAAAAGAATTGTTGTTAAGTCAAGAACTACCAGTAGTAAGAAGAAAGCTGTTGTATCAGGGAAAGAGTTACTGGAATGTTAAACGCCGTCTTATTTAGTAAAGTTCGCCTGAGTTAAAGACAGAGGAACAGGAGGATAGGATAAGCATATATTGTCAGCAAGCTTAACAATTTCCCAAAAAGATCTCTGAAAAGTAGTTCTGGGAAGTGAGCAATGCAACTCATAAAACACCTGGATAACTAACTCTAAATTATAAAATGCTCTTTATTGCTGTCAATAGTACTTTTAACTGTGTGTTCTCCAGCAAGGCTTTTTATGCTGTTTTCTTCATCTGTAGGTGTGAAGTGAGATGTCCACCCTTAGCAGAAATTGGGGGAAAAATCTGAACAACTATTTTAGACGGACCAAAGAATAGCTTGTAAGGGATTCTTAGCAATTATTTTCCATTATCTCTAAATGCAATCAAATATGTGAAAAAATATGCCACAGGAAAGGATGCAATGGTATACACAAGGAGTCACCACACTTGGTGTCAACTATCCCATTGGCATTCCCAGAAAAAGAAACTCCTGGGACATGATTTTACCAAGAGTATAATACTTTACTGAAAATTTACACAAGCGCAAAAAAAGCGAAACCAGCTCTGGTTTTGCCACTCAAAAGCTTACTTAACTAAACAATAGATTTCCTCGCCCCCACCCACCGCGTGTTCACATCGTCCAATGTAATAGTTCTTCTTGTTATGGGAAAAGTCCAGTTCTCCATCTAGTACCTGAGTTAGTGACCTTGCCGTTATCATCGCCAAGCTTTCAAAGACACCTCAGTGGCCTAGAAGATACTACCCTTCCATCTTTGCATACCCAAATCTTGTCAAGCTATGAGCATCGAGAAAACGTAGGTTGAAAGGGCAAATCATTCATGACACTTGGCAATTTTTAAAACATCTGGACTTTAACTCCCAGAATTCCTCAGCCAGCACACCATAGCTGGCCAGTGAATTCTGGGAGCTGAAGTCCACAAGTCTTAAAATTCCACGTTTGGAGACCCCTTGAATAAACCAATACAGCCAGAACATACAAGAGAGGGTTAAAATTAATCACTAGCATTCCTTCACACAACTGCCACACACACAATTTTGCCAGCATAAAGCCTCTGAGGACCACAGCTAATCACAGCTTACTGATGTAGTGTCAGAAGGGACAAGATCCCTGCAAGTTTTGAGTTATGCCTCAGTTTACCCCAAAGCATACAATCCCTTTGGGTAAACACACAGAAAACACACTGAACACAGCTTTTGCTTGGAGGAAAGAAGGCACACTGACAATTGTGGAAATGGCTGTTTCAAACACTGAAGCAACCTTGCGACAATAACTATGCCCTTCTTTTTGCACGCAGAAAGAGAAGAAAAATATGTAGTTATTTTAAGCTGCCGGCAGTAGCCAAATGACAACTTTTGCAATCTCTTTCACTTAGAAGCCGACGGTTATGTTTCCATTTCTCTTGGCAAGGAAAACGCAGCGATTTTTTTGACCCTCAGATGTGGCCATTAATGGCACTTTAATGAACTGCTGAATTCCAGCAACAGACGACGAGGGCTCTGGAAACTGCATTAATTGGCCACATCTATTGCAAAAGTACATGGTCTTCTCATTAGACGTTTCTTGTGCCTGTTCTTAAGAAAATTTAAAATGCAGAGTATCTCTAGAAGGCATCTTTTAACTAAATCAAGATAGAGAAGAACCCAAATTCCATGCAAACTACAAAAAGCCACCGGAGTGGACAGCTTATAAATCTAAAAGAGGGAGTCAAGCTATTCTCCAAAGCACCTGAAGGCAGGACAAGAAGCAACGGATGGAAACTAACTAAAGAGAGAAGCAACCTAGAACTAAGGAGGAATTTCCTGACAGTGAGAACAATTAATCAGTGGAACAACCAGAAGCTCTGAATAGTCCAACACTGGAAGTTTTTAAGAAGAGACTGGACAGCTATTTGCCTGAAATGGTATAGGTTTCCTGCCTGAGCAGGGGGTTGGACTAGAAGTCCCTTCCAACTTTATTATTATTACTATTATTATTATTATTATTATTATTATTATTATTATTATTATTACTATTATTATTATTATTATGTTGTTGTTGTTGTTGTTGTTGTTGTTTCAGTGGCTATGTGATAGGACAGGGCTGTTGCAAGCTGTGTAGATTTCATCTCACAAAACTTCTTCAAACTACGAATAAGCCCAAACATAGGAGCTACCCTCTTTAAAACACTTCAGCCTTTTCCCAAAATTATATGCAGTAAAAGATATTGTTCCTTTAACATTTTTTGGCAGGTGCTATCTTTGTACTCCTGCACAGTTTCTGGAAATCAAATCCAAAACTCTGCACAGCCCCGAAATATACCAGAATATTTTAATTAACAACCTCGAGTAAGCAGCAATGAGAAGTTATGGCATGTAAACGGTTTCCAGAGCGCATATATATTTTAATATTTCATTCCTCGCGAGTCTTTCCAAGCTAATATCCCAGCATGAATCATTTGGTTAGTAACTATTGTTAAGTCCTGCATTATTCATCATTATTTTTCAAAGTGGCTTTTAAATAAATATACAACAATAAAACGAAAGAGGACTTATTGACGCAACGTGTGTGTGCGTCCCATTCCTTCATAAGAAAGGGAAGGACTGTGGACTCTTAAGGGCCATTTTTAAAATACCAATACAATTCAATAAATGTTGTTTTTTGGGAAATTTAATTATTTGTCACAAGTGCTATCAGTGGCAAATTTCCGTGGGAAGGTTGTAAACGGCTTCCATCTGAGAAGTAATTGATTCCATTTTTATCACTTGTACAAGTTTATGGGCCGGTTCTCATCCAGCAAGATCATAACATCTATTTGCAGCAAATTACGCATTGTAATTCCTCACTGAAAAGCTATAATAGAAAACGAAAAAAAAATGCTAATTTATGCTGTAAACGGAAGCAGAAAATCATAATCATTCATTGTAAACATTGGGAACTAAAACCCGCTCTTGCAAATAAATCATAAAATAGAATAAATAAAGGGAGGGAACGGGGAGAGGTAATTACAAAAGGAAAAGTTTGGGTTCCTAATTAGAAAGCCAACTGATAACCATTTGAAATTTGCTGTTGCATTTCTGCAGGAGGAAGATTCAATACCAAAAAAAAAAGAGGTAGATATTAATTTTCTAAAACTATAATTTACATAATGTCAGGAGGTTTTTTTTTTTTTGCCAAAAACCTTGTCTCTGAGATAGGAAAGGAAGAAGAAATGCATCTGATTAAATTACACATCCTTTAAGCTATATATCTTCTCTTGCAGATGTTCTAACCAGCTCTTTGGATGAATCCAAGGTGTTCAAGACATTTAGAACATTTTGGACACAATGATGTCTTGTCAGCCATATTTTGTCAGCCTGAGTCCATTTCTAGGGACTTCCTCAGAAGTGGCTACTATCTGTGGAGTTCTTTCCCTTCGGTCCATTTCTAGAACCTTCCATAGAAGTGGCTGCTATCCATGGAGTTCTCTCCCTTCAGTTCGTTTCTAGAGCCTTCCTTAGAAGTGGCTGTGATCTGTGGAGTTCTCTCCCTTTGGTTCATTTCTAGAACATTCCCTAGAAGTGGCGGCTCTCTGTGGAGTTCTTTTCCTTCGGTCCATTTCTAGAACCTTCCATAGAAGTGGCTGCTATCCATGGAGTTCTCTCCCTTCGGTTCGTTTCTAGAGCCTTCCTTAGAAGTGGCTGTGATCTGTGGAGTTCTCTCTCTTTGGTTCATTTCTAGAACATTCCATAGAAGTGGCGGCTCTCTGTGGAGTTCTTTTCCTTCAGTCCATTTCTAGAACCTTCCATAGAAGTGGCTGCTATCCATGGAGTTCTCTCCCTTCAGTTCGTTTCTAGAGCCTTCCTTAGAAGTGGCTGTGATCTGTGGAGTTCTCTCCCTTTGGCTCATTTCTAGAACATTCCATAGAAGTGCCTGCTATCTGTGGAGTTCTTTGCCTTTGGTCCATTTCTAGAGACTTCCTCAGAAATGGCTGCTATCCATGGAGTTCTCTCCCTTCGGTTCATCTCTGGAAACTTCCTTAGAAATGGCTGCTACCTGTGGAGTCCTCTCCCCTGAGTCCATTTCTAGGGACTTCCTCAGAAGTGGCTACTATCTGTGGAGTTCTTTCCCTTCGGTCCATTTCTAGAACCTTCCATAGAAGTGGCTGCTATCCATGGAGTTCTCTCCCTTCGGTTCATTTCTAGAGCCTTCCTTAGAAGTGGCTGTGATCTGTGGAGTTCTCTCCCTTTGGTTCATTTCTAGAACATTCCATAGAAGTGGCGGCTCTCTGTGGAGTTCTTTTCCTTCGATCCATTTCTACAACCTTCCATAGAAGTGGCTGCTATCCATGGAGTTCTCTCCCTTCGGTTTGTTTCTAGAGCCTTCCTTAGAAGTGGCTGTGATCTGTGGAGTTCTCTCCTTTGGTTCATTTCTAGAACATTCCATAGAAGTGGCTGCTCTCTGTGGAGTTCTTTTCCTTCAGTCCATTTCTAGAACCTTCCATAGAAGTGGTTGCTATCCATGGAGTTCTCTCCCTTCAGTTCGTTTCTAGAGCCTTCCTTAGAAGTGGCTGTGATCTGTGGAGTTCTCTCCCTTTGGCTCATTTCTAGAACATTCCATAGAAGTGCCTGCTATCTGTGGAGTTCTTTGCCTTTGGTCCATTTCTAGAGACTTCCTCAGAAATGGCTGCTATCCATGGAGTTCTCTCCCTTTGGTCCACCTCTGGAAACTTCCTTAGAAATGGCTGCTACCTGTGGAGTTCTCTCCCTTCAGTCCATTTCTAGAATCTTCCTTATAAATGGCGGCTATTTGTGGAGTTCTCTCCCTTCGGTCCATTTCTAGAACCTTCCTTCCTGGGGTCATGTGATCCCCTCTTGCAATGTCCATGGGGAAGCCCGATTCACTTAACAACCGTGTTATTAACTTAACAACTGCAATGTTAAGAACTGTGGCAAGCCAGGTCATAAAACTAAGCAAAGCTCCCTTATCGTCTTGCTTAGCAACATAAATTTTGCGCTCAATTGTGGTCGTACGTTGAGGACTACCTTTACAGAAGACTCAGCAGCAATATACCTAGATTGTCACTGCAAAGGAGGAACTGGTTGTGTCATTCGTTGGTTGAACAATCTGTCAAAATCTTGGAAGCCAAGCTTTCCACTTAAGAGTTCTTGCAATGAAAATACCTCAGAATCAAAAAGTGTATATTAATCAACAACCTGATGGATGTGCTCCTCTACCAATTAATCTGATTGCAAATCAGGTAGTGGAAGACATATTAACACATCAGTTATGTTTATTTTTCAAAAATACACGGAATAACAAAGCCATAAATTTGCAAATCTTGAAACTCCGGATCTGAGATAGCACAAAGGTGCTTTGATAGGGTTGAAGACATTTGTGTGAGTAGCTGGGGATCCCTCACCAGCACAAACAGACGTCCCCACCTAGGAACATTACAAGTATTTTGTGGCTCACACCCATCCCAAAGTTTCACACTCAGTTTGTGAGGAATTCCATTCCAGAGGAGAAAACCAATACGGCAGCTGCCCTAAGAGACAAGACTTCTTTCATTCACATTCCTGAGCCTACACAAAGACAACACAGAGTCTCCCGTGACTGAAATCCGTCACCACAAATTACAAGTAGTGATCGGCTTATAACTAAAAGGGAGCACAAAGTTTCAAGTTGACATTTGTTAAGTGAATTTTGCCCCATTTTATGACTTTTCTCGCCCCGGTTGCTGAGTGAACCACTGCAGTTGTTCACCTAGTAACACAACTGTTAAGTGAAGCTGGCTTCCCCCATTGACTTTGCCTGTCAGAAGGTCACATGACCCCGGGACACAGCAACCGTCTTAAGTACATGTCAGTTTCCAAGCATCTTAATTTTGATTTCATGACCATGAGGATGCTGCAATGGTCGTTAAGTGTGGAACTCTGTATGACTTTGTATTTAACAGTTCCGGACAATACTGTTGGAGAGAATTTGTGTTGCCGTTGTTGGCTGTTATCCACAGTAGAATGTGAATAGGCTTTCTGTAATTTTACTGCCTGCCTCATTAGAGATTCTGTATTATATTCAAGCCAATCTCCAGAGTGACATATTGTACTATTGATATACAAAAGCACAGTTTTAATGTTTACTCCTTGCAGGGAAGAACTATCTGCTGCTCCACAATACACAAATGGTTTCTGGGGAGGGGGGGGGAATGAAATTTGTTGTGCCTAGCACTACACTTCATCTATAGTGGTCTATTATTTTCATGGTTAATGGTTGAGAAGTGATTTATTAGGAAGTGTGAATTCAAGATTGTTGGAATAAATTGTGGCTGGATAATTGAGTCTGGCTGAAATTGAAATGAACCCACTCCCTTTCTTTTCTCCAAGAGATTTACTAAGTGAGTACACACAGGCATTCCCCATGTATTATGACATACATAACTAATTTCATTTTAACACCTGCGTGTAAGATTCTAGTAAGCCTGAAAAGTCAGTACAGATAGTCCTTGACTTAAGGTCCCAGCTGAGCCCAACATTTTTGTCGCTAAGGAAGACAGTTGTAAAGTGGGCTTTACTCCATTTTATGACCTGTCTTGCAACAATTGTTAAGGGAATCAGTTGTAAGCATGGTTGTAAAATGGCTTCTCCGTTGACTTTGCTTGTCAGGTCGCAAAAGAAGACCACGTGACACTGCAGCCGTCGTAAGTATGAACCAGTTGCCAAACATCTGTATTTTGAGTGCATGATCATGGAAATGCTGCAATGGTCTTAAGTGTGAAAAATGGTCAAAAGTCACTTTTTTCAGTCCCAAAGGTACTTTTTCAAAAGGCAACTGGACTTTATTTTTCTTTGAAGACATTTCGCTTCTCATCCAAGAAGCTTCTTCGGTTCTGACTGAATGGTGGATTTATATTCCTTGTAAACAGCTGGAACATCTTCAAGGAAAAATAAAGAAAGTCCAGTTGCTTTTTGAAAAAGCACTTTTGGGACAACCATGACCTGGATGACAGAGAATCTCCATGGACATCTGCTGGTGGTTTTTTGTTTTTGTTTTTAATTTGAGCTATAATCCCATGGACAGGAGTGAGATGTTGGAGACCCAGAAAGGGATCTGGCTTGGCCTCAGATTTTCCCTGGATTCCTGCGGATCCATTCATCCTTCAGCACAGCAAAGTCTCCTTTGATTGTGATGAAGAGGATTATCCGCAATTTGCAAGCCTGCTTTTTATTCTCGAACTTTTAACAACAGTCAGGTATTTGTGCTTTCGTCTCTCTAGCTGCAATAATGAACACCAATAGCAGTTTCCTATTATGTGTAGTAGCAAAATCGTACATCACCGTTCTTCGGTTTTGCCTGTAAACCACGGATAATATCTTTCTATTTCGGAGAACTGGTGTCTGTTTCCTCTAAATTGCGCTAAAAACTACAATTTTCTTTTCATGTGTAGCCATTCGATAGCTTTCAAACATGATCAAATGAAAGTGGACAATTTGAGGGGGGGAGGGGAACCCTACAGTGCTTAATATCAACGCTCAGTTTACCTCCTTGCACACATATTCAATTTTTACAATGACCGAAAATCTGATTCCTTATTCCCCACAAATTAACATCCATAAATAGAATGCATAACACTTACATATTTTGGAGTATAATCACTGGGCATTCTTTACTCGTTCAAAAATACAGGACGCTTCTTCTAACGTTGGGTTGATTAAGAGAAAGCATATGATTAACAGGCACACATTGACAGATTTAAATTTGCAGAGCTGGAGGTTGGTTGCTGAATGTGATAAAAACCAATATATAATGGAAATAAATAATTATTTATTTATTTATTTATGAGACTTATATACCGCTTTAAGTGCAAGCACTCTCTAAGCGGTGTGCACCAGTAAGCAACGTATATATATATATACATTGCCCCCAACAATCTGGGTCCTCATTTTACCTACCCCGGAAGGATGGAAGGCTGAGTCAACCTTGAGCCGGTGAGATTTGAACCGTTGACCTGCTGAACACAGTCAGCTAATATAAGTAATATAAGTAATGCCCATTAAAGGGTTCAACACTGAGCAGAGAGCAAGGCAAGGATGTGTGATGTGGTTACAATCAGTTAAAGTATTTGTGAATAAATATAAAAGAAATGATTTTGGCCATACCAGATGTGTTTTATTTGGGGACACAAATGTCCGCACACAATTATTTTCAGGTGATAGGGATATTATAGGGGGGGGGGAAAGTCTGGATTAATCTTCTTTGGTGCTAGAGGCCAGGGCAAGAACTAGCAGGCAGAAGTTTCACAGCAAGAATCTTGAAATGAGAAGGAAATTCTTGACCAGGAGAACTATTAAGTAATGCAACGAGCCTGCCTCCTAGAGTTGTGAGTGCTCCATCACTGGAGGTTTTCAAACACAACTTGGACAGCCATTTGTTGTGGGAAGATCTGAGGATCCCACTCTACAATTTTATGTTAGCTGTGAATGCAAATAATTTACAGGGAACGGCAAACGGTGCGGTGCAACAAGGAGTACGGATATGAAAATTAACGTATCCATGATCAAGGTAGTTGTGTTGACAGGGAAAATTAAGTCAACGTTGCAGGTCACCCATAAATGTCGAAGAACTAAAGCAATTAGATGAAGGGTAAAGTTTATTAAACACTGGAAAATGGAGAAATTTCAAGGCATGTAAATGTTAGAAGGACAGGGCCTGGCATATTGTCATTGGCAAAAGAATAAAAATATTTGCGTATGCTGTCACGGCGTGCTTCTGCCCACTTTGTGCACTGAATGCACAAAGAGGGCATTTAAAAGCCTGCATGGAAAACAAGAAATGAGTCAAGAATGAATGGAGCTGGATGAAGGTGGACCAAATACAAAAGAAAGTTAGCAGCCTGAAAGAAATGTTCTTTTTAAAAAAAGTTTTTATTGATTTTTTCATACAATTCAGTAGTACTTGTTCAACAAATGTGTTGTCTGAGTTTTATCATTCACTAATACAAATTTAATTCCTAATCCTTTATTCTTTTCTCCAGCCATTGATAAAATAAGTCCCAAGTTTGATAGTATTCTGTTTCTTCTTTTTCTTTCAACCTCAAAGTTAAGTCTGTCCATTTCCGCACATTCTAGTATTTTTTTAATTATTTCTTCCTCTGTTGGTATTTCTTCATTTTTCCAATATTGTGTGAATATGATTCTTGCCGCTGTTATCACATGTAGAATCAAGTATATACTTTGAAAAGATAATCAAGCAATGAATCAGAGACAAACAAAGTCATTACCAAAAGCCAAATGGGTTTGTCAAAAACAGATCATGCCAGATAAATCTTATTGCATTCTTTGACAGGTGACAAAATTAATGGACCACAGGAATGTTGTGGATATAATTTACTTGGACTTCAGTAAGGCATTTGATAAAGTAGACACAATCTACTACATTTTCTTGTAACATTTTCAGTTTGATTCTAGCTTTCTTTCCTTGCCAAATAAATTTCAGAATTAGTGAATTTAAGTCATCAAAAAAAATTCTCCAGTTTTATAATAAAAAATGGAATTTGTTTGGAATAAAAACAATATTTTTGGTAATATATTCATTTTCACTGTAGCAATTCTTCCTAACATCGACAGTTGCACGTTTTTCCATTTTTCCAGGTCCAGTTTTATTTGATTCAGTAATTTTATATAGTTATCTTCTTTTATCACTGAACATCTTGCTGTTAGATATATTCCCAAGTATTTAACTTTTTTGACTATTTGTAATTCTATTTTTTCTGACATTTTTTTTGTTCATCTGTAAGATTTTTAATTATCACTTTAGTTTTTTCTCTGTTTATCTTCAGTCGTGCTATCTCTCCACACTGTTCTATCTTTTCCAATAATTTAGGGATCATCTCTAAAGGCTCCTCTAGAATAAATAAATACTAAGTCATCTGCAAATGCTTGCAGTTTATAAGTTTCACCTTTTATTTCTAGTCCTTTAATTGCTCTGTCTTGTCTTAATACTTCTATTTAAAACTTCCAAAGTTAGGATAAATAACACTGGAGATAGTGGACATCCTTGTCTTGTACCTTTTCTTATATCAAAGTTCTCTGTATAATCTCCATCTACAATCACTTTTGCTGTTTGTTTGTGGTATATTGTTTCAATCATATTTATAAAATTTTGTCCAAAGTCCATTGTTTTTAGTTGTTGGGTTATAAATTGCTAGGAAACATTATCAAATGCCTTTTGAGCATCTAGATATACTGGTGTCAATTGTTTCCCTGGATGCATTTCATAATATTCCAATATGTCCATTACAACTCTTAAGTTATTTTTTATTTGTCTCTTTGGTAGAAATCCATTTTGATCTGGATGTATAAATTCAGATATAATTTGTTTGCAAGAGACACATATAAAAAAAACAATACTATAAACTTTTGGAATACCCCAAAATTGGGAAACACTATTATGCATCAGCACAACAACAATAACAAAAAGAGGAATAGCTGTATACGTCAAAGAGACAATAGACTCTAAAATGATTTATTCGGATGAAGAAGGAAGAATTACGATGGTAGAAATACTTCTAGATCAAAAACAAATACTTTTGGTAGTAATATATGCACCAAACAATAAACAAGAAGAATTTTATCAAAATCTTTATAGAAAAATAGCAGAAATGGAATACCAAAATATTTGACTAGTAAGAGATTTTAACACAATAGTAGATGGGACATTAAACTATAAAAGTAGCATAACAGGAAAAAGATTACCTAAGACTTTTTTTTAACATGATAGAGGAAATTGGGGAATAAGATATTTGGAGAGAAACTAATCCAGAAAAACTACAATACACATTCTATTCGAATAGCCATAAATCTTGGTCCAGAATTGACATTTTGGATGACACCTGAATTAAGAACCAATATGCAGGAGACTGAGATAGAATTAGGCACATGGGCATATCACAACCCCTTAAAAATGACATGGAAAGGAATACAAAAAAATCAAGATGGCCCTCGAACAAATCCATATTAAAAGAAAAAGCGTTTATAGAATTAGCAACAAAAAATGTAACTTTTCTTTAAAGAAAATAAAAAAGAAGATACAACATTACAAAGTGTATGGGATACAGCCAAAGCATATTTTAGAGGTGTAGCTATAACATATATGGAGAAAAAAACAAAGAAAAAAAGACAACAACATACACTGTTAAGGGAAGAATTTAAAAAACTAGAATTAGAACTACAAATAAATCCACTAAAGAAAATACTGAAAAGACAAATGGAAATAATAAAACATAAATTAAACTTAATGGAATCAGAAAAATTGGCACAGAAAAGTAAAAGAGCAAAACAAAACTTTTTTGAAAACGCAAATAAACCAGGAAGATGGGTAGCCTACAAACTTAAAAAAACAGAAGGAGAAAAAACTGATAAACAATTTAGTAGACGAAAAAGGCTGTTTGCAATTTAAAAATGAAGAAATAAAAAAAGATAATTAAAGAATATTATGAGAAACTGTACGATATAAATTTCAAGGGAGAAAACAATTCAATATATGGAAAAAAAATAATTTACCACAAGTCTCAGAAAACTTCAAAACTATGTTAAGTGAAAAAATAACAATAATGGAATTGACAGAGGCTATGAGAAGACAAAAAAATGAAAAAATAACAGGACCAGATGGGCTACTGGCAGAGTTGTATAAACGTCTACAAGATACACTAAGTGCACCATTGAAAGATGTGTATAATGAACTTTTCTTGGAGGCTAAACTCCCAAATACATGGACAGAAGCAAATATTACTTTAATACCCAAAGAAGACTCAGATTCGACACAGATAAAAAATTACAGACCGATATCATTACTAAATGTGGACTATAATTTTTTTATTTCAATAATAGCGGAGAGACTGAAAAGATTAACTGAATTTACAGCCTGAAAGAAATATTCTGAGGTGGTACATGACAGTAGTCTTTCAATATCTGAGGGGCTGCTCCAAAGAAGAGGCAGTCAAGCTATTCTTCAAAGCACCAGAAGGCAGGACAAGAAGCAATGGATGGAAACTCATCCAGGAGAAAATCAACCTGGAACTAACGGGAAATTAGTGACAATGAGGACAATTAATCAATGGAACAGCTTGCCTTCTAAAGTTGTGGGTTCTCCATCACTTGAGACTTTTAAGAGGAAATTGGCTGTCCATTGGACAACGGCTGTCCAATGGATATTTGAGGGGCTGCCACAAAGAAGAGGGGGTCAACCTATTCTCCAAAGCACCTGAAGGTGGGACACGAAGCAACGGATGGAAACTACTCAAGGAGAGAAGCAACCTGGAACTAAGGAGAACCTCTTCACAGTGAGGACAATTAACCAGTGGAACAGAAGTTGCCTCCAGAAGTTGTGGGTGCTCCATCACTCCAGGCTTTCAAGAGATTGGACAGCCCTTTGTCTAAAATAGTATAGGGTCTCCTATGCTATTTTGGACTAGAAGACCCCCATGGTCCCTTCCAATCCTGTTCTTCCGACTCAGTCACCGAGAATCAAATTACAAAAGGAACACGTGAAGGAAAACCCAAATGATTCCAAAGACAGAAGAGCTTGAACAAGGTCCGGTGGAGTTTACTCCCTCTTTAAAAAAAAAAAAAATCAAGAACAAAGAACACCCTATGAAGTGAAGGAGAGTTACAAGGAAGGATTTGGGTGTGAACTAGATTCAGATTGTGTTTCTTTTTTCGCCTGTCCTTTATTTCCTTGGCTTACTATTCCTTACCCCACACACAGACGCACACACACTTTTTTTTGTCCTTTTACATAAAGCTGCTTATTCCCAAAGGGAACAGGACAATAGGTAGACATGTATCTGTGTCCCCAAATTAAAAAAAAACAACTGATCTCAGCAGATCAAAAACCATCCTCTTTGCCACAATGAGACTCACAACTCGAATCATTCCAAGGCTGCCTTTGTGCATTTAATACCTTTCAGCAATATGCATTTTTATCTTCACACAAGCCAAGTGTATTCATTGATTTCTTGGGGACACGCAAGAAGAAACTCCTGCTATGCTGAAGACGGGAACAAAGGGGTGGGTGACCCCCATTCTCACTGTGCTGCACACCCCACATTTTTACATTTCGGCTAATCTACCTAAGCAGGTGACCCAGCGAGGTATTCTCCACCTTCTACACACTCCTGATTTCCTTCGTTTGCATGCAGACTGATCTCCCGCCTTCTCCTCCATTTTGAATGCTACTTTCTAGCATATCAAGCCATGAATTGCGGATATTCCGCAAATAACAACCATTCATTTATTCGAAGTGACGGTGGCACCAAAAAGGTGACTTGTCACTGGTTTTCCCCCACCGTTGCAACCTCCCCACGGTCACATGATCAGAACTCAGACCCTTGGCAACTGACTCGTGCCTGGCTGAGGAATTCTGGGAGTTGAAGTCCACAGGTCATAAAAGGGCCAAGTTTGAAGACCCCTGGCTAAATGTGATTGAACACATGAGGAATTTATCTCCAGTGCCTAAACTCATTATAGTCTTAAGCTGAGGACTACCTGTATATGTTTATATCCATATGGACCATTATAAGCTAACCTGAACGTTCTTATTAAAAGAAGATTTATTCATGTACTACAACAGTGGTTCTCAACCTGTGGGCCGCAACCCCATTTGGGGTCGAACGACCATTTCACGGGAGTCACCAAACAACGCAGTTCGACATTTTTTCCCCCTTTTCCTTAGCTGTGCTACTCCCTTTTATTCTATTGGCTTTTGAAAGCCAATAGAATAGACTCTCTTGAATAGAGACTAATTCTATTGGCTTTCAAAAGCCAATAGGAATTGTCCAGGCTGTCTCTGCCCTGCTGAGCCCGCCAAAAGTCCCATTCTGCAAACGGTGCTGCAAGTTGTCTGCAGTGAAGGCGAGCCTTGGCCGGTGCAGGGGGCGGCACCACGCATGCACGGCACTCCCAGGCAGGGAAAGTCCTCGACTTACGACCGGTTGGGGTCGCGGCATTAAAAAGGTTGAGAACCACTGTACTAAATGGTGTGCAGGTGCTGTTTTCATATCAATTCTTTGAAGCTTTGATTTTGAACTCAAATAGCCTTGCACTGTATCACTTTCCCTTTGTTTCTTCTGGGACTTGAATCTGTTTTCTGTAAATAATGGATAGTTTAAATAACATGTGGGGAGTGCATACTTGCAAAAAGCTACTTTTCTGAGTAAATAACAAGCATGCCTGAGCTGTTTAGGCACAGAAGCTTTTTGCAAACTCTTTCTAGCTTCCTTAGCTATTGCTCTGCTGTGGAAGAAAACAGATAACCTGAGATATGCAGGCTAATAAAGGTCTAAGGACATCAGTGCCTGTGTTGAAATAAACAAAAACAAAACAAAAACACAAGACTGCAAATGTCAACAAAAAGTAACATTGCAAAAGACCTTTTCATGGAGGCGCAGAACAAAAAAAAAATCTTTTCTATAAAACTTCTATTATCTAGGCAAGTTTGCAGCCTATCTCAGTTTTAAAGCTTTTATAAATTCTTTAAAAGAATTTATCTGAGTAAAACTTAGAACTGCTCTAGCGGTAAAAAATGAGTGCAGTTAGCTTGGTATGTTTTTCTTCTATCTAGTTAGAGATAAAATACCAATCGTGAAAGACAGCCACAGAAGAAATTTATTAATTTATGCGTGGAAGTACACAGGAATTGCCTTTATATACTACATACCACCCAAAGAGCAGTATTGGAACAGCAAAAGTTAGTATCTCCAAAAGATGAAAAATTATGAAAGGAATTAATCTGCCTTCTGAACCCTTTAGAAAGCGGAGAAGTAAAAGCCCATTTAAAAAAAAAATGGCTTTTTTTTCTGCCTACAACAATACCAATCAGACCTCCTAAAGCAGTGGTTCTCAACCTGTGGGTCGGGACCCCATTTGGGGTCGAACGACCATTTCACGGGGGTCACCAAACAACGCAGTCCGCCATTTTTTCCTCCTTTTTCCTTAGCCGTGCTACTCCCTTTTATTCTATTGTCTTTTGAAAATCAATAGAATAGACTCCCTTGAATAGAGTCTAATTCTATTGGCTTTCAAAAGCCAATAGGAATTGTCCAGGCTGTCTCTGCCCTGCTGAGCCCGCCAAAAGTCCCATTCTGCAAACGATGCTGCACCAGTTAAGTAGTCCTCGATTTACGACCAGCTGAGTAGTCCTTGACGTACGACCGGTTGGGGGTCGCGGCATTAAAAAGGTTGAGAACCCCTGTCCTAAACAAAGAATTATGAGTTTGGGTGTTAACAAAAAAGAACTGATCCTGGGTTTCTATAAAGCAAATTGGGGTTTGTGCAGAATTTTCAAGACCGGAACAGGTATGTGAGTTTTCTGAACATCGGAGAAAAAATAAATAAATTACGATTTGGGACAGTAAAGAAATTTGGGGTGATCTGCCTACAGAGCGATGTGCTGCTAAACTGCAAATCTGAATCCTTAGGTTCGAGTGACTCGGACACTCCTATTTCTCTGCTCAAAGAATCTTACTTAACAAATAACACTGGCAGTCCTCTTTTAATGACCACTAATTGAGCACCAAAGTTACAATGGTGATCAATGTATAGTACTTAGGACCAATTCTCCAAGTTCTGGCCATCTGGGTACTCCCATAGCCACATGGTGCTTGGCAACTGTCCCTCACAATATTTGTAAGGTCCAAGAGACACATGGTGACCCTTGGTAACCCCAGCAAAGTCAACGGGGAACCTGGCAGAGAAGTTACAGATTGCTCCAGTAAGTCACTTACACCTGCCCTGCACAGCAACACAGCCACACCACACCTTTACCTGCCTGTCAGCCAGCTTGGAACCCACCTGAGCCTTACTTAAGGATAGCTAAAGCAAGTGCTGAGCTTAAGGCCACTAAAGCAATCAAGTCACCTATGATTCTAGAAATTCTGGTCTCATTAAGCAAAGACTACCAAAACTAGACTTTTCAGAATTATTATCTAAGACTTTCTGCATTAAAATTAAGTGTGGTTTTGCTTTATCAAATAGAATTTCCTAGATACGGTTCTTGAGATATTCCATGCCTCTGTACACGGAGATTCAAAAGTTAAACTCTGTAGCATTAACACTCAAATTTGGGGGGGGGGGGGATTCTGCTAACAAATTTGCAAGCCTTAGGTCGTGTTTGTATTATGTAAGCAGTGTTTTGTTTACGTCCAATTTTATTGTGTTCCCTGCTCTGCCAGGAAATATTTAGCAAGCTCTATTTGAACGTCTATTGATATTTAAAAAGGCTGCTTTTATATGGTATTAGATGTTCACAGAGTGCTCGTATTGATTTAAGGACAGAAATCTTATTTTCTGGACCCCTTTTATAAGGCTTCGTGTGATATATTGAAATGTAGAGGGTTTCCTCCTTTAAAACAAATTGCATTGCTTACTTGCAGCAAATGCTTTTTTTTTCCTTCTATATTTAGAAATAAGATCAGTTGGCTTTCTTTCCGGAATTGCAGCAAGCAAAAGTAAAATAATGCAACCTATCTCAAACTTAAGCCGTGGCTAGATTACGCTAAACCGTCGCTTAAAAATAATAATTCTTTCATTTCTCATTGCAAATAAGTAATGAGCATTCAACTGCTATTTTCTAACATGATAGTAAGACCAGCAAAATTTAGAAGGTATCTTGTCTATACGTTTTTCTTTTAATTTACAAGTGTAATTTAGGTTTTGGCCATCTGTAATACGGCCTACATGTGGCTACCACTGATAAAAACATTAAGTAGCCCAGAATCCTGCCAGTAAAATTCTGACTGGTGCAAAGTTTTGGGGATTATATGATTCTTTTCCTGTATCACTGCCCTGACTGCGATGGTCTACAAATGCAATTAAAAAGCAGATTATTATGATGACCTTAACCTGAAGAATTGCTTGAGGAATCTCCTTCTGCCACTGTGAATCTGTTTATCTTTAAGATCAGAAAGTATACGCTTTTTGGATCTATGCAAAGGATTTGGTTAATCATTATGTGAGAAATGACTTTCTCCACAGTAATGAATACAAGCAGGATACTAACACCTTGCAAGAGCCACCTATGCATCCTTGAAAAATAGCACACGTATATCTGATTGAAGCCTAAGATAAGAAGGAACACAAAAACCTTTGTATGAAAGAAATGTATCATTTTAAATATTGTTGACTGTTGAGCAATATGTGAAGCACGTTAAATGAAACATAATGTGTTTTTGCAGGCTGGTGGATTCATCCATGCAGTTTTTATTTGTTTTTGTATCAAAAAGTCAACTTGTTTTTATTTATAGTAACTAATGTGTTGAGCTTAACCCAACAGACTGCATAAACAAGCACGGAAGAATCCACAAGCAATTGGTATGTACATTTTACTGTAGAAAAACTCAGAAACCATTACTAAAGGATTCCAGGGGCTGTCGTCGCATCAAATGGAAGCTCCATAAGAAACACAGTTTAAATTTCTTGCACCTTTTTCCTTCCCACTCTACGTAACCAAGCACTGTAGAAGCAAAATCCCCTTTGGGCAAAAGACACGGCATCATCTGGACTGATCTACCAACAGTTTGTTTACTGTTAAACATGTGAGAAGTAACCTTCACAGCAAATAGAAGCAAGTTTGTGTAAACAACTGCTTGAAAATACTGCTTGGTTTAATTTATTGCTAATTAAGTTGGTTCTTTTATTCTGACAATGCTTTTCAGTTGGGAAATTGTGTTCTCATTAGGAAAACTTATTATTTTAATGCCTGTTTTTAGATTGTGCGGGCTGCTACGAAAGCTTGTTTCTAAAAAAAAGAAGATAATTGGGATAGTTTATGAAAAGGAAAAACAAAAAGCTTGCATTTCTTGTGCTAATACATTCCCTTTTTTCAACCTAACCTTAACCTCCTGCACTTGTTTAAGTAAAATGTAAACTTTTCAAAGGTTTGTAGACCTGCTAAAAATAGAGCATCCTACTACACTGTCATTTTGACTTTCAATAGAAATTAAACAGGTTGACAATGAAGCAGGGCAGATTTATCATTTTCCCAATTAAAATACAATTTTACTATTAAAAAGATGATTTGTAAAAAACCACGTTAGATGCACTAGTATTTAAAGCTCAAAATTAGTTAGCGAAACCGTTTTTAATTCAAAGAATCTGATTTAAACTTGATATTGTTAAACATAAACCACTGCCTTAATAGCGGGTGAAGAGATTCGTAGACAATAAATAAGTTGCTGCATAGATGGGGGGAAGAAAAATAAACAAAACCAGGAGTTGTCCTCTCCTAATTGCCTAAGGGAGAATTTCCTCCATCTTTACTCTGTTTGTACATTTATGTTTGCCAGGAAAAAGACGCTGCCATGTTTCCTAAAGTTGTCGTTATAGAATCAGCTGGATTGTAATGTTCGTTGTACACGTTTTCTTTTAACATTAGCCAGATGGAGGAAGAGATTAAAAAGAGCCAATGGGCATCAGAAGGTGGCAATCTCCAGCTCTTAACTAGGACCACTTCTTCACTGCCCACCCTAGAGTTGCAAAGTCATCTATCACGCTGACTCCTCGACAGCCAGCACCTTCCTCATGGGGGGGGGGGGAGGCTAATAAATATTTCCTCCTGGCCAGAGACACACTCAAGAGTTCAATACTTTCTTTCTTTCTCTTGCTGTTAACATCCAATGATCTCTCAGACTTCCTGGTGTAAAAACAACTCTTAGGAGGAGGGAAGGAGGAGGAGGAGGAGGAGACGGGTAGCATCTTGATCCCGAGCTGGGAGGTGTAACCTTGAACTGACAGCTGCTAGTTTGGGGGAAGCTTATTTTCCTGGAAACAGGAGCTACGGAAGGCATGTTTTTCCATGAGCTCAGCAGTGCTCTGCGCTCCAGAGAAGTGAGGAGGAAAAGGGAAGAACCTGGAGATTTCTCCTCCTTTCTTCTCTTCTCCTTCCCATCCTTCTTTTCCTTTCTCTTTCTCCTTCTCTCCCTCTCCTCCTCCTCTTCCTCTCTTCTCCTTCACATCCTTTTTTCTTTCTCTTCCTCTCCTTCCCATCCTTCTTCCTTTCGTTTTTCTCCTTTTCTCCCTTTCTTCTCTTCTCCTTCATATCCTTCTTCTTTTCCTCTTTCTCCTTCTCTCCCTCTCCTCTTTTCTTCTCTTCTCCTTCACATCCTTCTTCTTTTCCTTTCTTTCTCCTCTCCCTCTCCTCCTTTCTTCTCTTCTCCTTCCCATCCTTCTTCTTTTCCTTTCTTTCTCCTTCTCTCTCTGCCTCTTCTCCTCTTTCTCTTCTCCTTCACATCCTTCTTTTTCTCTCTTCCTCTTCCTCTCCTTCCCATCCTTCTTCCTTTCATCTTTCTTTTCTCCTTCTCTTCCTCTCCTCCTTTCTTCTCTTCTCCTTCACATCCTTCTTCTTTTTCTCTCTTCCTCTTCCTCTCCTTCCCATCCTTCTTCCTTTCATCTTTCTTTTCTCCTTCTCTTCCTCTCCTCCTTTCTTCTCTTCTCCTTCACATCCTTCTTCTTTTCCTCTTTCCTCTTCTCTCCCTCTCCTCCTCCTCCTCTCTTCTTCACATCCTTTTTTCTTTCTCTTCCTTCTCCTCTCCTTCCCGTCCTTCTTCTTTCTTTCTTCTCTCCCTCTCCTCCTCCTCTTTCTCTTCCTCTGAAGTCAATTTGCCAATTCTGCCAGCTGGAGCATCTCACCTTCTTCCTTGCCCCGTTATTCCACCACCAAACTTCTCTTTTGTCCTGCACAAGCTTGCGAAACAAACCAGTTTTGTGTTTGTTTGTTTTTCCCCCAACGCCTGTAGAGTTTCCACCAAGCAAGCATTGGGGGCAGCACAAGCCCACTGTGATATTCGCCACTCGATCCCAAATGCTTGTGGGCAGCTCAACCCCCATCCTCGCTCTTTTAACATCTGCAACATCAACCACCCCCTCCCCCTGAATCCGATCTACACTTTCTCTCCCCTTTGTTTAAGAAAACTCTTGTCAGACATCTCAAGAATTTTTTTTTTAAAAAAAATGAAGAAAAATAAAAAGGGGTTTTAATGGGGGGATCCGTGAACGCGCCCGCTGCATTGCACAAGCAGCCAAAGTTAAGAAGGCATCTCAAAGAGAGGGAAACCAGATCACTCGACACCCAAACACCCAATGGTGCCCACAGGAAGGTAAATCTTCAGGGATTTGGGGAGAGGTTGCCTGGAGGAGCTTTTGGGGAAAAGTTTTACGTTTTAAGGCAGTGTTTCTCAACCTTGACCATTTTAAGGCCTGTGGACTTCAACTCCCAGAATTCCACAGCCAGCATTGTCCACAGGCCTTAAAATGGTCAAGGTTGAGAAACACCGTAATTTAAGGGAAATCATGGGGGGAAATTGGGCAATTTGGGGCTGGGGTCACATTGCTCTGAAGAAAAAGACCACAATTCTGCAGAAGGCAAGGATGGATGGATGGATGGATTCCTTCCCTCCGGAAGGGAAGGGAAGGGTGGAGGGCGATGGAAGCAGCCAAGGTGGTTAGGAAGGTGAGACCCCTGAAGGAAGGAGGCTGTAACTCTCTTCAGGTGGCCCTCACTGGCCTCCATCCATCCCTCATTGGAGGGTGGGGGGTCCCGGCTCTTTCCCAAAGTCAAACCGGGGGTCTTTTCCTCCTAGTAGATCCCTTTTCCCCACCTGGTGACCTCTAAGCCCCGAGGCACTGGCTCCCTTCCTTCCTTCTCTCCTAGCCTCCTCCTTTCCTTCTTTCGCCCTCCTTTCTTCCTTTTTTTTCCTTCCATCTCCTTCCTTCTTTCCTTCCACGTCCCCTTCCTTCTCTCTCCTTCCTTTCTCCCTCCCATCTCTGTCCTTCCGTCTTTCTCCTTCCCTCCTTCCTTTCTCCCACCTCTGTCCCTTCTTTCTTTCCTTCCTTCTCTCTCCTTCCTTCTCTTCCCTTTCTCATTTTCCTTCCTCTCCTCTCCTCCTTCCTTCTCTTTTCCCTTTCTCATCTTCTTTCCTTGCTTCTCTTTTCCCTTTCTTTCCTTCCTTCCTCCTTCCTCTTTTCCCTTTCTTCTTCCACCCTTCCTCTCCTTCCTTCTTCCCATCTCTGTCCCTTCTTTCTATCCTTCCTTCTTCTTCCTTCTTTTCACTTTCTCATTTTCCTTCCCTTCCTTCTCTTTTCCCTTTCTCCTTCCTCCCTTCCTCTCCTTCCCTCCTCCCATCTCTGTCCCTTCTTTCTATCCTTCCTTCTTTTCACTTTCTCATTTTCCTTCCTTCTCTTTTCCCTTTCTCCTTCCCTCCTTCCTTTTCTCCTTCCATTTTCCCCTTTCTCATCTTCCTCCCTCCCCCTCGTTCTCTCCCTCAGTCCCCTTCTTCCAGGGACCGGTTACCCCTCTGGGGCTTCTCCGCCCTCCTTCCGCGGGGCTCCCCTCCTCAGCCCAGGAGGGGCAGCCCGCCCGGCCAGGCGCGCACTTCTTCCCTCAGCCACCCTCCCAGCCAGAGGGGGGACCGAGCCGGCGCCCCCTTCCCCCGGGCTGCAGCCCCCCCTCCCTCAGCCTCCCTTCTGCGCCGCCCGCCCTGAGGCGCCGCTTTTAAAGGCGCGGGAAACCCCGTGGCCGGGGCGCGGGATGTCCCGCGCGCGGCGGCGGCGGCGGCGGCTTACCTGAGGGGCGGCGGACGGGGCGTCCCAGGGGCGGCAGCAGGGGCCCGGGCACGTGTCTTCCCCCCAGAGCCCGCGCCCGGCCATGCCGCCCCCGCCGCCTCGGGCTCCCGCGCGGCTCCTCCGCCAGACCGGCGGCCGGCAGCCCCGCCGGCGTCACGTGGGCGCGCTCCCGACCGGGCCGCCGCTCCGCCTCCCGCCCTTGAGCATGCACAGAGTGCTCCTCGCCGGCTCTCCGCGCCCCGTGGCGCCTCCCCTGCGGCTTCTGACCCTCCCCCCCCGCGAGGAGGGTTTCTGAACATGCACAGAGTGCCAGACGCCCCGGATTGGGTTGCCCCCACGATTAGGAAGCGGGGACGGGCGAGCGGGAAGAGCAGGCGGCGGTCCCCGGGATCCGACAGGGAGGCTTCTGAGGCAGAGGAGAAGAGAGAAAAAGGGAGGAAGAGAGAAAAGAAAAAGAAAGAGAGGAAAGAGGAAAAAGACCAGAGGAAAGAGGAAAGAAAAGGCGAAACCGAAGAGGGGAAAGACCAGAGGAAAGAAAAGAGGAAAAAGGAAAAAAAAAAACAGAAGAGAAGAGAAGAGGAAAAAGAAAAGGGAAAAGAGAAGAAAAAGGCAAAAGACGAGGAAAAAGAGAAGAGGAAAAAAAGAAAAGACAAGAAGGGGAAAAAGAAAAAAGAAAAGGCAAAAGAGAAGAAAGAAAAAGGAAAAAGAAAAGACAGAAGAGAAGAGGAAAAAGGAAAGACAAAAGGCAAAAGAGAAGAGGAAAAAAAAGGCAAGAGAAAAAGAAAAAAATAAAAGGAAAGAGAAGAGGGGAAAAGAAGAGGAAAAAGGCAAAAGAGAAGAAGAAAAAGAAGGAAAAAGAGAAGAGGAAAAAAGACAAGAAGGTGAAAAAGAAAAGAGAAGAGAGAAGAGAGGAAAAAGAAAAGAGAATTGAGAAAAAAGATTCTCATTCTCCAAGTTAGATAAACATACCCCTTTAATCTTCCCAGAAAAGATACATAAAATACACTATATATTGTTTTGCTCCTTGCCATCATGGTGCTGGCTGGGGAATTCTGGGAGTTGAAGTCCTCAAGCCTCAAAATTGCTGAGGGTGAGAAACACCGGGTCCCTTAAGCTCTCAGACAGATGTTGCGTGATTACACCAGATCCTCATGAATACAACTCCCACCGCTCCGCTGGGAAGCGGGTAGATTTCCTCTATACATTATACATACACTGGCATTTATTTTTTTTTACTTCGCCACCAGGAAGCAATAAGTGGCTGTTTTCATCCTCTTTTGAGACTCTTTAAAGTAGTGGTTCTCAACTTTTTAATGCCGCGACCCCCAACCGGTCGTAAGTCAAGGACTACTCAACCGGTTGTAAGTCGAGGACTACTCAACTGGTGCAGCACCGTTTGCAGAATGGGACTTTTGGCGGGCTCAGCAGGGCAGAGACAGCCTGGACAATTCCTATTGGCTTTTGAAAGCCAATAGAATTAGACTCTATTCAAGAGAGTCTATTCTATTGGCTTTCAAAAGCCAATAGAATAAAAGGGAGTAGCACAGCTAAGGAAAAGGGGGAAAAAATGGCGGACTGCGTTGTTTGGCGACCCCCGTGAAATGGTCGTTCGACCCCAAATGGGGTCCCGACCCACAGGTTGAGAACCACTGCTTTAAAGGGAGCCACAAATCTTACTAGGGGATTTAAACTCGCTACCAGAAATTGAACTCAAAGACCATTACATTTTTTTTTTTTAGATGATTCTCTAGCTTTGGGAGCTGTCCAGCTGCTGCTGTTCAGGTCTCTGTTTAGACTGGTATATATAATAAGATGGACAACTCCGAAGCGTCCTAAGTAAAATCTATTGCCTCCTGCTGATCTGTCTGTCTGTCAGTCATCTGTCTATGTGATTCCCGTGAAACCTGAAACTTGATTAATTCCCTACATCTCCAAACATGTCCTGGTCCTGGATTCTTGATTTTCTTATCAATAGGACCCAATGTGTGCGAGTTGGAACAAATACCTCTATTACCATTTTCTTGAGCACAGGTTTTCCTCAGGGCTGCGTCTTAAGTCCGCTGCTGTTCACCCTGTTGACCCATGACTGTGGTGCTAGGTTTGCCACCCACCATATTGTGAAGTTTGCAAGATGATACAACAGTAGTGGGCCTTATTCAGGATGACGGTGGAAGCTTACCACACGGAGGTTGAGGGGCTGGTGAACTGCTGTAAAGAAAACAGCCTAGTTTTAAATACCGGAAAACCCAAAGAGATCTTTGTTGATTTCAGAAAAGGCAGGCATAGCTGCACTCCTCTGTGCATTAATGATTCACCTGTGGAGGTGGTTACCAGCATCAAATTCCTGGGTGTGCAGGTAACAAGTAGGCTGACTTGGTCGCTCAACAGCCAGACACTGGTGAAGCGGGCACAGCAGTGCCTGCATTTTCTGCATCGCATGAGAAAAGCACATCTTCCTTCCCCTGTCCTGACCACTTTCTACAGGGAGACAATCAAGAGCATCCTGTCATACAGCATCACGTCTGGTTTGGAGGCATCCCTGCTTCAGACAGGAAGGCGGTGCAGAGAGTGGTGAGGACGGCAGAAAAGATTATTGGCAGTTCCCTCCCTCCCATCCAGGACATAGCACAGAAGTGCTGCTTGAGCAGGTCCGTAGGATTATCTGGGACACGACACATCCTCTTCACGACCTGTTTTCTTTGTTACCTTCTGGGAGGAGGGGGCTTCCTGGTATCCATAGCAGAACATCCAGCTTCAGCCAAGAGTTTCATTCCATACAGCCTTAACCTTGCGAACTCTCAAGCTTCCTCCTTCCGTTCTATATTCAAGATGGACAGTATTTAATATTTATTTGCTACGTATATGTAGGGGTATGGGTCTATGCATATGTTGTTCATGGTATGTTTAGGTGTGTGTCATGTATGTGTTTCACTTTGAGAGCGGGCAACTAAATTTCATTTTTGATGTGTGCCGTTGTGCCCACAGTAAAAAAAAATGACAATAAAGGTTATCTTATCTTATCCTGGGCCAGGAGCTTTTATCAGTTCTGTTCACTGTGGACCTTTACGTCCTTAGTGTTGGTTTTGTGGAATGGATGGCCTTAATCCTATTTAGAAGGGGAATAAAGATGATATTATTGGATGTCCTGATATTATTAGAAGTGCTGCTGTGATTTCACCAGCTTCCTGTAATCTCCCCAGGACTGTGTTCGGTTCCTTCTGGAAGCTAATGGAGATTGAAAATTTTTAAAAATACAGGTAGTCCTTGACTTATCGACCACAATGGAGCCCAAAATTTCTGTTGCTAAGTGAAACATTTGTTAACTGAATTTTGCCCCGTTTTACGACTTTCCTTGTCGTGGTGGTGAAATGAATCCCTCCCGTTATTAAGTTAGTGACGCAGTTCTTAAGTGAATCTGGCTCCCCCATTGACTTTGCTTGTCGGAAGGTCACAAAAGGGGGTCACGTGACCCCAGGATGCTGTGACCGTCAACAATAGAAGTCAGTTGTCAAGTGTCCAAATTTTTGATCATGTGTCAGTGTGAAAAACGGTCATAAATCACTTTTTGCAGTGCTGTTGTAAGTTCGAACGGTTGTAACTAAATGAACGGTTGTAATCTGAAACTTTAAGTGGTTTGTGTCAATTGTTGATTGTCATTTGCATGTGTATTCTGTGGTACCAGTTTGATTTTCACTTATGGAGCGACTTTAGTTTATGGTGTGGGGGCATAATTATATATTGAATTAATTTGCATGTGAACTATTGTCATTTGTGCTACGTATCCTGTAAGGCAGGGGTCCCCAACCCCAGGGCCATGGACCGGTCCCGGTCCACACAAACATGCAAAGCCCCATCCGCATGATGCAGGCAGCACACAAAACCACGCACTCTCTGGTCCGTGGAAAAACCTCTCTCCACAGAATCGGTCCCTGGTACCCAAAAGGTTGGGGACCTCTGCTCTAAATCAAGGGTCCCCAACCCCCGGTCTGTGTAAGGCGCTTAGCTATAGGCGAATAAAGAAAGAAAAGTATTACTATTATTGTTACTCTTCTGTAGCTCAAGGAGAATAGGACAGCTGCTGTACTGGGAAAAAAAAAAAGAATTGCAGTGTACACACAGAGAACAGACGGCATGATAGTGCAGTGACAGCCATAAACGCAGGAAAACTTTCTCCAGAAAAAGATATATGGGCATTTGAATGAGTCATGTTCTCGGTTTAAAAACATATAAACATTTATCTGTTTCAGAAACATTTAAAACAGCTTGTCTTCAGTCTTGGCCAAGTAGCCCTTTGTCTCTGGAGAGAAATGAAGCAGGAACATCTAAGGCAGGGGTGTCCAAACTTTGGCAACTCCCAAGACTTTGTGGACTTCAACTCCCAGAATTCCCCAGCCAGCAGACTTTGCTTATAGGAAGTCAACAAGAGGTTACCTTGCCTAACAACCACGGGATTTGGTTAACAACGGCGACCTCCTAATCCCGCTATAAAGGGCTTTAGTCAGACCCCATTGGGAATACTGCGTCCAGTTCCGAAGACCTCACTTCAAAACAGATGTCGATGAGTTTGAGCGAGTCCAGAGACAGGCGACAAAATGGATGCAAAATCTGAGGGATAAACCTATTAGGAGGAACTGAGTATACACAGCCTGGAGGACAGAAGGAAAAGGGGAGACATGATTGAAAGGCATGAATAAGGTTGTAGACGGCGGTATTTTCAATATTAAGCAAAAATCAAGAACACGGGCATCACCACAGACCGACAGGAGGGAAGTCCAAAAGTAATGTTAGAAAGCATGACTTCATAGAAAGAGCAGTGGAAGCTGGGAACCAACTTCCAGAAGAAATAGTGGGTTAATCACCACCACCCTCATCATTCAAGCCATGGTCTCTTCACTAAAGGATGACGGCTTCTTCCGCATGTTTCCAATTAAAACAGTCCTGAGCTTTCTTTTGCTAATTCGGTCCTCCATACTTGACGATATCGTCGCTCCATCTTCTTTTCGGTCTCTTTCGTGGATGCTTTTTATCCAGTGGGATCCGTTCTATGACCGCCTTGGTCCTCCTTGCTATGCGACCAGCCCGTTTCCATTTCCGTTCTTTGACTCTCTTAACGGCATCTTATTCTTTTGTTTGTTCTCTAATCCACATCTGGGTCTTCCTGTCTTGTCTTGGGATGCCGAGCGTTGTCTCTCTCTATGGCTCCTAGCTTTTGTATTGATTGTGAAGTTAGTGTCCATGTTTCACCGGCATATGTTAAGAGCAAGTAGCGCACACTGATTGAAAACTTTTCAGGCACGGGGAGGATGTCCTTGAAAATTACGCTTAGCTTGTAGAATTCCTGCCAACCATACTTAACATGCCTTTCAATTTCCTTTGTTGTATCACCTTCCACATGAGTATAACTTTACGGACAATTCCACATAGGTACAAAAGAGGAAGCCAGTTCTGAAGTTTTCGCGCACAAAGAGGTATAGTTAAAAATCCCCTTTTCTCTCCTGGGCCACCCGGTGTTCATTGTCCATCGTCAATTACAGTCAATTTGTTTTGGGAAATGATCTCAACGCCTTGGAACTTTCCCGTCTTTCGACCTTGAGCACCAGGACTCTTCTTTCCTCTCTTTTTCTGTTTTCTTTTCTCTCTTTTCTTTTTCTTGCCTTTTCTTTTTTCTTTTTTCTCTTCTTTTTTTTGTCTTTTTTCCCTCTTTTCTCTTTTTTTCCTTTTTTCTTCTTGCATTCCACAATTCCCTCTCTTGCATGCCAAACCTCCGTTTCTGTTGTCTGCTTCCGAGGGGGGCGGGATGCATAGTGAGTCAAGCATGATACATATACAAATGACCATATACATATACGTATATAGGGCCAGACGTGTATACTTCACATGCATTATGCGAAGGCTTAACTGTTTGGAGAAATCTATACAGGTCGTCCTTTGTTTTACAACCGATGACTTAGCCATCATTCAAAGTTCCAACAGACCTAGTTGGGGTATACTCACCACCCAGATTCTATGTTTCAATGGCTGCCCTTTCCCTCCCACTGCAGTCACATGATCAGATTTGGGCAGCCAGCAACCATTCGCTTTGATAGCTATTTGCAGCAGACATGTGGTCACATCTTATGACGGTTTTGCCCAAAATTGGCATTTGGTTCTGGTTTGGGGCAAAATTCATAGTCGTGTTGAACCGTTGGTTTGCTTAATGGCCAATGGTGCTCGCTTAACCACCTCTACAAAAGAAAAAGTCGTAAAATCATACTTAACAACGGTAACAAGTTATGACTGCGATGGGCAAGTCCCATTAGAGTTGTAATTCAAGGACTACCCATAATGCTGGGGGAAGTTAGAATAACAGGACAGCCAGACCAAGACAGGTGGACTCAATTACAACAGTGGTGGATGCCTTGTTGGAAAATCTGAAGGGGCATCTTGAGGACAGATAAATTTTATCTACTCACTACTAAGAGTCAAGTGGCTTGATGGCACATTATTGTTCACATATCCATTAAGCCTAACTGGCTTCCTTTGTAATATATTCTACTTTTATTTTAGGCATTTCAATTCCCTTTTTACCTTCAATGCTGGAGAAAAGATGTTTATCTCGCTGGGTTTTTTGTTGTTGTTTTCAGAAAAATCCAAAATCAAAGGACAGCTTCTTCAGTGTACCCCCTTCTCATCGATTTACTCTAATCTGACTTTTGTCAAAACACTCTGGATGTTTTGGAGATTCAAACGCGCCTCTTCTTGGATCCGTGCTTTACTAGTAACTCTCTCCTTTAGAAGGAGAACGGAAAAAATATTGACAACTCCATAAACAACTCAAAAGAGGCTATAAAAGTACCTATAAACTCCCGCTTCAGCTCGGAAAATAAAAATGTGATTTGTGAACCGGTCACGAGGCATCAGAAATTCATACAAATATTACCCACCTAATGAATTAGAACGATTTCCTGCCAGGAGCAGCAGCTGATTGACCTTGTTCAAGCTTGGAAACTAAGTTATGTCAAGCCTGATTAATACTTGGACAGGAGCCTAGCAGAAAATTTTAGAACTGTAATCTAGAAAGTCCAAACAAAACAAAAAAAATGTCTCAGGAATTGGCAGGAGCAAACCTGTTCTGCATTTGTGCCAAGGAAACACCAGAACTTTATCGCTGAAGTCAGAAAGGGGGTCAAGCTCATCCTGAAGGAGACTTAAAACTTTTATATATTAAACTAATCCTCAAGGGATTGCCTGCAAGATCCCTTTTGCAGGGAATATTTGCAACGAGGCCTTTTATCCCAGAATGTCAGTTTAACTCAAGTCCAGCTATATATTTTAAATTTCAAGTTTGCGCTAACACATTTCCTTTCTTCAGCGGGATTGGTTTTTACCACTCCAAAGTGCCGATTGCCATGGTCTGCAATAATAAGATGAGTTTATCTGGCTTCGGAGCATGTCACTTATTTTACAGAAGAAGCTTCGTCGGTAAATTGCCATACTTCATTTGTAAAGGCATTTAAGCAAATAGAGTAATAGAATGATTAAAAATTAAGAGAAGGGACAGGCTGTTTGGGTGGGCCTTTGAAATCGACGGGACGAGTTTTATTAGAATGTTGCAGTTCTTCAGTTTTTCAGGGATGATTAAAAAAACATCAACGAGGCACATTTTGCAACGTCATGCAGAATTCTATTAAAATGTTTTATTGACCGGGGAAGATGGAAAGGCCTTTTGCTGTTTAAAGAACATACCGTATTTTCCAGCGTATAAGACGACTTTCTAAAGTGTGGAAATCGGCGCCGAAGTCGGGGGTCGTCTTATACGCCGAGTCATCTTATATGCTAGAAAATACAGTATGTATTAAATTTATTATAACTTGAAGTTACCACTTTCCAATTTTCCATGTAGTGAATGACAGCTATGAAAATGAAGGTATTTCCCCAAATCCCCAACTCTACTTATGGGGCACATTAACATTAATTTTCAGTTATATTTTCCTACAATATTAAAATCAAAAGTGTCACAGAAGTGGAAATTTCTTCCAACATCACCAATAATTTTACTGAGCACTATTGGGACTGCTGTTCAGCTTTCCTTTGCTTTACAGACATGTGAAGCTTGTTAAGTACATGGGCTCGCTGTCAAGTTATTTTTTCATCACTGTCGTAATTACAAACAGTTGCTAAACGAGGACTAGCTGTAGTAAGAATTTTGGTAAATCAGTGCTTTAGAAAAAGAGGTGCTGAATCTTTTTCCTTCACACTTTGGTTTTTCTTTTCTACAAAACTGTTTTGTAGATTTCTTTTAAGTTATAGTTGCTAAGATAGTCCTATACAATTCCATTAAAGCCTTCCTCATTAAGCTTTGTGACAACAATCTAAAAATAACTAGGGGAAATGTATTAATTTTGGCAAGAGATTTTAACATGTCAAAAAATACTGTTCCAACATTTGATGTCCAGAGGCTGTTTTGGTTTTCTGTTTTTGTTATGATTGCTTTGCTTTTAAAGAAACTTAAAAGTCGTGGTACTTCAGACTACATAAATATTGATATTGATATTGAAAGTCGTTTGTTAGGTTTCCGGGGACAATGATCTATGTCTATGTAGCAATATAAAGTGAAAATTGATCAACTCAGCTGAAAAATGCGATTTGCCAAAAATGCGGCTGAAGCATACAGAAACAGTAATTTTTGTAGCATGGAGTCTAATTATAGCAAATGCCTAAAATATTTATTTACATTTCTGAGCAAGGTAATTGTCAATGGTAAACCACCATCGGCAAAATTCCCCTCTGAAGGAAACATAGGCAAATGTCTCTATCTCTGTGTACAAAGTAATAGACAATAGAGGTGTTACTTTCAAGTGGGTTAGATGGAGAAACACAAGTTCTACGATTCCGCTGAAGATCGTGAGAGCCTGAAACCTTTTCAAGGACACCAGAACAAGTGCGGATTTGAAGCAGATGGTTCCCATAACAAAGCTGAACTTGTTTATATGGACTACGTAAGACGTTAGGGGTTTGGCTGGGAAAATTATTGTTTAAGCCTATGAATTGGTGCTGGAACCTCAGAGCTGGCTGAGGAATTCTGGGAGTTGAAGTCCACAAGTCTTAAAGTTGCCACGGTTGAGGACCTCTGACTTATGCCACAGTTTATTTCTCGACTAAGGGAGATGAAACAATAAATTGCCCAGATTTTAGTATAAATAGACTTTATTGAAGTCAGTACACTTCTGCAGTGAAGCTGAAGGTTGTGTCTACATAAGCACATTGTAACATTTCACTTCTAAAAGGAATGTCAACAATTACAACGATCATGCACGCCATGGTGGAGACTCACATTTCAGAAGCATTTCCAACCATTTCTAAAGAAATGCTTACAACATTGTTAAGAGAAAAAGAGAGAGAGAGAGAGAGAGAGAGAGAGAGAGAGAGAGAGAGAGAGAAAGAGAGAAACTACTTTTCATAAACTGCAAAACATTGATCAGCTTTCCCCCCCCCCGCCCCCCCCCCGGTATGAGTTACAGTGTGAACAACACACAAAGAAAAGAGAGGCATACATATTTAATGTATGAAATTAAAATGGAATATTTACTGTGTAGAAGAAATTAGAAACCTCCCAAATAAAGGCAAAGAGCACAACCTGGAACTTTTAAGAACGCCATTTATCGTTTGAAGCTGTTCTCTGAGCAAGTTCAGCTCAAAGGCCAATCAGTACTGGGAGTACTCCTTCGACTGGAGTTTGACGATGATGCGGTCCAGCTGTCTCTTTGCTTCGCATTGTGGGAAGTTGCTCATGTCGTAATATTGGGGAGCAATTTTCACCAACCTGCCAAAGAAAGGGAAGTCCGTCACATTGAGCGAAACACCCGAATGTGATGCCGGCTGTAGCAATGGCTCGGCTAGGAGCAGCAGTATCTCACAGTAAAGGGTAACCACGCAATCAAAGGAGTTTTAATCCCTCCTACATCATGTAAACACGCTGTTATTTTTTTAATGCCTTCAACTGGAAGGTTAATCTTCAGGCGATAGAAGTCAGTAATGATTCATATACAATGCAAAAGAGCAGAGTTGGAAGGGACCTTGGAGGTCTTCTAGCCCAACCCCACTCCCTTCCAAGCAGGAGACCCTATATCATTCTGGACAAATGGCTGCCCAATCTCTTCTAGAAAACCTCCAGTGTTTTAAGCACCCACAACTTCTGGAGGCAAGTTGTTCCATTGGTTAATTGTTCCCACTGTCAGGAAATTCCTCCTTCGTTCTCACTTGGAATCTCTCTTTGATAAATTTTCATGTTACTTCTTGTCCTGCCCTCAGGTGCCACAGTTTAGATTTTATAGATTATCAAACGGCCTTTGCTGAAACAAATACTCCTTCCCTGTATTTTATTTGCCCATATTTGGATTATAATGCTGTAGGAAAACAACTTGCTATTGTAGATAGATAGATAGATAGATAGATAAATAGATAGATAGATAGATAGATATAAATATAGATATGGAGACAGAGATAGAGATAGAGACAGAGAGATAGATAGAGACAGACAGATAGATGATAGATAGGAAGATGACAGACAGATAGATATCAGAAAGAGATGGAAGTCAAGGGATGTGCGTGCGTGCGTGTGTGACACAAATCTCTGCCACAATCACTCCTGGGTAGAATCCAAGCCCTTGAGGCTATTCTCTTAAGCAGAAGAAGAAACCAGTAAGACATTTCCCAGAGTTTGCAAGGATATTTTTACAAGATACCAAGAAAGCAAGCGAATCAAGAGCAGCCACACTTCTGGGGTTCTGTTTGGAATGTGGAGAGCCTGCTGTGGGCGCTGTCACAAGATGGCAGCCATGGAGGAATGGGCCAGAGGGCACAGTAGCTAGAAAACTAGTGCGCGCCCCAAGCCCCATGTGCACCTAGAGGTATTCTTGCAGATAAAGGCGGAATTAAGAAATTGGGAAAAACAGAATAAAGGCAGAATTGGAAAATCATGCTTTGCTGCATGCATTTCGTATTTTTTTTAAAAAAAAAATCCGAAAGCATGTAAATAATGTAACAAAAATCAGACAAGGTAGGGAATTTGGTGGCTATCAAGGGAGACATCCACAAAAGCTTTTAGCCATCCATCACTATGCATGTTCCAAATAACAAAATATGATGTTATCTAAGAAGACAATACAGACATTTTCAGTTCTGATTCCCCGTTTTAGATTTCAGCTTAATCCTCGGCTTCTTAAAATCCCGTTTTATGCTTCACAAAAGAATCCAAACCTTACTGAAAATAGTATCCCTTTAAAAAAAAAAAAACCTTTGCTGTTAATAACCACTGGTGTTATTTTATTTTCTCTGCTTACAAAGAAGCAGGACCCATTTTCTCTTTACAGCATTTGGGCTGTGTCCTTCGTCAGTGGTGGCTTTGACCCCCCCTCCCCCCCCACCACCACCGCCCCATCTGAATCAAAGGAAAAACAGCCGAGATTAAGGCAAATTTAATTAAAGCAAAGAGGGGTTCTTCCTGGTCCGGGTGTCCTAAAGTTTTAAACAGAATGTAGTTTGTACTGCTTCAAAAAAAAAAAAGAAAGAAAAAACGAAGTGTACGCACTTCACGGTCAAGTGGAGATGGTTAAAAAATAAAAATAAACTAGCTTTGAAGAAAAGCAGGCTTACCATTCTGGTTTGATGTCTGTACAAGTGCGAATGTAGTTCTTTGTGGTAAGGACAAATTCGTTGTAAAGCACCCATTCCGGTTTGTGGTCGAGAACTGTCGAGGGGTGCAGCTGAACTACCTGGTTATCTTTCACCGTCAGGTAATGCCCCGTCCGTTCCAAATGGGCCACCTAGGGGAGAACGAGGTCACAGGTCACTTCTCCAGCCAAGACAGTCGTGCTTAAGGCTGAAAACAATTTTTCGTATGATTAGAAGCCTCTCGTGGTAGGAAATCTTTTCAGCAGGAATGAAAAATCAAAATCTGAGAAGATGATTTTTCTCAAGCAGAACACTCCCATGCCTTGGACCGCTTTAAGCATCCCTGGTTGGGTGGGTGGGGGGGCTTGCACGACCCTCAACCATCCCACACAACCCACCCCCAACCAGCACTTCCCCTCCCAATGACCCTCACCTGATGGGACCTCCCCATCACAAGTCCCTCACTGAGGACTCACACCTCACTTAACAGGAAGGAAGACAGCAGTAGCACTTAAGACTTATATACCGCTTCACCGTGCTTTACAGCCCTCTCTAAGCAGTTTGCAGAGTCAGCATATTTGCCCCCAACAATCTGGGTCCTCATTTTAACAGCCTTGAGAGGACCGGACACTGAGTCAACTTTGAACTGGTCAGGATCGAACTCCTGGCAGTGGGCAGAATCAGCCTGCAATGCTGCATTCTAACAGGAAGGAAGGAAGGAAGGAAGGACAACCCTTAAAGACTTATATACCGCTTCACGGTGCTTTACAGTCCTCTCTAAGCAGTGTGCAGAGTCAGCATATTTGCCCCCAACAATCTGGGTCCTCATTTTACCGACTTGGGAAGGACGGAAGGCCGAGTGTTCCTGCTAAGATATCCCGCTTTGTGGAAGCGTGACTAAAACCCCTCCAAGTCGCTCAACCATCAACTCACACTGTGTTTTAACAGCAACAAAAGATTTGAGAAACAGAAAATTTATTTGGGGGGGGAGGGGGGAACGTACCTGCATGAAGTAACCGGTAACCAAGGCCTTTCGTATATTGATGTAATAGTCCCTGCTGGTGAAGTCTGTGCTTCTGCGTGGCAGATTAAACCTGTCCATGATTCGTGACAGCTGTTGGCGTACGTTGTCTGCAGACATGAGGGACCTGTAGTTAATGAAGTTGTCATAGCACCACTGAACCGATTCATGATCTGCAACGTTTTAAAAAAAGAAAAGGAAAAAAAAAAGTCACGAATCATCCAAAACTCAGCATTTTGGACCAAATTTAACACAAACGCACAATCGGAACCCAGCCGGATGGCCAAATTGAGTCAAACCAATTAAACTGATAAGTCTTTTCAGTTGTATGGGGTTTTTTTTAAAAAAAATGTAAAAATAAAAATACGCAAAAGCTACATTTGCTGCAGCGCCGAGGAAATAAACCCCAAATTGTTTTAATTTTCTTTCTTTTTTTCCCAAGGAAGCCAGGACAATAGAAAGCAACGAGGGAGAATCAAATCAACTGAAGGAAGTGATTATGGGTTGGTAGATATAAAAATTAAATCTGCCGTGGGCATCTCGTACAGCCCCACAAGGCCTGGCCAACTAAACAATTGGGATCAATTTCTCCCACCAACGATGTTCTTGTAAGACTATCAAGAATCTACGTCAACCAGTTTTTCCCTTGGGTGACTAATTAGTATTTTAGTCTAGACAAACGCAAAATCCATCCGGCAATGTATAACTTGTACACTTAATCAGAGTGAATTATTTATGAAACCATCCCTTTTTTTTTCCCCCGTGTTAATGTGGAAATAAGACTGCTTTTCACTTTTTTAGCCAGCGTTTACCCGTAGCCTAGGAATATTCTTCCCCTACTGATATTTCTAAAGATGATATTTTCCCCCCACTTCCATTACAGATCATCGGTCCCGAGAGCAAGTTAAGAATTTGGATCGGGATAACAGTGGCCTTAAAAATAAATTTAGTGGCGTGGCTACAGAGTCAGCACCACCCTCAAAGTAACTGGGAACCCGGTTATAAGCTGCCTAAAACTATGCGATGCATACGCAACTGGTTGTGTGAAAAATGCCCTGAAGCCCCACAAGGACAAGGTCAAGGTGAAGTAATCTTGCTGGCATTTGAACTCTGGTGCTGGAGAAGACTCCTGCGAGTCCCTTGGACTGCAAGGTGATCCAACTGGTCAGTCCTACAGGAGATCAACCCTAACTGCTCTTGAGAAGACCAGATCCTGAAGTGGAGACTCAAGGACTTTGGCCACCTAATGAGGAGGAAGGACTCCCTGGAGAAGAGCCTAATGCTGGGAAAGATGGAGGGCAAGAGAAGAAGGGGACGACAGAGAAGGAGGTGGCTGGATGGAGTCCCTGAAGCAGCAGGCATGAACTTAAATGGACTCCAGAAGATGGTAGAGGACAGGAAGACCTGGAGGAATGTTGTCCATGGGGTCGTGATGGGTTGGACACAACTTTGCAACTAACAACAACAACAATCTTGCTGGAAGCAACCTCGATTCAAACTCTTGAGGCCCAGCCGGGCCAAGTGGGATCTACTACTCACTTTGTTTAAAAGCGTGGTACACATTCAGCAACGTCAAATGATCTCCGTCTATGTGGGCGAATCGCATCTTGGCCTCGTCGGCAGCTTTCTTGGCTTCCGTGGGGCGAACAAAACACTGTGGGACTAAACAAGGTTGGTATGGGCCCAACACAAACGCCCATATCGATGAGTCACGCATTCACAGACAGAGGTACAAGGCCTAGCTAGGTCAGTTCACAGAGCATAGGGCAGGGCAGGATGGCCTCCAACTGGATCTTGGGCTGTCTACTACCTTGATTTGGGACATCAACACCTAACCACATCTGCAAGACAAGAGGGGGTTTCAAAGCTACAGAAGGCCTGGTTATTTTGACTAGAAGTAGGCATCCAAAAAATAATCAGAATAAGTATAGTCTAGCCCAAGGGTGGGGGACCTCGGCTTTTTATGACTGGTGGACTTCAACTCCCACAATTCCCGAGCCAGCATGGGGGAACTATGGCTCCTTTATGACTGGTGGACTTCAACTCCCAGAATTCCTGAGCCAGCCACTGGCTGAGGGGAAAGGGAGAGGTTCCCAAGCTGAGCCGTGCCGGTGGAGGAATTCTGGGAGTTGGAAGTCCACCAGTTACGAAAGAGCCAAGGTCGCCCACCCACGGGCTAGCCTGAAGACCATCAACTGGAAGGGCGGTGTGACCTCGGCACGGGATCAAATGCTGATAGCTCTGCCAAGCGCTGTGGAGACCAAACATCCTCACAGGAATAACCCATGGTCAAGAGCAACCTGGGGGGAGGGTATTCAAGAAAATAAGCCCCCCTAAAAACAGTTAGGCAAATGTCCCCTCTCCTAAAGGAGAATATGTGCGGCTCGGGGTTGATATGAGGGGGTCCTTGGTGCTCTCTTGAGCCTGGTGGTTTTCTTTGTAGACGTTTCATTACCAGACTAGGTAACGTCATCAGTGCGCCAATGACGTTACCTCATTTGGGTAGTGCAAGAAACGTTTGCAAGAAAGCAAGCGAGCTCGGAGAGCAACGAGGATCCCTCAAACATCCCCCTTGTTGGCATTGCATTATAGCTCCATCACCATCAGCAAGCATTGCTATCAGCACTGGAGGTCAAACACACGGGTGAACAAGAGATGATGGCACTTGGTGGTCCAGGGCTAGGACTACAGCGGCAGTATTGTGGCTTATTCTCTTTAGGCAGAGCCTTCTCTTTATATAATGCCATTTTATCGTTTTGGAGGTCATGAACCATACTTTCATTATTTAGAGTAGGTAAATATCCCATAAAGCTGTTCATTCAAGACTTTAAAAATCGGTTCCTTTTTTTTTTTTTAAAGAGATGACTTTTATGTAGGAAAAGCTGAATCTTTTCATTAAGAGATCCTGTAAAAATTCCCCACTTGTTTTACGTAGGCTTTTAAATGAAATTAAATCACCCTGGAGAGAAGAGAACAGGTTAAAAACACTGCTCTTTCAATGCCTTGCAATGTTGACCCTGATCAGAACCCAAATTCAAAAAATGTCCATTTTAGGTTTTCTTTTTAAATGTAAATCTGCACAGTTTTTAGATTGGCCTCTTAGGAACCACTGGGAGAAGACTGCAAAAAAAACAGCACAGAAATTGAATACTACGAACAACTGCAATATGCCAACAGCAATATTGCAAAAGGCTTTATTGCTTATAGCACAATTTAAAAAAAAAAAAGGTGGTGAAAGTATAAAGTGAAATGTTTCTGCAAAAAACAAATGGAAGTCAACATCCAGAAACTGAAAATATAGGAAACTGTGTGGCACTAAGGTGGCCGAAATCCATTAATACTGAAGCATAAAAACTAAGTACATGTACAGTCATGTTTATATTGCAAATTGAATAATGAAGAGCAGTACTAATTTGTTAGTACCATTTAGTGAAGCTCTTGGGGGGGGGAGGTTGGGGGGAGAATGGGATTATTTCAATTTAGACAGTTTTGGTCGGCAAATGACTGTTTCTCCTTCATCTGTTAAGCTTAAGACTGTTTCAAGATTGCCATCGCAACTCTTCCTAGAGTGAAGGTCTCAATATACTGAATTATTTCTGGGAAGAGAATATTCTGAACCTTGTTATTAGATGGTTCCCATATTCTTTTGGTTCAGTCTGATTATGTTTACTGTTTTTTGGGGGGGAGGGAATGGGGAATAGTTAGTGGCACTTTCTGGAAACCAGTGTAGAGACAACTATTCCTCAATTATGTCCAAGAAAAAAATTCCACACAAGTTTCTTTTCCACTGTGTATGTATGCTACAGCTTGAAGAACCGTAACTTCATCGTTTTTACATATAGGTGTATAAAACATTTTGCAGCTGTTTGAGAAGGTGATTTTTTTTTTAAGGAAAATGATCAACATACTCAACATATACAATTAGAGGGGATAAAACATAACCCCTGCATTTAAGAATTCAGCTCCTCGGTGATTGCGTGAAGAGGCAGGGTTCAACCTGCCACCATCTCCGCAAATAACCTTACAATTTGCTCAACACCATGATATTCTGCCCTGCCCATCTGCTCTGAGTCTGAATTGTCAAAATTCGGCAATAAACATTGTAGCTAGTTTTTTTTTAGGAAAAGGAAAAAAAGAAAAAGAATATGCTGCAATAACTTGATTTGCTCATCTCACCAAAAACCTTTACCTTTATGCTCTACCGCGAACTTGGCACATTTTGAGACCCGCAAAATATGTCTCCTCTAACGCTCCTTCAACTGGTTAATATTCCCGTCGCCCCACCCAAATATCTATTTATTTAGTTATGGAGGCTTTAAGCACATCGTTTCTTTCCCTTGCTTTTTTTTTTTTTCTGGGACCGAACCGGTGTTATCCAGAAGGGGGCAATTCAAAGGTTTAAGCCAAGGCCCAAAGAACCACACTTTTAATTCTTCATGGTCAAAAAGTTGTTAGGTTTGGATAACTGAAACGGCCGCTTCTCTGGGAACTCAAATTTCGAAGCAGTGCATGCTTTTAATTTATTTTTCTCTCTTAAATTTGCATGGTCAGGCTCTAGGAACCATCTGGATACTAGCTAGGAAAAACCATCCAAGATAACCAAAGACCGTGAATAGAATAGAACTGGAAGGGACCTTGGAGGTCTTCTAGTCCAGCCCCCCGCTCAAGTATATTATTTCAGACAAGTGACTGTGGTTCAAACTCATTTTTCCCCCAATCATATTGGTTTCTACTTTTTTAAAAAAAATAGTATGCAATGAAAATATTAAGCTGATGCTTTTCCCTCCAACGTTCCCTTTAAACAATGGATATATTTTTCAACTCTGCATAACCTCGTGAGAATTCTCTTGCGTGTCTTTATAACCTACTAGTTGTGAATCAGGCTGTCACAATTTACAGGACCAAGAAAACAAAGCCAGTTCTTATTATTACCACGGCTCACTTTCACAGCCAGAAATGAGCTTAAAAGAACTACAGTTTCTAATGAATAAGAAGTATGTTTCCTATGGTTTTTTTTTTTTTTTGGCAAATCCTTTTAACGGGCAAGGATTATTATTATTATTTTTTTCTGGACGTGAGAGACGAGTTTAGGTCACCATTTCACACACAATGAGTTCTGTAGCTTCAACGTTGATTTCATTTACGAACTTTACTCCGTGGTGAAGCCTACTACAGAGAGTGCGTCTGATCGGCATAAAAAAATCAAGCTTTTTAAAGACCGTCAGTCCTGTTGCAGGAATATTACAAGCTTCCCCTAATTGGAGAGCTGAGTTTTGACTGGCATCTCTGTCCTTGCTATTACCTGACAACATGGCAGTAATAGATAGAATCTCATTAGAACAGTTGTAGTCGCAACTTGCAATAACCATTTTAGCCAGCTGTGGGTCAAGGGGAAACTCGGCCATCATGGACCCCAGTTCAGTCAGGTCTCCGTCATCGTTTAAAGCCGCTAAGTAATTCAGAAGCTCCAAGGCTCTCATCAAGGTTTCTGGAGCTGCAAAACACACAGACACACACACACACACAAAGAGAGACACACGCACGCTGCTGTAAGCAATGCCGTTCCCGAAGCTGCCGAAAACCAAAAACAAATGGCCCTCAAATTAATTCAGCAATAAGTAGCAATTAACAGAGCTGCAGTTGGCTTTGGACTAGTGGGCAATCCCAGAGACTTGGCCGCAGACGGACAGGCTTACTGAGCGTCTTCCAGCTTGTAAATGGAAAGGTTTATTCCGCTAGATTTGAGATGAATCCATTTTCCTGGACTAGGACAGGTTCTTAACATTCTAATTATTATTAAAGTATTATATGAGCCATGGTGGCGCAGTGGTCAAAATGCGGTATTGCAGGCTGACTCTGCCCACTGCCGGGAGTTCGATCCTAACCAGCTCAAGGTTGACTCAGCCTTCCATCTTTCTGAGGTTCGTAAAACGAGGACCCAGATTGTTGGGAGCAAGAGGCTGACTCTGTAAACCGCTCAGATAGGGCTGTGAAAGCACCATAAAGCAGTATATAAGTCTAAGGGCTATTTATTGCTTCCTTCTTTTCCTTTCCTTCCCTTCTCTTCCCTTCCTTGATGGTGCAATGGTTAGAATTCAGTACTGCAGGCTGACTCTGTCCACAATCTGGGAGTTCGATCCTAATGGCTCAAGGTTGACTCAGCCTTCCATCCTTTCAAGATGGGTAAAATGAGGACCCAGATTGTTGGGGGTAAATATGCTGACTCTGCAAACCGCTTAGAGAGGACTGTGAAGCGGTACATAAGTCAAAGGGCTATTGCTCTCCTTCTCCTCTTCCTCCTCTTTTGCCTCTGGCTTGCTGCAGACTGGCGCTGGTCCATGGACCTGTGATTGGGAACCCCTGGGTCTATCCAATTAACAGAAAACGATATCCAAACATTTGGACAGACACCTTCATTTTAATTTTTTCCCCCCCTCTCGGCATATTTTCACCCATAGTACAGTAAATCTATTGTAAACCTATGAATTTATTCAACATGCTTGAAATTTACTGCCAAAAAGGACCTGTAGTTTTATAACTCTGACCTTCATCGAGATGTTAGAAGCACAACTGGAGCAGAGCATATCAAGATGTATGAGATAAACCTGGTTCTCCCCAATATATAATACAGACTTCTAGGGACCCAGTCTTTCTTCCCCGCTATGGGACCCCCCCCCCAGACACATTTTGACAATCTAGCAAGAATTCTCCAAATTTCCAGCCAGAAGCCCTTAGGCTGGGGAAGACTGCTAGCAGGAATGCAAAATATTGTATGCGCAAGATTTAATGCCTTCAATTATCCTTTCACAGACAGAGTGATGAAAAAGAGGACTTCTACCGATACAACTTAGTGTATGAAAACTGGTCCTTTTTGGATCTAACCTTTTCCTGCCATTTCAAATTCCAGGAACAAAAGTTAAATCCACATCTAAGAAGCAAACCAAACGATTTGTAGAACGGTCTTACGATACATACTGGTTGATGACCCAATAAAGTTATTTCCTATCAAATACATTGCTATTATTCTTACAGCGACTGGTCAGTGTATTTAACATCCTTTGCTATCAAAGACTCTCCAGTCACTACAAAATGGATCACAGATACTTTTTTTAATAATAAAGTGTACCTTTAAAAAAAAAACAGCTTTTGGCACTAACTGATGGTCTTTGTTACACTACAATGAATTTGGTACGTTCACTTTCAGAGAACTCATGATACAAAAAAGAAAAATGTATCTTGCTATTGCTGAACATTAGGTCCACAATTTTAGGAATTTTTAAAAAAAATATACCTGGCGGGTCCATAAAATCGAAGTGAACTAAATCGTCTATACCAAGCTTCTTCAGCTGTAATACCACAGAACCCAAGTTTGACCTCAGAATCTCAGGATAGGTGTTGTCCTGAAAACAAATAGTTTATATATTTTAATTCAGTTTCTCTTTTCAATTAAAAAGTACAGGGGTAACAGAAAGCGGCTAACCCAAATGGAATTTTAAAAGCTCATTTCACGTTTAATGGTAGCTATTTACTGAAAACGGCTACCTTGCTTGCTAACAGTGGCAGCCATTTTAGTGCAAATATATTTATATCTACAATTGTGAAAGAGTCATGAAATTTTGAATTGAGAATGAAAGCAAATGAGCACAATAATAATTTTTAAAAAGGGGGGGAGGAGGGTGTAAAAGCAAATAAATCTTTTTGATACCAGAGAAGCAAACATGGTGGATGAATAAGAATATTACAATCCAGAAAAATAAACCGCTCGCTCATTTACTGGGTCTCGTTGTTTCCTAGCCCAGAAGATAAATTATTATGGCTTGCGATAAAAAAATATATTTCCATGGATCCAAATTCTGCGCAACCATCGCTTCCGATCAAAAGCTAATGAGCTGCAACTTTACCAACCTGCATCTCAGTTTTGTACGCTTTTTCTGTGTAGAGCCGGAAACATTTGCCGGGCCGAGTACGACCAGCACGGCCAGCCCTCTGTTGAGCGGAAGCTTTGCTAATCGCGGTAACCAACAGAGATTCCACCCTGATTCGTGGATTGTAGACCTATTGGGAAGAAGAGTCATATTTTTAAAAAAAATAAAATAAAATGTTCACATGGTATTTAATGGATGGCAACTAACCAAGGAGAGAAGCAACCTAGAACGAAGGAGAAATTTCCTGACAGTGAGAACAATTAACCAGTGGAACTCCTTGCCTCCAGAAACTGTGAATGCTCCAACACTGGAAGTTTTAAAGAAGAGACTGGACGGCCATTTGTCTGAAATGGTATAGGGTTTCCTGCCTGAGCAGGGGGTTGGACTAGATGACCTCCAAGGTCCCTTCTAACTTTGCTATTATCATCATCATCATCATCATCATCATCATCATCATCATCATACCTTTTATTCATTCATTTATTTATTTATGAGAGTTATATACCGCTTTAAGTGCAAGCACTCTCTAAGCGGTGTACACCAGTAAGCAATGTGTGTGTGTGTGTGTGTGTGTGTGTGTGTGTGTGTGTGTGTGTGTGTATATATATATATATATATATATATATATATATATATATATATATATATATATTTACATTGCCCCCAACAATCTGGGTCCCCATTTTACCTACCTCGGAAGGATGGAAGGCTGAGTCAACCTTGAGCCGGTGAGATTTGAACCGCTGACCTGCTGAACACAGTCAGCTAAAGTGGCCTGCAGTACTGCACTCTAACTGCTGCACCACCTCGGCTCATTCATTACACGTGAACTTCAGTCAACTGAACATTCAAATTGACTGGCGCTGATGGTTGACACAGGTTGCTACCAGCATCCTAGGTGTCAACCAGGTATCTCCTTAAAATATAAGATGTTCCGAGTAGCGCAGGTTTTTGTAACATTACTGGAGGTATTGCAGGAAGCTGCAGTTTCCTGATGTATTTTGCAAAGTTTTTGGACATGGTGCCCCGATGACAATGCATATCATTGTTACACGTTTCATCCATAATCGCAGTTTCGATGGCCAGGTCGTGATATTTCATAATTTTTTTCCAGTTTTTTCTTTTCAAATCTGGCATCTCCTGGTACAGCGATATCAATCAGCTGTACGCTTATTATTATTGTTGTTGTTATTATTATTATATTAAAATGTTCACACTGCATTTTTCCCCTCTAAAAATCTTCAGCCTCATCTTAAAAAAAAAAGGCCTCTTATTTTATTAGTCTGTTGACCTTTTATTGACTGATCTTCTCCCCTTTAATATAACACCTTTTTTAAAAAAGAGTTATGCTACAGCTTGTGGAGTGTTCTTGAATTTTTTTTCCCCTCCAAAGTCAGAGGAAAAACTCTAAATTGAAAGTGGGGATCTGAATCAGATACCCCCCCTCCCTTTCAGCTCATTCTTGGTGGTAGGATCCTAGGAACAGACCAGCTCGGTCACTGTCCACCATCTAATTTCTGATGGACCCATCTGAATTGCTCACAAGCGGAAGATGGAAACTCTATTTGAAAGACTGACATCTGAAGGCACGCTGCTATTATTCCAGAAGCTTTTCCCTAATGTGGAGAAGAGGTAAAGGAGATAATAGGCCTGCCAAAATGTTTTTTTTTTTTTCCTTCTCTTCAATTGTGAGCAAAATATATTCTCCATGGTCAGGTTGCTTGACATAGCCTGATGTACGGATATCCCAGTGTTTATTTAGGACTATTTATCCATTCCCCATCCTATGTATTTAGGGACCACCTGTACACTTTATGTGAAATTATTTCTCCTGTACGCTCAAGCCCTTGGAAATGTTGTTAGAGGTCAGGAATCGTTAACAGATAAACCCTGCCAGCCAATAAGCTGCCTAAATTTAACGTTTGGCCTTAAAATTCATTCTCTTTCCGTAAACAGAATCTGGAGACGCGGCTGATGATGGTAATTTTAAGGAAAGCTGAACAAAGGAGCCCATTGGAGTAGCATTTCGGTAATTCCAAAAGCCTGGAAAGCTTATTTCAGAAATCAAGCTTGAATGTGAAGACGGCGGAAGAAATTAAGGTTTAAGATGTCGTGAAATAAAGCCACATCTAAGTACATCGGAAGATTTGAAGCATGGCATCCTTGGGAGAGCAGCAAAACCCAGATTTATTCTGGCTTAAATCTGAATATATGCAGGTTGGGTTGGGGCTTGGCTACAGCAAAAGGCTGGACGGAACGCATGGATGGTGCCAAATAAATAGTATTTGAATCCTAGGCAGATAGAAACTTTATATATGGGTGGTGGCTGCCCTATTTATCTGTCGCAGATGACCGTGCGAAGGAACAGCAGGCAACCTGGAGGTGCTGACAGAGTTATACTGAACATCAAAAGCCAAAAGCCATCACGCGAAAGAACTTTAACCACCATTAATCTGCCTGTCAGTTAAGATTATGGAGGCTTCCTGGCTGTGTCACATCCCAGGGATGATCACAATTTCTGTTGTGGCATCTCCTGCTTGGAAAACCACCTCTCTAGAGATTAAGCCTCCACTAACAATTTAAGTCCACGCTAAAAACCTTTTTAACTTGTAAGCGTTTAACTCACAACAGTACTGCTCTGGTACCCCTGGACATTGCTGTCCACATATTTTGTGCCCTGTGTTCCCCGTTATATTGAATGTATTTCAATGCCGCGTATTTAATCGACGGAGTTTTTATATACATTTGTGAAGTAAACAATTTGTTCCTTCCATGGATCCAAATAATAAATCCACAACAATACAAGCAGAATGGAAAATCTACATCAGTTTCATCCTAAAGGGGATCGGTCAGGCGGGAGTTGTGTGTGTGTTATGCATTTGTGTGGGTGTGGGTGTTTGTATGTATGTGGGTGTACACATATGTATGTGTGTGCATGTATTATTTGTGTGTATGTGTGTATATATATGTGCGTATATTGTTTTTGTGTGTGTGTATATGTATATGTGTGTATGTGTATATATATATGTATGTGTTTATGTGTGTATATATGTGTGTATGTGTATATATGTATGTGTGTATATGTGTGTGTATGTGTGTGTATATGTATAAATAAGTGTGTATATGTGTTTGTGTATATATGTGTGTGCGTGTATGTATGTTTGTGTATGTATAAATATGTATGTGTATGTGTTTGTGTGTATATGTGTGCGTGTCTATGTATAAATATATGTGTGTATGTATGTTTGTGTGTGAGTGAGTGAGTGAGTGTGTTTATATATGTATAAAAGAACTTTATTTACCTTTTGTTTCGCAAAGCCAGGATCAATGACGAAAACAACCCCGTCTATTGTCAATGATGTCTCAGCAATATTAGTTGATACGACCACCTGTCGAAAAAAGACACGAGGGTTTTCTGCTGCCCATGTTGCACAGAAACGTTAAACGTTGGGGGCACGTTAAAAAAGTGACTTTTGGAAGCCAGGTGCAACTTCCAGGCAGAGGAGGTCCCTCAGACCAGGCAGAAAAACGGTGGAGTAACCAAAGAGCAGATTAAAAGAGAAACCCTGCAACGCGCAGTTGTCTCGTATTGGCTGGGTGCTCCTACACTGATCATACCACAATGGTGCCCCTTTCAAAATCCTTCACATTTCTACTTAGAATTCAGGACTCTGTGAAATGCAGGACTGTCACTTAGGTCAAACAATCCCATTCCAGGCCAGTTGGACCTTAGAAGTATTTTTTTAAAAATAAATGTTTCATTAATCTTCTATTTTCACAATCGCGGGCCCATCAGACAACGTGATAACTGACTCCATTAGTGATTCCGTGCTACGCGTGAGCTTCTTCAGACTAAGTCCGATGTTACACCCTCCAGGACATCCACTTTGCTTCTGGCAACAAGCATTTTTCCCCACTGAGCAAATACAATTCTTACTGTTGTTAGTAAATATGCAACTGCGTATCAACATTTGTTACATTTTTCTCAAAGTGTCAATAATATCAGTTCAGAATATCTTTTCTAACCAAAACATATCTTAGTTGCATTGACACTCAGTTTCCATTTACTTCGTCCATATCCTATTTTTGCTTTTTTTCTTTTCATTTTAATTCCCCATCCACATTCAAAATATCCCAGTCATTTATAATTTCAGAACAGGTTACATTTGGGGAACCCAAAGCTTCCCTTAGTGCAAGTTCTTAGCATATTCTTATTTCCCTTTTCATGCCCAGATACGATATTCTGATTACAAATCCTATCTATCTAGTTGTAATAATACTATTAGAAGTATTTTTAGGGTTGTCCCAGGAGACCTGCATTTCAACAAACAACTGTGAAATTGCAGGTCAGGTGTGGCTGATGGGAAAAACCTCTTCTCTGTTTACTTGCTTCCCAGCTTTGGGGCCTTACACTGTAAAGACTTTGGGCTTTGCTTGTAAGACACACGTGGGCTCCCAATGCCGCAACTGGTATGGAATTAAAATTATTCACTCCTCCTAAGAGAGGGGTCAAAGAGGCCATCTAGGTCAAAAATTGAACAGAGGGGGAAGGACATGACATCCTCTATCTCCACTCCACAACACACAGTCCTTTCAGCAGTTCCAAGAAGGCTCCACACCCATTTGCACTACTCAGGTGACCCTGAGGACACAGACAAACCTCCAAGTGGCCTCAACTCTCTAAAAGAAGGCAAAGGACCAGCTGTCTGCAAGGAGTATAAATCCTTCCATTATTCCCCATCTTCCAGTCGGAAACTACCTTATTGGGCCTTTTATGCATTTTTTTTTATTGTCAAGTCCTGTTGGAGTATAGTGCTAAAAACAGGGATTAAAAAATAAATAAATAAAGCTTTAGCGAACTTACCTTTCGTCCTATCCCACCAGTGGGCTTTTTGGGAGGTGGGGGCTCAAAAATCCTCTGTTGTTGCTGAGGGGGAAGTGTGGAATATAAGGGGATGATTTTAATGTCACCCACTTCAGGGCCCAGGTCGTCAATTTCACGCTTTATCCTCTTGCAGGCTTCATCTATCTCCTACAAAGAAAAGTCCAGGGAAAACGTTATTTTTTTTAAAGGCATAATGGCTGTACAATTATTGTTTTAAAGCAGTTCTGCTGCAAAACAGAATGCTTTAAAACAGTGGTTCTCAACCTTTTTAATGCCACGACCCCCAACCGGTCGTAAGTCGAGGACTACTCAACCGGTCGTAAGTCAAGGACTACTCAACGGGTGCAGCACCGTTTGCAGAATGGGACTTTTGGCAGGCTCAGCAGGGCAGAGACAGCCTGGACAATTCCTATTGGCTTTTGAAAGCCAATAGAATTAGGCTCTATTCAAGAGAGTCTGTTCTATTGGCTTTCAAAAGCCAATAGAATAAAAGGGAGGAGCACAGCTAAGGAAAAGGGGGGAAAAAATGGCAGACTGCGTTGTTTGGCAAACCCCGTGAAATGGTCATTCGACCCCAAATGGGGTCCCGACCCACAGGTTGAGAACCACTGCTTTAAAACTTCTTTGTACACTGATTGAATTTTCAGTAGGGCTTTCCTCACGGTCCAAGGGTTTTGTTTTTTGTTTTTGAATCGGGGAACGTACCAGCCTTATTTGTATTCAACAGCCTTTTTTTTTTTTCCTTTTGGTCATGTTTCCTAATTAATTCTCGACAAATTGCACTAAAATTGAAATCTCTCACCCAGGAATATGAAACCGCACTCGTGACCTTTTCCATTTTCACAATCTGAAGGAAATTAATGTGCACGATATTTTAAATAATATCCAATTAAGCCTGAATGTCACGTATCACTAATGCAATTATAGGGGAAATTTGCTTTATCGTACCTAATGAGAACAAGCACCTTGGCAGTATAAACATTGTTGTTCCAAAAAGAAGGGCTCTCCCTCTCTACATTGTGAGGACACAGAGCACACCTTTGGAGCTTCACCAGGAAACATTAGGCATCTCTGAGTCAAGTGCTGCAAGTAATCTGAATCTCAAAACACGTGCCACTTAAATCATTCTTAAGAAACCCAAGAAACAATTTCAACAAGTAGTTTCGCCTATTAACAAAGAGAGCCCTTGTACTACTTGCAGGTTAATCCACATGAAATGGATGAATTAGACAGACAGCAGCAGAATAGAACTATTTATATTAGACCAAAAATAAATGCAAGAAGTTAGAGGTAAGAATTGTGAAGCATTCCCTGTACAGAATTGTCTCAAAACCTACGACAATACTGAGAGAGGGAGGGAGGAGATGGGAATGGAAGGGAGGGAGGGTGGGAGGAAGGAAGGAAGGAGATGGGAATGAGAGGAAGGGAGGGAGGGAAGGAAAGAGGAAAGAAAGAAGATGGAGAGGGAGGGAGGAGGAAGGAAGGAAGGGAGGGTGGGAGGAAGGAAGGAAGGAGATGGGAATGAGAGGAAGGGAGGGAGGGAAGAAAGAAGATGGGGAGGAAGGAAGGATATAGGGAGGGAGAGAGGAGATGGGAATGGAAGGGAGGGAGGGAGGATGGGAGGAAGGAAAGGAGATGGGAATGAGAGGAAGGGAGGGAGGGAAGGAAAGAGGAAAGAAAGAAGATGGGGAGGGAGGGAGGAGGAAGGAAGGGAGGGAGGGAGGAAGGGAGATAGGGAGGGAGGTGATGGGAATGAGAGAAAGGGAGGGAAGAAAGAAGATGGAGAGGAAGGAAGGAAGGAAGGATATAGGGAGGGAGAGAGGAGACGGGAATGGGAGGGAGGGGAAGGAGGGATAGATAGGGAGGGAGGGAGGGAGGGAGGGTGGGTAGGTAGGAAGGAAGGAAGGAAGGAAGGAAGGAAGGAAGGAAGGAAGGAAGGAAGGAAGGAAGGAAGGAAGGAAGGAAGGAAGGAAGGAAGGAAGGAAGGGGAGGAGATAGAGAGGGAAGGGAAACTGCGGATGAACCGGCTCAGTCGTAACTTCAAAGAAGCCCAGAGGGCCACCAAGGCAACTCCTTCTCGCTGGGCACTTGGAGCTGCTTAGCAACCCTGATGGACTTGAGATCTTTCTTCCTCTGGGAGCCCCAGTAATCCGGAGGGTCCGTCCCCCAAGGAGAAGGGAAGGCAGCTATTTTCCTGAGCTGTGTTCCCTCGCCATGCGTGGCTTTGTACTTTCCACCCAGGCTACCAGCGGCGGAAAGCAACACTGGCAAATGTACAAGCAGTCACATTTGAAATTGTGCGGGTGCCGCACGCAGGCCTGGCCTCAAGGCATCCCGCGCACGCAAAGCTCGTCCACATCCCGTCTCACGTATTCTGCTTGTTGTTGCCAATGGTCCAAACCTTCCAATTTCTCCAGCCACCAACTAGGAATCCAAAGCCCAGAATACTGGAAGGGATGTTGGAGGTCTTCTAGTCCAACCCCACCCCCCCGGCTCACGCAGGAGACCCTGCACCGTTCCGGACAAATGGCTGTCCAGCCTCTTCTTAAGGGAAGACTCATCCCTTCTGGATTCAACCCTTGAAAATGGAAAAACAAAAGCCTTCCCTTCCTTCCTTCCTTCCTTCCTTCCTTCCTTCCTTCCTTCCTTCCTTCCTTCCTTCCTTTCCTTCCTTCCTTCCTTCCAACTCGCCACTACAACAGACTGTTTTGTAAAAACATGAAATAGGATTCTCAATGGCAGAATTCCAGAAACGGCTAAAAAAACCACGGAGCGTTGTTTTAATAAACTCACCCACCCCTACAACAATGGGAGAATATTTCGTTGGCTAACCAGGAGCAACCGTGCGTGGGGTGTTTAGAATTTCAACCCCAGAAACCTCCATTTTCTGCATTGAAGGATAGATAAACACAAGAGAATGCCAGCTTAATCCCAACAGATGTTTTAGAGAAGCAGCCAATTTCATGGCCGTCAATTCCCCACGCCTGGATTGAAGGCACTCCAATCAGGCCCAGAGCCTTGCTTCAGAACTCCAGGACCAGCCTCATCTTCCACAAGTGAAAATTAAATTTAAATTCCTAGGCTGTAAACATTTATTATTATTATGGATCATCGCACGGTCAGCCAGATGTTCAGACTGGATTTGGCATTTTGTCTACCTATCGAGTCCTTACCCAGGACCTGGGATAGGCAGATGTGGATGTTTGATGGTATTCCAGATATCGTCGCAGGATGGAAGCAGTTCCTAGTAAGGCTGCCTTTTGCAATTGACTAATAGCGAATTTGTCAATGCCAATGATAGTGTTCAAGTGGTGCTCCAGTTGTTTTGGGATTGCAGCCAAGGAGCCTATGACTATTGGTACTACCCTTGCTTGCTTTTGCCACAGTCTTTCTATTTCTATTTGTAGGTCTTTGTATTTTGTTATCTTCTCAATAATAATAATAATAATAATTATTAATATGACTACCAAACAGAATTACTTCATCTAGTCAAAAGCCTTTTCAGTTCGTAATTCTTGGTCACACCGATCAGCGCTATTCAGAAACCTCGCGCACACAGCCTACAAACACCACAGCCTTTCACTGTTTCCTTCAAAATGGTATTTAAGGCATAAAGATCACTTGTGCCTCCAAAATCCTGGCCTCTTTATAAGCCCATTTAAATGGTGGCCATCACCGTCCAGATTCAGCCAGTTTCATTCCATACAGCATTAACCTTGCAAACTCCCAAGCTTCTTCCTTCCGTTATATATTCAAGATGGACAGTGATTAATATTTATTTGTTATGTATATGTAGGGGGGTGGGTCTATACATACGTTGTATATAGTATGTTTTAGGTGTGTGTCATGTACGTGTTTCACTTTGAGAGCGGGCAACTCAATTTCATTTTTGATGTGTGCCGTTGTGCCCACAGTAAAAAAAAAATGACAATAAAGGTTATCTTATCTTATCTTATTAATAATAGTTAACGGAACAGAATTCTTCAATAGAATAGAATATTCTTTATTGGCCGAGGGTGATCGGACACACAAGGAATTTGTCTCCAGTGCAGAAGCTCGCAGCATACGTACAAAGAGCTAAGTGACAAGTCATAAATCGTAGTTACAATCATTAACCCTAAGTTACAAACAACTGATAAATTGTAAGGAACCAATGGGAGAAGACAGTAGGAAAGATGAGAAGGAAAAAAATGAGAAATGAACAGGGAATTTAGTGTTCAGCAGAGTGACGGCACGGGGGGAAAAAACTGCCCTTGTGTCTACAGTAGTGGCCAAATTTCTGGAAACCTTTTGGGGAAAAGGGTATTTTTGAGCTTTAATGGCTAATAACACCACTTTTCTTTTGGAGCAGTACTGTAAAATTATATATCAATGGAAAGATAATTTAATCAAGAACATAATGCAACAAAATTTGTTCAATGATCTGTACTGTATTCCATGAAAAGTTATGGCCAAATAACCAGAAAAAGGAAGCCCAACTTGCTTAGGTTGATCTCAGGTAGCTTTCCTTCATCCGATTGTAGCCAATGAGCATGAGTGTTTAGAGAGCCAATCGGGTATCATCTTGTTTTGGCCATGAGCCAATCAGGTCACAGCAGGATCCAGTGATTGATGTCGTGTATTGAAGTTGAGAGGAGAACATTGGTCGGTGTGTTATGTGATCGCTATCAAGTTGATTGGGTTTTTTTGTGTTCTTTCATTTAGTGAACATATGAAAGCATAATTAACGTTAATTAATGTAGACGTTATTACTTTAGAGCAGGAGGTCTTCCAACTTGGCCCTTTTATGATTAGTGGACTTCAACTCCCAGAATTCCTCAGCTAGCCATGCTGGCTGAGGAATTCTGGGAGTTGAAGTCCACCAGTCACAAAAGGGCCACGTTGGAAGACCCCTGAGTTAGAGGAACATATGAGAGCATAATTAATGTTAATTAATGTAGACGTTATTAGTTTAGAGCAGGGGTCTTCCAACGTGGCCCTTTTATGATTGGTGGACTTCAACTCCCAGAATTCCTCAGCCAGGTACGCTGGCTGAGGAATTCTGGGAGTTGAAGTCCACAAGTCACAAAACGGCCATGTTGGAAGAGCCCTGATTATATCTAGAGGAACAAGAAAACATCTCAGTGTAGAAAAGGCAAAATACCACCACCAAGGAAAATCAGATTTTCCAAATTTAAATACCTCTTGTCCAGTCAGAAAAAGAAGCAGGTCTCCTTCCTCTTCCTCGCACATATGGATTTGTATTACTGTACGGATGGCTGCTTCGAGGTAATCCCGTTCGGGCTCCGGAGTATAAAAAATCTCCACCGGATGCGTACGGCCAGGAATGGTGAGCAGAGGGCAGTTATCGAAATAAATCTGAAACTTGCCAGCATCTAGAGTGGCGCTCATCACTATCACCTAAAAAAAAAAAAAGATAGGAAGAATGAAAAAAAATGGGTCTTTCGGGTAACAAAGGCTTACATTTCAAACGCACAAGGGTCTCGCTTTTCGAGGGTCATTTTGGGCTCAATTTGGTGGTAGGTTGAGGACTTACCTGTACTGGGGGGGGAAAAAATAAATAAATCAGGATAGTTTGTTCAGTTACAACAGGGGCCTTCAAACTTGGGCCTTTGATGACTTGTGGACTTCAACTCCCAGAATTCCTCAGCCAGGCACATGTGCCTGGCTGAGGAATTCTGGGAATTGAAGTCCACAAGTCATCAAAGGACCAGGTTTGAAGACCCCTGATATAGACTTTAAGAGGAGTGGACTTCAACTCCCAGAATTCCTCAGCCACCATGCCTGGCTGAGGAATTCTGGGAGTTGAAGTCCACAAGTCACCAAAGGGCCAAGTTTGAAGACCCCCGATATAGACGTTAAGAGGAGTGGACTTCAACTCCCAGAATTCCTCAGCCAGCGTGCCTGGCTGAGGAATTCTGGGAGTTGAAGTCCACAAGTCATCAAAGGGCCGAGTTTGAAGACCCGAGTACAAGAATGAAGCCCAGCTGTTGCCAGGGGGTCAGAATGGGAAATGGCCAAGATGGCAAAGTATCCATGGCAACGGCATCTGCCAAGGCTATGGGGATGGAGGAAACAGGGAAATAGGAAGCGGATCTATGTCCCCCCCATAGCACACATCTCACCCCCCCAACACACCAGGAGAGAAGCTGCCCTGAAGATGAGGTGGTCAGCCATATTGGGGGACCAGAGACCACTCTAATACAGAACAAATGCTGCCCAGGTGGCAGAAGAGGGAACGGCTTCAACCAGCCCTGTCTAATCACCCTACCAGTAAAATAAGATTTATATATTAAAAAAAAGGTAGGACAAGAAGCAACGGATGGGAATTAATCAAGGAGAGAAGCAACCTAGAATGAAGGAGAAACTTCCTGACAGGGAGGACAATTGACCAGTGGAACAAGAAGTTGTCTTCAGAAGTCATGGATGCTCCATCACTGGAGGCTTTTAAGAAGAAAACTGGACAGCTATTTGTCTGAAAGGGTTTAGGGCAGGGGTCCAGTACCGGTCCACACAAACAAGCAAAGCCCCATCTGTGGGATGCAGGCAGCACTCAAAACCACACACCCTCCGGTCCATGGAAAAACCTCTCTCCACGGAAGCGGTCCCTGGTGCCCCAAAGGATGGGGAACCTCTAGTTTAGAGTCTCCTGGTTGGACTAGAAGACCTCCAAGGTCCCCTCCCAGTCTGTCATTCTGATTCAAAATCATCTAGAGCAGTGGTTCTCAACCTTTTTAATGCTGCGACCCCCCAACCGGTTATAAGTCGAGGACTACTCAACTGGTTCAGCACCGTTTGCAGAATGGGACTTTTGGTGAGCTCAGCAGGGCAGAGACAGCCTGGACAATTCCTATTGGCTTTTGAAAGCCAATAGAATTAGACTCTATTCAAGAGAGTCTATTCCATTGGCTTTCAAAAGCCAATAGAATAAAAGGAAGTAGCACAGCTAAGGAAAAGGGGGGGAAAATGGCGGACTGCGTTGTTTGGCGACCCCCGTGAAATGGTCGTTCGGCCCCAAATGGGGTCCCGACCCACAGGTTGAGAACCACTGCTCTAGAGCAGTGTTTCCCAAACTTGACAATTTTAAGGCATGAGGACTTCAACTCCTAGAATTCCACAGCCAGCAACGCTGGCTGTGGAATTCTGGGAGTTGAAGTCCACATGCCTTAAAATTGTCAAGTTTGGGAAACAATGCTCTAGAGATACTCTCAAGGCCTCAAGCAGCAGCTTTCTCAGCCCGACAGCTTGTTTCAGCCTTGAAACAAAATACTATTTTTTCTTCCTTTCTTTTTTTCCCTTTGCAACCCCCCCCAGGCCGCTTGATATATTCCGCTGACCTTTAAATCAGACCTCTGCCTTACAACCTCCTTCAGCACTCCCATCAAAATATCCGTAGCCAGGGTCCTTTCGTGGGCCTCGTCAAGAATGATGACCCCGTAACGTTCGAGCAGAGGGTCATTCATGGCTTCACGTAGCAACATACCGTCAGTCATATACCTGAGGGGAAAACCAGAGGGGATTAAAATCCAGGGTGGCTAAGTTTTGCTTCTTCTCTATTTTATTTATTTTTTCATTGGGAAAAAAATAACAAGAACTTTAACTTGATTAAGCAGCATTGAAAACATTTAAAAAAGCATTTAAAACAGCATTTAAAACATCGTATCTACACAGTTATGGCGCCATGCGTGCCCGTGCTCTGGCAGCCAACAAAGAAACAAAGCTTAAGACTCTGATTTGTAATATTTATCGAAAAGAAAGGTAAAGGTACGTCGCAAGAACTCCAGCAAGGGTTTCAGTTTTTAATAGAACCTCTTAAACCTCTCACTGGGGAAAAAATGGAGGTAGTGACAGATTTTATCTTCCTGGGCTCCAAAATCACTGCAGATGGGGACTGCAGCCAAGAAATTAAAGGACACTTGCTCCTGGGGAGGAAAGCTATGGCCAATCTAGACAGCATACTAAAAAGCAGAGACATCACCCTGCCAACAAAAGTGCGTATAGTCCAGGCCATGGTTTTCCCAGCTGCAAGGTATGGCTGTGAAAGTTGAACCATAAGAAAAGCTGAGCGCCAAAGAATGGAGGCCTTTGAGCTCTGGTGCTGGAGAAGACTCCTGCGAGTCCCCTGGACTGCAAGGCGATCCAACCGGTCAGTCCTAGAGGAGATCAACCCCGACTGCTCTTTAGAAGGCCAGATCCTGAAGTTGAAACTCAAATACTTTGGCCACCTAATGAGAAGGAAGGACTCCCTGGAGAAGAGCCTGATGCTGGGAAAGATGGAGGGCAAGAGAAGAAGCGGACGACAGAGAATGAGGTGGCTGGATGGAGTCCCTGAAGCAGGAGGCGTGAGCTTAGATGGACTCCAGAAGATGGTAGAGGATAGGAAGGCCTGGAGGAACGTTGTCCATGGGGTCGCGATGGGTCGGACACGACTTCGCAATTAACAACAAACCTCTCACAGGTTTAATAGCTGCCAACCCCATGAACGGAATGGAAAATGATTCTCTACAGGCAGTTCGGAGTAAGCTCTACTCTTATTCCCTTTGCAAATTTACAAAAAGGTGCACATACAAACCTTTTCTTTCTACATCGTTCGCTCCCTAGAGACTAAAATGGAAGACCTGTAACTTGAGCTGGCCACAAACAAGGAGTGTATATCGGAGATGGTGACCCTTTTTGAGCTGTATGCAACGAAATTTCATTTTGATGTATGCCGATTGGTGTACTTTCAAAGTGACAATAAAGGTGTTGTTGTTATTATTATTAAGCAGGCACACACCTGGGACATATTACTTAGGCTCCACGCTTTTACAGCCAAAAGGGGTTAATCTCCTTTTTCATTCCCTTCACCCAGGGTCGTGGGCTGTGGGCTGTGGCCTGCTGGTCACTGGGCTACAAGACAGGCTAGCTAGTGCGTATGTGCACACATCCCTTCACTGGTGCTAGCGCCACGGCCACAGGGCGCAAAAACAGGCCACCGCTGCGTCTCTGGGTGCAAAAAAGGGATGCCACCGTGCCACAGGGCACAAAAATGGGCCGCCACAGGGCATGGAAGTGGGATACCAGTGCGCCACGCAGAACGAGACAGGGCTAGCGAGTATCATACAAGCACTAGCCCTGCCTGTTTGTGGCACGCGCGTGCTCGTGGCCCTGTGCACATGCTAACATGTAAAATATTCACCATTCACTGTAGATCAAGGGTCTTCAAACATGGCCCTTTTATGACTTGTGGACTTGTGCCTGGCTGAGGAATTCTGGGAGTTGAAATCCACAAGTCATTTTTTGGGGGGGGGAGGAGAAGAGAGGAAAACGCATCAGCACACATACTTACTTCAAAATGGTTTTGGCGCTGCTGCAGTCTTCAAATCGAATAGAGTAACCGACCTCCTGGCCCAGCATCACATCCATCTCGTCGGCGACTCGCTGGGCCACACTCATCGCAGCCACTCTCCTCGGCTGTGTACACGCGACCCCTCGCTTCGGTCCGGGCAGGGACCGCATGTAGTCAACACACCACTGAGGGATCTAACGGGGGTCGGAAAAAAGGAGTCTCAGTTATGACAAATACGTACGAAGAGGTTATAGCTGGCCGGGAAGTAAAGGCAAACAGATCTGCAAGCCAAGCTGCTCTTATTAACATTTAGAGTTTTCAGGGAATTCGATTTAGAATGCAAATAAGGGCGCCCCGTTTTACTTTTTTTTCTTAAGCCAGCCAGTAGTCCCAAAGGTGCTTTTTTTTTTTTTTCAGGAGGCAACTGGACTTTCTTGTTTTTCCTTTGAAGACATTTCGCTTCTCATCCCAGAAGCTTCTTCAGCTCTGACTGGATGGTGGGGGAAAGGAAGGATTTATACTCCTTGCAGACAGCTGGTCATTTGCCTTCTTTTAGAGCAGCGGTTCTCAACCTATGGATCGCGACCCCATTTGGGGTCGATCGACCTCTTTTGTGGGGTCGCCAAACGCGGCGATCCGCCATTTTGTCGCCTCCGGGGGCGTGCTGTGCCTCCGGGGGGGGCGGTGCCGCGCACGTGCGCCGTGCGTGGGGGCGGTGGCGCGCCTCCGGGGGGCGGCGCCATGCATGCGCACCACGCATGGGGTGGCGGCGCGCCTCTGGGGGGCGGCGCCGCGCATGCATTACGCGCATGGGGGCGGCGCCATGCCTCCGGGGGTGGCGCCGTGCATGCGCGCTGCGCGTGCGGGCGCCGCCGCGCGTGCGCACCGTGTGCGGGGGCCCGCCCCATGCACGTCGCGTGCGGGGGGGCACCGCGCATGCGCGCTGCGCGCGGGGGCCCCACCCCCATGCGCACCGCGCATAACGTTTGTGTGACGGGGTCGCCGTCACACAAACGTTGAGAACCGCTGTTTTAGAGAGTCCTTGAAGCCACTTGGAGGTCTGTCTCTATCCTCAGAAATACAAACATAGACTCATCCCCAACAGCCTGTTCCTGTGTTCGACAGTGAAGGGACACAGGGCGGAAAAACATTCTGCAGAAAGCACAGCTCCACAACACGGCCTTTTCAGCAGTTCCATGAAAGCTCCACACCCATTTGCGTTACTCAGGTGGCCCCTGAGGATGCAGACAAAACTCCAAGAGGCCTCAAGGACTCTCCAAAAGGAGGCAAAGGACCAGCTGTCTGCAAGGAGTATAAATCCTTCCCTTCCCCACCATCCAGTCAGACCTGAAGAAGCTTCTGGGATGAGAAACGAAATGTCTTCAAAGGAAAAACAAGAAAGTCCAGTTGCCTCCTGAAAAAAACAGCTTTGGGACAACTATGACCTGGATGACTTGAGAATCTCCATAGATATTAAGCCAGCCAATAATCACATTCAAGAGAGAGAGAGACAGAGAGAGACAGAGAGACAGAAAAAGAGAGACATAGAGAGATAGAAAGAGACAGAAAGAGAGACAGACAGAGAGAGAAGACAGGAAGAGACAGACAAAGAAAGAGACAGACACAGACACAGAAACAGACAGAGAGAAGGAGAGAGAGACAGAGACAGAGACAGAAAAAGAGAGAAGAGAGAGAGAGAGAAAGAGACAGAAAGAGAGACAGACAAAGAGAGAAGAGAGGGAGAGAGAGAAAAAGAGAGACAGGTAGAGAGAGACAGAGACAGACAGAGACAGAAAGAGAAACAGACAGAGAAAGAGAGACAGACAGACAGAGAACAACTTTGTCTTCATTGTGCTACATTATCAGTCTAACTTTTGCAAGATGCCAGAATAGCAGATATTTATAGCTTGACACAGGTTTACACTGAGCAATTCAAATCTCACTGAACCTTTTATGAAAACGTAACAGACCCTGAAAATGCTAGAGTTGTGGGGGGGGGAGAGATAGCAAAAGCTCATTGCATCATTTTCTAGTCATTAAACAACAGAAAAGGCTCATTTAACAGATCTCGCTCAAAAGGCGACGTCTTGTGATGTGTCAGTGCACAATGGATTTCTTTTAAGGACCCCTAAAATACGGCTAACAGCAGGCTCAGTAATTTCACAGAAAAACGTTCGAAGTTACAGGGTGCTGCCCGCGAATCGGCGCAAGGTTCACCAAAATTAAGACCGGCCGAACCAAAACCTTACCTGGGTGGTTTTACCGGAGCCCGTCTCACCCACCAGCACGAAGGACTGGTGTCTGATGAGGATGTCGGTAAATCTTTCCTTGTATTCCCACACCGGGAGCAGCAGGCGTTTCTTTAAGATTTCATAGTAACGGGGGGTGTGGGGCAGGTTTGTAAAGGGATTAATGCCCTGTGGGAACAAGGTGGGCTTCAGAGGGGGCAGCCCGACGCCAGCCAGGAGGGCCGAGTTGGCCGAAGGGCGTAAATCCTTTTCCTTCTCTCTTTCCCGGTCGCGATCTCTCTCTCGGTCCCGGTCTTTGGAGCGATCATCGCGATCCCGGTCACGATCTCGATCCTTCCTAAAATGACGACAAAAACATCGTTTTTGAAAGGAATGAAAACTCTATGCTATTTTTTTTTAAAAAAAGTGAATTAAAGGGGGGGGGGAGACAAAAACACAACCCGGGGACTGAACCAATCCTCAATTGTTTTCTAAGAACCTAGAAATGTTTCCAGAGATTTGTTTCCCCTTGCCCAATTTGTGAAGTTACTGATTAATAATAATAATAATAATAATAACAACAACAACAGAGTTGGAAGGGACCTTGGAGGTCATCTAGTCTAACCCCCTGCTCAGGCAGGAAACCCTATACCACTTCAGACAAATGGCTGTCCAGTCTCTTCTTAAAAACTTCCAGTGTTGGAGCATTCACTACTTCTGGAGGCAGGTGGTTCCACTGGTTAATTGTTCTGACTGTCAGGAAGTTTCTCCTTAGTTCCAGGTTGCTTCTCTCCTTGATCAGTTTCCATCCATCACTTCTTGTCCTGCTTTCAGGCGCTTTGGAGAATAGCTTGATTCCCTCTTCTTTGGGGCAGCCCCTCAGATACTGGAACATGGCTATCATGTCCCCCCTCGTCCTTCTCTTCATTAAACTAGACATCCCCAACTTGAGCAACCGTTCCTTGTATGTTTTAGCTTCCAGTCCCCTGATCATCTTTGTTGCTCTTCTCTGCCCTCTTTCTAGAGTCTCAGCATCTTTTTTACATGGTAATTTTGCTGTTTGCTTGGGGCTTTTTTTTGTGGGTTTTGCATTCGTTTTAATGTTTTATTCTTGTACATACTAACTGCTTACGAGCAAAATGTGGATTAGGGCTATACATGATTTCAACCCAATAGACAGATTTGTGGGCGATTCAGGTTCTCTGAATGCTCAGCGTAACAAATTAACCTAAGGCAGTGTTTCTCAACCTTGACCATTTTAAGGCATGTGGACTTCAACTCCCAGAATTCCACAGCCAGCAATGCTGGCTGTGGAATTCTGGGAGTTGAAGTCCACATGCCTTAAAATGGTCAAGGTTGAGAAACACTGACCTAAGGGCTGGTGTTCCATTTCTTGATCAACATTTGATTACCGAAAAGAGACTCTAAAAACACATCCAGGATCATATTTTTTTTAAACGAAAATCTAAATTTTAAGTGAAGACAATCTGGCAAAAGACTGAGATTTGACTCTCCCAGATACTTATTGGGGAAGCGACGTATTCTTGTGTCTTTTTCCACAAGATATTAGATATTTTGAGTAGGGGTCATTATCTGATACGCTTTGAGAACATGTTGCAGACGGTTCCGCAGGATCTCTGCCAAACACGAAGTTCCAAGTGACTAGAAAACAAACTGAGGAAGATGCAACTATCCACTCCTACTAGCTCTATATAATCTCAGTTTATCTCTGGTTACTGACAAACGGATCAAGGGACCCTCTGACTAAAATCAGCTTTCCAATGTTTTGATTCAGAGATTTATTTAGCAAGCCGGCATGCCAAACAAGCCATTGGAAAGGAATTGATCCGTTTGCTACTAGGTTTTGCATTGGCTGGGATCCCAAGCCAAGAACTTGGGCCCTGCAGGCACTCATTTTTGCGCCCAAATTATGGAAAAGAGAACCATTTTACCATTCCTATTTTTTATGTCGCTCTGCCTCTGTATGCAACATATGACTTTTACCAAAGCTGTTAAACCTGGTGACCGCAAAACAAAGGTTGAAGATACTCAGATATTGTCCTAAGCAATGATGGTTTAACTAAGCTTTTAAGAATGCCAGATTGAAAGCATAAGCTATGTTCACAGAGCATCAGATTTAAGTTTATTCAACATACAAAGCCCAAACCAAGCCAAGGCAATCGTACTACAGTAGCCCCACGTGATCCCCTTCTGCAACTTTGACAAACAGAGTCAACGGGGAAGGCAGTTTCAGTTAACAACCGTGTTACTTACTTAACGACTAGCAGGGACTAGTGGCGAGAAAGTTCGTAAAAGGGGGCAAAATTCACTGTCTCGCTTAACAAGAGAAACTACGATTTGCACTCACTCCAAGAAATGTAACGCAACATGTAATCCAAGTAACGCACACAGACCTCATACATACGAGAGAAAGGAAGCGTGATGGGGTATTCAAAGCAGGAAGACCCAGATTCTAATCCTCCGATGGGCACAGAAGCCAGCTGATTTGGGGCCAGTCCCTCTCTTTTAGCAAGACCCCCCCAAAAAATGGTTTCTACTGACCAGCATTGAACCAACATAGTAGATGATGGTCCATAACCTTCAATTAAAGGCTTTTATCCTGTAATGGACTGATACTGGCTGATGACGTGTTTCTCCAAAAATAAAACCGAGTCTTATATTAACTTTTGCTCCCAAAGACGCATTAGGGCTTATTTTCCGATTAGGGCTTATATTCGGGAAAATACGGTACTAAATGCATTGGTCTGGCTGATGATCTTAACTGAGGCTTATTTGGGAGCTGATTTTCCGTTTGGGTCTTATTTTGGGGGAAAACATGGGTATTTACAATAAACATACATTGCGTATCCTACACAGATGTGTCTCAGGCAAAACATTTCTGCACTGCAGCTTCCTTCCCCCCCCCCCCAAATGTACTTCCTTGGTGGTTTTTCCTCATGCTAGCAATGCTTTAAGCATTTTTTTTTTGAAGCCCACCAAGTTGAATTGTGCAAAATGAAACAACGGGGGAAATGATAGAGAAAGTAATGTTTCTGCTGCCTCTGACAGGAGAAGATTGATGGGATATTTCCCAAGTACCACAGGAACATAAATCTGTCTGAAATATCAAACATGAACAACATATTTGACAGATGTTCCCATTAATTCCAACGGTGAAAATACCACTGTACAGCAGACCAAAAATTTAAACCTATTTTCAAACAGGGATATTGTTTACCTATCTTTCTCCTTTTCTGTAAGGTAATTATATTAATACATAATTCAAAGATGTAATATTAATATGCAGTTTTAAACAACACTTTGGAGCAAGAATGCTAAAAATTACTGAAGCTCTAGTGTGCATATATGTAAGTTGTATGTGGAGAATTCATATTTGTATAGGAACCTCAACTTGGATTTCTTTTTTTTAATGGAGTAAGATTCATTTTATGGTTGTCACCATGCTGCTTTGTTGGACAGAGGGGGCGGCCATACAGGTATAAATAAAGCATTTAAAACTGAAGGATATGTTCACCTTCTGTTTTTTATTCACATTTAAATTAACAGAGATTTAATTAAGTGGGATTTCTTTAATTAACCAAACGTCTACTCTGAAATTAAAAAAAAAACCCACTTAAGTGTTGATGATCTTATTGGCCATAAGAGTCATGTTGGTCAGCTGCCTTAAGTGTTGTTATAAACAGAAAGGTGAGGTATAACATCAGTAGATAAAGCTGAAGTGATTAAACTGCAAGAATTATTATGGAGTTGCAATAATGGTAGCACTATTTCCTAACTGAAAAGGATGCATGCAAAATTCATTTGGTGAGTTGAAGACTATAAAGCTACCTTCAACAGCACCAAAAAAAAAAAAAAAAGCTGAAACAAGAAAGGATGTCCATGAAATGCACAACGACCTCAAAGGGGGAAATATTTAGGGTTTTAGTTTTTTTTAAAAAGCCGACCTCAAAATATAATTTTTCCGTTTCCATTTCACCACCACTTGTTTAAAAGCTCAGAGCTCCATAAAATGGACTTGCCTGCTTAGGTTTAAACCAGGGGTAGGCAACCTTGGCTCTTTTACGACTTGTGGACTTCAACTCCCAGAATTCCTGAGCCATCCACAAGTCACAAAAGGGCCAAAGTTCCTCATCCCTGATTTAAACCATAAGAAAATAACAGGAGGTGGTGTTACAATGAGTTGCAAATGTCTGGGAAGAATGAGCTACATGTGCCTAATTTAAGCTACAGACAGTTCAAACTCCAGAGAGGAAATTAAGCTTTTTATCACCTACGGCAGTGTGTCTCAACCTTGACAATTTTAACGCTTGTGGACTTCAACTCCCAGAATTCCACAGCCAGGCATTGCTGGCTGTGGAATTCTGGGAGTTGAAGTCCACATGCCTTAAAATTGTCAAGGTTGAGACACACTGACCTACGGCATTCAAGAATTAGAGGGAAAAATGCAAAACCGGTTCCGTTGAACATTATACCTCTTCTATGATTCACACCAGAAGACTCAAAATGTTTGATTACTGGAACAAACCCATCTAAGTACAAAGAGCAAAAAATAGCATTGACTGCATGACTGAGGGCTGTTAATAGAAATAACCAAGCGCGTTGCTTCAGCTTTTAATTCTGGGGCAGGGAGTTTTAATCTCTACAAAGAAATGTTAATGCAAGGGGAAAGTGTATCGTTTCCTCTAATTTCACAAAGTAAATAATATTCTACCTGAATTAAAATGCTGCTTATGCCTGTTATATTGGGAGTGGGGGTGGGGGTTGGGGGCTGTTCAGGCCTCAATGACTTTGTTTTATAACTTTCAAAATGATTAAATGACCATGAAAAGTCTGTAGTGCCTTCCACAAATAGAATTTAAAGCAAGCAATTTTAAAGTTCCTAACAGGAAAAAGCACCATATACAATATAGAATAACAAAGTTGGAAGGGATCTTGGAGGTCATCTAGTCCAACTCCCTGCTCAGACAGGAAACCCTATACCATTTCAGACAAATGGTTGTCCAATCTCTTCTTAAAAACTTCCAGTGTTGGAGCATTCACAATTTAGGACCATATAAAGAAGGACTAAGGACCATATAAATAATATTAATTTGCAGAAATCCTGTTTTTAGTACAAGCACCCATGTACAATATTTTTATGAGGCCAGGACTCCTATTAAACCTGCAAATCACATTAATCGCTATCCCAAAAATAAACTAAGAGTGGCAGGGCATATGTTGAATAACCTTTCTCACCTGTATTTTCAGATGAACACTTTTTTTTTTTTAAAAAAAGTTCATTATAGCACTGGAAAAGATACATCCATCTTACCAAAAATTAACTGTAAGGATTCAAAGGGAGAAAAAGTTAAATAAAGTAAAAAGTGTTAAAAATTAAATCCAACTAAAACCAAAATGATAACAACTGACACAAGAACAATAGCCGTTTTGTACTGCACAGGATGCAATTATCCTGGGAAAGTACTGAAGTTTTAATCAAGTACTAGCTTTCATGTTCTTCATTTTTTTAAAAAAAAAAATGGTATAATTGGGAAATTCCAACTTAGAAAATGGCCCCGAAATAACAGAACAAATCCTGCTGACATTTGTCAATATGTTATATTTATACTTTTCTTTGCAAATTATATGGGGAATAAAGCTGCAGAAGTGAAGCCCCAAATTTCTCACACTGCTCCTTGTAATCTTTTTTTCGTGGATGCGAAATTTAATGAGCTCTGCAAGTGACAATCTGTTGAAAGAAACACAAAGCTCCCTGCAGCACAATTCCATGTGACACAAAATAAAGTTCAGAGACCTGACTTTCAAGTGATCAAACAGGCTATACAATAGCTTGTGCAACAAGAGACGTGACATTTTCAAAAGTAACTTTGACCAAATGTAAATGCTGTTATCTCTTTGTGTCACTAAATTGTCGCTTTCAGCTGGGGGTGTTCAAATCCACATTTCTAACATAACCAGTTGCTTCTTCCCTACATTTGTGTCTAACCAAGACACAATCACTTTTAGAATAAATATCCCAGCAATGCTTATCACATGTCCAGGAGCAACGCGGATAAAGCCCACCAAAATGATCAGCTGATAAAAGAATTTCAAGTCACTTAATTTTATTAAGGATTCAAATGAGGGCAGAGGAACTAATTTTTAAAAAAAGCAAACAAACTATAATGCATGCATGGAAATCATGGACACTAGACAAAATAATTTCAAATGCAAAAAGCTGGAAAGGGGTAGACAGCTATCAAGGGCTGCGAACAATGTAGGTCAGGTGTCTTCAAACATGGCCACTTTTAAGATTTGTGGACTTCAACTCCCAGCCTGAGGGTTGGCTGAGGAATTCTGGGAGTTGAAGTCCACAAGTCTTAAAGTGGCCAAGTTTGAAGACCCCTGATGTAGGTGGAATGGAAAGATCCATAGTTGCTTTTTTTAAAAATTTGTTTGCTGCCCATCTCATCACAAGGCAACTATAGTTAACCACAGTTAGTGGTAAACAAGCCTTGAGAAAGATGGCTCATAATCAAAAGCCAATCAACCTTAAGTGAGGGAGGTGTTCACCTTGCCTGAACAGGTATGTATCGATTCAAATTTGTCAGCCTCGGTTTAGTAGCAGCAATAACAATAATTCATTAAACTTCTATACTGCTCAACTCTTGTCCACCCAACGATTAAAAACTTTCAATAAAATAGGATGAAAGATGGCAGGCGATGAAGCCACCCAAGGTCAGGCTGAAAAGCCAAATAATACCCCAAAGGTGCTTTTTCCAAAAGGCAACTTGACTTTCTTGGTCTTTTTGTTTATTTGGAAACATGCCACTTCTCCTTCAAGAAGCTTTCTCAGTTGGAAATGCAAAGCAAAGTGTTTTTAAAGGGGTGTGTGGAATAAACAAGAAAGTCCAGTTGCCTTTTGGAAAAACCATCTTTGGGATAGCCATGACCTGAATGATGGAGAGTCTCCATAAGCATTTATCCAAATGCTACATCATCACAGCTACCTCACTCTTGCAAACTAAAATGAAAAAAGATTTCTCTTTCACGGAAAGTCCCTCACCCCCAGAGTCTTCAAGGCAGGGGTCTTCAAACTTGGCCCTTTGGTAACTTGTGGACTTCGACTCCCAGAATTCCTCAGCCAGGAAGGGTTTTTTTTAAGACTAACAGAAGAGGGAAGGGACCTTGGAGGTCTTCTAGTCCAGCCCCCTGCTCAAGCAGGAGACCCCATACCATTCCAGACAAGCAGCTGTCTAATTTCCTCTTAAAAACCTCCAGTGATGGAGCATTTACAACTTCTGGAGGCAAGCTGTTCCACGGGTTAATTGTCTTCTCTGTAAGGAACTTTCTCCTTAATTCCAGGTTGCTATTCTCCTTGGTTAGTTCCCATGCATTCCTTCTTATAATGCCTGTTTTTTGTTTTGTTTTTTAATCTTCAGGAGCTTTGGAGAATAGATTGGCCCCCTCTTCTTTGTGGCAATCCCTTAGATATTGGAAGACTATCATGTCACTCCTAGTTCTTAACACATAATATAGAATAGTAGAGTTGGAAGGAACCTTGGAGGTCTTCCAGCCCACCCTCCTGTTCAAGCAAGAGTCCCTATATCATTTCAGACAAGCAACTCTCCAGGCTCTTCTTAAAAACCTCCAACGATGGAGCACCCACAACTTCTGGTGGCAAGCTGTTCCCCTGGTTAATTGTCCTCACTGTTAGGAAGTTTCTCCTTAGTTCCTGGTTGCTCCTCTCCTTGATTAATTTCCATCGTTTCTTGTTCTGCCTTCTGGTGCTTTGGAAAATAATTTGACCCCCTCTTCTTTGTGGCAGCCCCTCAAATACTGGAAGACTGCTATCATGTCCCCCCCCCATCATCCTTTTTTTCTCCAGACTAGCCAAACCCAACTCCTGCAACCGTTCTCCACGTGTTTTAGTCTCCAGCTCTAATCCTCTTTGTTGCACTTCTCTGCACTCTTTTTCTAGAATCTCAACCTCTTTTAATATATCAGGACACCCAAACTAGGATGCCGAATTCCAAAACCGGCCTCCCCATGCTCTGGGGCCGAGGGTTTCTCCACCCAAGGCAGACCCTGAGATGTTTCATTACCAGGTTGGGTAAAACAGCTTCAGTAGAGTTTAGGGCAGGGGTAGGCAACCTTGGCTCTTTTATGACTCGTGGACTTCAACTCCCAGAATCCCTGAGCCAGCATGGGGGAACTATGGCCTCCCTTGATGACTCGTGGACTTCAACTCCCAGAATCCCTGAGCCAGCATGGAGGAACTATGGCTCCCTTGATGACTGGTGGATTTCAACTCCCAGAATCCCTGAGCCAGCATGGGAGTCATAAAAGAGCCAAGCTTGCCTACCCCTGGTATAGGTCCTCCTGCTTGAGCAGGGGGCTGGACTAGATGACCTGCAAGGTCCCTTCCAGCTCTATCCCTCCCATTCCAAAGGCATCATAAACCTAACTCCCATCGGGATACCTACTATGGGAAGACCCTCACCCTAACCTACCCTAACCCATTCCTTGGGGGGGGGAAGCTCAGACGACCCAGCCAAAGGCTTCTCTCTCTCCCCGCCCGCCCGCCCGCCCCTCGCAGAAGGCCCGGCCTCCCCCGCGAGGGAGCACGTGCGCGGCCCGCGATCCGCAACCAGCCCGGCCCGGAGGCCTTGCAAGGCGGGCACGGCCTTGACCACAGGCCGCTCTCTCCCGCCGTCCACAGCCTCCCCCCCCCCCCGCAAACACACGCATGCGCACTTCTCGCCGCCCTCCCCCCCGAAGGCCCGAGGTGGGGTGGAGGAAGAAGAGGGCTCCGCTCACCCATCGGCGGCGGCGGCGGTGGCGCGTTTCTTGTTGGAGCCGTAGTCGTCGCCGAGGTCGAGGCGGTGGCGCTTGGACATGGCGGCGGGGGACGCCGACCCTGCCAGGCAGCCGAGAGCGAGCGAGGTTGAAGCAGCTAAAATGGCGGCCGGAAGGAAGCCGCGGCGGCGCCGGAAGCGCCGCGCGCGGGGGAGGGAGAGAGAGAATGGAGGGGGGAAGGGGAAAAAAACGGGACGGGTCCGTTCCTGGGAGGCGTCCGGTGGGGAAACCACACTCCTACGCGCGGAGGTTCCGGGCAGCTTTTGGTGCAGCCGGCTTTTCCTTTCCCCTCTGTGTCTGGGGCAGGGGTAGGCAACCTTGGCTCTTTTATGACTCGTGGACTTCAACTCCCAGAATTCCTTGAGCCAGCCACGCTAAGAGGAAAGGGAGAGGTTTCCAAGCTGAGCCATGCTAGCTCAGGAATTCTGGGAGTTGAAGTCCACCAGTCATAAAAGAGCCAAGGTTGCCTAGCGCTGGTCTGGGGGATTCTTCTCCTTAACCAACCGCTTTAAACTAAACTTGTTTAGGTTTTTTTTTAGTTGAGGAGGGGGTGGGGGTCGACCTGTTTTCCAAAGTACCAGAAGGCAGGACAAGGAAAAAACGAATGGAAACTGATCCAGGAGAGAAGCAACCTGGAATTAAGGAGGAATTTCCTAAGAGTGAGAACAATTAACCAGTGGAACAACCTGCCACTAGAAGTTGCGAAAATGCTCCAACACTGGAGACTTTCAAGAAGAGACTTGTCTGGGATGGTAGGGTCTCTTGCTTGAGCAGGGGTTGGACTAGATGACCTCCAAGGTCCCTTCCAACTCTGTTATTCTACATTCTATGTTCTTAGGACTAGGTGTGACATGATAGCAGTCTTCCAATAGTTGAAGGGCTGCCCCAAAGAAAAGGGGGTCAACCTATTTTCCAAAGCAGCAGAAGGCAGGACAAGAAACAATGGGTGGAAACTAATCCAGGAGAAAAACAACTCAGAATTAAGGAGGAAAATTTCCAGACAGGGCAAACAATTAACCAGTGGAACGACTTGCTTTCAGAAATCGTGGGTGCTCCATCACTGGAGGTTGCTAAGAAGAGACTGGACAGTCACTTGTCTGAGATGGTAAGTGGACTATTCCTCCAATGGGATTTTCCCATGTATTTTACCAGGAAACATAGATAGGGCAGGCTAGAAAAGTCAGTGCCCTCCTAACCATTCCCAAGCACCCCGAATTTGTTGGCGATGTCCATTTTGCTCTACGAGTTCATGGTGACCTAACCCTAACCCTAAGTGGAATTTTCCTCCAATGGGATTTTCCCATGTAGTTTACCAGGAAAGATAGATAGGGCAGCCTAGAAAAGTCAGTGCCCTTCTAACCATACCCAAACACCCTGAATTTGTCATGGTGACCTAACCCTAACCCTAAGTGGAATTTTCCTCCAATGGGATTTTCCCATGTAGTTTACCAGGAAAGATAGATAGGGCAGCCTAGAAAAGTCAGTGCCCTCCTAACCATACCCAAGCACCCCGAATTTGTTGGCGATATCCATTTTGCTCTACGAGTTCATGGTGACCTAACCCTAACCCTAAGTGGAATTTTCCTCCAATGGGTTTTCCCATGTATTTTACCAGGAAACATAGATAGGGCAGCCTAGAAAAGTCAGTGCCCTCCTAACCATACTCAAGCACTCCAAATTTGTTGGCAATGTCCATTTTGAATACATGGTGACCTAACCCTAACCCTAAGGCTCTCCTGCTTGAGCAGGGGGGCTGGACTAGATGACCTCCAAGGTACCTTCCAGCTCTGTTATTGTATAAACTACAAAACATGGCTAATTCAGGAACCCTAAGTAAGCTAAGCAAATCTGCTTCTGTGATGCGAACTCTCCTTGAAGATATGATTGGTGTTTTCCCTTTTATTTTTCCTCTTTTCAAATATAGGTTAGTCTTCGACTTACCACAGTTCATTTAGTGACCGTTCAAAGTGACAGCGGCCCTGAAAAAAGTGACTTACAACCATTTTTCACACTTACGACCATTCCAGCATTCCCAGGGACACATGATCAAAATTCAGACATCTGTCAACTGACTCATATTCACTGATCAAATGTATCATTTAGCTGCAGAAATTTTGGGCTCAAAATTGGTTGTAAATCAAGGGCTACCTGTACTTTTTACAGCTGAACCTGTAGCTTCTCAAGATTTTTATGAAAAACAAATTCCTGTTATTTCTACCTTTCTGTGCCAGGGTATAATGGGTTTAAGACTTCCTAACTGGATGGATGAAACTATTACCTAACCGATGAGAACTGGGTTGTCCAAATGATACTAACTTGCTAAGTTAGTAAACAATTTTTAGGATACATTGCCCAGTCAAAGCTAATCACATCACCAGGAGCAACGCAGAGAAAGTCCATCAAAAAGGACAGTGGATGAAGAATTTCAAGTTGCTTCAACTCATTAAGGACTCACAGGCGGACAGAGAAAATACTTGTGTATCTCATATCCATGAGAGGAATCTGGAGTTAATTGGATTGAGATGGGCGGCAAATAGAAATTGAATGAATAAACCAATAAAAAACAGGCATTGACCTGCACAATGTAATATGAAATTAATATAAAAATATATTATAATATATAATAAATATAGTATAACATAAGAATACATAGCATCAGGTAATATTGAAATGTGTTTGAATATTAGTAGCTGGGGAGATCTCCAAGCCTGGCGATTTGGCTGCAAATGTTTCATCTCCATTCGGGGGGGGGGCACATTTTTAGTACACTTGAATTATGCGCTTTGAATTGTACGCTTTGAATTGTGCTCTTTGAAGCAATTCAAAGCGCACTGAAGATGTCCCCCCAAATGGAGACAAATTGCCAAGCTCGGAGACAAAGCAAGAGCTCCCCATAATATAGTAAATGTAATATAATTAATATAACATAATGTAAAATATCATTCTAGCCATGGTCTATCCACTACAGGATGATGGCCTCTTCCGCCCGTTTCTAACCTATGAGTTTTTCTTTTACCAATTGGGCTTACCATACTTGTTGATAGAATAGATAACAGATGGAAACTAATCAAGGACAGAAGCAACCTAGAACTAAGGAGAAACTTCCTGACAGTGAGAACAATTAACCAGTGGAACAACCTGCCTCCAGAAGGGGTGAATGCTCCAACACTGGAAGTTTTTAAGAAGAGACTGGACGGCCATTTGTCTGAAATGGTGTAGGGTTTCCTGCCTGAGCAGGGGGTTGGACTAGATGACCTCTAAGGTCCCTTCCAACTTTTATTATTATTATTATAATTGTCACTTTATTGGTTGGAAACAGGTAGAAGCAGCTTTATCCGGCAGTGGATAAACGGCTAGAATGACAATGATACACACACACCCACGTGTGCGTTTCTGTGCCACAGAATATGTGGATATATGCATAATTCTGTATTTATTTTTGTCATATTTATAGAGAGTGTATATTGGAGATGGTGACCCTTTTGAGAGCTGCATGCAACGAAATTTCATTGCAATGTATGCCAATTAGTGTACAAAGGGACAATAAAAATTATTATTCTATTCTATGAATATTTTATTTAGATGGCCCCCTACTCGCACATGGCAACTAATAATAATAAATACAATAAATGTAATGCAATAGAGGTGATGCGATTGATATCTGAGACTGACACACACACACACACACTTTTATATTTTATATTTATATATGTGACGGATGGTAGGAGAGGCGGGGGCACAACCGGGACCACGAGGCAGCCTCCCCAAGAGACCAAGGGAAATCTGCCTCCACTTCGGTCGTGGCTGAGCCGCCTCCGGAGCTCCCGCTCGGCCTCTCCAAACAGGGCCGGCCTGGTCCTTCTCCTCCTCCCCGGCCAGCCTGGAGGACTCCCCTGCCCTGCTCCTGCCGGAGCCGCGGCTGGGGACGCCGACACAGCCAGCCGGGGAGCGGGAGAGCGAGCAGCTAAAATGGTGGCCGGAAAAAAAGCCGTGGACGCTGCCGGAAGCGCCGAGCGCGAGGAGACGGAAAAAAAGAAAAAGCGGACCAGGTCCGTTCCCAGGACGCGTCCGGCAGGGGAACTTTCACCCCCGCGCGAGGGTTCCGGCCGTGCGTGCGCGAGGGTTCCGGGCTGCACGCCAAGTCTCTCTCTCTCTCCCCCCCCCCCGCTTAAGTGGCTGTCTAAACTCTTTTTAAAAACCTCCAGTGTTGGAGCACCACAACTTCTGGAGGCAAGCAGTTCCACGGGTTAATTATTCTCACTTTAAGGAAATTTCTCCTTAGTTCCAGGTTGCTTCTCTCCTGGATTAGTTTCCATCCGTTGCTTCTTGTCCTGCTTTCAGGTGCTTTGGAGAACAGCTTGACTCCCTCTTCTTTGGGGCAACCCCTGAGATATTGGAACACTGCTTATCATGTCCCCCCTAGTCCTTCCTTTCATTAAACTAGACCTACCCAATTCCAGTGTTAGAAGTAAAGTCTTCATCCTGGTTCATTCAAGCCCGGAATAAATAAGCAAACATGGCGACTGCTTTGGGAAGCAGGTTACAGTTTATTGCAGAAAGATGGTTCTTCAGGAAAGAGCAGAGGAGAGAAGGGCTGAGCACATGGGGCAGTAGGTTTTTATACCCCCTCTAGCCTTTTGTTTGGAATAGTTTCCTGTTCCTGTGGCATGAACTTTGAACTGAATCTGAGTGCTTTTCTAGGCCTTAGTATCTGTGGTTTAGTCCTATTATGTCCCAAAAGTCATCTCCTGCTTTCCTGGGGCTGGGCTAATGACTCTTAAGAGTTTTTTTGTCTGGCTTCAACCATGGTCTTAAATCTGCATTTGTATGAGGCTAGCTCTTGCTTGGGGCAAAGAAATTTGGGGCCAGGTTTGGTTTCTGCTTTTCAAAAAATCCTTTTGGTGAAAAATATATTTTCCTTTTTAATATTCCCTTCCGGGGGACTAACGTCCCTCACCAGCAACCATTCTTTATATGTTTTAGCCTCCAGACCTCTAATCATCTTTGTTGCTCTTCTCTGCACTCTTTCTAGAGTCTCGGCATCTTTTTTACATCGTGCCGAGCAAAACTGGACGCCGTATTCCAAGTGTGGTCTTTCTGTGTACAGTAGTTAATTTCTTAGTATGGGTCTGTGTTAAGTGAACTAGCACAGACGTTAAGTCACTCGCAAGGTTGTTAAGTGAATCTGGCTTCCCCATTGCTTCTCAAGGTTGTGATCACATGACCCGGGGACACAGCAACCGTCGTAAGTACACATCAGTTGCCAAGTGTCTGGATTTTGATCACGTGGCCCCAGGGATGCCGCAATGGTCATAAGTGTGAAAAAAAGGTCATCAGTCCCCTTTTTTCAGTGCCGTTGTAACTTTAAATACTCACTAAAAAAACTGTTGTAAGTCAAGGACCACCTGTGCTATAGACATCGCTATTAGAAGTGAAGCGCACAATTGGAGACGGATGATGCTTCCTCATCCATCAGGCTGATCTGCATGAACTCCAGTCTATGAACTGGCTTGAAACTGGCACCGAACCAGATCCAGAAAAACAAGTCATCCTGGTGGATTTAACATTAAACAAATGAAGAAGGAGGTTGAAGAGATCAAAATATAATCATTTGTGTATAACCCAGCCATTGTTCGTTGTCTGCACTCTGTATTTTGCTCAGAGATAACTTAAAATTGTGCTGAAGAAAAAGCTGTGACTTTAAATGTGTTTGCTAGCCTGCAATCATGTATCGTTCTCCCCTTAACTTGCAAATGTATCTGCTCAAAGAAAAAGCCTCTGGGCTGTGTGCCAGCAATTGTATATTGGAGTCTTGTAACAATCTGTAGCTGATGTTACCAGATAAAGAAAACATGTATTCAGATGAAAAAAGAAACTTTTTAGCCAGGCAGAAATCTCTTAGTCTGAGAAAGTGTTTTAGCTATAAAAGGGAAAAACTTTTTGATTAGTGTCTCTCTCTTTTCTTCTTTGTCTCTCTCTGTATTAGAGACAAGATATTAGAAGCACCCAGCCTCCTCTTTGATCAAAGAATAGAATAGAATAGAATAGAACAGAATAGAACAAGTGAAGAATAGAATAAGTGAAGAATAGAATAGAATAAATGAAGAATAGAATAAGTGAAGAATAGAATAGAATAAGTGAATAATAAAATAAGTGAAGAATTGAATCAAAGAATAGAATAGAATAGAATAGAATAGAATAGAATAGAATAGAATAGGCCAGCCTGTTAATTGTTGAAGTTTTGTTAGGCAACAAAAAAACAAAACCAAACAAACCCCTTTTTTACAAATTACAAATTATTTGGAACTGATTAATGGGGAGCAAACAGCTGGCTTGTTATTGTTTTTAATTTTTTTTCAGGTTTGAGTATCATTTTTCTTTACTATATACCACTTGCTGGGATTTCAGAATAGTTGGATAAAATAATTTGCCATTTCTAATTCAGTACTGGACCAAAGTATATTCATCTGAAGCTCTCCTTGATGAGTTTCCATCTGTTGCTTCTTGGCCTGCCTTCAGGTGCTTTGGAGAATAGTTTGACCCCACCCCCTCTTCTTTGGGGCAACCCCTGAGATATTGCAACACTGCTATCGTGTCATTCCTAATGAGGAGCTATCTTATCTTAGATGCTGTATCTGTTCTATGAACCTTTCAGTACCCATTCAACATAAAATCACTTCAGACAAATGGCTGTCCAGTCTCTTCTTAAAAACCTCCAATGATGGAGCATTCACTGCTTCTGGAGGCAAGCTGTTCCACTGATTAATTGTTCTAACTGTCAGGAAGTTTCTCCTTAGTTCTAGGTTGCTTCTCTCCTTGATGAGTTTCCCTCCGTTGCTTCTTGTCCTGCCTTCAGGTGCTTTGGAGAATAGCTTGACTCCCTTTTCTTTGGGGCAGCCCCTGAGATACTGGAACACAGCTATCACATCACCCTTACTGCTTCTCTTCGTTAAACTAGACATACCCAATTCCTGCAACTTCATTCCTATGCGAATGAAGGTGAATATATGCGTCCCAGGATAATGCTGCAGGATCCACAATATAACCCAATCACAGAGTTGGAAGGGATCCTGAAACCCTGCTATCAAGTCACCCCTGCTCCTTCCTTCCTTTCACTAGACTAGACATACCCAGTTCCTCCATCTAATTTGTTTTTCTTTCTTCTTATAAAGGATTTAACATTCTGTTCCAACCGGGGGCAAAGAAATTGCCCTCTTTGCAGATGCTGGCAGGTGGTCTCTTTGCACCCTGCACCTGTGTAGCTTGGATGAACGTTCCCTTGTAAGGTGACAAATGTGCTTTGTACTTGTGCAAGACTTTGTGGAATGCGTGGAGAACAACGAGGAAAGGAAACAAAGCATTTCAGAAGGGAACCTCCGTATTTCTCAGGAAATTAAAAATAAAGCAGGAGAGATATGCTTTTTTGGCTGGCAAGATTCTCTTACTGTCTCCTTGCAATGAAGGTAAGAGTTAATAGCCATGGTTTGGCTGTTCTGTCTGGACTACCTTGTAGGGCTGATGGAATCTTAGAGAGCAGCAATGTTTTCTGCGTTGCTTTGCCGCCATCTACTGGTTCCCCAGATTTTAGCAGCTCAGACGTGACCACAGATCTGTACCGGTTCAGTAATGTTGCATTCTTACAGTCCTCCTTGCAAGTCTTAACAAGTCTTCTATAATTCTGTGGCTCAAGTAATTAGAAGGAATGAACTGTGCCAGCAAGGGCTGGCATGTGGCACATTTTTTCCCCCACAATAAGTCATCACAAAATGAAAGGTGATTAACTGCTTCCTTAAAACTCCCGTTGTGACTCCATATTAAAGGCTCCCGGTGCACCCTCAAATTTGCATTTCCTAGCAGTTAGTTGCATTTACCTTTCCCACAATTACAGGGTGCTGTCTCCATATACCTTTAATGTGCATGTTTATTTATGGGTGCAATAAAAATTGGGTACGGATGCATCGTGCCGGACTTGTGAAATTTAACAAGCGTCATTTTTTTCCAAAGGCGAGCTGCATAACCTTAAATAACTTCTTAGCATCGTACAGAATTAGTACCCAAGAGAGAGCAGCTTTGTTGTTCAGAAATGACAACCGGCATGCCAGAACAAATGGCGTGCAGGGGCATGTGTGCACACAGATACAAACACATGCATAGAAAGAAAGAGAGAGAGAAGGAGAGAGAGAGAGAGAGAGAGAAGGAGAGAGAGAGAGAGAAATAAAAAAGAAAGGAAGGAAGGAAGGGAGAGAGAAGAAAGAGAAGAAAAGAAAAAGAAAAGGGAGAGAGAGAAGGAAAGAAAAAGAAAAAGGAAGGAAAGAAGAGAGACAGAAGGAAAGAAAGAAAGAAAAAGGAAGGAAGAGAGACAGAAGGAAAGAAAGAAAGAGAAAAAGGAAGGAAGGAAGAGACAAGGAAAGAAAGAGAGAAAAAAAGAAAAAAAGAAATGAGGGAGGGAGGGAGAAGGAAAGAGAGAGAACGAAAGAGAAAAAAAGGGAAGGAAGGGAGAGAGAGATATTACTGTCTGTCTCTATGTCTCTCTCATATCACACTGATACAGCCCAGCTACAGATAGTGAACGTAAATTCGACTGTCACTTTTCCAGCCCTGCCAACGAAGGAGCGAGCATTTAGAGACCCAGCATAATGAAGTGGCTATGCTAATACATTCTTCAAAGTTCAAAGCAGAGCAGGAATACATTTGCAGAAGGGGACTGTTGTAAGTCTTCCTCCTTCCTGCTTATACTCTCACTTGATCCCCAAGCCTCAAGTGCCTTCATTTTCACCAGATTGCAGATTAGATCACCATTAAAGGAAACCTACATTGTGTTCTTAATCCAAGAAGGAATATGTTGGGTTTATCAGAGGTCCCCTTCGGTCTTATTTTTCCATTTCTAACAGATGCTGGCTGACTTTTGTGAAAACGTTCATGCACAATTCAATCCATCAATCAGGATAGAGCTGGAAGGGACCTTGGAGGTCTTCTAGTCCACCCCCCCCTGCTCAAGCAGGACACCCTATACAATTTGAGGCAAGTGGCTGCCCAGTCTCTTCTTAAAAACCCCCAGTGATGAAGCACCCACCACTTCTGGTGGCAAGCTGTTCCACTGGTTAATTCTTCTCACTGTTAAGAAGTTTCTCCTTAGTTCCAGGTTGCTTCTCTTCTTGATTAGTTTCCATCCATTTGTTTCTTGTCCTGCCTTCTGGTGCTTTGGAAAATAAGTTGAACCCCTCTTCTTTGTGGCAGCCCTTCAAATAGTGGAATACTGCTGTATTTCTTTCCCCACTAGTCCTTCTTTTCTCTAGATCGGCCAAACCCAAATCCTGCAACCGTTCTTCATATATTTTTGTCTCTGTGCATTTAATCATTTTAGTTGCTCTTCTCTGCCCTTTTTCCAAAGCCTCAACATCTTTTTCATAATGTGGGGACCAAAACTGGATGCACTATTCCAGGTGTGGCCTTACTAAGGCTTCATAAAGTGGTGCTAAGACTTCACGCAATTTTGATTCTAAAGAAACTGTGAATAATTAAAGGATTCACAGCCAAGGATTCTGTTACCATCTGACTGCCAGTAAAACAGGCAGGACGCTTTCCAATTTGGGATAGTAACTTGGAAGCCCCACTGAAAGTAAAACAAAAGCTTAACGATGACACAACAACAATCAAAACACATCTGAATATATCTGCCCTGCGTCATAACGCACAGTTAGTTATCTTCCAGCTGTCTGAAGAACCTACGAGTTTCATTAGTGACTGTCTAAGAGTAACAGAATAACAGAGTTGGAAGGGATCTTGGAGGTCATCTAGTCCAACCCCCTGCTCAGGCAGGAAACCCTGTATGCCATTTCGGACAAATGGCTATACAGTGTCTTCTTAAAAACTTCCAGTGTTGGCGCATTCACCGCTTCTGGAGGCAGGTTGCTCCACTGGTTAATTGTTCTAACTGTCAGGAAGTTTCTCCTTAGTTCTAGGTTGCTTCTCTCCTTGATGAGTTTCCACCCGTTGCTTCTTCTCCTGCCTTCAGTGCTTTGGAGAATAGCTTGACTCCCTCTTCTTTGGGGCAGCCCCTGAGATACTGGAACACAGCTATCATGTCCCCCCTGGTCCTTCTCTTCATTAAACTAGACATACCCAATTCCAGCAACTGTTCCTTATATGTTTTAGCCTCCAGTCCCCTGTTCATCTTTGTTGCTCTTCTCTGCACTCTTTCTAGAGCAGACATGTCAAACCCGTGACGTCGCGTGATGTATCAGAGCTTTTTTGCCATTGCTGGCAATGGGGTGGGTGCAGCTCTAGTATGATGAAACCGGCCCGCTGGCCAGCAGTTTGACACCCCTGTTCTAGAGTCTCAACGTCTTTTTTACATCGTGGTGACCAAAACTGGATGCAATATTCCAAGTGTAGCCTTACCAAGGCTTTGTAAAGTGGTATTAACATTTCATGTGATCTGGATTCTGTCCCTCTGTTCATGCAGCCCAGCACTGTGTTAGCTTTTTTGGCAGCTGCAGCACACGGTTGGCTCCTATTTAAGTGATTGTCCACTAGGACTCCCAGATCCCTCTCGCAGTTACTGCTATTGAGCTTGTATACAACCAAGGAATTCTTATCGACAAATAGCCACGAGTTTACTCAGCATCTGCAACAAATCGTTGCAGAGCCTGGACAAATGATATTTACTCTCTTTTAATTACCCAGCAAGATTACTGTTTGTGGTCTGACTAAGTAGGTCACAAACGCAGCAATGAAAATTAATTACGTTATTGCCTGGCCGGGATTTATATAGTTTTGAAGGCATAATTTTGCGTGTTGTGTATTAAAGCTTCAGCTTTCTCAAAGCGGTTCATTTTTAAAAGATCTATTAGTGTCGTAAAGGCAGTCTTTTTTATTGTGAATAAAACACACAGCCGGTGAGTCACACACCCTCCTTGCATTTGTCATCTGCTGCATTGATGGAGAGTGGTCCTCTGCAGATCTGTAGCTGCAGAAGGAGAATTTTAACCCCAGATTCTGCAGCTTGCTTCACAGATCAGCAGGTGTGTGTTCTGGAAAACAGATGGACAGACCTTTCTTGATTCAAGCCATGCTGTCCGAGGATGATGGGAGTTGTAGTCCGGTAGGTCGGGACGTCAGTGGGTTGAGGTGATTTGCAGGCACATGCAGAACCGCTTTAATGCACATAAAATTGCAGATTTCGTTACCTTCTCCCAACACACTATAAACCAGGGGCTTTGAAACACTTTCCTGGGGTTTTTTTTTTTTCAGATCTGAGGTGAGACTAGAATTCACAGTCACCTAGTTTGTAGCCCGGAGCCTTAACCACTTGGCCAGTGTTTCAGCCTTCCTGTGGAGTTGGTTTCATGGTCTAGAAAGATTACCTAGTAAGGTTGACAATAGGTAAACTGAGGTCTTTGGGCCTGGGGATAACATCTGCTGTAACAGTTTTACATATTTTCTGAAAATCACTGATCTGAAAATCAGATCAACAGTTGATCAAGCTGTCAAAAAGTCGGTCGGCCTTTCTCAACTGTTTGTGACCTGGAGGAGGCCCTTGAAATTATTTTCAACTGCTGCATAAAAAATGATTGATTTTTGCCTACTTGACAAAACTGAAATTTCCTATAGAACTAGATAATAAGGTCTGTATATGTACATGAACTCTGGTGCTGGAGAAGACTCTTGCGAGTCCCCCTGGACTGCAAGGCGATCCAACCAGTCAGTCCTAGAGGAAATCAACCCTGACTGCTCTTTAGAAGGCCAGATCCTGAAGTTGAAACTCAAATATTTTGGCCCCCTAATGAGAAGGAAGGACTCACTGGAGAAGGGCCTAATGCTGGGAAAGATGGAGGGCAAGAGAAGAAGGGGACGACAGAGAAGGAGGTGGCTGGATGGAGTCCCTGAAGCAGGAGGCATGAGCTTAGATAGACTCCAGAAGATGGTAGAGGACAGGAAGGCCTGGAGGAACGTTGTCCATGGGGTCACGATGGGTCAGACACGACTTCGCAACTAACAACAACAATGTACATGAGGGACTTCCAGATAAGGAGAAACTGGGGATGAATCATAAGTGAAGAGAATGAGGTAGTGATCCTGTTGCATATATAAAAAAAAAAAAAACGGGGGTAGGACTTTGATCAAGTGGGTTTGACAGGCTGACCCCCTCCTGCTGACAATGCTGACTCTTAGACTCACAGAGAAGAGAGGGGCTCCACCTATTCTCCAAACAAAGCGCCTGAGGGCAAGACAAGATGTAACGGATGGAAGATCATTAAAGAGAGATTCAACCTAAAATTAAGGGGAAAAAATTCCTGTCAGTGAGAGTAATTAATCACTGGAGCTGCTTGTCTCCAGATGTTGTGGGTGTTCCATCACTGGAGGTTTTCAAGAAGAGACTGGGCAATCATTTGTCTGGAATGGTCTGGGTCTTCTACCTGAGCAGGGGGTTGGACTAGAAGACCTCCAAGGTCCCTTCCAACGCTATTATTCTATATTCTGTTATAGATCCCATGTTAATTACCCCAAAAGTCCATCCAGGACACTCTTTAACACTCTCAGCAGAGAGATAAATTTCATTGTTATTAAATTCTAGGAACAGACCTGTGATTTTCTAAGCCAAGTTGCTTTCCTGCCTGCTCTGGCATCTGTTTCCATCGTCGGAGAGCTACACTTGGCCGGCAACCACCAAAAGCACAGGAAGAGCAAATGAAATTTGCCGATTTCTTCCCTCCAAACAAGCCAGTTTTTATTCTACTACTCACCCACCTCACTTCCTCCTCTTATGCTCCTGTGTCTGCAATCCTTCCTTTTTTTCTCTCTTTCTATCACCCTCCAAAATCCTTGATGGTGCAAAATGTTCCCTCCCGGATATTTCCTTCCATAAATGCTAGCAAAAGACGAAACTCTTTGCCGACGTCAGCAAAACGTTCCCGCCATCGTCTGGAGAAGACAATTGCTCTTGTCCTTGATGCAACCTAGCCAGCATCACGTGGTTTTAAGGAAACATGAATCTCAGGGCTTTTCTCCCCCTGCCCACCCCTCCCACCCCCCCACCTTCCTGGTTTTCTTTTTTTGCTGCCTCCATTTATTTTAGAAATTATATCAGGTGCCATTTGCTCAGCCAGCATTAGTGTAGGATCAGCACTACCGCTTTCTCTCTGAGGCATTCCAGCTGTGACAGGCTTGTTCTGACTTTCCCATTAGTGCAGGAGAGTTTTCCCATTCAGATCCCAAAGATGCTTTTTCAGGAAGCAACTGGACTGTCTTGTTATTCTTTTGGAGATGTTTCGCTTCTCATCCCAGAAGCTTCCTCAGCTCTAACTGGATGGTGGGGAATGGAAGGATTTATACTCCTTGCAGACTGCTGGTCATTTGCCTCCTTTGAGAGGGTCCTTGAGGCCACTTGGAGGTTTGTCTGTGTCCTCAGGGTCACCTGAGTGGTGCAAATGGGTGTGGAGCCTTCTGGGAGCTGCTGAAAGGGAGGATGTATACTCCTTGCAGAAAACTAGTCATTTGCCTCCTTTTAGAGAGTCGTTGAGGCCACTTGGAGTCCTCACTTGTCCCAAAAGGGCTTTTTCAAGAGGCAAGTAGACTTTCTTGTTTTTTCTTTGAAGACGTTTTGCTTCTCATCCCAGAAGCTTCTTCAGTTCTGACTGGATGGTGGCGGAAAGGGAAGGATTTATACTCCTTGCAGACAGCTGGTCATTTGCATCCTTTTAGAGAACCGTTGAGGCCACTTGCAGGTTTATCTATGTCCTCAGGGTCCAAGTGGCCTCAATGACTCTCTAAAAGAATGCAAATGACCAGCTGTCTGCAAGGAATAGAAATCCTGTAACAACAAAGGTCGTAAAACTGACTTAACAAAAGTCTCACTTAACAAACAATATTTGGGGCCCGATTATGGTCGTATTCTGAGGACTATGTGTCATTCCATTCCATCATCCAGCCAATGGATTGGGACAAAGTAGCAGGAACCTTAGAACAAAGACATCCAGTCCTGTTTAATCCGCTCACGACTGAAATTTCTGTTTGTTTGTTTTTTTATCTAGGAGACTCAAGCCATTAGCTTTGCATCGAATGGTTGGAGGGCCGTGACCTTCCCCTTAATTGGAAGCCAAGACTTTTTTGGAAACCCGTCAAAGATCCAACAGTCACTTGCAGATTGGCTCAAGAAGGAAATAAAAAATAAGCGTGCAGAATTTTTGCTCAAGGTCAGATGCGGTTTCGTTCATGCTTTCTTCTTTGGAAGCTGAATCTCCGATGCTTTATTTTTTTTTTCCCCCACTTGCTGTTCTAAGAAAATTTCTTCTCAGCAACCAGAGAGAGTTGTGTGCAAACATTTGCTTTAATTGTGCTTAGAATCAAACATCTGGAAGCGTCTGGAAAGCTGCCATACCACGAAAGCTGGAAGGCAATCTCCCTGTCTGTCACATTGAATGGGTCTCTTTCTGATGGGTATCTAACCCTCTGGCCAGCTCACTCTCTAAATATATCAACAAACATATTTGTAATAAACAAATAAGACTTTTTCCCCCTCCCCCCTCTAAGTATGCCTGTGTGGAAAGCACAAATTTGTTTGCTGGAAAGAAAAAAAATATATCCGTGCCTGCTTACTTATTGTACAGACTAGCAATAACGGTTTAAATACAGCCTCGCGTTCGTGCAGACATTTTAATGGAGACATTGTCACTGTTCTGGATAGACTTCAGAATAGGGCCAGGTCATCACCCCCACACACACACCCCACCCCATGCACTGCCTGAGTCCTGCTTAGTGACGTAGGAAAACTGTGACCCAGTTTGCAGAAGAAGAGGGAGAAAGGTCAATATTTAAAACGGGGGTATATATTATTCCCCGGAGCAAAAAGAAGCAGAGATGGTCCAATTGATCCTTTTATCCAAAGGAGAGACCACATCTAACCTTCTTTCCATTTTGAAATTGCTTCCAGATTTTGTGCTTGCCATACAAAATAAATAAAATACAATTCTGATTTCGTGCTTTGCTCATTAGACAGAAATGGCTTGGTCGTACTGTTGTGTAGCAGTAGAAAGCGGCAGTTGTGATGTTGTTATCTGCTATTGTGCTAAAGAGAGTCGGAAGTTGATGCCCTTTTCTTTTCCCTCTTTACACCATTTCCCCCCCTCCTCCTCCCCTCCTCCTAGTTTTCTATTACTTTTTTGGGAATTTCTCTTTATGTTTTACATTTTGATCAACCAATAAAACTGTTCTTAAAACACTTAAAACGGGGGAGTTGTAATTGAGAAATGAAAGCCATACAAATGATTTTTAAATTCCTGAGGATATTTTGGAGGGGAATAAAAAAAACCCATTAAATATTTTATTATTGTTATTGGTTTGTGCTGCTATGTTTCCCCCTTGGTGTGTTTGTTATCTTTGCATTTTTTTTTGTAAGCCCCTTAGAGCCTTCCCCCCCCCAAAAAAGCATCTGAATTGCAGCACTAAATAATAAAACCGAGTTTCTATAATGTAGTGAACCTTGGACATGATCATACTATCGTTAGTAACATTCCCATTCCTGTTACAATTACAACAAGTTACAACAGTTCGTTTAGTGGCCGTTCAAAGTTACAACGGCACTGAAAAAGGTGACTTATGACCGTTTTTCACACTCACGACCGTTGCAGCACACACACACCCGGCCACGTGATCAAAATTCAGATGCTTGGAAACTGACTTGTACTTATGACGGTTGCAGCATCCCGGGGTCATGTGATCCCCTTTTGCGACCGTCTGACAAGCAAAGCCAATGAGGAAGCCAGATTCACTTAACAACTGTGTTATTAATAACTGCAGTGATTCACTTAACAACTGTGGCAAGAAAGGTCATAACGTGAGGCAAAACTCACTTAACAAATCTCTCACTTCGCAACAGACCTTTTGTGGCTCCATTGTGGTCATACGTTGAGGACTATCTGTAGTTAGTATTCAGTGAGGATTGAGTTGCCGTCTTGCTTCGGGGTCTGGGCTTGTTTTAAATCTCAGCAGGACGCTTGAGAGGGTGCACAATTGTCGAATGAAATGACACAAAGTCTCACTTCCCCCTTGATAGCTATCGGAGACTAAGAATGGAATTGAAAAATGGAATTGGAAGGTACCTTGGGGGTCATCTAGTCTAACTCTCTGAGCAGGCAGGAAACCTAGACCATTTCAGACAAATGGTTGTCCAATCTCTTCTTAAAAACTTCCAGTGTTGGAGCATTCACAACTTCTGGTGGCAGGTTGTTCCACTGGTTAATTGTTCTCACTGTCAGGAAATTCCTCCTTAGTTCCTGGTTGCTTCTCTCCTTGATCAGTTTCCATCCATTGCTTCTTGTGGAAGAGAAATGTACCTTCAGTTTAATGTCTCATCCCAGGGAAGATTGCAATGTGCCGTTCATTATTCATAGCCAAAAGGACCTCTGTTTTGGTCAAGCACATTTAATGTGTTTTCTGTGGTACACAAATTCACACTTGATGGTCCACGCATTTGCTGGATTGTTGCTTTTATTCAGTCTGAACTAAGCCCTGGGATTTGCTAATAAGCAGCATTGTGTCCCTGATGTGTTTGAGAAAGACAGCGAGCTAATTTGTGTGTTTGTCTCTTTTCATTGTGTGGTGTAAAAAATGTGGGAGTCGACATTTGAGAAACCTCTATTATAGCAGAAGCAGCCAGAAAATCACTTTTAGTTTCTAGATAACTTTGTTTCCTTCTGCTCTGTAAAAAAAAGCCCCGACATTATATTCTTGTTATGACTCTTTTTCCGACAGGAAGTAAATGAAAATGTTATGTTGGAATATGTTCAACGCCAAAATGCGTGCTAGCAGGGCAACGTAAATACCAAGTTTAGATAAACGTTTATAGTACACTCCAAAACAAATGTATAAAGTGAAATTTTTTGTCTGGATTTCAGAGTTATCTGTCCTGCCCAGAATCGCTAAAATGTCCTTGTTTAACACTTTGTTCTTCTCTTTATTGTTAAATGTCTGCCCTATTTTTCTGCTTATATAAGGACTGAAGATACTTTATTATAACAAAAGGAAATACAAAATATACTGTTTGTGCAGCAGGAGGCAATTGATCTCCTTAATCCAATGGGAGAAATAAGAGTTAATAGCTCTATCATCTTGAAGCTTTGCGGTTTTGGCCATCCTATGATGTTCTTCCAAACCTTCTCTTTGATCTTAAATAACAAGCACAAATATATCTAGAAGGTAAACTTTTTTCTTTCCGCTTCTAGCTCTATTGCCCATCTTGTACTGATGAAGTAAGGAAGTTGGGCAATGAAACGTCTGCAAGAAAACAGCTCAGAGATAAGTAGAGAAGGGAACTAGGGGATTAGCCATATTGGATCTAATCCTCACTAACAGAGATGAAATGATAGACGGTGTTGAAGCCACAGGAACCCTGGGAGGAAGTGATCATGCAATATTGGAATTCAACATTACGGAAGCACAAGCAAATAGAACACAGTCAAACTAGAGTCTTGGACTTTAAGAGAGCTAATTTCAATAAACTTAGAGAGGACTTGGGAAGGATTCCATGGATGAGAATCCTCAAGGGGAAATAATAATAATAATAAAGTGGAATTAACACTTCACGTGATCTTGATTCTATCCTTCTGTTAATGCAGCCCAGCACTGTGTTGGCCTTTTTGGCAGCTGCAGCACACAGCTGGCTCCTATTTAAGGGATTGTCCACTAGGACTCTGAGATTCCTCTCACAGTTACTACTATTGAGCAAGGTACCCCCTATACTATATGCAGCCCATCTCACTATAAAGCAGTTTTCCAGTTCTTTTTTTATTAAAAAGTTTTTATTTTCCATTTATTCATACAAAATACAATTAACCATTGGTACCGCCTGCCCATTCCCCCCAGGCTGCGTCCACCATCTCTAAACCTTCTCTACTTCCCTCCTCTTTCTCTCCTCCCCTCCTACTCTCTTCCCCTAACCATCCTACTTCCTCCCTACTCCTTCCTCCCCTCTCATCCCTCTCACACACATGAACGCAGCATAGGGGAAATGCCCAAGCATTTACCATGACTATATTATCCTTACCCACCCACTTACCCACCCATTAACTTCCACTATAAATGCCTAGCACAGAGGCTACTGATAACGTTTGTGTTGCAAGAAAAATCAGGTCCCATTCCAAGCCGGGAGTAAGACCCTGGAAATAAAATGGAGGCTGGCTGCTTAGGAAAGAAGGTTTAATGTTGAGCAGAGCCAACAAGAACATGTAGTTCTGGGTCAGCTGATTTTTAATTTTATTCTGTAAGCTGCTGAGCCTCATTTCACCACTGATACCTAAAGAAAGAGACAAATAGGGCCGCTCTCTAAAACTGCCTGTCACCAGCAGACACTTCCTTCCAAGGATCCTGGATTAGGTAGCTAGCCTTTCTATTTTTGGCAGCAGATGCCTGAAAGTGAATACACGTAATCCTCAATTTACAGCGGTTTGTTTGGTAATCGTTTGAAGTTACAATAGCACTGGAAAAAAGTGACTTACGACCGTTTTTTCACACTTTTGACCATGGCAGCATCCCTAATCAAAATTCAGACGCTTGGCAACTGACCCATGACGCTTGCAGCGATCCCCTTTTGCAATCTTCTGACAAGCACAGAAAATGGGGGAAGCCCAATTCACTTGACAACTGTTCTACTAGCTCAACAACTGCAGTGATTCACTTAACAGCCGTGGCAAGGACGGTCGTACAATGGAGCAAAACTCACTTAACCGATGTCTCGCTCAGCAGCATCAATTTTGGAGCTCAACCGGGGTTGTGAGTCACTACCTGTATTATAATCAACGTTGCCTTTAATCCTTAGCTAGATTTTATTTCACGAAAGGAGATAGAAGTAGTTCTCACACCCTGGGAGATCTGGATCCAGGAATCCGCATGATCTTATTTGATTCCCTGTCAAAACAATGGATCACCCAAAGCTTTCTCTGAAGTCGACCGGATTAGTTTAAACAATTGAAGTTCTCAAGTGCAAAAATCTTCACACCCTGCATCTTTAAGAAGCCCACACCAGGGGTATGTGTGTGTTTGTGTTGTGTGTGTGTGTGCGCATGTGTGTGTTACAACACTGCAAGGCCTGTGAAAGCTGCATGAGATGGGAAGATGTTCCCTCCCCTTCAAGTTTCAAGCTGTAAACAGGATTTAGGACCTTGAGAGAAGAGGAAAAATAATTAACACATCCCGCTAAAACTTCATTAGTCTCCCAGGGTTTAAATTATGCTTGCAACTCCGCCAACCCATTAGAGTGAATACTGTTTTGTTTTGTTTTTAAAGGTGGGAAGCTTTTTAAGCAGTATTTTGTGGGAGGGGAAATGTGTTTTCAACTGGCAGAAAACGGAAAGCCTCTTTTTTCCTTGTTGCAAAATTGCTTTTGAGCTCAATCAACTGAACACCGTTCCAAAACTTCAGCTCTCTCTCTCTGTCACAAAAACGCATGTCGGGTGCCTGGATATGTCTGGGTAAAAGAAATGATGGCTCACCGCTGACCCCATTTTCTATTTTCTGCAGCAGCCAAAGTCCTTTAAGCTACGCCAAAGAGGTCCATAAACCCTAAGATAGCCAGCTTTCCTTTGAGGGCTTTGATGACGCCGCTTGCTTTTCTCTCTGGCTATCTTGCCAGTTTGAAAGTGGGAATATATTTCTGTTGCTCGCAGAGATAAACTTTCTGTAGAATAACAGAGTTGGAAGGGAGCTCGGAGGTCATCTGGTCCAACCCCCTCTTGAGCAGGAGAGATCTTATATCATTCCAGTCTCTTTTTGAAAGGCTCCAGTGATGGAGCAACCACCACTTCTGGTAGCCAGCTGTTCCACTGGTTAACCGTCCTCATTGTTAGGAAGTTTTTCCTTAATTCCAGGTTGCTTCTCTCCTCGATTAGTTTCCATCCGTTGTTTCTTCTCTGGCCTTCTGGTGCTTTGAAAAATTGTCTTGTCTTTGTAGGAGCCCCTCAAATATTGGAAGACTGTTATCATGTCCTCCCCCTAGTCCTTCTTTTCATTTGACTAGACACGCCCAATTCCTGTAACTGTTCTTTGTATGTTTTAGCCTCCACCTCCCTAATAATTTTTGTTGTTCTTCTCTGCACTCTTTCTAGAGTCTCAACATCTTTTTTATATTGGAGTGACTAGAACTGGATGCGGTATTCCAGGTGTGGCCTTACTAAGAATTTATAAAGCGGTACTAATACTTCACGTGATCTTGATTCTGTCTGTCTATTGATGCAGATAATCCTTCTACTTCTTTTTACAGGCTAGACTTCTTAGGAATCATGTGGTCCAAACATGTTAAGGTAGGCCAGTGCAGTAAGAGCATAAGTGGAACATTCCTCCAATGGGATTTTCCCATGTATTTTATCAGGAAACATAGATAAGGCAGGCTAGAAAGGTCAGTGCCCTCCTAACCATACCCAAGCACTCCAAATTTGTTGGCGATGTCCATTTTGTTCTACGGGTTCATGGTGACCTAACCCTAACCCTAAGTGGAATTTTCCTCCAATGAGTTTTTCCCCTGCATTTTACCAGGAAACATAGATAGGGCAGCCTAGAAAAGTAAGTGCCCTCCTAACCATACCCAAGCATTCCGAATTTGTTGGCGATGTCCATTTTGCTCTATGAGTTCATGGTGACCTAACCCTAACCCTAAGTGGAATTTCCCTCCAATGGGATTTTCCCCTGCATTTTACCAGGAAACATAGATACGGCAGGCTAGAAAAGTCAGTGCCCTCCTAACCATATCCAAGCACCCCAAATTTGTTGGTGATGTCCATTTTGCTCTATGAGTTCATGGTGACCTAACCCTAACCCTAAGTGGAATTTCCCTCCAATGGGATTTTTCCCTGCATTTTACCAGGAAACATAAATAGGGCAGGCTAGAAAAGTCAGTGCCCTCCTAATCATACCCAAGCATTCTGAATTTGTTGGCAATCTCCATTTTGATCTACAAGTTCATGGTGACCTAACCCTAACCCTAAGTGGAATTTTCCTCCAATGGGATTCTCCCGTGTATTTTACCAGGAAACATAGATAGGGCAGTCTAGAAATGTCAGTGCCCTCCTAACCATACCCAAGCACTCCAAATTTGTTGGCGATGTCCATTTTGATCTACGAGTTCATGGTGACCTAACCCTAACCCTAAGTGGAATTTTCCTCCAATGGGATTCTCCCGTGTATTTTACCAGGAAACATAGATAGGGCAGCCTAGAAAAGTCAGTGCCCTCCTAACCATATCCAAGCACCCCAAATTTGTTGGTGATGTCCATTTTGCTCTATGAGTTCATGGTGACCTAACCCTAACCCTAAGTGGAATTTCCCTCCAATGGGATTTTTCCCTGCATTTTACCAGGAAACATAAATAGGGCAGGCTAGAAAAGTCAGTGCCCTCCTAATCATACCCAAGCATTCTGAATTTGTTGGCAATCTCCATTTTGATCTACAAGTTCATGGTGACCTAACCCTAACCCTAAGTGGAATTTTCCTCCAATGGGATTCTCCCGTGTATTTTACCAGGAAACATAGATAGGGCAGTCTAGAAATGTCAGTGCCCTCCTAACCATACCCAAGCACTCCAAATTTGTTGGCGATGTCCATTTTGCTCTACAAGTTCATGGTGACCTAACCCTAACCCTAAGTGGAATTTTCCTCCAATGGGATTTTCCACTGCATTTTACCAGGAAACATAGATACGGCAGGCTAGAAAAGTCAGTGCCCTCCTAACCATATCCAAGCACCCCAAATTTGTTGGCGATGTCCATTTTGCTCTATGAGTTCATGGTGACCTAACCCTAACCCTAAGTGGAATTTTCCTCCAATGGGATTTTCCACTGCATTTTACCAGGAAACATAGATACGGCAGGCTAGAAAAGTCAGTGCCCTCCTAACCATATCCAAGCACCCCAAATTTGTTGGCGATGTCCATTTTGCTCTATGAGTTCATGGTGACCTAACCCTAACCCTAAGTGGAATTTCCCTCCAATGGGATTTTCCCCTGCATTTTACCAGGAAACATAAATAGGGCAGGCTAGAAAAGTCAGTGCCCTCCTAATCATACCCAAGCATTCTGAATTTGTTGGCAATGTCCATTTTGATCTACGAGTTCATGGTGACCTAACCCTAACCCTAAGTGGAATTTTCCTCCAATGGGATTCTCCCGTGTATTTTACCAGGAAACATAGATAGGGCAGCCTAGAAAAGTCAGTGCCCTCCTAACCATTCCCAAGCACCCCAAATTTGTTGGTGATGTCCATTTTGCTCTCCAAGTTCATGGTGACCTAACCCTAACCCTAATAGACTGAAAGCAGCTATCACATCTGAGCTATCTGATCACCTTGAAATGGTGAGAGCTTCTGGTTAACAATTCAGCTCTGATGCTTGGGTAAGATGAACCCCCTTTTTGAGTGAGTGGCAGAATTAATTAACTGGGTGGCTTGCAGGTGTAAACACTTCACTATATCTCTAGCTCACTGGTTTTATATTGATAGATAGAGAGATAGGGTAGGAAAAAACTCAACTGAAAACAACAAGACATCAGACAATCATTTTGTTACAGCTAGCTGGAGTCTCCCTTAAGAGCTAACAATGCAAAGAATTGGTCAACCAAGTTCTTCAGAGAAGTTCTAGAGATTGAACATTGGCAAGCAACCTTTAGATATTGCCTAGAGACAGACAAAACTGTTTCTGTTTACAGCCAATATACACCCGAATAACAGTAGAATGGAATAGCAGAGTGGGAAGGGACCCTGGAGGTCTTCTAGTCCAACCACCTGCTCAACAGGAAACCCTATATCATTTTAGACAAATGACTGTCCGCTCTCTTCTTAAAAGCCTCCAGTGCTGGGGCACCCACAACTTCTAGTGGCAAGCTGTTCCATTGGTTAATTGTTCTTATTGTCAAAAAATTTCTCCTTAATTCTAGGTCATTGATACAGAAGTCAATATATTTTATTTCCCTCCACTCAGCCAGGATCAGCCGGGGGGTGGGGGGTGGGGGGGAGGATTGGAAATGTGAGTTAAACTTCTTATTGTATTGCCTGCCCAAAATTGTTGGCTAATCCACACAACAGGCTTAATTGCTCAGAGTTCAGAGAAATTTCAAGCATGTTGAAATTCCAAAGAAGGCTGCCAAGCTTAGTCAGATATTAATCAGAAGCCTATCTGGAAAAAATGTGACTTGTGAGCTGGTCAAGTCCTAGTTAGCTCAGCTTAGTTCTGAACTCTGTTGTCCCAGGGACATGTCCCATGGGTAACTGGGTTTGGCTTCTTCTTCCGGAGAAGATCCTTGGGAAAACAGCTGATGTCACTGTTACACAAACACTAAGCAAAGGCCTTCCAAAATTCACAGCTGTGTTTCCTGCTTTGAACAGCCTTCCCGTGTCCCAGTCCACATTCCCCAGATAGGCATCAAGAGTAGTGACATTCACGTTTACACCGAAATGAATCTTCCTGCTTTCCCTCACTAGCACCAGAGCGAGCCCCTTAAGGAGACCTCTCACCCCAATGTGAAATATATATATATATATATATATATATATATATATATATATATATATATATATATATATATATATTTAAAAAAGCTGTTTGATTTAAAGAGAGGGACTGCCCTTGATTTTCTGGAAGTAGAACATGACATTGTGGAAGAAAGATAAATCCGTCTATTGAAGCATTTGCTGAAATAACAATAACAATAGGAAGAAGAAGAAGAAGAAGAAGAAGAAGAAGAAGAAGAAGAAGAAGAAGAAGAAGAAGAAGAAGAAGAAGAAGAAGAAGAAGAAGAAGAAGAAGAAGAAGAAGAAGAAGAAGAAGGGGAGGAGGAGGAGGAGGAGGAGGAGGTTTTTGGAAGAGACCTTGGAGGTCATCTAGTCCAACTCCCTGCTCAGGCAGGAAACCCTATACCATTTCAGACAATTGGTGGTCCAATCCTTCAGAGCATTGCCTCCACACTTATTTCAGATGCTACAATCCTAGGGAACTGACAAAAGAACTAGAGAGATAAAGACTACCCCAAAATCACACACACCCCCACACACAAAAACCGGACCACATCTCAACAACCAAATAACCCAAAACCAAACCATGATTCAGAGGCAACCAAATGAACAAACCCCATTTGCATCGCACAGACGATATTTAAACACAAAGGGCCATGGCCCAGCAACAACAAACAGCCAATCAGACATGACGAGTAGATGTCAATCCCCAGCCATTCAATTCCAGGAATTGAAATCCACCCATCTTGAAGTGGTGGCGTTCGAGAAAGACTGGAAGAGTCTACAGTCTTGGAATTTTTGGTAGCAATCCCTCCGCGCATCCAGCAAGGACGAATCCTGTCTGTCTTTCCTGAGATCAGACCAGCTTACTGGCTGATCTCAAGAAATCCAGACAGAATTTGTTTGGTTTTCTTGAGATCAGCAAGAAGTCACCCACGGAATTTTCTTTTGCAGAAACCATGTGTGACTGGCCAACCACCATACCAATATTAACTTGGTTATCGTGAACATTGCCAGAGATTTTATCCCTAAACTTGTTTAGCAAGTCCTTTAACCTTCTGATAACCAGCCTGTTACTCACTGTACCGTGTGGGAGCTATGATCAAGATGCATATTAATGACTCATGCAATACAACCCTCTTCCCACCCCCCCACCCCCCACACAGACCAACACCCACACACCCACACTGGAGATTGTAGTTTCCCAGATAAATCTCCCTGACATGCCAAAACTCTCTTTTGCCCACAAAAGCATCTGTATTACTTAAAGCTTCTCTAATACCCTAATCAGGGTATTAACCAGTAGGATTTTGAGGCTGGTTGGGAAATCAACTTGCAAGGCTTAGGACGGGTTTTCCAGACATCTTTCAAGGAACTGATCAGCAAATCAATCAGCTGAGTCAAACAAAAATAGCAGACTGTACAACCCGTGGAAATATTTCTGAAGGTCAGAAAAGGTGAGGATTAATCACAAGCCGTTTCTTTGGGTTCGCAAATTTGGGAGAAGGCAGTTCCTCTGGATTTGTTAAATGGATCCACCGTTCCCCCCCCACCTCTCAAAGTCCATGCCAACCACTTCCCAGAAGTTAGTATTTCCTAATTCTTCCATAAACAGGCAGCGCCAATTTGCTTCGACTCCAGAGAGGGCTGGAATCTGGATTTGACAGCTTGCCACCGTTTCTACGACGAAATTGCAAGCCGCTGAACTGTGTCACCGGAAAACAGATCTGTGGTGAAGAAAACCTCGGATGAAGGTAGGACGGTATTTATTGTTAGAAACAAACTAAGCGAAGCTTTTTTAGAGGTGATTTCAACATGGTGTTTGTTTTTTTTCCTGGCTTGAAAATATCTTTTGAACAGAAGAGAAAGGCATTCTAGCTGCTGAGAACCTTGTGTTTTCAGCGACTGACTTTCGTAGTGAGTTTCCTACAAGCTTGTTTGTAAAAGGTGCTGGTTTGGGAGGAAAGTTGTGGAAAAGAGATTAAGAAAAAGGACAGATCCGATATTCTTATATTTCCCATCCGTATTTAAGAGTTCGAGTTTATCATGATGATTAGAACTTTGATTTTGAAGAGAAACTGTAATGCTTAGTAAGCCGGTGAAGTTCAGAAGGCTAATCTGCAAATGCAATCATTCATATTTTATAGAACAGAACAGAACAGAATAGAATAGAATTCTATTCTATTCTTCTCTATTCTATTCTACTCTATTCTGTTCTATTCTCTATTCTTTTCTGCTCTATTCTGTTCTAAATTATTCTATTCTATTCTACTTACTCTACTCTACTCTACTTTAATTCTATTCTATTCTATTCTACTTACTCTACTCTACTCTACTCTACTTTAATTCTATTCTATTCTATTCTATTCTATTCTATGATTAGGGGACTGGAGGCTAAAGCATATAAGGAACGGCTGCTGGAATTGGATAGGTCTAGTTTAATGAAGCGAAGGACGAGGGGGGACATGATAGCAGTCTTCCAATATCTCAGGGGCTGCCACAAAGAAGAGGGAGTCAAGCTATTTTCAAAGGCGCCTGAAGGCAGAACAAGAAGCAATGGGTGGAAACTCATCAAGGAGAAAAACAACCTAGAACTAAGGAGAAACTTCCTGACAGTTAGAACAATTAACCAGTGGAACGACTTGCCTCCAGAAGCGATGAATGCGCCAACACTGGAAGTGTTTAAGAAGAGACTGGACAGCCATTTGTTTGAAATGGTATAGACTAGGGTTTCCTGCTTGAGCAGGGGGTTGGACTAGATGACCTCCAAGGTCCCTTCCAACTTTACTACTACTACTACTACTATTGTTATTATTATTATTCTATTATTTTATTCTATTCTTTTCTCCTATCCTATCCTATCCTATCCTATCCTATCCTATCCTATCCTATCCTATCCTATCCTAAATGCTCAAGATTACTATTAAAAAGTGACTCCTGTGTCATTCCTTTTTGCTCTGCTAGCCCACCGCTTCGCTCTAATCCCTCCAGGGTCTGACTTGGTCCAACATGCTCCTTCTGCTGCTGCTCACTCCCAGCTTGGTCCTTTGTGACACCAACATCACCGTGGTATGGGAAGACGCACCGTCTACCATCAGCCCTCTTGTAGACATGCAGAACAAAATTAACGATCTGTGGCTGAGTTTGCTGTACCCCCAGCTGTACGATGACATCTTCAAAGCCAACCGGACCGCCTACGCTTGCTGCGCGGTCAAGCCCAGTAGCAAATTAGAGGCAGAGAAACCTCAGGTGACGGGTTCGGTTTTGTTCAAGCAGGGCTACCCCCATGGAAAGCTGGAGGTCATCTTCTACCTGGACGGCTTTCCTGCGAACTCATCGGCCAGGGCCATTCACGTCCACCAGTACGGTGACCTCAGCGACGGCTGCGATTCGGCCGGAAGTCACTACAACCCTTGGAAAGTCAACCACCCTCACCATCCGGGGGATTTTGGAAACTTTGAGCCTCAAGAGGGCAAGGTTCGAAGATTGAAATTGAACCTCAAAGCCACCCTCTTTGGACCCCAGACAATTCTAGGAAGATCGGTTGTGATCCACGAGCAGAAAGACGACCTCGGGAAGGGCGGCAACAAAGGCAGCCTGGAGCACGGGAACGCTGGCCTGCGCCTAGCGTGTTGCGTCATCGGCACCTGTAAGGAGAACCTGTGGGACCAGCATTGGCCTAAAGTCCCCGTCAAAAGGAAGAGGAGGGTTATAAAACCTTGAGCGTGGCTGGCATCCCGAAGGCCGATCCACGGAGTTTTGTCTCTGCTAAGCTAATTACGACAACGGCATCTCTTCCGAAAATGTTAAAAGCGGCCCTTCTCCTTTAGTGAATCCTTCACTCTATAAGCAAGTTAATAATAAAGAAGAGCAGTGCTAGCCTGTCAAAGTTGATATTTGTGCTTTGTTTTTGAGGTGGGAGAGCTTTAAGAGTTAGGTGTTAGGTGTTAAAAGAACGCGCTTATGTTTCGGTATAGAAACCTTACACAATCCTGTTTTTAGGGTGCCGTATCTCTTGAAAGCATCCCAAGAGTTATCAGTGCCGCTGGAAGAAGAAAAGGGGAAATAAAATAAAAGTCTTTGACTAAGGTGATCAGCTCTATTTCCCTGCATTCCAGGAATGCACAAATAGGTTTATCTCTCTCTCCCCGTCTTTTCTCCTTTGACAAAGATGGCTGGACCAGACTGATAACGGCTTGTGCCAAAGCGTGTCGGAACGGAGTATGTACATGATTTGTATTTTAAACCTTCGGATCTGTTATTTTATCCTGCTTCTACAGGTTCGGTTTTGGCTTCTTTCCTCTTTTTTTTTTAATCTTCTTAACTTGTTTGAGTTATCCGCAATCCGATAGCTGTCTCACATTTGAAACTAGGCTTTTACAAGCATAATCTTGGATTTTAGCAGGGTGTCAAGAATAAAATACAATAAAATAAAAGCCCCAACGAGACTGTTTGGAAAGCTTGCAATAGGGGACTCGTCCAGTCAACCTGGGCAAGGTTGATTACACAACAGAAATAAGTACTTTTTTTTTCTTCTTCATACGGTCCTCCAGAAACACATTCGAGTACGCAGCTACAGCTGGGAGCGAATAGCATTTTTCATTTCAAAGTTGCTCTGCTTTTTCCCGTTTCCCTGGTTTTTCGGAAAAGCTCACACTAGGTCAGGCGCTCTCCATTTAAGTCGATGGATTTGGGTCCATTAAAAAAATGAACAATGCAAATAAGTGGGGATATTTGGGGAATGAAGGCTGGCAGGACTTACGCCTGTGTTTATTCACTTGAAAACAACGGCAACCAGTCGTTCGGAATGGATAAACTGAAATTAACTATTTCACCCTCTCTCCCAACCCCCACACCCCTCCCTGGAGTATCCTGGTGTGATGCTCACATTTTGTAGAAGAAAAACTGGCAGAGCCAGGGGGAGGAGTGAAAAGGGGGATCAGCCTAGCATCACTACGTAGCCACAAACAAATTAAGTCCGATCTGTCTTAACCGCCATTGACCCTTATTTAGCTCTAACCAAGTGCCAAGCATTAGTTGAGAAATTCCTAGGCGTAATTTTTTAGTAATAAATCAAGTATACCACATGTGAATCCGGGTCTTTCATGCCCGACCCATTTTCATTTCTTGTTAGTGAACTGTTAGATGTCCAAATTTGGCACACTATATGAGGATTCTTGCAAAGCATCGTCACACAGCTACAACAGCTCAGTTAGTGACAGTTTGAAGTTACGACGGCACTGAAAAAAGGGACTTATGACCATTGTTCACACCGACGGCCATTGCAGCATCTGCAGGGTCACGTGATCAAGATTCAGACACTGGACAACTGACTCATATTTATGACGGTCGCAGTGTCCCGGAGTCATGTGATTATTTTTTGTCACCTCAGACAAGCTAAGTCAATGTGGGAAGCTGGATTCACTTAACCACCCTGTTACTAAACAACTGCAGATTCGCTTCAGAACATGTGTGTATATATGTATATGTATATATATATATATATATGTATGTGTGTGTATATGTATACGTATATATATGTATATGTATATATATGTATATATATATATGTGCATGTATATGTGTGTGTGTGTATATGTATGTGTATGTATGTGTATATATATGTGTGTATATGTGTGTGTGTGTGTGTGTGTGTGTGTGTGTGTGTGTCCCTAATTACTATAAAAATACAAATACCAGACATATTTGTGCAATAATGGAAAATCCTCAAAGTCTGGGAAGGTTATAAATCAGCTGTTTATTGTTAAAAAGGAACTAAAACAATAAAAGCAACTATTTACAATATTAAATAAACAGCTGATTTATAACCTTCCCAGAGTTTGAGGATTTTCCATTATTGCACATAGATAGATAGATAGATAGATAGATAGATAGATAGATAAATATAGATGTATAGATAGATAGATAGATAGATAGATAGATAGATAGATAGATAGATAGATGTATAGATAGATAGATAGATAGATAGATAGATAGATAGATAGATAGATTATATATAGAGATAGAGATATATAGAGAGAAATCAAAAATAATTTTATGAAAAGTGCAAAAATAATTTCATTGGAAGTTTATTTTGGTAGAACAGGACATTCCTGAATACATCCCAAACCCTTACAAAAGATGACCCCCTGTAACTTCAGCAAAGAGCATACGGTGTCCCACAAATCCAAGCTCCTCACTGCAGGATTACAAATATAGTTGAAAGTAGTTTCAAATACTTTATTGTTTAACACAAGCATCACATCTTCCAAGCACAGCCCAGCTGCAACAGTTTGTACAATTCAAAACATAATAGAGTCCTAAAGATAAAATATATAAAAATATCATCCAATAGTTTAAGGATAAAAAGTCACATTTTTATCATTGTAAAAATTATGAAAGCGATGATAAAATAGCATGATGGGTTAAATAGTTCACAAATTTAAAATGACATTTTTGATAAAAAGGTGAGGTGTAAAAGAAACAACAGTTGTCATACAAAGATTTCTCTCAGGAGAAAGAAAACGCAACTTCAGTGTTCAAATACATGAATATCACAACAGGTATCTCTTGGTGAAGAGATGGTGATAAGAACAGATACAAAAAGGATACATAAAAACAGGCAAAAGATAAAATATCTTGTTTACCATAAGCATCACAACTACTTAACAACAGTAAATCAGGAGTAAAACTCAGCTTTATTACAAAAAATACACGTCAAACAGAATGTTACCAAGTCTGAATCCCATTTACAGATATTTCAGAAACAAAAAGATAAATGTGTGTGGTAGAAGAAATCAAAATTATTGAGGTGACAGCCACGTACTGTGTGTCATGGTTATTCACCAGTCAAAACATAACTTATACATTTTAAACAACAGCCAAGGATAAAATTATTCCCAGGCAGAAAAATAGAAACCTTTTTAAAAATCACTGGCCACACACTAATCATTTACAAGGGCCACTGAAATTTTCTTTCTGGTTCTAAGAACCACTGTCATGGCTAAATTTACACCAGGCAGAAAGCTATAAAATCTATTACCAAGCACTGGCCACACACTGGTCATTTAGCAGGGCCAATGAGGTTTTCTTTCTGGTTCTATGAACCATCGCCAGGGCTAAATTTACACCAAGCAGAAAACTATAAAATCTATTACCAAACACTGTCATTTAAAAGGGCCAGTGAGGTTTTCTTTCTGGTTCTAAGAACCACTGCCATGGCTAAATTTACGCCAGGCAGAAAACTATAAAATCTGTATGATTGTATTATTTTATAGTTTTATTGTTAGATTATTGTTTTAATTTTGTACGCCGCCCTGAGTCCCTTGGGATTGGACGGCATATAAATAAAATTAAATAATAAATAAATTTACGCCAGGCAGAAGACTATAAAATCTATTATCAAGCACTGGCCACACAGGTCATTTAAAGGGGCCAGTGAGGTTTTCTTTCTGGTTCTAAGAACCATTGCCATGGCTAAATTTATACCAGGCAGAAAGCTATAAAATCTATTACCAAGCACTGGCCACACACTGTCATTTAATAGGGCCAGTAAGGTTTTCATTCTGGTTCTAGGAACCACTGCCATGGCTGAATTTACACCAGGCAGAAATCTATAAAATCTTTCATCAATCACTGGCCACACACTGGTCATTTAAAGGGGCCAGTGAGGTTTTCTTTCTGGTTCTAAGAACCATTGCCATGGCTAAATTTATACCAGGCAGAAAGCTATAAAATCTATTACCAAGCACTGGCCACACACTGGTCATTTAAAGGGCTGTTGAGGTTTTCTTTCTGGTTCTAAGAACCATTGCCATGGCTAAATTTACACCAGGCAGAAAACTATAAAATCTATTATAAATCACCGGTACACCTAGCATTAAAAAGGGCCATTGATATGTTTTCTAGTTCTAAGAACCAACATCATGCCTAAATTAAGCCAGCCAAGAAATCTACTCAGAGTTTCAATGGCCACATCTAGAGCCACACAGATTTATTTTCCAGTTTGAGGACCTAATGTCTCACCCTAGCAAAAAAAATCTAGTTATTAATTTATTGAGATGGCAATACTTCATAACAAAGTTCGACACCGGATTTACTTTTGGTTCTAAGAGATCTGGCTGCTACTGACATTATTTCTCAGGGTAGAAAAGTGGGAGGGAAGCGATCCGAAAGGATTCTCTTCCAGTTTGAGACTCAGCTGGAGATCCTCACGCACTGGAGGAAGCTTGTAGTTGAGCGCTGTTGTCTCCTCCAGGGTGATTCTCCCTGGCTGCTCACTCAGGGTCGCCCAGGGCGACCCCAGAGTCTTCCAGTGGGGGTCTCACAGAGTGTCTGCTCAGGGACTGAACGAGCCTGGGGGCCGGCAGAAGGCCTTCTCACTCAGTGTGAGTGTCACAGAACGTAACTCAGGGACTGGAAGACTCCCATCAGGAGCGGAATGGGATGTTTAGGCATGGACCCTTGGCCTTGCCTCTGTCACCCCGCCACTCGCCTCAGCCCATTTATAGGCAGCTTTCTTCCTCCCACAGCCACTTACCACGACCAATGGGCCCTTGGCCCTCGGCCTTCAGCCCACCAATTCACTCGGCACTCTTTGTCCCGGGCCTTGGGCTGCAGGGATAAGTAGCCCTCAGCCAATCGGGTGGCAGGCAGAAGCCATGGTGCTGCGGGGGCAGCGTGTGATGAGTGATCACAGGGCCTGTGGGCTGCGGCTGCTCCACGAGATTTGGGCCCTTGCAGCTCTATCACCAGGACCAGAGGGAGGGGGAGTGGTGGCAGGAGTCACAGCCGCTGGGGCCACTGGGGGGGGGGCAATCAGGTGAGAGTGTGTTGGGGAGACCAGGGATGGAGGGACGGGTGCCTCAAGGGGGTTTCACAAAGACAGCTTGGCTCACAACTCAAACGGAAGAGGGGAGCAGGAGCAAGGCTGGTGGGGGGGCGATGGGCTGGGGCCACGCACAGAGGCTGTTGCCCGCGCTTCCCTCCCATGACGCTCGCAGTTCCAGCAGCCCCCCAGCCTTCACTGTTCACTGTGTTTCCCTCCCATAAAGCTCGCAGTTCAAGCAGCCCCCCAGCCCTTGCCATTTGCCCGCGCTTCCCTCCCACGCGCTCACAGTCCAGCAGCCCCCCAGCCTTTGCCATTTGCCCACGCTTCCCTCCCACGATGCTCAGTCCCAGCAGCCCCCAGCCCTTGCCGTTCACTGCGCTTCCCACCCATGGCACTCGCAGTTCCAGCAGCCCCCCAGCACTTGTCATTTGCCCACACTTCCGTCCCACAACGCCCGCAGTCCCAGCAGCCCCCCAGCCCTTGCCATTTGCCCGTGCTTCCCTCCCACGACGCTCAGTCCCAGCAGCCCCCCAGCCCTTGCCGTTCGCTACGCTTCCCCCCCCACGGCGCTCGCAGTTCCAGCAGCCCCCTAGCACTTGTCATTTGCCCACACTTCCGTCCCACAACAGCAGTCCCAGCCGCTCCCAGCCCTTGCCGTTCGCTGCGCTTCCCACCCACGGCGCTCGCAGTTCCAGCAGCCCCCCAGCACTTGTCATTTGCCCACACTTCCGTCCCACGATACCCAAAGTCCCAGCAGCCCCCCAGCCCTTGTCTTTTGCCCGTGCTTCCCTCCCACGACGCTCACAGTCCCAGCAGCCTCCCAGCCCTTGCCGTTCGCTGCGCTTCCCACCCATGGCGCTCGCAGTTCCAGCAGCCCCACAGCGCTTGTCATTTGCCCACACTTCCGTCCCACAACGCCCGCAGTCCCAGCAGCCCCCCCAGCCCTTGTCATTTGCCCATGCTTCCCTCCCACGACGCTCACAGTCCCAGCAGTCCCCCCAGCCCTTGCAGTTCGCTGCGCTTCTCTCCCACAATGCTCGCAGTTCCATCATCCCCCCAGCCCTTGTCGTTCACCATTTTTCCCTCCCAGCGGCCTTGCCCCTCCTCCCCTCTTTTGTTTGAGTTGTGAGCCAAGCTGTCTTTGTGAAGCCCCTTTGAGGGGCCTGCCCCTCCTTCCCTGGTCCCCCAACACACTCTCGCCTGACTGCCCCCCCCCCAGTGGCCCCAGAGGCTGTGACTCCTGCCATCACTCCCCCTCCCTCCGGTCCTAGTGATAGAGCTGCAAGGGCCCAAATCTCGTGGAGCAGCCGCAGCCCACAGGCCCTGTGATCACTCGTCACACGCTGCCCCCACAGCACCATGGCTTCTGCATGCCACCCGATTGGCTGAGGGCTACTTACCCCTGCAGCCAAAGGCCCGGGACAAAGAGTGTCAGGTGAATTGGAGGGCCAAAGGGCAGAGGGCCAAGGGCCCATTGATTGTGGTGACTGGCTGGGGGAGGGCAACGTGGAATGAGGAATAATGCATCTCTTTTGACTCACATGTTTCACAGACTGCACTGAGAATGATCAGCACTGGTCATGTGTAAAATCTGATGTTATCTACAAAAGGCAACAGATAGCATTAAAAAGTGCAGTGTGATGTGTTAGTGAAACTCTCTTAGAGTTTCAGGGATTCTTCTAAAAGTCAGTGGTGATTGATTTGGTGAAGTAGCATTCTTGATGGAGATCATATCCATTCTTGGGTTCCATTCCTTCTTCTTCCATCAACACTGCAGGCTGACAACGGAGTCTTCTGTCTTCTAAGGTGGTGTAGAATACATGCCTTTGAGATTAAAAAACCCGTAACATTACATCAGATGCCATTGGAGTTTTATTCCTAAGAATGCACAATACACAGAGGTTATGCTTACCTCAGACACAGGTGTTATACTTACTTATCTAGGCATAAGGGATCATCAACTAGTGGAAGACTATCCATCTCCCTCCATATCCTAAAACTTTGAAGAATACAAGACTCAGCTAAACTTACCTCACAGCGTAGGAGGAAAAATCATAGCCAAAGGCTAACAGGGCTTGAGCTGGAGACATTTTCTTGCTCTCTGTTTCTTCTTTCTTCGTTTGCTTTTGTTTCTTCCTCAGTCATGCCCAGCAAGCGTTGTCTCTTTCGAGGAACTTTTGACAGCAGGTGTGCAATTCTTCCTCCGCTCAATCTCAAAAACTCAAAAACTATAAAACCTTCTATAGATCAATGGCCACATCTAGCATTAAAAAGGCCAATGAGGTTTTCTTTCTGGTTCTAAGAACCCTTGCCGTGGCTAAATTTACGCCAGGCAGAAAATTATAAAACCTATAATCCATCAACAGCCATGCCTAGGATTAAAAATGGCCATTGAAGTAGTTTTTTTGGTTCTAATAACCATCGCCATGGCTGAATTTACAGCAGGCAGAAAACTATAAAACCTATTACCAAGCACTGGCCACACACTGTCATTTAAAGGGGCCAGTAAGGTTTTCTTTCTGGTTATAAGAACCATTGCCATGGCTAGAATTATGCCAGGCAGAAAACTATAAAATCTATGATTAATCACTGGCCACGTTGCTCATTTAAATGGGCCACTGAGAGGTTTTCTTTCTGGTTCTAAGAACCACTGCCATGGCTAAATTTACACCAGGCAGAAAACTATAAAATCTATTACCAAGCACTGGCCACACACTGTCATTTAAAAGGGCCAGTGAGGTTTTCATTCTGGTTCTAAAAACCACTGCCATGGCTGAATTTATACCAGGCAGAAAACTATAGAATCTATAATCCATCAACAGCCATGCCTAGAATTAAAAATGGCCATTGAAGTAGGTTTTTTTGGTTCTAATAACCATCACCATGGCTGAATTTACAGCAGGCAAGAATGGTTAAAATCTATCATCTAATGGTCAGCTGTGATTGACTTGGTGAAGTAGCATTCTTGATGGAGATCCTATTCATTCTTGCGTTCCATTCCTCCTTCTTCCTTCCACGCTGCAGGCTGACAACTGAATCTTCTGTCTTCTGAGGTAGTGTGAAGTAAATGCCTTTGTGATAAAAAAAAAAAGCCCAAACATTACTTCAGCTGCCATTGGAGTTTTACTCCTAAGAATGCACAGTACGCAGTGCTTTCTATTACCCCAGTTGCAGGTGTTACTTACCTAGGAAGGACTATCAAGTATGGAGGACCATCTATCTCCCTCCATATCCTAAAACTTTGAAGAATACAAGACTCAGCTAAACTTACCTCACAGCGTAGGAGGCAACATCACAGCCGAAGGCTAACAGGGCTTGAGCTGGAGACATTTTCTTGCTCTTTTGTTTCTTCTTTTGCTTTTTTTTTCTTCTTCTGCCATGCCCAGCAAGTCTTCTCTCTTTCGTGGAAACCTTGGCAGCAGGTGTGCAATTGTTCCTCCTTTCAATCTCAAAGACTCAAAAACTATAAAATGTTCTACAAATCAACGGCCACATCTAGCAATAAAAAGGGCCAATGAGGTTTTCTTTCTGGTTGTAGGAACCACTGCCATGGCTGAATTTACACGAGGTAGAAATCTATAAAATCTATTATCACGTACTGGCCACACACTGTTCATTTAATGGGGCCAATGAGGTTTTCTTTCTGGTTCTATGAACCACTGCCACGGCTAAATTTACGCCAGGCAGAAAACTATAAAACCTATAATCCATCAACAGCCATACCTAGCATTAAAAATGGCCATTGAAGAGGGTTTTTTGGTTCTAATAACCATTGCCACGGCTAAATTTACAGCAGGCAGAAAGCTGTAAAATCTATTACCAAGCACTGGCAACACACTGGTCATTTAATGGGGCCAATGAGGTGAGGTTTTTTTTCTGGTTCTAGGAACCATTGCCATGGCTAAATTTACGCCAGGCAGAAAACTATAAAACCTATTACCAAGCACTGGCCACACACTGTCATTTAAAAGGGCCAGTGAGGTTTTCTTTCTGGTTCTAAGAACCACTGCCATGGCTAAATTTACACCAGGCAGAAAACTATACAATCTATAATCCATCAACCGTCATGCCTAGGATTAAAAATGGCCATTGAAGTAGTTTTTTTGATTCTAATAACCATCGCCATGGCTGAATTTACAGCAGGCAAGAATGGTTAAAATCTATCATCTAATGGTCAGCTGTGATTGGCTTGGTGAAGTAGCATTCTTGATGGAGATCATATTCATTCTTGTGTTCCGTTCCTCCTTCTTCCTTCCACGTTGCAGGCTGACAACTGAGTCTTCTGTCTTCTAAGGTGGTGTGAAGTAAATGCCTTTGTGATAAAAAAAAAAAGCCCTAACATTACTTCAGCTGCCATTGGAGTTTTACTCCTAAGAATGCACAGTAAGCAGTGCTTTCTATTACCACAGTTGCAGGTGTTACTTACCTAGGAAGGACTATCAAGTATGGAGGACCATCTATTTCCCTCCATATCCTAAAACTTGAAAGAATACAAGACTCAGCTAAACTTACCTCACAGCGTAGGAGGCAGCATCACAGCCGAAGGCTAACAGGGCTTGAGCTGGAGACATTTTCTTGCTCTCTGATTCTTCTTTCTTCTTTTGCTTTTGTTTCTTCCTCAGCAAGCGCTGCCTCTTTTGAGGAAGTTTTGACAGCAGGTGTGCAATTCTTCCTCCGGTCAGTCTGCAAAGTTAGAAAAACCCCTATCCTCTTTTATTGATCAACAGCCACAGCTAACATTAAAAAGGGCCAATGAGGTTTTCTTTCTGGTTATAAGAACCATTGCCATGGCTGAATTTATACCAGGCAGAAAGCTATAAAATCTTTTATCAATCATTGCCACACACTGGTCATTTAATGGGGCCAGTGAGGTTTTCTTTCTGGTTCTAAGAACCACTGCCATGGCTAAATTTACACCAGGCAGAAAACTATAAAATCTATTACCAAGCAGTGGCCACACACTGTCATTTAAAAGGGCCAGTGAGGTTTTCTTTCTGGTTGTAGGAACCATTGCCATGGCTGAATTTATACCAGGCAGAAAACTATAAAATCTATAATCCATCAACAGCCATGCCTAGAATTAAAAATGGCCATTGAGGAGGGTTTTTTGGTTCTAATAACCATTGCCACGGCTAAATTTACAGCAGGGAGAAAGCTGTAAAATCTATTACCAAGCACTGGCCACACACTGGTCATTTAATGGGGCCAATGAGGTTTTCTTTCTGGTTCTAAGAACCATCGCCATGGCTAAATTTACGCCAGGCAGAAGACTATAAAACCTATTACCAAGCATTGGCCACACAGTGGTCATTTAAAAGGGCTGTTGAGGTTTTCTTTCTGGTTCTAAGAACCACTACCATGGCTAAATTTACACCAGGCAGAAAACTATACAATCTATAATCCATCAACAGCCATGCCTAGAATTAAAAATGGCCATTGAAGTGGGTTTTTTGGTTCTAATAACCATCGCCATGGCTCAATTTACAGCAGGCAAGAATGGTTTAAATCTATTATCTAATGGTCAGCTGTGATTCTTGGTGAAGTAGCATTCTTGATGGAGATCATATTCATTCTTGAGTTCCATTCCTTCTTCCATCAAAACCGCAGGCTGACAACTGAGTCTTCTGTTTTCTAAGGTGGTGTGAAGTAAATGCCTTTGTGATAAAAAAAAAGCCCTAACATTACTTCAGCTGCCATTGGAGTTTTACTCCTAAGAATGCACAGTACGCAGTGCTTTCTATTACCTCAGTTGCAGGTGTTACTTACTTAGGAAGGACCATCAAGTATGGAGGACCATCAATCTCCCTCCATATCCCAAAACGTGGAAGAATACAAGACTCAGCTAAACTTACCTTACAGCGTAGGAGCAACATCACAGCCGAAGGCTAACAGGGCTTGAGCTAGAGACATTTTCTTGCTCTTTTGTTTCTTCTTTTGCTTTTTTTTTCTTCTTCTGCCATGCCCAGCAAGTCTTCTCTCTTTCGTGGAAACCTTGGCAGCAGGTGTGCAATTGTTCCTCCTTTCAATCTCAAAGACTCAAAAACTATAAAATGTTCTACAAATCAACGGCCACATCTAGCAATAAAAAGGGCCAATGAGGTTTTCTTTCTGGTTCTAGGAACCATTGCCATGGCTAAATTTATACCAGGCAGAAATCTATAAAATCTTTCATCAATCACTGGCCATACACTGGTCATTTAAAGGGGCCAATGAGGTTTTCTTTCTGGTTCTAGGAACCATTGCCATGGCTAAATTTATACCAGGCATAAAGCTATAAAATCTATTACCAAGCACTGGCCACACACTGTCATTTAATAGGGCCAGTAAGGTTTTCATTCTGGTTGTAAGAACCACTGCCATGGCTAAATTTACACCAGGCAGAAAACTATACAATCTATAATCTATCAACAGCCATGCCTAGGATTAAAAATGGCCATTGAAGTAGTTTTTTTGGTTCTAATAACCATCGCCATGGCTGAATTTACAGCAGGCAAGAATCGTTGAAATCTATTATCTAATGGTCAGCTGTAATTGACTTGGTGAAGTAGCATTCTTGATGGAGATCATATTCATTCTTGTGTTCCATTCCTCCTTCTTCCTTCCACGCTGCAGGCTGACAACTGAATCTTCTGTCTTCTAAGGTGGTGTAGAATACATGCCCTTGAGATAGAAAAACCCTAACATTACCTCAGTTGCCATTGGAGTTTTACTCCTAAGAATGCACAGTACGCAGTGCTTTCTATTACCTCAGTTGCATGTGTTACTTACTTAGGAAGGACTATCAAGTAGTGGAAGACCACCTCCCTCCCTCCCTCCATATCCTAAAACTTTGAAGAATACAAGACTCCGCTAAACTTACCTCACAGCGTAGGAGGCCACATCACATCCGAAGGCTAACAGGGCTTGAGCTGGAGACATTTTCTTGCTCTCTGTCTTTTCTTTCTTCTTTTGCTTTTGTTTCTTCCTCAGTAAGCGTTGTGTCTTTCGAAGAAGTTTTGACCGCAGGTGCAATTCTTCCTCCGCTCAGTCTGCAAAGCTAGAAAAACTCCTACCCTCTTTTATAGATCAACAGCCACAGCTAACATTAAAAAGGGCCATTGAGGTTTGCTTTCTGGGTCTAAGAACCATCGCTATGGCAAGAAAACAATACCGCAATCAAGGAACGGTCAAAGAAGCTAACAACAAATAGCACAACAAAGGACTTCCAAGATCATTTTCAACAACACTGAGAGAAGCCACTCAAACATAAACTGACAGCAAACCACACTCCGTTCTACTAGCACTGATATTCCCTAGTTGAGTAATAAAACATGTACAAGAAAACCACCAAGCTCAGAGAGCACCAAGGACGCCTCATTTGAACCGTGAGCCCCAAATATTCTCCTTTGTTGGTATTCGTCATATTAAATTGCACCATCACATTTCCTTTCGGTTATAAGAATTAAACCATCTGTCTTACTGTTGATGTCTTCTTCTTCGTCTACAGGTCAATTTGGATTCATGGCTTTGAAATAAAAAAATCAATATTACTTCAGCTGCCATTGGAGTTTTACTCCTAAAAATGCACAGTAGACAGTGGTTACTATTACCTCAGACATAGGTATTATCTTTATTTATCTAGGCATAAGGGGTCATCAACTAGTGGAGGACCATCAATCTCCCTCCATATCCCAAAACTTGGAAGAATACAAGACTCAGCTAAACTTACCTCACAGCATAGGAGGAAACATCACAGCTGAAGGCTAATAGGGCTTGAGCTGAAAACATTTTCTCCTTTCTCTTTTGTTTCTTCTTCTGCCTTGCCAGCAAGTCTTCTCTCTTTCGTGGAAACTTTGGCAGCAGGTGTGTAATTGTTCCTCCCCTCAATCTCAAAGACTCAAAAATTATAACATATTCTATAGGTCAACAGCCACATCTAGTATTAAAAAGGGCCATTGAGGTTTTCTTTCTGGTTCTAAGAACCACTGCCATGGCTAAAGTTACACCAGGCAGAAATCTGTAAACTCTATTACCAAGCACTGACCACACAGTGGTCATTTAAAGCAGCCGCTGAGGTTTTCTTTCTGGTTCTAAGAACCATTGCCATGGCTAAATTTACACCAGGCAGAAAGCTATAAAATGTATTATCAAGCACTGGCCACACACCGGTCATTTAATGGGGCCAATGAGGTTTTCTTTCTGGTTCTATGAACCACTGCCACGGCTAAATTTACGCCAGGCAGAAAACTATAAAACCTATAATCCATCAACAGCCATACCTAGCATTAAAAAAGGCCATTGAAGAGGGTTTTTTGGTTCTAATAACCAATGCCATGGCTAAATTTACACCAGGCAGAAAACTATAAAACCTAGTACCAAGCACTGGCCACACACTGTCATTTAAAAGGGCCAGTGAGGTTTTCTTTCTGGTTCTAAGAACCACTGCCAGGGCTAAATTTACACCAGGCAGAAAACTATACAATCTATAATCTATCAACAGCCATGCCTAGGATTAAAAATGGCCATTGAAGTAGTTTTTTTGGTTCTAATAACCATCGCCATGGCTGAATTTACAGCAGGCAAGAATGGTTAAAATCTATCATCTAATGGTCAGCTGTGATTGACTTGGTGAAGTAGCATTCTTGATGGAGATCATATTCATTCTTGCGTTCCATTCCTCCTTCTTCCTTCCACGCTGCAGGCTGACAACTGAGTCTTCTGTCTTCTAAGGTGGTGCGAAGTAAATGTCTTTGTGATAAAAAAAAAAAAAAGCCTTAACATTACTTCAGCTGCCTTTGGAGTTTTACTCCTAAGAATGCACAGTACGCAGTGCTTTCTGTTACCCCAGTTGCAGGTGTTACTTACCTAGGAAGGACTATCAAGTAGTGGAAGGCCACCTCCCTCCCTCCCTCCATATCCTAAAACTTTGAAGAATACAAGACTCAGCTAAACTTACCTCACAGCGTAGGAGGCCACATCACAGCCGAAGGCTAACAGGGCTTGAGCTGGAGACATTTTCATGATTTTCTCTTTCTTCTTTCTTCTTTTGCTTTTGTTTCTTCCTCAGCAAGCGTTGTCTCTTTCGAGGAACTTTTGACAGCAGGTGTGCAATTCTTCCTCCGCTCAGTCTGCAAAGTTAGAAAAACCCCTACCCTCTTTTGTAGATCAACAGCCACAGCTAACATTAAAAAGGGCTGTTTAGTTTTGCTTTCTGGGTATAAGAACCATCGCCATGGCTAAATTTACGCCAGGCAGAAGACTATAAAATCTATTATCAACCACTGGCCACACAGGTCATTTAAAAGGGCCGTTGAGGTTTTCTTTCAGGTTCTATGAACCACTGCCATGGCTAAATTTACGCCAGGCAGAAAACTCTAAAACCTATAATCCATCAACAGCCATACCTAGGATTAAAAATGGCCACTGAGGAGGGTTTTTTGGTTCTAATAACCATTGCCACGGCTAAATTTACAGCAGGGAGAAAGCTGTAAAATCTATTACCAAGCACTGGCCACACACTGGTCATTTAATGGGGCCAATGAGGTTTTCTTTCTGGTTCTAGGAACCATTGCCATGGCTAAATTTACGCCAGGCAGAAGACTATAAAATCTATTATCAAGCACTGGCCAAACAGGTCATTTAAAAGGGCCGCTGAGGTTTCCTTTCTGGTTGTAAGAACCATCACCATGGCTAAATTTACGCCAGGCAGAAAGTTATAAATTCTATTGCCAAGCACTGGCCACACACTGGTCATTTAAATGGGCCACTGAGGTTTCCTTTCTGATTCTAAGAACCATCACCATGGCTAAAATTATGCTAGGGAATAAAGGTATGAAATCTAATATCAATCATAATACCAGGTATCAGCCAGAATATATAATGAAAACTCTTCAGTTTCACAACAAATTCAAAGACCTAACCATAGTTCCAGTTGGGAAACTGACTATCCTAGACCAGGGTAGGCTGGCCCAGGAATTTTGGGAGTTGAAGTCCACAAGTCATAAAAGAGTCAAGGTTACCTATCCCTGTCCTAGACCAAGCAATGTCGAAAAACACTAACACATTTCTAGGAGCCTGTCACTCTAACAAATTAGCCATCAATAGACAGACAAAAAAATATGTACCCACTTTGCAAAAAAGACAACACCTCCTCACCAGCAATCCACATTGAGATATGCATAGATTAACACTATGATTAACATCAGACCAACAATCAAGAAGTAAACAATGTCCTAATCAAGGAACTGCCAAAGAAGCTAATAAAAAATAGCGCAACAAAGAACCTCCAAGGCCATTTTTTAAAAAACTGCTAAAGCACGCATTAGGGCAGTGATGGCGAACCTTTTAGATCTTTTAGAGTGTCCAAAAACTGCCCTGCCCCCGCTCCCACCCGCCCGCCTCCTCGTCCCGCTCTGCCATCCCGCAGGGCCACCTACCGCCTCCATGGCCTGTCGCAGATCTCCCAGGCGGCCCTGCAGTGCCATGGCAGCCACACCTTCTGCCTGTGCCCCACAGCATCATCTGCATGCAACAGGGTGCAAGGGCGGAGTCTTGTCCCCACTGCCCGGCTGCCAGGTCCTTGGCTGGGCTGCTGCGTGCGGGCCACGCCCAGGGGTGATTCTCCTCCAGGGGTCTGCTGGAGAGGAGGCGGCTGTGGGGGGAAGCGGGGCTGGGGTGATGGCGTGCGTGCCCATAGAGAGGGCTCAGAGTGCCACCTCTGGCACACGTGCCATAGGTTCACCACCACTGCCTTAGGGTAAACTTCAGTAAGGCCCAAAGTTAACATGTTGCAAACAGTACTTGCCATGCTTCCTCACTTTCATGATATACCGAAAAGTGAATTAAACCGTCTGTCTTACTATTGATGTCTTCTTCTTCGTCTATATGGATTCATGCCTTTGAAATAAAAAAAATCAACATCACCAAATGACCAACTTATGTTCAGAGACTAGAAAAGCAATCAATCAAAGGGGATTTTTGTGTTTTATCCTATGAGTGAAAGAAGACAATATACAGTGAATTGGAGCATTGACCTATTGAGAATTCCTCAGACCATGCAACTAGTTATCTTTTACATGTTTTGCTTCTTTTAGGGACTCGAGCCCTGACTAAAATTTCCTCAGGTCCCAAGAGTTGACTTGGGAGAAAGTAAGGACAACTCCAGGTACTGAAGAAATTTCCTGAGAGTTAAGCCAGGTCCTGGGCCTGAAGTAATTTTAGTTAACTTTCACCTCTACTTACTTTTTAGCCTGCAAGGACATGGCTAAGATTACCTCAGACTTTACCCAAGCTAATTTTAACTCTTATTCCCTGTGATGTTTGGTCCTTAAAAGGACATGGCTGAGATTATCTCAGGTTCTACCAACATTTTACTCTAAGAACTTGAGCCTTGGCTAAAATTACCTCAGGCTTCCAGAATTGACTTTATTTCAAGAAAATAAATCCAATTCCCTGACCTGAAGAAATTTTAGTTACCTTTTTTGTTTAGTTACTTGAAGTAGCTAGTCCTCTACATAGTTTGCTTCTTTTAAGGACTTGAGCCAATTAAAGTTACCTCAGGTCCCAAGAAATCACTTTATTCCTGAGAGCAAGGTCAGCTCCTGAGTAATTGTATCTTTATCTTTAAAACTATTTTTAATTCTGACTTGCCTATGGTGGTTTGGTCCTTCTAAAAGGACATGGCTGAGATTTCCTCAGATTCACCAATATTTTAAAATGTGTGCCTTGGCTAAAATGACCTCAACATTACTTCAGGAGCTGACTTTATTTCAAGAAAGTACGATCAACTTCAGGACCTGAAGTAATTTTAGTTAACTTTTGCCTTTAGTTACTTGAAGCCACTAGTCCGCTACATGTTTTTCTTCTTTTAAGGATTTGAGCCTTGACTAAAACTTCCTCAGGTCCCAAGAGCTGATTTTATTCAAGAAAGGGCAACTCCAGGGACTGAAGCCATTTTGCCTTTAAGCTAATTTTAATGCTTCACCACCTGTGGCAGTTTAATTCTTTTAACTGCACCTGGCTAAAATTGCCTCAGCTTATTGCAAACACATGGCTATGATTACTTCAAATTTACTCCAAAGCTAATTTTAACCCTTATTTACCTGTGGTGGTTTGGTCCTTTTTAAAAGGACATGGCTGAGATTTCCTCAGGTTCCAACAACATTTTATTCTAAGAACTTGAAGTCCTAGCTAAAATTCCCTCTGGCTCCAAGAATTCACCTTATTCCTGAGAGAAAGATCTGCTCTTGAGGCAATTTTATCTTTAAAGCTAATTTTAACTCTGTGGTGGTTTGGTCCTTTTTTAAAAGGACATGGCTGAGACTACCTCAGGTTCCACCAAAATTTTATTCTAGGAACTTGAAATCCTCGCTAAAATTCTCTCAGGCTCCAAGAATTCACCTTATTCCTGAGAGAAAGGTCTGCTCTTGAGGCAATTTTATCTTTAAAGCTAATTTTAACTCTTATTCACCTAATTTTAGGTGAATAATTTTAGCTAATTTTAGCTAATTTTAACTCTTATTCAACTCTTGGTCCTTTTTTAAAAGGACATGGCTGAGATTTCCTCAGGTTCCACCAACATTTTATTCTAAGAACTTGAAGTCCTAGCTAAAATTCTCTCAGGCCCCAAGAATTCACCTTATTCCTGAAAGGAAGGTGTGCTCTTGAGGCAATTTTATCTTTAAAGCTAATTTTAACTCTTATTCACCTGTGGTGGTTTGGTCCTTTTTTTAAAAGGACATGGCTGAGACTACCACAGGTTCCACCACAATTTTAAGAACGTGAGCTTTGACTAGAATTACTTCAAGACACAGCGGTTTGCGTTATTCCCCGAGGGACAGACTGAGCTAAGTACCTTTAGTGACCTGTGGTATTGGCGTCCTTTGAATAAAACACCGTTATTACCTCAGCCACCCCTGGCGTTTTACTCCCAAGAATGCACGCCGCGCTTAAAATTACCACAGGTGCTATCTTGACACACACACACACACACCGAGAACAATAAGCTATTAATTCGCTAAAAAAAACTCGCGCTCCCCTCCGTATCTTAACAACGTAGAAAAGCCTCCGCTAGAATTACCTCAAAGCTCAAAAGGCCCTGCCCGGCCTCGAGCTCGAGGGCTTGGGCCGCGGGAGCGCCGGAGAGAGACATTTTTGCCCTCCGGCGCCCCGCAGCATCGACCCTTTCGGGGACCGAGAGACGCGGCAGCGGCGTCTGCTGCCTGCGCGGCTCGCTCGCTCGCTTTGCTTTTTTTGCACTCAGCCTGAGGAGCCCGCCGACTTTTTAAATGCCCCCGCCTCTCGGAGAGGGGAGAGGCCGCTCGGCCAATCCGAGGGACGCGTTTTCGGAGCAGCCAATCAACGGGCGAGATGGGCGTGCAGAAAAGAGCCCGCGAGGCGGTCCCAGGTAGCTGGGCGGGAGAGGCGCGCGCTCAGACACAGGTGCGAGCGCTCGGCTGCTTCCCCGGCTGGCGGGGCGATTGCCATGGAGACGGCCGCGGCTCGCGCGAAGCGCCTCATCACGGCCAGGTGGGCCTCGGCCGCACAGGTGAAGGCGATTAGGCGGCTGCGAGGCTGATTGGGGTGTGCGTGGGTGTGTGTGTGTGTGTGTGTGTAATGCCTTCTCCATCAAGATTTCGCCCCACCTAGGGGACCCTTCTCCCCACCCGGGGACCTTTGGACTACAAATCCCATCTGTCAGGCAGCAAGCGGGTCTCCCCTTGTGCATGAGAAGCCGGAATAGGGTTGGAGGTTGCCTCCTCCCCCTCCCCCCACCCCGCTGCAAAGATCCAGTTTTTAAAATATCCCCATCATTTTTGCAGCAGTGAGAGATCCAGAAGGTGACTTTGGGCTTCTGGAGGAATGCTTTGGATTACAAGTCCCATCAGCCACCTCCGGGGTGGGGGTGGGGGGATTAATAGGGATGGTCCCTTCTTGCAACAGACAGCTTTTTTTTTTTTTTTTGCTCCTGTTGAGCAGGTTCCCCTCTGCTTAAAATGCTCAATGTTTTTACAAAAACATCTGAAAATGTAATGCATACAAAATAATAATAATAATAAAAATAAAATTATGGTTATATGCACAGTATATAGGAGATACTTTGGACTATAGGTCCCATTAGCCTTGGGGGTGGGGGGTGGGGATTGCCTCTCTTGCAACCGATTGCCCTTCTGGTTGGTAGGTCATCCCTCCCCTCCACCTAAAATTCAAAGCTTTTTCTGTTTTTTTTTTTTTTTGTTTGCATCTTCTCCACCCTGTCACAATCTTGCCAGGCAGCCCTTGGTTTTATTTTGAATTTGTTATTTTTTTTCAGTCTTTTTTTTTTTCTTCCAGGACTGGTTTGTTTTGTTTTGCTTTGCTTTCTAGGGATTCTGCTAAAATGTTATAATAGAGTTTCTGATACATGGTGTCTTGCCCAGTGAAACAAATTGACTCAAATTTGAAACTCTTTCTTTTTCTATTATTGGAACTCTTCCCAGCTGCAGTTAAATGTTTTCAAAAAAAAATCCGATACATTTATATCCCCATCATAAGGATTTTAATAACTTTTAATGAGACCTCTCTCAACATTTTCCACCATGTTGCACCCTCCAGATATATGAAAGAGAGCTGTGTATGAGCAAAAAGAGATGGCCAATGAAAAGCATGCTGCCTTTTCAATATGGCCACAAAAAATCCAGAGGATCACTAGGTGGCACCAGGTTTCCACTGTGGAAGGTCCTGTGGAGCAGGAATGTGGTCACCTGTGACTTCAGCCTTAGCAGGAGCAGCAGTAAAAAACTGCTTATTCCTCCTCTTTATTTTTGCCATATTGTAATCCCCAGAATCCCAAAGGTGCTTTTTCAAAAGGCAACTGGACTTCGTTTTTCCTTAAAGATGTAGACGAGACTAGACTAGGACAGAAAAGAGAAGAGAAGAGGAATAGAGTAGGATAGGATGGGATGGGATGGGATAGGGAGAGCAGAGGAATAGAATAGAATAGAGTAGAGTAGAGTAGAGTAGAGTAGAGTAGAGTAGAGTAGAGTAGAATAGAGTAGAATAGAGTAGAATAGAATAGAATAGAATAGAATAGAATAGAATAGAATAGAATAGAATAGAATAGAATAGAATAGAATAGAATAGAATAGAATAGAATAGAAACAAATCAAGGTGAGAGGCAATCTGGAACTAAGGAGAAACTTCCTAACAGTGAGAACAATCAACCAGTGGAACAGCTTTGCCTTCAGAAGTTGTGGGTGCTCCATCACTGGAGGTTTTTAAGAAGAGACTGGACAGCCACCTGTCCGAAATGGTACAGGATCTCCTGCTTGAACAGGGGGCTGGACTACAAGACCTCCAAGCTTCCTTCCAGATCTATTCTGATTGATTGACGATTGGACAGCCATTTTTTGGGGATTGCCTGAGAATTTGGATAAAGGCTTGACCAGGAAACTTCCAAGGTCCATCCAAACTCAAGGATTTATGGTTTTCTTGGAAGGGACATTTAAGTGGCTTACAACCTCTTTCTCCAGGGGTGTTTTTTCAATTCCCTGGTTGACTCCATGGCCCTGAGCTTCTCCCACCCGTTTAATTTCTGAGCTTGGTCAGGTTTGACTATGTGATGCCCCCAATATAGCATACGGGAATGATGCTGACCTATTTTTTCCTTGCAATAGCAATCTTCTGCCTTAAAGTTGGGTTGAGAGACAAGGAGTGGTCCCAAATAACCCCACGTGCTCCTTGGTCAAAGAGAAACAGGACTCTGGATCTCACTACTTACCACTCTGGTACTTTATCCACAAGCTAGTTTGTTGTTGTGGAAACATGCAAAAATATTTGTAAAGAAGAAAAAAATTGGCTGTATGAAAAAAGAAACTGGGCTTCAAACGTGCCCAAAACATGAAATAAAAATAAAAACTTCAAATGTACCACCCACTATGTGACTCCCAGAGAGATCAGCCGAGCGATCTAAAGAGGGAACATCTGTCTCCCCCCCTCTTTTTAAGCACACAAGACCAGCCACCAAGTTTTGCCCCACCAACAACCAGAATGCTCGTAAACTCTCGCTTAAAATTATTTTAAAACCCTCATTGGAACAAATACCCCAGAAGGCAACATAAACGTTCAAAAGATTAGCAAACACAAAGAAATCCCTTCCCCCCCCCCCACTGATGTTCTCAACTTGTGAGGCCTTAATTGTTGTTCCACCTCCCAAAGTGTGCATCGTTTGTGTGTCTCTGCCAAGAAACACACAACAGTTGATGGAATCTCTGAAGCATCTTGAACAGAAATGGGCAGTTTTGATCCCAACTGTTCTCTCTGTAGGAAATAGTGGCTGTTTTTGACTTGGCAGGACCCACCCAAGGGATGCAACTGAACAACACTTATTTGGTGTTTCTCTTCCCACTTGCCTTCTGCAGGGAAGGTTAAGATCAGTGGAGCGATTCAGCTGGTTCGCACCAGTTTGGCAGAACCGGTAGCTAATTTTTTGTTGCCCGGGCCCAGAATGGACGTCCGGAAGTGGCATCCACACAGAGAACTGGTTGTTCACCTATTTGAATCCCACCACTGGTTAAGGTTAGGGTGAAGGTTCATTCTCTGAGCTTGTGGGTTGGTTTGGAAAGCAACTCACAAGCTCGGAGAACGAACCTTCACCCTCATCCTACACCTGAGCTACAGATGTTCACCATGGCAAGGTTAAGATAATTCCTCTTTCCCAAAGCATCTCAGATTGCATCTTATTTTCTCCCTTCCCAAATAAAAAATAAAAAAAAATACCACAGGATTGATTTAGAAAAGTTATGTTTCTTGGTTACATCTGAGCCACTGGGGACTGGTTTTATTTCTGTATCATCCAAACTGTTGTCCCAAAGGGGCTTATTCAGGAGGCAACTGGACTCTCTTGTTTTTCTTTGAAGACATTTCGCTTTTTATCCAAGAAGCTTCTTCAACTCTGACTGGATGGTGGGGAATGGAAGGATTTATACTCCTTGCAGACAGCTGGTCAGTTGCATTGTTTTAGACAGTCGTTGAGACCTCCTGGAGGTTTGTTTGTGTCCTCAGGGTCACCTGAGCAGTGCAAATGGATGTGGAGCCTTCTTGGAACTGCTGAAAGGACTGTGTTGTAGACTGGAGATAGATGATCAAAATTGAACGGCCCTCCCTCAACAGAGGGGGAGGGATACGGCATCATTTATGAGTTTGGTCTAAAGATTCATTACTATTCCACTGGATCATTTTATCATTCTGATAGCTGCATGTTGAGATAATGTCTATCGGTTATTTTTTCCAATGAAAACCCAACTGCTTTGTCAAGTTGATAGCATTGTCAGAGATTCTATTAACAGAAGCAACACTGCCACAATTTTAAGAACGAAGAGTGAAATTCTCCCTCCTGCACACACAAAGGAATGGAATTATACATGCCAATAAGCGCTGCAACGTTTTTTATTAGCACCATTAATGGAAAAGACATTTAATTTGGAATAAACCAGGGTTGCTCAAAAGGAACGGGTCGCAAATAGCCCCGTTATGCAAAAGGCATTTTGAAGGGAAGTTTTTCTTTTTGTTTTTCAGCAGAGAAAAGTTTTGTGGCGTTATACTTATTTTTTGGGGGGAACATTCATACTTATCATGCTTGGGAAAATCAATAAAATGTGCTTTAGCGTGCAAAGAACCTCTACAAAATTGGTAGACTGTAATGATGAATTGGTTTTGAAGATTTCCTTTGGTTTTCTCGCAACCTCTTCATTAAGCCTCCATCACTCTTCACTCTTCCTGAAGAAAAATAAGACAGCATTAACCGCTTCTCTGGTGGACAATCAGAAGCCAGAATGAAGCCACGTTTGGTTGTTGAGAGAATTCCATCAAACGGAGACTCTTTTCAGCGTCCCTGTCAACTTTAGCTTCCACGGAATGCAACCAGCTTGTTCAGTTCAAGGCTTCTGGATCTTCTTAACCATCATCAGGCCTAGTAATATTCAAGATAATAACATAATATTCAAGAATAAAATATAATTGGGTATGTCTAGCTTAGTGAAAAGAAGGACTAAGGGTTTCAATATTTGAGAGGCTGCCCCAAACAAGAGGGGGTCCACTTGTTCTCCAAAGCCCCTGAAGGCAGGAGAAGAAGCAACGGATGGAAACCAATCAAGGAGAGAAGCAACCTGGAACTAAGGAGAAACTTCCTAACAGTGTGAACAATTAACCAGTGGAACAACCTGCCTCCAGAAGTTGTGAATGCTCCATCACTGCTAATTTTTAAGAAGAGATTGGACAACCATTTGTCTGAAATGATACAGGATCTCCTGCCTGAGCAGGGGGTTGGACTAGAAGACCTCCAAGGCCCCTTCCAACTCTGTTGTTGTTATTATTGTTTTAATTTCATTTCAATTCACCGTCAGAGACTGATAAAAACTTAACAGTTCAAGTCCTAATCAAGGACCTAAGAGTTATTAAGGTAGCATCTGAGTATATACTCTATATCAGTGGTTCTCAACCTTTTTAATGCCGCGACCCCCAACTGGTCATAAGTCGAGGACTATTCAACCGGTCGTAAGTCAAGGACTACTCAACTGGTGCAGCACCGTTTGCAAAATGGGACTTTTGGCGGGCTCAGCAGGGCAGAGACAGCCTGGACAATTCCTATTGGCTTTTGAAAGCCAATAGAATTAGACTCTATTCAAGAGAGTCTATTCTATTGGCTTTCAAAAGCCAATAGAATAAAAGGAAGTAGCACAGCTAAGGAAAAGGAGGGAAAAATGGCGGACTGTGTTGTTTGGCGACCCCCGTGAAATGGTCGTTCGGCCCCAAATGGGGTCCCGACCCACAGGTTGAAAACCACTGTCCTAGATACTGTATATACTGAGTATATACTGTATATTATTAAAGATTTAATCTTCAACTTGATTCAGTCAGGGACTGGTTAAAAACCTAACAGTTACTATTACTACTACTACTACTGTTGTTATTATCATTATCACTTATCATCATCATCATCCTCACACTCTATAATTGGTTTACTCTCCTTTTAACATTACCCATACATTTGACTGAGAGTTGGTGTACCTGGCAGATATTCTGACAAAACCAGAAAGGATTTCCTTTAAAAAAAAAAAAAAGTAATTCTTATCGCTAAATTGGGATTAATCCTCCCTCCAACTGGTTTTAAGTCCTACGAGTGAGTAATGAGCATTTACAGGCAATTAGGTTCCCAAACCAGCAGGAAAAATTGTCTCTAGGGCTCGGAGCCCAGACAAGCTCTACAGCTGCCCAGATGTGTTTCTTATTTTGGAAAGAAAACCAAAACGAAACACGACAAGGCAGGAATCAGACTTTCCCTTCAGCACGAAAGCTACGAGACCTCCACGATGAATATTGCACAGCTCCCGTCCTACGAGGAACCACAGAGCCGCCCCCAGACACCGTTAAATTGGTCCATGAGCGGTTCACAGGGTGAGAAAACCCTTTCCTACGGGAAGTTAATTGATTGTCCCCATGAAAAGCCTTTCAGATGAGAAATGGCCACAAAGAGCATCATTTCAACCCTGGACCAAAAATTAATGGGTCAGAAAAGAAACAAAGCAGCATTTCCTCTCTCTCCCCCCTCTCCCACCCCTAAATTTAATGTGGAGAAAAGCAAAGTTTTACACTCAGGCAGGAAAAAAGCAAAGGTACAAGTACAGACTGGGCGAGACCTGGCTTAAAAACCGTAATTGTGAGCGGGACCTTGGAGTCCTAGTGGAGGATCACTTAAACCCGAGCCAGCCGTGTGCAGCGGCAGCCCCCAAAGCTAATGCAATCTTTGGTTGTATAAACCAGTGTTTCTCAACCTTGGCAACTTTACGATGTGTGGACTTCAACTCCCAGAATTCTCCAGCTAGCGTTGCTAGCTGGAGAATTCTGGGAGTTGAAGTCCACACATCGTAAAGTTGCCAAGGTTGAGAAACACTGGTATAAACAGAGGCATAGAATCAAAATCAGGTGAAGTCTTAGTACTGCTTTAGAAAGCCTTGGTAAGGCCACACCTGGAATATACGGCATCCAGTTTTGGTCACCCCATTACAAAAAAGATGTTGGGACTTTGGGAAAAAGTGCAAGAAGAGCAACTAAGATGATTAAAGGTGTGGAGAGTAAAACCCGTGAAGAACGATTACAGGATTTGGGTATAGCCAGTCTAGAGCAGGGGTTCTCAACCTTGGCAACTTTAAGACTTGTGGACTTCAACTCCCAGAATTCCTCAGCCAGCAAAGCTGGGAGTTGAATTCTGGGAGTTGAAGTCCACAAGTCTTAAAGTTGCCAAGGTTGAGAACCCCTGGTCTAGAGGAAAGAAGGACCAGGGGAGACATGATAGCAGTGTTCCAGTATTTGAGGGGCTGCCACAAAGAAGAGGAGGCGGTCAAGTTATTTTCCAAAGCGCCTGAAGGCAGGAGAAGAAACAACGGATGGAAACTAATCCAGGAGGGAAACAACCTGGAACTAAGGAGAAACTTCCTGACAGTGAGGACAATCAACCAGTGGAACAGCTTTGCCACCAAAAGTTCTGGGTCCCTGAAGGTTTTAAGAAGAGGCTGGACATCTACCTGTCTGAAATGGTCTAGCAGTGGTTCTCAACCTTTTTAATGCCGCGACCCCCAACCGGTTGTAAGTCGAGGACTACTCAACCGGTCGTAAGTCGAGGACTACTCAACTGGTGCAGCACCGTTTGCAGAATGGGACTCTTGGCGGGCTCAGCAGGGCAGAGACAGCCTGGACAATTCCTATTGGCTTTTGAAAGCCAATAGAATTAGACTCTATTCAAGAGTCTATTCTATTGGCTTTCAAAAGCCAATAGAATAAAAGGGAGTAGCACAGCTAAGGAAAAGGGGGAAAAAATGGCGGACTGTGTTGTTTGGCGACCCCTGTGAAATGGTCGTTCGACCCCAAATGGGGTCCCGACCCACAGGTTGAGAACCACTGGTATAGGGTCTCCTGCTTGAACGGGGTTGGACTAGAAGACCTCCAAGGTCCCTTCCAGCTCTATTCTGATTTACTGATTTTGCTTTACCCAGCTTCTTTTCTTTGACTTTGGCCAAAGGATGGGAGCTTGAGACTAAAAACTTCATCTTCAAACAAATGGCTTCTCTGGATTTGGAAGAAAGTCTTCTCTCTTTGGGAATTACTCCACACTCCAAAATCCCTTCCAGCTGTATTCTGATTGATTGAAATGTAGACTGTCAATTTTAATAGGAGGAGGAGGTGCAACTCCTAAATCTCCTTTCCTTAGCCTGAGAAGATCAGGGGGAACCAGGTTTGTACCACACAACTGTAGCCCATCACCATGATTTTTAATCAGAAAGGAGAATATTTGTAACTCAAATATTTGTAATGAGGGATCCCTAGTGTTCTCTGAGCTTGGTTGTTTTCTTGCAGATGCTAGTGCCCTGCTGACGTTACCTGGTTTGGAAATGAAACGTCTGCCCCCCCCCCAAAAAAAAAACCCAAACAAGCTCAGAGAGCACCAAGGACCTTTCAGTTTTCATCACAGCAAATGGAAGAGGCCAGAATCTAGGATCTAGGGTCTTAAACCACTCTCATGACACCCCTTCATGGATATTTACAGGAGGATTTTATTTATGCCTTTATTTGTTTATTTCGTATACACTCTAGGATTGATGGGAGGAACGATATCTGCATCTGGGAAACAAAAAGGCAGAGTGGAGAAACGTCAAAGATGGAGAACAGGAGGATAAGGTCAAAATGTTCATCAAGAGCCAGGAGGAGGAGGAGGAGGAGGAGATAGATAAGGTTAAGGGAAGAGAAGAGATGGAGAAGGAGGAAGAGGAGATAGATAAGGATGAAGGAGATGGAGAAGGAAAAGGAGGAGGAGATAGATAAGGAGAAGGGATGAAACAGATGGAGAAGGAGGAGGAGGAGAAAGTGGAAGAGGAGGAGATAGCTAAGGATGAAGGAGATGGAGAAGGAGGATCTAGATAAAGGAGGAGATGGAGGAGGAGGAGATGGAGAAGGTGGAAGAAGAGATAGATAAGGATGAAGGAAATGGAGAAGGTGGAAGAAGAGATAGATAAGGATGAAGGAGATGGAGAAGGAAAAGATGGAGAAGGAGGAGGAGATAGATAAGGGAGGAGGAGATGGAGAAGAAAGAGGAGAAGATAGAAGAGGAGGAGGAGATTGATTAAGGATGAAGGAGATGAAGAAGGAGAAGAAGATAGATAAAGAGAAGGAAGGAGAAGAAAAAGGAGACAAAGAAGATGGAGATGGAGGAGAAGGAAGAAGAGGAGAAATATCTTCCACCTTCGTAGCTTCAGGGGTCTCATTTGGAATGTAACTCAAGCTTGAAGTTGAAAGAATGAACTTTGGAGCGTCTTTAACATCCAGCAGGGCCATGGGTTTCCTTTGGTGGTCTTCAGCTACACGATGCTACCCCGTTTTCCTGGCTGCCCCTCAGTTCTTCTCCAGTCTGGTTTTCAGCCAGAGGTCTCTTCTCCAGCTCGGATGCTTCCTTGGAACTCCAGGGAGGAGGGCTGGAGACGGAAGAGTCCCCGTCAGCAAAACTGTCCGGTTCTCCCGGGCTTCCACCTTGTTCGTCTGTCGGACCGTCTCTTCCTCTGTCCTCCAGTTCTGCAGTGGACGACCGATCTTCAGTCCGCTTGGCCTGGTCATCCTCAAGGCCGCCGGGGTCCCCTTCTTCTGACAGACCCTGGGACGACGACGAACGGAAACTCTTGGCTTGAGGGCCGCTCTTGAGGTTTCCGCGCGAGTCCTCTGCAGGGAGAGCGGCTTCTTCCGGAAGAGTCCGTTCCGTTTTAGCAGGACACGTGATTAGCGGCTGCCTTGTTTGATCTTCTACACGAGAGAAAAACGGAAAGGTTGTACATTTCCGTCTGGACAGTGAGCAGGAACAACAGATATTAGAACAAGTAATTGTCACGGGCAGAATTTAAACCAGGGGTGTCCAACTTTGGCGACCTTAAAACCTGTGGACAGCTCCCAGGATCCCCCATGCTGGCTGGAGGATTCTGGGAGCTGTAGTCCACAGGTCTTGAAATTGCCACAGTTGGGCACCCCTGATTTACACCGTTACTTTGGGGGGGGGGGAAGGAGCTTTTGACAAGGCCCAGTTCTAATTCTTATCCTTTTAGCTGTTTGAGAGAAATGAAAGGATTCCTCTCCCCCCTCACAATAAAGAAATAAAAGTTCTGGCTCTCATTTGTCACCCCAGAACAATAGAGACGGTCTTCATTTAGTGACCCTAACTGGAACCAGACACTTGGTCGTTAAGTGGAGTGGCTGCTAAGTGGAACTGCAACTTGTGCTCATTATGAACTTACCACAGCTTTCCTTTGCTTCGCAGGCCTGCCAAGTGGGTCATAAATGCAAGTGGTGCTTCTGAAGTGTTTTTTTTTTTTTAATTGAAAATTTCATAAACTTTTTACAATAAAATACCCTCCTCCCACCCCATAACCCTTCCCCCTCCTTCCCAGAGCTGAATACAGGGTTAGAGAAACAAAAAAAACCCATACAAATTAAATGAACATCAATCCACTATACATACATCCCAAAAATTTAAAGTACTTTAACTCCAATACATAGAAACTACAAATCCAACCATACCCAATTTAAACTATAAATTATTCAAAAGCTAAATAATACTTTCTAATCCCATATTTATTCTGTACAAAATTTACCCATCTTTTCCACACCGAGATATCTCTCTCTTGTGAATGGTCTTTCAGATAGGCCGAAATTTTTGCCATTTCTGATAAATAAGAAACTTTAAGAAACCATTCTTCTATAGTAGGCAAGGAATCCTTCTTCTGAAGTGGTTTTTTTTTTTTTGTCATCCCCATCCTAACTGGAAACGGACCCTAAACGAGGACCAGCGGTATGCAAGGCCACCTATGAATTTTCGAGTCTCTCTCTCTTTCTCTCTAAAGAAATCTGAGCGTTTTTGTTCTTTTCGGTCTATTGACCGAGATGTAATCATTTTCCCCCGTCCTTTTTCAAGAACTGATGTTTATATTTCCTTTCCGGGCTTGATTGTAATGGAAAATTGTAGCTTAATCAACCAGAGCAATATTGCATGCAAGGAGGAGGAGGAAGAGGAGCAAGGGGAGGGGGAGGGAGGAGGAGGAAAAAGAAGAGGCGGAGGGGGAGAGAAAGGGGGAGGAGGAAGAGGAAGGGAGGGGAAGAAGGAAGAAGAGGAGGGGGAGGGGAGAGAAAGGAGGAAGAAAAAAAGGAAGGGGAGGAGGAGGAGGGGAGGAGGAGAAAAAAAGAGGAGAAAGGAGGTAGAAGAGGAGCAGGAGAGGAAGTGGAGGAGGAGGAAGAGGGGAGGGGGACAAGGAAGAGAAGGAGGGGGAGGGAAGGGAGGAGGAGAAATCAGGGGAGGAGGGAAGGAAAGGAGGAAGAAAAAGAGGAAGGGGAGCAGGAAGAGGGGAAAGAGGAGGAGGAGGAAAAAGAAGAGATGGAGGAGGAAGAGGAGGGGGAGGGGAGGGAGGAGGAAGAGGAGGGGGAAGGAAAGGAGGAAGAAAAAGAGGAAGGGGAGGAGGAGGAAGAGAGGAAAGAGGAAGGAGGGGAGGAGGAGGAAGAGGAAGAAGAGGGGAGGGGGAGGGAAGGGAGGAAGAGGAAGAGGGGGAAAGGAGGAGGAGAAAGGGGGGGGGGAGGAGGAGGAAAATCTAGCAAGTTCGTATTTCAAGACCAAGAAATCTTCCGTTTCTTGGAACAACCTCATTAGGTCTCTCTTAGCCCAAAGCCGCAAATCCCAAGTGGAATCTCCCCCTCCATTTTCAACTCTCCTTGGGCTCAATCTGCACCTTCAGGGCAGGGGAGAGAAAGCACTTCCTTGAAATGTTCCTGGCACCTGATTGGCATGGAGAACGAGGCCCTAAATTATTTTCCCAGCCTTGTTTGAGCCCAGCTAGGCCATAAGCCGGGGACCTCTGAGGCCGTCACGATTCCTGGATCGTCAAACACCGGAGGGGGGGGGGAAAACACCTCCCACATTATTTAAGCAATAAAGAAGTGGGGGGTTAAGCTAAAATCGAGTGGGAGGCAATTCTTAGGATACCGTTTTCTGAAACCCACTTACTACGGGTCTGGGAGCAGCTCAGGGGTCTGAACTCTCCAGAGTATTAATTAGCGTGACTGTTTTTAACCGCGGCGCTTAGAATGTGGAAGGGTTTGTGACGAGAGAAAAAACAGGCGGGGGAAAATAGGGCAGAAACGGGGGAACTCAAGAAGTCTGCGGCTACTTCCTGCTAATTGCTCCGCAGAATATTTTAAATGTTCACCCGAGACGGGGAATACGGGTAGTCCTCAGCTTATGGCCGCAACGGAGCACCAAATTTCTCTTTAAGCCACTTTCGCCCCATTTTACGCCCTTTCTCGACCCCGTTGCGAAGTGGATCACTGAACTTCTCCTTGATGGTTGAGCGATTCCGGCTTCTCCCGCTGGCTTTCTTTGTCAAAAGGTTCCAAAAGGGGATCCCGTGATCCCAAGGGACGCAGCCACCGTCATAAACACGAGTCAGTTGCCAAGCCGGTTTTGCGTTTTGATCGCGTGACCATGGAGCTGCCGTCTAATTTCCAAAGGGATGATATTCCCAAGTGAGGGAGCCACCAGGGAGAAGGCCCTGCTTCTGGGTTCCCACCAGATGGACCTCCTTAGGGGACGGGACCCTCAACGTTCCTTGCCTCCCCGCTCCGGTGGGTCGGGCGGATGTGACCGGCGAGAGACGGCCCCTCAGATAACCCCGGTCCCAAGACGACATCCTTGGGGCTTTTCCTAAATTTGGGATTACTGTTATTAGGACCCCGGTTGCTTACCTTCTACATTCTGTGGTGGCTTCTCGACCAATGTTAGCAACGGCGAACGTAACCTCTGGATAGCGGGAAGAGCCGGTTCGCTAAATGTAATCGTATCCTTGCCACCTGCAATCATAAGGACATGAACTTTTAGATTTCTCTTATCCTGTCCAAAACCAAAAGAGATTAAAACAAGAAAATCAAACTTAAGCATTTAAAACAAAGATATCCTGTTTAATAGCAGCCTGGTCTTTCTCGCTTCCTTTGTTCCTCCCTCTTTGTTTAATTGTTTAGAGCAGCGGTTCTCCACCTGTGGGTCGGGACCCCATTTGGGGTCGAACGACCATTTCACGGGGGTCGCCAAACAACGCAGTCCGCCATTTTTTCCCCCCCTTTCCTTAGCTGTGCTCCTCCCTTTTATTCTATTGGCTTTTGAAAGCCAACAGAAGAGACTCTCTTGAATAGAGTCTAATTCTATTGGCTTTCAAAAGCCCATAGGACTTGTCCAGGCTGTCTCTGCCCTGCTGAGCCCGCCAAAAGTCCCATTCTGCAAACGGGGCTGCACCAGTTGAGTAGTCCTCGACTTACGACCAGTTGAGTAGTCCTCGACTTACGACCGGTTGAGTAGTCCTTGACTTACGACCGGTTGGGGGTCGCGGCATTAAAAAGGTTGAGAACCACTGGTTTAGAGCTTAATCGACCCTTAGGCCACATCCAATAATCCCAGTAATTTTGGATTAAAACTGGAATTTCGGGCTCAAAAAAAAAGCTACTTTAGAAATCTCAACCTCGTGAAACAAGGAGAGCCTGCTTGATTCCAGGAAATGGCTCTTTTCTTTCTTTTTTTCTTTTCTTTTCTCCCTTCTTCTGTTCCTCTCTCACGCTCAGGAATCCGAGCAAGCCCTTGATCAAAACCCACGTCGGCACTTTCCCCTCCGAGAATCAACTCTTCCTCTCTTTCCGGTGGTGCAAATAAACACATAAATAGCATGAATCACTTTGGTAAAAACCTAGCTTTGAGCTTTCCGGTGGAGAAATAATTATACGTTCACAGAGCGCTTAATCAAAACGGGCCTGGAGGCACCAACTCGGCCGTCGAGATGGCTGATGCGCTTGAATTTTCGACACAGTCAATACAGAAAGGTGACCCTTTGACTAACACCTCCGTTTAGTAGACCCCCGTCTTACTGCAGCTGTCAAGTCAGAAGGATTTTTGAAGACCCAGAAATGAGAGTTTTGCCTCCATTAAATCCCTCCCTCCCTCCGTCTTCCTCTCTCCCTTCCTGTCCTTCCTTCCTTCCTTCCTTCTTTTCTGTCTTTCCTTCCTTCCTTCCTTCCTCTTCTGTCCTTCCTTCCTTTTCTGTCCTTCCTTCCTTCCTTCCCTCCTTTTCTGTCCTTCCTTCCTTCCTTCCTTCCTTCCTTCCTTCCTCCTTTTCTGTCCTTCCTTCCTTCCTTCCTTCCTCTTCTGTCCTTCCTTCCTTCCTTCCTTCCTTCCTTCCTTCCTTCCTCCTTTTCTGTCTTTCCTTCCTTCCTTCCTTCCTCCTTTTCTGTCTTTCCTTCCTACCTCTCTCCCTCCCTGTCCTCCCTTCCTTCCTCCCTCCCTTCCTTCCTTCCTCCCTTCTTCCCTATCCTCCCTCCCCAACTATTATGCAAACGTGCAACTCCTCCGTTCAGAAACCCTTCTTCCCTAATTGCTCTCCCTTCCAATTAGAAACAATTGTGCAAGTAGCCTCTATTCCTCTTGCGACTGTCTTAAGTTGAATATCTTAATCGGGGTGGGAGGCAGAGATTTAAAAACATTCAGATGACATTTCTATTTATTATATGCGCCAGCGACAACACTTTGTGCACACTGAAGGTCTGTTACTCGAAACGTAACAAGGAGCACCTACTCCCAAATCCCACCGAGACATCGTAGCTGAGGCCTTCGGGCAGCAAGGGAAAAAAGAAAGGAGAGAAAACCGTTATTATATCCATGTTAGCTTGTCGTCGGAACAAGAACAGAGCAAGGCATTCAGAGAGATCAGGGCGTGCCAGACATCCCTTCAGCGGATTTACGAATTCCTTAATTCGAAAACATTCGAATTAAAAGCGTCTCCGGTTAAGCGTGACGCAAACCAAGAGGCCAATCCCAGATTCTGTCAGGGATGGCAAATCCTCCTTGACACTCACCACAAATGAGCAGAGGTAGTCCTCAATGTACGACCGCAAACTAATGTCCTTAAATTTATTAATTCGCTCCGTCTTAACGACTTTTCTCGCCACGCTCGTCAAGCGAGCCGCTTCAGGTATTAAATCACTCACGCGGTTGTGAAGTGAGTCTGGTTTCCCCCCCACTGACTTGGCGTGTCGGAAGGCCAAAGGGGATCACGTGACCCCGGGACCGTCGTAAATGCGAGTCAGTTGCCAAGCATCCGAATGTAAATCACGTGAACAAGGGGGACGCTGCAAGGGTCGTCAGCGTGAAAAACGGCCCTAAGTGAACTGTTTTTCAGTGCCGCTGTGACTTTGAATCGTCACTAAATGAACTGTTGAGGGCTACCTCTATTAGCATAGTATATATGTGGATCCAAGCAGGACAGTCTTTTGCAATTAAGAAGAGATTTTGCTAAATGCTACTAACCTGGGAGGCTCCATAGCCCAGAAACTTCTAAAGTTCTTAGTTTTTTCTCCAACTCCGCCACCCGATTGCCTAAGATTCTGAAACAAGGATTGAATACTTTATATAAAAGGGAGAAAAAAAATGAGATTTACATGCAGATTTACAGATTCTATCTGCACGTCTCTCTCTCTCTCTCGGACACACAGATGCATGCAAACACGAAGATGTAATTATAACCTTTTGTTATAATTTAAAATAGACCACCCACAATTCCCACATTAATATGTATATATATATATAGAGCTCAAAACTGATTTTCCAAGATGTTTCCTCTTAAAGTAGCAAGGGGGGGGGGGAAGAACTACAGGAAGTCCTTGACTTACAGCAGTTTGCTCAGTGACCGTTAGGGCTGTGGAGTGTTGGCCGCAAGTGAGCCATGACGGGTCATCCCCTTCTGTCTTACAATTCACAGCCACAACTGATTCCAAAACTTCCGTTGATAAGCGAGGCGGTTGCCACGGTTGTTAAGCAAATCATTGCAAGTGTTTAAATGAATTGTGCAGTCATTAAGCAAATCTATTCTATTCTATTCTTCATTATTCTATTCTATTCTATTCTTTATTATATTCTATTCTTTATTCTATTCTAATTTCTATTCTATTCTTTATTCTATTCTATTCTTTATTGTTCTTTATTCTATTCTATTCTAATTTCTATTCTATTCTTTATTGTTTTCTATTCTATTCTATTCTATTCTCTATTCTCTATATTCTATTCTATTTCTACTCTACATTCTATTCTATTCTATTCTATTCTACTCTACTCTATATTCTATTCTATTCTATTCTATTCTATTCTATTCTATTCTATTCTATTCTATTCTATTCTATTCCATTCCATTCCATTCCATTCCATATTCTATTCTATTCTATTCTGCATTCTATTCTATTCATTATTCTCTTCTCTTCTCTTAACATATGCCAGTTGCCAAGTGCCCAAATTTTGATCACATGACCACAGGGATGCTGCAACAGTGATGTACACACACACACACACATACATTTTGTAACTCTGAATGGTCACTAAATGAATGCTTCTAAGTAGAGGACTGCCTGTTTATCACCTCCACCTTCCCCCCCCCCAATGTTTTCCCCTGTGCTAAGCCTAGACAGTTCCACAAAGCACTACACACCTCAGTGAATGCAAGTGGATCAGCACGACTTGTAGAGAAGTCTCACACCAGTCTAGTGCAGAAAAATCACTTACTTGTTGGTTTGCCTTTGGTGCTGAATGACCATGTTCTTCTCATGGATGGTCTCCAATAAAGCAGTAGCCAAGGATTTGAGATCAGAAATGGACTGAGGCGTTGCTGGTAAACTGCAGCCGTGATCTTCAGATAACAGTTCTTGCACTAGAAACAGTTGAAGGAAGTCAAAACAAATTTAGGAATCTTTTTAGGGTGTTCAGCTCTCAAAGAATTGGAGATCTGTCCAGAGTAGCATTTCTCAACCACGGTCACTTCCAGATGTGCAGGTTTAACTTCCAGAATTTTAACCAACATGGTGAATGGAGTGGAGTGGAGTGGAGTGGAGTGGAGTAGAGTAGAGTAGATAGAGCAGAACAGAATAGAACACAGAATGGGAATGAAATAGAGTAGAGTAGAGTAGAGTAGAGTAGAGTAGAGTAGAATAGAATAGAATAGAATAGAACAGAACATGAAAGATAGAACAGAACAGAATAGAATATGAAGGACAGAACAGAAAGGAATAGGAATAAGAATAAGAATAGGAATAGGAATAGGATAGGATAGGATAGAATAGAATAAGGAATAGAATAGAATAGAATAGAGAATAGAATAGAATAGAATAGAATAGAATAGAATAGAATAGAGAATAGAATAGAATAGAATATGGAATGGAATAGAATAGAATAGAATATGGAATGGAATAGAATAGAATAGAATAGAATAGAATAGAATAGAATAGAATAGAGAATAGAATAGAATAGGGAATGGAATAGAATAAAGTAGAATAGGCAGAATAGGTTTAATAAACAATAACCCTTGCTCTTCCTCCCTTCCCACTCTGTAAGAAAGAAATACTAATAACATAAATTACTAATGCCCTCGTCTATATTTCTGATCACGTGTTGTGTACAGTTATGTGTCGGTTCATTAAAAAAAAATGTGAGGGATTATTTTGAGGGGAAGCTTTAAAGGCTGCCCAGCCATCATTCCACTGTTCCTTTAAAAGACCCTGGGATCTGTGAAGATGCAGATCCCTGTGAATTGCAAGGAAAATGCCAGCTGTGCTGCCGTTTCAAACAAAACCCACCAGAACCAGAAGTAAACCAGCCCTGCTCCCCCAATGCAGAGACGAACCCAAAGGGATACAAGATCCTGGTGTGCAAATGTCCTATTAGGACCACCACTTTCAATTTTAGAAGAAAGGCAAAACTCTTGTGCCGTACCTTGCTTTGCAGAAAGGATCCCAGTCAGGGCGCTGCTGTTTGATTTGCTGTGGCCCTTCGAATTCTTCCTTCTTTCTAGAGCGTTCTAAAGAAAGGAGTCAAGGCTCAAGGAAAAATGTGTATTAAAAAGGAAAATCTGATTCTTATTTTACTAATAAAGAAGAATATTTGTGGCTCAGGGTTGACAAGTGTGTGTCTGTGTGTCCCTGGTGCTCTCTGAGCTTGCTTGTTTTCTTGCAGACATTTTATAACCCAACTAGGTAGCGTTATCATTGCTAGAAGGGAGGGGGGTTTATAGGGAGGAGGAGGGGGGGTCAGGAGGAAGAGGAGGAGGAGGAAGATTGTGGGGACCTTGCTGGTCTCTGAGCTTGCTTGTTTTCTTGCACACATTTCATGACCCACACCAGGTAAAACTAGAACTAGATTTTTATTTTTTAAAAAAATAATAATAATAATTAAGAAGTCCACTTTTGGTCTTGCAGTTTGTTCAACTGAATCTAAACCACAATTTACAAGCATCAATCTACATACCATGGTGCTCCATCGGTAATATATGTAAACTTGGAGAATGTGGAATATTTTTTTTTATCGCACAATAATGAGGGCATATGTGGACGCAAAATCCAGGAGAAACAATTGAACACAACAAAGCAAGGAGACGGGCACTAATTTACTATACATTAAACCAAGGACACAATGAACACTTGTGCATGTAGTAATTTAAATGGTGTCTAGCACAAAACAATGCACTGTGATTTGAGTGCTAATAATTTTTTTTTAAATGTATCATGCTATATCACACTGAAAGTTCCATTACTCTCATTTAATGAAACAAAAGTTATTGTGGAGAGCCGAAGAATGAACCAATTATGCCTCAGTGACATTTTTGTTTCTTTGATAAAAGTTATTTTGGTTTGTTTTTTACCGGGAGGAGAGGTACTCTGTCAGAGAGACCCTAAAGTGTCTGGGGATGGACTAGAGGACCTCTAGGATCATTTCCCCTGACTGTAATTCTACGATTCTGGAAGTTTAGGAGAGGAACGTTAAATTAAATACAGCAATTCCTTGTGCAAGAAATACAATTTCACAGAGAATAAAGAGAACTGAAACTCATCTTTCGATAGGCAGACAACACAGAATGAATTATGCAAGGGAATAAATAGAATAAATATTTAAATAGAATAAATATAAACAAAAATATTACGTTTAAAAGCTGCCTAAAACTTCCGTTTAAAAAACAACAACAACTAAATTACCTAATTGCACTTAAAAACTATGGAGAAATATTAGCAGGGTGTTTTTTTCTTTCGTGAAAGAAATATTTCAAAGACGAACAAAGCTAAAAACCCACATTAATTAGCCTTGTTACAAATTTGAAACCTATTACACGGCCAAAAATTGACCATACAATTCTCCCCTTACAGTTCACAGTGTAATTTACCTTGTATTTCACAATGTTTGATTTCAGAATATTAACCTCTTCTTGAACTTGTCTTAATCGCTCATGAAGGTATCTGAAATTTAGGGATGAAAACAGTGATACATTACTCAGATGCCATTTATTAAGTATTTCAAAATGAGCTACGAGCTTCATGGTGAAAAGGAACAAATGAGAAATAATAAGTCAAGCAGAGACAAAAACCCTACAATTTGCATTCAATTGTCAATTGTGCTGTCCCACTCGCTCACACACACCCACATACCACTGGTGTAAGGAATATTGATTAAGGCTTCGGAGCCTGAATTAATATTCCCCAGCAATTCCCTGTTGTCGTTGTCGTCGTCTCCTCCTCCTCCTCCTCCTCCTCTTTGTAATAAAAAGTGGATTTGAGGTTTAGGGCCAAAACTTTGTTTAGCCACATTAATCCCTTATGGCTCAGTGGTTAAAGACCCTGAGCTTGTCAGCTGGAAAGATGACAGCCCAGGTTTGAGATCTGAGCGCTGTGTGATGGAGTGAGCTCCCGTCCTGGCCTCAGCTCCTGCCAATCTAGCAGTTTGAAAGCATTCAAATGCGAGTAGATAAATAGGCACCACTTCGATGGGAAGGTAACAGCCCTCCATGTGCCTTTGGCCACATGACCATGGAAATGTCTTCGGACAACGCCGGCTCTCTTGGCCAAGAAACAGACACAACTAAACAGGGGTAAAACTTTACCTGACTACGTTAACAGGTCAATGCAATTTTTCCTCTCTTCAGTGAGTCGGCCATTTTGATTTTTGATTTTACCATCACTTTATTTTTTTCTCTAGGTTGTTTTTGCTGCGTTACAATATTTGCAGCAAAGAGGGACCCTAGGATGAATACTCTTAGTGTAGACGCAGTTCTGAAGGGACGTTACGTCCCGTCCTAATAAATCACGATGGATTCCTAAGCAAACTCACCTGTTTTCCATACAGAGAGCATCTATGTCGATAATACGGTCAACGTGGCCCCCGAGAACATAGTTCAGCTCCTGGTTTAGCTTGTCGGACTTATCTTGGTAAAAATAACGTTCTTCCTTCACATCCTGGAGTTCGTCCAACGTAGCTTGAAGATCAAGCTGGAGAGTCTCAATCTGGCAAGAGAGCCAAGCTCAAAAGAGTTACTGAAGATAAGGAGAACTTCCAAGCGTTTCTCCAGGCCAACTCAGTCCCCTAATTTTTGCCAAGACTCCTTCTATCTCCCAGGTCTATTTTCAGCAACAAATGTCTATGACAGGGGTCTTCAAACTTGGCCCTTTTATGACTTGTGGACTTCAACTGCCAGAATTCCTCAGCCAGGCTGAGGAATTCTGGGAGTTGAAGTCCACAAGTCATAAAAGGGCCAAGTTTGAAGACCCCTGGTCTATGGAGATTCTCCGTCACCCAGGTCATGGCTGTCCCAAAGGTGCTTTTTCATGAGGCAACTGGACTTCCTTGTTTTTCTTTGAAGACCTTTCACTTCTCATCCCAGAAGCTTCTTCAGCTCTGACTGGATGGTGGGGAATGGAAGAATTTATATTCCTTGCAGACAGCTTGTCCTTTGCAAACAAAACCTTTTTATTTATACAAGAAAGTCCAGCTGCCTCATGAAAAAGCATCCTTGGGACCAACCCGTTGCATTTTGGGCGATGGAAACAGACTCTTGGACCTGATGGATATCCTGGTCTGATCAAATCAAGCCTCTTTTCAATGACTTGCCCTACCAAGACCTGAAATCGAGGATGGAAGAGGTCAGAATGCACGTTCACAAAAGAGGCCGTTTTGTTCAATTACTTGTTCCCGTGCTTTCTCCAGCTGCTGGACGAGATCTTCGCGCTCGTGGGGGGCGAAATGACGGGCCCCAACTTCTTCATCTCCAAGTCTTTGCTTGGCAATCGTCATCCGAAGAAGCTGGAAGAAAAAACAAAAACAAAAATCCAGAATTGCAATTCACAAGCAAATAATAAACCTACCTAGGCATGATCTTTAAGCTACATTGCAAAGATATTTGCTCCCTTATCCGTTAAGAAGATAACAACTAACCAATGGAGACTTCCGGTTTGCCGACGCCATGGATGCTTGGAAGACGAGCTCCGTCTTCCTCGTCCAGTTTTGCATTGCTGGGGGGCCTAAAAGGGTCGAAAAGTCGCCCCATAAAGGTGACCAGCAAGGAGGGGCTTTCGCTGGAGCCAATGTTCCCTCTGAACCGGTGGGCGAAAGACTGGCCATAGCAATATGGCCGGTCCCTAGGTTGCAGACAGCCGAAATCACACTTACCATCAAACAACTAACCAGTGGAACAGAAGTTGCCTCCAGAAGTTGTGAGTGCTCCAACACTGGAGGTTTTTAAGAAGAGACTGGACAGCCATTTGTCCGAAATGGGATACGGTTTCCTGCTTGAGCAGGGGGTTGGACTAGATGACCTCCAAGACCCCTTCAAACTCTGTTATTCTATTCTGTTACAAAGATTGCTACAAAAGGTAGGTTTAATCCTGACTCCAAAAGGTCAACTCAGTCAAACCAGAACTCTGGCTTCCATTCCCAGGATATTTCTTCAATCAAGATGCAATACAGGCAGTCTTAGAGCAATTCATTGGATGGAGGGCTAGACTAGATGACCTACGAGGTCCCTCCCAACTCTGTTATTCTGTTCTTTAATGACTGTTCGAAGTTACAACAGCACTGAAAAATGGGACTTATGAGCAGGTTTTCATACTGATGATCCTGTGATCACGTGATCAAAATTCAGAGGCTCGGCAACTGGCATGTACTTAGGACGGTTGCAGTGTCCCCTGGGGTCACGTGATCTCCTTTTGTGACCTTCCAACGAGGAATGTCAAGGGGGGAAGCTGAATTCACTTAATAACCGGGTGGCTAATTTAATACCTGCAGGGATTCCCTTAACAACTGTGGCAAGAAAGGTCGTAAAATGGGGCAAAGCTCTCTTAACAAATGTGTCACTTAGCGATGGAAATTTTAGCCTCCATTATGGTCGTAATACGAGGACTACCTGCATTTACATAAAGGCTCACTGCGGACAATGGGTTTGCTTAATGACTTTGTGACTGCTGCGTTTGCTTTATGACCACTGCCGTTGTTTAACTACTGCCACCAAAAAAGTGTTGACAAATCAGGAGAGATGCATAGATGCCTCGACTTACAACCATTGCGACATAAGATGGAAACTCCAGGCGGTATTATAGTTATAAGGCAAGGGCTACTGGCGTAATTATGTTTAATTCCTGCCCTACCTTGTTGTCTCCCTGCACTTCGCCCAGCCTTTGCTGCAGTTCTTTGATTTCTTCCCCTAAGTGTTTATTTCGATCCCGAGAATCACTCAGAAGCTGGGTGAGATTCGCCTGGGGAAAAAACACAACAAACGGTCACAAGTGGAAGCTGAAGAGGCAGCGGAGGGGAAAAAAAACTGTTTTGCTTTTGGTGCTTTTCTAGAATTAAAATTAATGCAAGAGTAAAATAAATCAAGCCAGGTGCACATATATATAGCTTGCAGGTAATGGATAAATAGCAACAGAGGGCAACCCAAAATATGCATAAATACTCAGGGCAGCAAATCCTACCATGCTTTTACTTCTATTTTATATGTTATTTTATTTTATTATTTTATTTTTATATTTATTATATTATTTTATTTCATTTTATTATTTTATTCATTATTTTATTTTTTATATTTTATTGTATTTTATTATTTATTATATTATATTATTTCATTTTATTATATTATTTTGTTTTATATTTTATTGTATTTTATTATTTATTATATATTATTTCATTTTATTATATTATTTTGTTTTATATTTTATTGTATTTTATTATTTATTGTATTATATTTTATTGTTATTTATTACTTTATTTTATTTTATATTTTGTTGTATTTTATTATTTATTATATTATTTTATTTTATTACTTTATTTATTTTATTTTATTATTATATTATATTATTATTATTATATTTTATTTTATTTCAATTTTATTTATTTATTTTATTATTTTACATTTTATTTATTTTATTATTTATTTTATTTTATTTTATTATTTTGTTGTTTTATTTTATTTTATTATTTTATTTTACTTATTTTATTTATTTTATTATTTTGTTTTATTTTTTATTTTATTTTATTTTATTATTTATTTTATTATATTTTATTTTATTATTTTATTTTACTATTGGTGCAATGGATAGCGACACAAAGCTAATGGGCCATTCTTGGTTTTAGGGTCTGACCATTGGTCTGGTTATAGATAGTTAACTTAAGGATGCTTTTTTGTGAGATAGAAATGGGTCAGTCCCTGGGGTTTTTTCTTCTGTATTTTGCTGATACATTAACAATCCTTGAGAATGATAATGACATCTTAAAAAAAAAAAAAAAAACTTTGGTTGGTCTATTAACAGTCCTAAAACAGAAGAAGTAAAAAAGTTTAAATCTCTTGGGATTATACAGGTAGTATAATTCATTTAGTGACTGTTCAAAATTACAATGACACTGAAAAAATAGCTTGCGACCATTTTTCACACTTACGACCGTTGCAGCATCCCCAGGGTCACGTGATCAAAATCCTGACGCTTGGCAGCTGACTCCTGTTTATGACGGTCGCGGTGTTTCCCGGGGGGAGCCAGATTCCCTTAACAACCCTGTTACTAACTTAACAACTGCACTGACTCACTTAACGACTGGGGCAAGCAAGGTCGTAAAATGGGGCAAAACTCACTTAACAAATGTCTCACTTAACAGCAGAAATTTTGTACTCAATTGTGGTCCTAAATTCAGGACTACCTGTACTTAAAAAGGAGATTATACGTTAAGTCCTTTATTACTGGCAAACGAGTGTATGGAATTATTGGGGTAGCGTTCTGCAAAACCAATATATTTATCTGGATGCAATGTTGTACTCGAAACAATTCAACCCAGATTCAGGACCTGGAACTGTCAGTTACATTAGTCTGAAATAAAACCTACCTGTTTTCTTTTCTCCGGAGGAAGAGAGGGATCGCCATCCTAAAAAGAAAAGACTAACTCTTTAGTAAAGTATTGCGTCACCGAAAAATAGGCATATAAAATGATGATGATGATGATGACAATAATCTTTATTATTATTATTTTTACTGTGGGCACAATGGCATACATTAAACATGATATAGATAGATAGATAGATAGATAGATAGATAGATAGATAGATAGATAGATAGATAGATAGATAGACAGACAGTGATGATAGATAGATAAATAGATAGATAGATAGATAGATAGATAGATAGATAGATAGATAGATAGATAGATAGATAGATAGATAGATAGATAAACAGACAGACAGACAGAGACAGACAGACAGACAGACAGGATAGTGATGATAGATAGATAGATAGATAGATAGATAGATAGATAGATAGATAGATAGATAAACACACAGATAGAGACAGACAGACAGACAGGATAGTGATGATAGATAGATAGATAGATAGATAGATAGATAGATAGATAGATAGATAGATGATAGATAGATAGATAGATAGATAGATAGATAGATAGATAGATAGATAGATCGGACAATGATGATAGATAGATAGATAGATAGATAGATAGATAGATAGATAGATAGATAGATAGATAAACCTTTATTGTCATTTTTACTGTGGGCACAACGGCATACATTAAAAATGAAATTTAGTTGCTTGCTCTCAAAGGGTACACATACATAAAACACATTTAAACATACTATATACAACATATGTATAGATCTTCACCCTTAACATATAAATATTAATCACTGTCCATCTTGAACACATAGCAGAAAGAGGAAGCTCTAGAATTCACAAGGTTAATACTATATGGAACCAAAATGTTTCGGCTGTAAGCCTGTTCCAAATTCACACAATATTACTAACAGGAATGGTCCACCACAGTTTTTAGAAAAATCAGAATTTAAAAGACGATAACGGGATGTTTAACCTCCCTCACTGCATTATATGAAGGAAAAGGTTTTAACCCTATCCAAATTTTCAAACCGGCTACCCACAATTAGTTCCTGATATTTCTTCTTTAGTGACTGGTGCTTTTCTCGTAGCTGGTTAGCCATAAGCTTGAACTGGTCTCTTTCCTGTTGACACGAATCCAGTTCCTTGGAAAGAATCAGCAGCGCTTCCTTCTTGCTGTCCAGTTTCCGTTTGCACACCAGGTACTGCAAGAAAACCCAGGCAAAGGTTTAGCGCTTGCTTCTTGGAAAGTAAAATGAAAATTCAGAGACAGTTCGACATAAAGGAGGAGGAGAAGGCATGTTTCCCCAAATTAAGATCTGTGGGAAGGTCTCTGGAGATCCTCAGTCATCCGAGGCCACGGTTGTCCCAAAGGTGCTTTCCCCCCCCCCCCAAAAGCAACTGGACTTTTTTGTGTTTTCTCTTCCTATGAAAACATTTTGCTTCTCACCCAAGAAGCTTTTTCAATTCAGAAGTTTATGGGGGTCTTCGAAACAGCTTCCTTGAAAACGTTTTGCTTCTCATCCCAGAGGCCTCCTGAGTTCAGAAGCTAGAACTGAAGAAGCTTCTTGGATAAGAAGCGAAATGTTTTGAAAGAAAAACAAAAACAAAAATAAAATCCAGTTGCCTTTTTGAAAAAGCACGTTGGGGAGGATCTGTGTGAGTTTCTCAGTTATTTTATTTTATTTTATTATTTTATTTTATTCTATTTATTCTATTTTATTTTATTCATTTTATTCTTTTTATTTTATTTTATCTTATTCTATTTTATTTTATTTATTTTATTCTTTTTTATTCATTTTATTCTACTTATTTTATTTTATTATTTTATATTTATTTTATTTTATTCTATTTATTTTATTTATTTTATTTTATCTTATTTTATTATTTTCTTTTCTTTTATTCATTTTATTCTATTTATTTTATTTATTTTATTTTATCTTATTTTATTATTTTATTTTCTTTTATTCATTTTATTCTATTTGTTTTTATTTTATTCTATTTTATTTTATTACTTATTTTATTTTATTCATTTTATTTTATTTTATTATTTTATTATATTTTATTTTATCTTATTTTATTTTATTATTTTATTTTATTTTATTCATTTTATTCTATTTATTTTTATTTTATTCTATTTTATTTTATTATTTATTTTATTTTATTCATTTTATTCTATATCAATTTTATTTTATTTATTTTATTTTATCTTATTATTTTATTTTATTTTATTCATTTTAATCTATTTATTTTTATTTTATTCTATTTTATTTTATTACTTATTTTATTTTATTCATTTTATTCTATTTTATTTTATTATTTTATTTATTTTATTATTTTATTTTATATTTTATTTTATTTTATTATTTTATTATATTTTATTTTATCTTATTTTATTTTATTATTTTATTTTATTCATTTTATTCTATTTACTTTTATTTTATTCTATTTTATTATATTACTTATTTTATTTTATTCATTTTATTCTATTTCATTCATTTTATTTTATTTATTTTATTTTATTTTATTATTTTATTTTATTATTTTATTTTATTTTTTTTATTATTTTATTTTATTTTATTATTATCACGAGGGAAGATCCCTGCTGGACACAACACAGGTAGTCTTTGCCTTAGTTTCTTTAATGATTGTTCAAATTCACCAGGGCACTGAAAAATTGTGAATTAGGACCGTGAGTTAGTTCATAACAAGGCAGTGGACTTGTTCTCTTTTGTATCAGACCGTAATTATTCCTGCCGAGCTATTTTTATCAATAAATCTGTTTAGCCCTCATTAATTCTGAAACGCAAATGGTTTATACACCAGATGAAGGCATTGGCTAATCTTCTGGTGTCCGTCCTGTTAAAATACACACGCATGTCAATTTAAACATCAGAAATGAAGACCAGAAAAAGCTTTGCCCATCTTTAAATGAAGGCAATTTTTCAGCTGTGTAAATACACTCAGTTTTCCTTGACCCCTTCAGCCCTCCCATCTCTGGATGCCTGAAACCTGGTACAGTTAGAAGCCATAAAAGGAACACAGAGCTTTCAAAACGGTTAACATTAGAATAACACTGGATACCATTGACATGCTGTGTTGCTGTTGACTATATATGCAGAAAGCTACTGAATGTATGTTCATATTAGTTTGTAGAAACACCGGAGGCTCTAAAAGCAAACTGCAGAGAAGAGCAACAAAGAGGATCAGGGGTCTAGAGGCTAAAGCATATAAAGAACGGTTGAGGGAATTGGGTATGTCTAGTTTAACAAAGAGAAGGACGAGGGGGGACATGATAGCCGTCTTCCAGTATCTCAGGGCTGCCCCAAAGAAGAGGGAGTCAAGCTATTCTCCAAAGCACCTGAAGAAGGCAGGAGAAGAAGCAATGGATGGAAACTAACCAAGGAGGGAAGCAACCTAGAACTAAGGAGAAACTTCCTGACAGTGAGAACAATTAACCAGTGGAACAACCTGCCTCCAGAAGTCGTGGATGCTCCAACACTGGAGGCTTTTAAGAAGAGCCTGGACAAGCATTTGTCTGAAATGGTATAGGCTTTCCTGGCTGAGCAGGGGGTTGGACTAGAAGACCTCCAAGGTCCCTTCCAACTCTGTTATTATATTATTTTCTCGGTAATGGATGAAAAAGATGAAAAATAAATAACACAGTTATTTATTTTTAATTTACCATTAGAATTTCATCCCAATTTTCTTTAATACAACCCAGGGCAGCTTTAAAAGAAAAAACCCAGCATTTTCATAATTTTCCCAATTTAAGCTACTGCCCTGAGATCTTTTGGTGGTCTCCCATTCAGTAGCTCCAATTCTTTGTTCTTTAAAAAAAAATTAGCCAGGGGTCAGCTAAATGCTGCCATCTTCTTGGGAACAATATATATATATATATATATATATATATATATATATATATATATATATATATATATAGGTCTTTGGTTATTCAGGTTTTCTCTCATGTCAAATTGAAAGTGTCTTGATGACGTTTCAACGAAGTCTCATTCATCATCTTCAGGCTGGTGTTTTCGGCTTCCTGCTTTTAGGAGAAGCACGAAGCCGAAAACACCAGCCTGAAGATGACGAATGAGACTTCGTCGAAACATCGCCAAGACACTTCCAATTTGACGTGGGAGAAAACCCAAATAACCAGACCCAGGTTGGCATTAGACATTAAATCGATAGGGAAGTCCCCGAAAGTAGAAAAGGACAACGAATTGAATTAAATGTGAGGAGGCAAATTCTCCTTTCAGAATTTATATTGTTTATATTGTTTCTCTGGCAATAATGCAACGACAGCTTTGCCTTCTGTTTTTGCAGGATGTTTTCAATTTCCCGGATTCCCCAACATCCGGATAGTTTTCTGTCCAAGTCTGGAACGTCCTGGCAATTTTCAATTCAAATCCCAAGCAGGTATGACTCGGCTTAGCTCTTAGATATCAAGCGGAGGTTGGTTAAATATTACACCCCAGCTTTATGGACACACACAGTGCAAACACAAGCTGCTTTTGTTGCTTTTGTTGCAGGGGTTCCTCTGAACCTTTATTTGCTCTGGCCTCAAAGTCACTCCGTGCACATAAAACCTTGTGTGACATTTTCCTAGGAGGCAACTGCGGACTGCAGCTTTAAAGAATCTCAAGGCTAGCATGAGCACCCGGGCATCCAGGGCCAGGACCACGGACCAGAGGGAGGGAGAGAGGGAGGAAGGAGAGGAGGGGGGGAAGGAGGGAAGGAAAGAAGGAAGGAGGGAAGGAAGGAAGGGAGGGAGGGAGGGAGGGAAAACAATGACATGTTCATTTTTCACGCTTACGACCGTCACAGCCTTCCCCATATTCACATGATCAAAATTCAGATACTTGGCAAGCGATTCATATTTACAACGGTCGCTGCGTCCTGGGGATCACGTGATCCCCTTTTGCAATGTTCTGACAAACAGAGTCAATGGGGGGGGAGAAGCCGGATTCACTTAACAACCATGTTGCTCACTTAACAACCGCAGCGATTCACTTAGCCACTGTGGCAAAAAAAGATCACAAAATGGGGCCAAACTCACTTAACCACTGTCTCGCTTAGCGACAGAAATCCTCGACCCAGCCGTGATCGTAAAGTTGAGGAATTCCCATAGTGCAAGAGTGAGCCGCTACGTCCACACAGAGTAAGCTGATTCCTGCTGTTTTTTTGGGGGGGGGGGTTTTTTTTGCATTTTGGCCGACTTGTCCAGAACCTGTTGGGTTAGTTCTTTAAGTCAACAAGTGGCTTGACAAGGAAGGTTACATTCAACAATTGCTCCAATGTGCTGGGTGTGTGTGTGTAGCCACTCAACGGAAAGTACACCATGTGAGTTACAGAACAATCGCAACCTGCACATTGATTTCCCGAGGCATCCTATAGAATCCAGAATAACAAGAGCTGGAAGGGACCTCGGAGGTCTTCTAGTCCAGCCCCCTGCTCAGGCAGGAGACCCTACACCATTTCAGACAAGTGACTGTCCAACCTCCAGTGATGGAGCACCCACAACCTCTGGTGGCAGGCTGTTCCACTGGCTAATTGTTCTCAATTTGTTTCCTTTCACAGGAGAAGCCCGCAACTCTGTGGCAGCTCCAAAGCCCTGCAGAGCCCCCCCCCCCATGCCAGCTGAAGGATGAACACCCCCCCACCCCGAATTCCCCAGGGCTCGACTCTAGGCCCAGGGCGAGAGCCCCAGATGCATTCTGGGAATCCCTTGGAGGGCCCAGGGCAAGGGGAGCCCTCCTCTGCCTGCAGATTTGGGAGCAGAAGGGAGCGCTTGGCCCAGGCCGCTCCTCCACCTCCCTCTTTCTCCCTCTCCCTCTTTCTTTCTCCTTCTTCCTTCTCCCTTTCTTTTTCTCTTTCCTCCTTTTCCCTTTGTCCCTCTTCCTTTCCCCTTCTCCCTCTTTCTCATTCTCCCTTTCTCCTTCTCCCTGCTTCCCCCTCTTCCTCCTTCTCCTTCTTCCTCTTTCTCCTTCTTCCTTCTCCTCCTTCTCCCTGCTTCCCCCTCTTCCTCCTCCTTCTAACTTTTCTCCTTCTCCTTCTCCCTCTTTCTTCTCCCTTTCTCCCTCTCCCTTTTTCTCCTTCTCCATCTTTTTCCTTCTCCTTCTTCCTTCTCCATTTCTTCTTCTCCTTCCTCCTCCTTCTCTTTCTCCTTCTCCTACTCCTTCTCCCTCTTCCTTTCCCCTTCCTTGTTCTCCCTTTCTCCTTCTCCCTGCTTCCGCTTCCTTTCTCCTTCTTTTTCTCCTTCTTCTCCTACTCCTTTCCCCTCTTTCTCTTCCTTTCCCCTTCTCCTTTCTCGTTCTTCCTTTCTCCTTCTCCCCTCCTTCACCTCCCTTTCTCCTTCTCCCTCCTCCTCCTCCTTCTTTCTTTCTCCTTTCTTTCTCTTCCCTCCTCCTTCTCCTTCTCTCCTTCTCCTCTCCTTCTCCCTTTCTCCCTCTCTCCTCCTCCCTTTCTCCTTCTCCCTCTCTCTTTCTCCTCCCTTTCTCCTCCTCCTCCCTTTCTCCCTCTCCTCTTCCCTCTTTCTCCTTCTCCCTTTCCCCCTCGCCTCCTCCTTAAACAAGGCCCCCCAACTCAGCAGCCTGGCCGGCAGCCGCGGCGGCGGCGGCGAAGCGGGGAGGGGATTCCCGGGGCCTCCCGGGCCGAGATCGCAGCAGGCCGAGCCGGGCCCCGAGCGCCGCCTGCCCGCCCTCCCTCCGTCCCTCCCGGCAGCCGCGCCGCCCGGCCTCTCACCTCGCCCACCAGCCCCTGCCAGTCGCTCTCGCGGCGGCTGCCGTTCATGGCCGGGCCGCCCTCCGCCGCCTCCTCCGGCCGCCTCGGAGGCAGCGACGCGGGCTGCTCGGCCGGGCGGGAGGCGGGTCCCTGCCGGAGCCTCGCCGCCGCCTCGCCCGCCTCGGGAGGAGGGCCGCGGGGAGGCCGGGGTGGGAAGGGAGGCTTCACCCAGGGGGTCCTCGACTTGCAACGCTTCGCTTAGCGACCGTGCCAAGTTACCACGGGGGTCCTGGCCGCTCCGAGCCGTGAAAAAGGGACTTACGACCGTCTGTCACACTTAACGACCGTTGCAGCGTCCCCAAGAGTCAGGCGGTCAAAATTCAGAGGCTTGGAAACTGACTCATACTTAGGACGGGTTGCACTATCCGCCGGGGTCTCGTGTTCCACCTTTTGCGACCTTCCGAACAAGGGATCTCGACCAGGAAGCCCCGATTCACTTAACAACCGGGTTACTCGCTCAACAACTGCAGTGCTTCATGGAACGGCGGCGCCAGGGAAGGTCACCGAATGGGGCCTAGGTCACCCGACGGCTGCCCCGCTTAGCAACAGAAATTTCGGGCTCCATGGTGGTCGTAAGCTGAGGACCGCCTGTACGGTCCTCGACTTGCTGTCACAAATGGAGGCCCAAAATCTGCGTTCCTAAGCGAGGCATTTCTTAAGGGTGTTTTGCCCCATTTTACGACTTTCCTAGCCACAGCTGTTAAATGAATCCCTGTGGTTGTTAAGATTAACACGGTCGTTAAGTGAATCCAGCTTCCCCATTGACTTTGCTTGTGAGAAGGTCGCAAAAGGGGATCCCGTGACCCTGGGACCGTCATAAATAGGAGTCAGTTGTCAAGCATCTGAATGTGGATCACGTTACCGTGGGGATGCTGCAACAAGTGCTAACTGTGAAAAAGGGCCCACGTCCCTTTTTTCAGTGCTGTTGGACTTTGGTCACTAAATGCATCGTCGTAAGTTGAGGACTTCCTGTCCAGGGATGGAAACCACGTGGGAATTCCTAGAATGGGAAGGGAAGATTTAGTAAGAAGCATTTTCCAAGAAAGCCCTTACCCTCATCTTGACTTCATCTTTCCATCCTATCATCCATCTTTATTTTGTCTAATCAAGTAGGATTTCAGTAAAATAGTATAAAACAATCCAGCAGCATGAATGGATCCTAGGAGATCTTTAAAGGTGGGCCATGCAGAGAGAGGTCACCCCAAAGGAGAACACGGACACCGACTTCTTTCATCCCCAAATTTACATCCAAAACTTCAAAACAGCGGGAAACCAATTTCTACATTCTCAACCCACCTCTTGTTTTAAAGCCTCAGTCTGGGTTTGCTAGCTTTATGTTTTACTATTATCTGCACAAAATAAGATGCTAGTGCCAAAGAGGAACTATAATCAAACTCTCTTGGGCGTATCATATGGTGGTTTACAGCTGGATGTTTCTCAAGGTCAACCTTACCCAGATGTTTCCTTTAAAAATTCCCCTTATATTTGATGGATTTATTTCAGAATAGAATAGAATAGAAATTGGAAATGGAATAGAATTTAGAATAAAATAAAATAGAATAAGAATAGAATAGAATAGAATAGAAATTACAATAGAATAGAATAAAAATAGAATAGAATAGGAGTTGGAATAGAATAGAATAGAATAGAATAGAATAGAATAGAATAGAATAGAATAGAATAGAATAGAATAGAATAGAATAGAACAGAAATTGGAATAGAATAGAATATAGAATAGGAATAGGAATGGAATGGAATGGAATATGGAGTAGAACATATTGCTGTTAAGATTCTGATTAGGATCTGGCGTTTCCTACACCAGCTTGTAAGCCATTAGTAGAAGTGCAGCTGGCAATGGTGAACATTTTTCCACGTGAAAATGTGTTGACGTAGAATTGATCCAACTTCTACCTCATGCTAGCAAAACTAGAATAAATTGTTGCTCTGATTGCAGAGTGTCTTTAGTTGTGAACAAATAGCCTAGGCCTCTTTGGTTTAGTCTCCTAATCTGGGTGTTTTAATGTGGCAGTTTAAGACATAGTGATTTTGAATTTCAGTACAGTACAATTACACTGCAGCACACAATCCCTTCAAACTGTTGAGTTAGCGTTCTCTAAACAGTCCTTCCAAGCTAATCAAAGAGATGAGAGTGGAATCCAAAAAAGAGCTTTGTAGATTACTTCATTCTTAATTACACAATTGAGACCTTTTGCTCTGAATCAGGGGGAGTGAATTTTTTGCTTTTCCTTCCGGAGCGAACGTGGGAATTACTGCACAATATTAAACACAAAGAGCCTCCATCTTCCAATCCAGTCTCTTACAGGTGCATATTTTATTTCTAAAACCCAATTGTTCACAGCTACTGGCACACAGGAAGTACGCCCAAAATGTAGGCTTTGAACCTTCAATGCGGTTCTGTATTCTCGTTCTGATCCATATTTACAACACACATATATTTCCATTTGGTATTTAATCCGATAACACTGACGATGCTAGAGATGAAGCAGAAGTGGTTAATAACCTGTGAAACTTAGGCAATTTCCCCCCCTGCCTCTTCAGGAAGTTAGCATGGGGAGAAACCTGAGTTTCCAGTAGGACAGATTTGTAAAGTTTTGGCTCAGTTACCCTGCATGAGACTTACAAACTACATGCTTTGAGTAATGGGTCTGTTTTTCTCCTTTTCCCTACATAACAGGTGAATCAGGCAACTCTCCGTAATTTTTTATTCATGCATATCTGAACTTTCTGCACCATCAATTGTTATGTCTTCCTGACGCCATCTGTTTCTTATGCTGAAACCAATTTGTATTCTCTTTCTGAGGTTGGCCGCTAAATTTTTCTAACCTTGCAAATCCATCTTCTGGTTTAATTATATTTTTTTTAACGCAATGTGCCTTTTGAAATCTGGATGCGTTCTGTTAGTACTTCCGTCTTTATCCGTTCGATAAAAAACAAACCCTGGCTTTATGTGACTTTATACTCCTTTAATTCGGGGTGGAGTCAGGACAACTGGATGGAGTTGAGCATTTACTGGCTGTATGCCCTTCCTGACACCCGCACAGAGTTCACAGCAAATGTTATTTTTCTGTCTGCCTGGGAGAGAAATGATTGGCTGCTATCTAGGATTGAATTCTCAACCTGAGTGGGGGGCAACCATCTTCTCCGCTAGGCCAGCATGCTTCTCTCCAATATATATCTTTATCCGTTCAATGATATCCATAGATATATCTTAATCCATTCAATAATGGGCTGAAATCATGGGGATGCTTTAGTTACCCCTGATCGTCAATTAACAGGTCTGTATCGATTATCCTCAAAATATCTCAGAATCTTAACTCGGGGCAATCATAACCCCCTTTTCAATATTCACATCAAGCTGCATAGCTATGGATATTGCTTTTATTTTTATTTGTTTTAGATGTTTTCCTGGCAACCTTAAGAATCACATTAAAATGAACTGGGTATATGTATGAACTGGGGACGGGGGGAGGTCGCACCCACGTGTGAGCAAACAAACAGACTTTTTAAAGAAAAAGATACTGAAATCCTGCAAAACATAATAATTGTATGTGAACCATGATGCGATAAAAGATGGGGGTCCCTTTAGCGCTGGCGAACCGTGACAGTGACGGATGGGGCCAAAGCCGTTCACCAAGTAGCCCGCTACTGTCGCGGCCTTGATGGTTTTATTCAGTTGCAGCTAAAATCCAGCGAGCCGATTCGATGAAAGTTTAAAATATAAGGCAGCTCAAGAAATCAAATCTCTTTAATTGGTGAACTGAAGGAGCGGAATAGCAAGCAAACTTCAGGATACTCTGGAAAGTCGTGTGGCTTTCTTTTAGGTCTGTAAATCTAACAAATTTGAAGTGCCATTTAAGACTCTCCCTTGAAAAGAAATATGTGAGCATATGAGGGAGGAACTGCTAGCACGAATCAGAATCCGATCAGGATAAGGAACAATAAAAATGTTAAAAGGGAGCCCTTGAAAACAATAAAGAGGTGATTGATGTAACTCTAAAAAGTTAATGGCAGAGAAAGAGAAAGGAGGAAAAGATTTTAGACAGAGAACACCAGAAGATGAATTTCTGCCCATCGTTGCCGAACAAAATGACTTTTAAGTTGCTATGAACAGTTTAATTGGAGTATTAATTCTTCCACATCAGGGTCTTTTGTATTCTAGCAGCCCTGGAAAATGCTGAACATTGCAGTGGAGAAGTTATTATCTTCCTGGCTAGAAAAGCTTTCTAAGCACAAATCTCTTTCTGGGCTAATCAGGATGGTTTGATCTATCCTGTCCTGTAATATTACAATGAAAAAATAAAAGTATTCATATTGTCCCTAAGAAAGAAAATGAAATCTATATTAAGATGCTACCTCTAGTAAACCAGCCACAAACTACTACACTCTCTTCATCAGGCCCAATAATAAAATGAGAACAATCCGAAAGGAAACAGAGGAAGAATTAGGGCTGGGGTTTAAAGCACATCTGCACATGTTCCAGTCACAAAGTTGACTGTGGAATTGCTGACAGTTATGCAGGCACGGGCTAATTAAGTGTTGAACAGGTATCTTAGATTTCACAAAGGGTCACCCCAAATTTTTCTGGAGAAAATGAGCAAATAGCAATAGTACTTAAACTTATATACTGCTTCACTGTGCTTTAGAGCACTCTCTAAGCAGTTTACAGTGTCAGCCTGCTGCCCCTAACAGCCTGGGTCCTCGTTTTACCAATTTTGGATGGAGGGAAGGATGAATCAATGTTGAGACGGTCAGGATCAAACTCCTGGCAGTGGGCAGAGTATGCCTGCAATGCTCCATACGGAAGGAGAGGGAGGGAGGGAGGGAAGGAAGGAAGGAAGGAAGGAAGAAAGAAAGAAAGAAAGAAAGAAAGAAAGAAAGAAAGAAAGAAGAAAGAAAAAAAGAAAGAAAAAAAGAAAGAAAAGGGTAAAAGGGAGGGAAAGAAGGAAGGAGGGAAAGAAAGAAAGAAAGAATGAAAGAAAAGATGAATGGAATGGGAAAGAAAGGAAGGAAGGAAGAGAAAGAGAAAGAAGGAAGGAAAGAAAGAGAAAGAAATAAAGAAACAAAGAGAAAAAAGAAAGAAAGAAAGAAAGGTAAAAGGGAGGGAAAAAAGGAAGGAGGGAAGAGAGGGAGGAAGAATAGAAATAGCATCTAGACTTGTATACCGCTTCACAGTGATTTACAGTCCTCTCTAAGCGGTTTACAGATTCAACATTTTGCCCCCCAACAATCTGGGTCCTCATTTTACCGACCTCAGAAGGATAGAAGGCAGAGGCAACCCTGAACCGGTGACAATCGAACTCCTGGCTATGGGCAGAATTTGCCTGCAATGCTGCGTTTCAACCACTGAGCTGCATGTTTAAGAAAAAGGAAGTCCTGCTATTAAAAAGTAAAATGTTTTCTATGCTTAAAATAGAGGATTCTCAGTTTCCCTTTCTACCAATAGAGTCTGCTGATCAGCTGAGGAAGAAAACACGTCTGAATTTTGACTCCCCAAACGAAAGGCCAGTACATAATTTCTCTATTTCTTCAATTGCTCAGGATTATTATTTCTTGCAGCGTAATAATCGACTGTTGTGTTTCTGAGGCCGGTCCCAAGTCTTCTGTCGTCACCCAACGAACTAATTTTGCATGTCACAAGTGTTCTCAAAAGTCATCCTTGCGGCTTGAAAAAATCCAAAACGGAACCAGCAAAGGGTTTCCTTAATTGCAGATGGATTGTGATAGAGGAAAAAAAAATGTTTTAAGAACTCATCTACTTTATATTCAAGGAGGAAACATATAGCAAAAACTAGTATCCGAATTTCAATCACATGACCCTGGGAATGCTGCAGATCTGGATCACACATGTGAAAAAAATAATAATTTTCAGTGCTATTGTAGCTTTGAACGGTCAATACATGAACTGTTATAAGTTTGTATTTTCCCTTAAAATTCCAAATCTTGGGAAGAGGATCGGAAGCCTGGAGCGCCTCTGCTGAGCAGCTAGGAAGACACCGGAAAAGATGGTCCCAATATTTTTATCTTACTTGTTTTGGAACAACAAAACATCTCTCTGATCCATCCATTTTCTCGTTCAGTCTACATTCCCCCACTTGATGGCTTTTCATACGTTTCGATTTTCTTTTATATTATTGTTCTGGGTCATTGGCCTTCCGGCTTGCAGCGGTATTTTAATATTGCGCCGAGCTTCTCCTGCAGACGGAAAGGAAAGCAACACAAATAACCCGGAGTGTAAATGGCAGAAAGTGCTTTCAAGTTGCTTTCAAGTTGTAGACAGACAGAAATGAACTACCGACATTTTGTGTAGAGAGACTGTAAAGTAGAAACCGCTTCCCCCCCCCCCACGTAGGTCGAGGCTTGTTTTGAAATAATTCATTCGAATTTTCCCTCCTCCCGTCCCATTTTTAAGGCTAATGTATTCCGCTTCGTTGGGATCAGAAACGCGTAAGAGTTTATGTTAACACAATTTATTTATTTATTTATTTATTTACAAATATTTATATGCCGCCCAATCCCAAAGGACTCAGGGCAGCGTACAAAATTAAAAACAGTCATAAAACAATAAAATAAAATAATCCAGTCATACCGCGAGTCCGATCATATCCCGGCCCGCCGAGGACATCAGCCCCAGGCCTGCCGGAACAGGAGAGTTTTAACGGCTTTCTTAAAGGCCGGCAGGGTGGGAGTAGTTTGAACCTCGGGGGGAAGTTGATTCCACCAGGTCGGAGCCACCACAGAAAAGGCCCTTCCCTGGGGGCCCGCCGGCCAACATTGTCTGGCCGACGGGACCTGAAGGAGGCCCAATCTATGGGACCTCACCGGTCTCTGGGAGCTGTGCGGCAGAATGCGGTCCTGTAAGTAACCTGGCCCTATGCCATGAAGGGCTTTGAAGGTGATGACCAACACCTTGAATTGCGTCCGGAGACCCACAGGAAGCCAGTGCAGCTCGCGGAGGATAGGTGACACGTGGGCGTACCTTGGCCCACAAAAAAAGATGCATATTCAAACCTGAGCACATTCCCCTGGAAAGAGCAGAGGGGATTTGCTGACTTATTCGGCCTTTTCTGGAGTGACTACTTTTAGTTCACAGCAGCTGAATAATATTCCGTTGTAGGGCTCTGTCTACATTTTTAATTCTACAGTGTCGATGTAATTTACTACAAAGGCAGGAGAGAACAGAACAGAATAGAATAACGGAGTTGGAAGGGTCCTTGGAGGTCATCTAGTCCAACCCCCTGCTCAGGCAGGAAACCCTACACCATTTCGGACAAATGGCTGTCCAGTCTCTTCTTAAAAACCTCCAGTGTTGGAGCATTCACCGCTTCTGGAGGCAGGTTGTTCCACTGGTTAATTGTTCTCACTGTCAGGAAGTTTCTCCTTAGTTCTAGGCTGCTTCTCTCCTTTCTTCATATCTTCACTTTCCGATGGACTGCAAGATTAAAACATGGCTCTTTTATTTTCAGAATCTTGGCTAAATCAGGGGTAGTAGCTTTGAAGCTTCCAGAATGAGGGCATACATTTTGTTTCTTTTATAACAATTTCTATATTTATCTATAATGAAATTGCTATTAAATCCACCAGATGGCACACTTATGAGCTATCAAATAAAGGACGCATTGTGCATTAAACCCAGCTACTGTAATGTGATTCGATTAAAAAAAAATTGCATGGAATTAACCAATTTTTTTCCCCACTCGTTTCTATAACCTTGTTTTCTTGTTACTTATTTGCAGCAGCCTATCCAATCTGAAACGTTTTCAGTGAAAAGGCCTAGATGCTTTTCCTTAAAAAGTAAGAAAGGTAGTGTTATCAAATTGAGATTTAATACTTTTTTCTCCATCAGTGTAGTAGTTATTGTAGAAGCAAAACATGATATTAATAAGTAAAATTAGCCTGTATGAGACTGAAATTATGGGATAGACTCAGCTGGTATCAACTCCACTGTAGCTTAAGGGTTCCTCTGTTCTGCGCCTATTAAATTCAGTATAAATAGTTTCTCCAAGGGTAATAGCCCAACTATGGGTGTCATTTTGCTCTAGTCAGCTTGTTTAATGTGACTTTGGCCAATGATAAAGCCAGCATGGTAGCTTGAGACTAAAACTTAAGCTTCAAACAAATTACTTCTCTGGATTTGGAAGAAATCTTATCTTATTGGGAATTAATCCGCATTCCTTATTTTAGAGCCTAAGCAAGCCCTTTCTGAGGCTTAAAAAAAAAAAAAGGAGTCCCAGAGAATGACATATTTCCTGCCACAATTCACCACGGCTGGCAACTTGTGGCTGTTTCGCAAATGAGGAGGAAAAAAAAACAGACGTGGGAATATTTCAATGCTTGCAAAAGCAGCTGAACTGCTTCATGCCCAGTTGTAAGAAAATCTAATTCCAGTAAAATTCTGCTGGCAGAGGCGGAATGGGGTGTGTGGGGGGGGGCGAAGGAAAATGGAATACAGTTATTGTCACGTTTTCTCCATCAGATCCTTATGGTTTGTCTCTCTTGTTTTCCATCTTCCGTCCCGCAGGATTGTCATGGATGCTACACGTCGTCTTCATGACCTGTTTTCCTCCTTACTTTCTGGATAGGGTAGGATAGTGATGATAGATGATAGATAGATAGATAGATAGATAGATAGATAGATAGATAGATAGATAGATAGATAGATAGATCTTCCTATACACAAAAAGTGATCAGTCTCACTTGTTTAGAAATGCTGTATGATTATACAATATTACTTAAATACAGTACTATACAGTAATAATTATGTTATTATGTTCTGAATTGGCGGGCAGCCCCCCCTTCACACAACCCCATCTGTCCCCGGAAGTCAGGCATCAGTGAATTCAGTCTGTGTTCACTAAATTCAGATGTACACTTTGCACCTGTGTGAAGACTTCTGCACACAAAATCAAATTTTCTTCATTTCAGGGCAAATCTGTCAACCTTCCAGCTCCAAAATTTAAAGCTAAGGGACGATTGGTGACACACAAATCACACGTCTACCTCTTAGGAGCTGGATTTTTACAGATTTATTATAAATTGTGATGTGTTAGCCTCTACTTCATCAAATTAAGCAAAATCTTTTTTTTAAAAAAAGCAGCTTTGCCTCAATTAATCGGTGTGTCATTTTGACCAGAACCCACTTATAAGACCGTTTCCTGCAAATGGTTACCCTTAGAATATCTGTATATCTTTTAAAAAATAATAATTAAAAAAAATGAAATAACACCGTGGAAATGCTAATTTTATTCCCTGTTTTAAAACTAGTGCCAAATCTCTCCGTTTCCGACTTTGTCGGATTGGTTTTCTCTACGGTCCCTGAGGTAATTTTTTGTGTATAGGAATATGTGCTCCTTTTTAAAGCACATTAAGCAATCACATTTATTCCTGCGACTATAAGGAACTGAGGGGAGGCATCGGCTTAATGAGCATCTTGCACAGTCTATAATTAGGGAAGCAAAATAACTTGTGCAGCTGTGCGGGGATCAGCTGTGATTGTGCAAAATGGCTCCCTTGCTGACTTCCTTTCTTGATATCTCCTCCTCCAGTTCCTTTCTTTTGTCTGGTCCCTTAGTCGCTTTAAGGGATAAGTCAGTATGTTGGCATAGAATAGAGCAGAGTAGAGTAGAGTAGAGTAGAGTAGAATAGAATAGAATAGAATAGAATAGAATAGAATAGAATAGAATAGAATAGAATAGAATAGAATAGAATAGAATAGAATTGGAAGGGACTTCATAGGTCTTCTAGCCCAGTGGTTCTTAACCTTTTTGAACGAATCGCCCCCTTGAGCCAATGAGGAAGTTGTCATCATCCCCCTCCCCCAACATAACCTCTCAATCACAACATAGGAAATAATTCTTCAATTTATGCAAACACTTGTTTTGTTTTCTTTAAAATTGTCATCAGGACATATCGATGCAAATAATTTATTTCCAGTCTTTTCCCCATATCTCCCATATACTGGCCAATGGCGCGCCACTGTATGGGTAGAGGCTGCTGCGCAACACGCATGAAGATAAGCAATGCGTATTCACATATGTACGGTGTTCTGTACTGAAGCTAGCTGGAGGAACATTTGAAAACACAATTCAATCCACTAATGGCGAGCGATCTGATGTTTTTGTACGACAGATATACAGCCATTCACTGTACGAAAAAGTCTCAAAAGTGTCCCCAAAACTTCTCGCTCCATCGCCCCCATATCGCCCCCTTTTCATTCCTTCGCCCCGCATCACCCCTTTTTCTTCCATCGCCCCCCTGAAAAATGAAATCGCCCCTTGGGGGGCAATATCGCCCAGGTTAAGAACCACTAATCTAGTCCAGCCCCCCTTCTTAAGCAGGAGACCCTATACTATTTCTGTGGGTCCATTTGTAATTCAGTGGTCTAGATTAACTTCTTCAGTCTAGATCCAATATTACACTATCCAATGTTTCTTCTCTTCTTCTGGGTTAGTACCTATTTTCCTCCTCTTTCCCCCTCTCCTCTCTTTCTCTCTCTCTCTCCCTCTCTCTCCTTTTCCCTTTCTCTCTCTCCCCCTCTCCTCTCTCCCCCTTTCTCCCTCTCTCTTTCTCTCCCGTCTTCCTCCCTCTCTCCTTCCCCTCTCCCCCTTTCTTTCTCTCCCTCCCTCCCTCTCTCTCTCCCTCTCCCCCTCTTATTGCAGAAAGGATAGAAAGATCTTGTTTCCCATGCTTTTTGTCCTGTCCATGTCTGTTTCGCCTTGCTTGGGTTAGCTTTTCCTTCCGTGCATTTCTGCAGCCTCCTACTTGTGATTCTACATCTGTTAGGGCCAGGTGCAAGACCAGAGACCCAGTTGTTATTTACCGACAACGTGTTGTATACACAGGTTTCGTCTAAAGGTGTCAGCTCATCTTTCCGTCAACGCCCAGCTCCCCCTGCTGCTCTCTCTTGGAACCGTTAAGGGCTTTCTTCAGTTGCTCATAAAAACCACAGACCGCTTCTAAACCACCCCATCTGACCTCTTTTTTTCCTTGCGTCCAGGTGAAATTTTGTCCAAGCCATTTTTCCTAAATCAGTTTATTTTTCCTCAAGTTTGACATCACTAGTACCAGTGGCTAAGTTTGCACAGCATGGTTTTTTTTTGGGGGGGGGGGATAATACAGGAATAATATTACATTATGATGATTATATTCATCAATCAGAATACAGCTGGAAGGGACCTCAGAGGTCTTCTAGTCCAGCCCCCTGCTCAAGCAGGAGATCCTATACCAGTGGGGGCGAACCTATGGCACGGGTGCCAGGGGCGGCACTCAGAGCCCTCTCTGTGGGCACGCACGCCATCGCCCCAATCCTAGGCCTTCAGCTGGGTTTTATAAAACCTTTTTGCTTGTAAAGGATCAATCGCAAGAGAAGTTTTTTGCAGTATGGGAAAGATGGATAGATTTTATACAACATAAGTTGGATATAAATAAATATTACTTAGTTTTTCAATAACCTATATTCTTTTCTTCTTTCTTTTTTCTTTTATTCTTTTTTTTAAGCATTTTTCTTTTTTAATATTTATGCTTTTCTTTTTTACATATATATTATTGTTAATTATCTTATAAGCTTATGTAATGTATTTAGATATACTTATGGTTTATACTTTTTTAATTTCTTTTTAAGATTTTTAGAAATTTTAATTAAGCCTATATTCAGCTCTGGGAAGGTTGGGGGGATGGAGTGGGAGGGTTGGGGTGGTTGGGTAGGGTTGTTTTTTGTTTTTTATCTTTTCTTTTTCTTATTTGTAAAAACTTTAAAAATTTTCAATTAAAAAAAAAACCTTTTTGATTGAAGCCTCTGCCGCCGTGTGCAAAAAAAAAAAGGTTCAATCAATCACTCAATTTCAACTTCTCGTGGGGAAAAAAAAAGATCTTGCAAAGTTGGAATTGATGGATTGAACTTTTTAGTCCCACCCAGTCTGCCGTTACCACCGCAGCCATGCCCACCCAATGGGCCACGCCCACCCGGCACCCGACGATGCATAAGTGAGTTTTGGGTTACAGTTTGGACACTCGGTCTCTAAAAGGTTCGCCATCACTGCCCTACACCATTTCGGACAAATGGCTGTCCAGTTTCTTCTTGAAAGACTCCGATGAGGCTTCTGGTGGCAAGCAGTCCCACTGGTTAACGGGAAAGCAAAGTCAATAAGGGAGCCAGATCCACTTAACAACCATATTACTAATTTAAGAACTGCAGTGACTCACTTCTCATCTGTGGCAAGGAAAGGCCGTAAAATGGAGGGGGGAGGAGAGAAATCATTTAACAAAGGTCTCACGAAGCAACAGAAATTTGGGGGGGTCCAGTGTGGTCGTAACTTGAGGATTACCCGTTCTGCATGATTTCTGCTGTCATTTTTCTCTGCATCTCTGGCTCTTTAGCTGTCTTTGGCCGAGGACTCTTCCCTTTTTCACTTCCTCGTGGGTACCCTACCTCTTTTCGGCAGATGAAATTTTGATGTTACCTTTGACCAATAACGTCACCCCTGGCTACGTCCTGTTGGATTTCAAGCGTAGGAGATGAAATTCATGCCGGCTACAAAATGAACTGCCCGTCACAGAGCTGCATTTAAAAAGCGAATGCTTGCGAAAGTCAAAAAGTCTGTAGCCAGCAAGCGCTAACTTTAGATTTGCACGAGATTGCCAAGGCTTAATTTGAAGGCTCGGGATTACAAAACGGGCTATTATCGCAATTAGTAAGTTGGAGGACTTGATACCCCCTCATCTCCGCTGACCAATTTTCCCCCTGGATGTTTAAAATCAGGAGTGCATTGATAATACGGCAGATGGCGAGTGTTTTATTAGCCGCTGACCTCACATTCTCCACAATAAACTCCAGAGATGGCCAAACGGCACCTGCCACTAAAAATGATTCAGATAGCAGAGCTACATCCACAAAAATTGAAACGGCCACGTGGAGGAAATAAAGGCTGGTTTTTCACACAATCTGGCAATAATCTCCCTGCGGAAAATAGAAATCAGCGCAAATCAACAAATTATACCAGCTATCCTCAAAGCCTTTCTAGATTGACCTTTGGAGATTCATGCTGACAGCAATAGAGGGAAAAAAGAGAATTTGCAGAAAAGTGCAAGCCTTAACTGGAAAGATGCTGAAAGGAAAAAAAAATGAACAGCTGAGTTCGTATTTTCTGGAGGACCTGCCTGGAATCAAGTGGTACCTAATGAGGACATTAAAACTAGAAAAAGATGTCTGATCAAGTTAGACACAGCTCCTGGGAATTTCATGGATATTTCCATATCGTTTTCTTAGCAACAGTACAGAAATGGTTTGTGGTACCTTTCCCCCCCCCCCATGATATGTGAGTGTATATGTGTGTTTCGCCGACAGCTCCAGGATTCTGATGATCCCCATCCAACTCCTAACAAGATCCAAATTTGCTCCACTTTTTGAAGCCATCCACGGTCAACAAGATTCTACCATTTAATTGGGCAATAAGAGATTTCGGACCCCGGTGATCTTCACAACACCTAAGAGGTCAATTTGAAGCTTATATATACTTGCCCTCAAAAATAAATAAATACTCCAGCTGCCATTTTGTTTCAAGCAAGATTTGAGCCAAGTTGTGGTTAGCCAAGTTGTGAATTTTGGCCTTGCATCTCCTTTGTAGAAGAATGGAATGGAGCGGAGTGGAATGGAGTGGAGTGGAAGAGAAGGGAAGAAAAAAGAGAAGAGAATGGAGAGTAGAGTAGAGCAGAATAGTATAGAATAGAATAGAATAGAAACAGAAACAGAACAATAATTTTGTTGTCACTTTGAATATACACTAATTCTATTCTCTTCTCTTTTGTTTTGTTCCATTCCATTCCATTCCACTCCATATTCTATTCTATTCTATAGAACAATTAATCAGTGGAACAGCTTGCCTCCAGAAGCAGTAAATGCTCCAACACTGGAAGTTTTTAAGAAGAGACTGGACAGCCATTTGTCCGAAATGGTGTAGGGTTTCCTGCCCGAGCAGGGGGTTGGACTAGATGACCTCCAAGGTCCCTTCCAACTTTACTATTATTATTATTATTATTATTATTATTATTATTATTATTATTATTATTATTATTATTATTATTATTCCATTCCACTCCACTCCACTCTCCACTCCACTCCACTCCATTCCACTCCACTCCATTCCATTCCATTCCATTCTATTCTATTCTATTCTATTCTATTCTATTCTATTCTATTCTATTCTATTCTATTTTATTCTATTCTATTCCACTCCACTCCACTCCATTCCATTCCATTCCATTCCATTCTATTCTATTCTATTCTATTCTATTCTATTCTATTCTATTCTATTCTATTCTATTCTATTCCACTCTACTCCACTCCACTCCACTCCACTCCACTCCACTCCACTCCACTCCACTCCATTCCATTCTATTCTATTCTATTCTATTCTATTCTATTCTATTCTATTCTATTCCACTCTACTCCACTCCACTCCACTCCACTCCACTCCATTCCACTCCATTCCATTCCATTCCATTCCATTCTATTCTATTCTATTCCACTCTACTCCACTCCACTCTCCACTCCACTCCACTCCACTCCATTCCACTCCATTCCATTCCATTCCATTCCATTCCATTCCATTCCATTCTATTTTATTCTATTCTATTCTATTTCTATTCTATTCTATTCTATTCTATTCTATTCTATTCTATTCTATTCTATTCTATTCTATTCTATGTAAATCAGTGGAATACAAGAAGTGAGTTGTATGGGGTTATCATCACCTACTACTACTAAGAACTGACCACTACAGAAAGGAAGGAAGGATTAAGAATTTGGTTGTCTGAAATCCAAAGGACGTCCAGAGTCCATGGTTTGAAAGCCGTAGATCTCTGCTGACCTCATTCCCATTGTTTTTGTGAGTTTTCTCCTCTCTCCTAGACTCTAAATTATTGAAAGCAGGTACATGGAGACCTGCCAGAGCTTGGAGCGTTCATTGCCAAAAACCCCTGGAAGTGCTCTTCCCCACCCCCACCCCTCCTGAAACAGGATAGTAGTGTGCTTCTTAGACTTCTCCAGAATCTTTGGCCGGCTTTGGCCAGAATTCAGGTTTTCAAATGTTCCCAAATAAATTAGCAAGCTCTTGTTTGGGATAGAACATTGTGGAAAACAACAACAACAACAAAAAAAAAAACCCGACATCTAAACAGAAGATGTTATATAAGGCCAATAAATCAAATTATCTTCAGCTCTAATGGGTGGGGGAGGAAAGAATGCCCCCTTAGACAAAAAAAAAAAATGTACTTGTTTAACAAAACAGCTCTCCCTCTTTTTCCAACCCATGCTCAGTGTATAGTATCTGCTGTCGGGAGAGGTATGGTCCATGGAACTCATGGCATAGCCGAAGACCCTGTGGGCAGATTCCAACTAAGATCGTTTGGCTGTTCCTTTATGCCTCTCCTGTCCCCAATCATTCAACTTCATTATAGTGGGGTACAAACCAGGATCAAGGAGAGAAGCAGCCTAGAACCAAGGAGAAATTTCCCGACAGCGAGAACAATGAACCAGTGGAACGACTTGCCTCCAGATGTTGTGGGTGCTCCATCGCTGCAGGTTCTCAAGACGAAATTGGACAACCATTTGTCTGAAACGGTATATAGGGTCTCCTGCTTGAGCAGGGGGTTGGACTAGATGACCTCCAAGGTCCCTTCCAACTCTTGTTATTCTGTATTCTATTCTGTATTGCTTTGGGGAGAAGGGTGGTGAGAGATGGACAGCTCACCTGGATAGGGGTGTAGTTTATTTTTCATTAACTGACTACAGATAACAACGTGGTGACTGTATGTAAGTTCCATTAACTAGGTGTGTCACAGTGGCAAGACACTGGTCCAAATGAGATCAACCGAACATTACAGTTGATTAATCTGACATCTGCCCGATGAATAGGGTTGCTCAAAGCTTGCCCTAGAAACCTAGAGTTTGGAGGAAAGGGAAGAGAACAATTTTCTTGAAACAAGAAACTCAACATCAGATCCAAGACCACTCTCTTTTTTTGTGTGTGCTGTATGCATCTCTTTGTCTATGTCTATAATGTCTATGTATATAAACACACACACGTACACTGTATATCAGAGTAACAGAGTTGGAAGGGACCTTGGGGGGGGGGTCTTCTAGTGCAACCCCCTGCTCAAGCAGGAGACCCTAGACCATTTCAGACAAATGACTGCCCAGTCTCTTCTTCAAAACCCTCCAGTGATTTCCAAAGACAAGCAGTTCCACAGATTGATTGTTCTGTCAGGAAATTCCTCCTTAGTTCCAGGTTGCTTCTCTCTTTGGTTAGTTTCCATCCGTTGCGTCTCATCTGGCCTTCAGGTACTTTGGAGAATAGCTTGATCACCTCTTCTTTGTGGCAACCCCTGAGATATTGGAAGTCTGTTATCATTTCATCCCCATTCCTTCTCTTCATTAAACTAGACATGCCCAATTCCAACAACCATTCCTTATATGTTTTAGCCTCCAGTTTCTCTTCTCTGCACTCGTTCCAGTGTGTGTATGTATAGATAGACTGATAGAGTGAGATAGCAAGAGACATAAGAGAGATATCTTTCTCTCATCACTATCCTATCTATCCATCCATCCATCCATCCATCCATCCATCCATCCATCCATCCATCCATCATCACTATCCTATCTATCTATCCATCCATCAAATCTATCTATCTATCTATCTATCTATCTATCTATCTATCTATCTATCTATCTATCTATCTCCATCTATCCTATCTATCTATCTATCTATCTATCTATCATCTTGTGTTGCTTTGGAAAATAGGTTGACCCCCCCTCTTCTTTGTGGGCAACCCCTGAGATATTGGAACACTGCTACCATGTCCCCCCTCGTCCTTCTCTTCATTAAACTAGACATACTCAATTCCAGCAACCAATCCTTATATGTTTTAGCCTGCAGTCCTCTAATAATCTTTGTTGCTCTTCTCTGTACTTCTTCTAGTCTCAGCATCTTTTTTACATCATGGTGATCAAAACAGGGTGCAGTATTCCAAGTGTGGCCTTACCAAGGCATGGCTGCTTAGTCTCTTCTCGAACACACGGGAACCCACCAAGTCATGGGTTTTATTGTTAAACTAGGTTTCTTCTGTCTTTCAATGAATAGTTAGAATTAGAAGTTTTTCCTGCATTGGAAAATTATGGAATGATACCAACAGTGAAGAGTTATTGAGGGAGATCGTGTCTTTTATGGACCTAAGAAATGGAGCTGAAGACTGACATCTCCTGAACTTTTCCGGTGAGAGGCCAACATCTCTCCTTTAGATTGCAGGGAAAACAATCAATTGAACGTCATTTGTGAAGATTCCTGTCCCATTCCCAATTCTTCAAGTCTCTATCATTTCATAGCTTTGTCTCTGGACCATGATCAGCCTGTCAGAACATCCCCTGCCACTAAATCTGAAGAGTGAACTCTTAAAACTCCTGGATTCCTGCAGTACAAGAACGTATCCAAGTATCTAAACTAGTATTTTGAGTCCTAATTCCCACCCAACCATTTGTGTGGTACCTTCAGCATTGCTCTACAGGACAGCTGCACTATATAGCTTGAACTGAAGCCAGTCTTGCTTGTCAAGATGGACATACCACGTTGTGTTGTGTTTTGTTTTTGAGCCAGCCATGCCAAAGCCTTCTCGTCCTGCAAAAGCCAGCCCAGTTTTGATCAATGAAGGTTATGGCCTATGTTTTGCCATCTGTAACATTTCCTGCTTGAAATCTGCCTCCTGAATCACGGGAGAGCATCGTTTTTGGTGGTAACCCAATGGTGACCAACTGCTAACGTTTTAGTGCTTCATTTAACACCAAGTTGCAAACTTTTCAGCAGTAGGTCTCAGATCAGTGGTTCTCAACCTGTGGGTCGGGACCCCATTTGGGGTCGAACGACCATTTCACGGGGGTCGCCAAACAATGCAGTCCGCCATTTTTTCCCCCTTTTTCCTTAGCTGTGCTACTCCCTTTTATTCTATTGGCTTTTGAAAGCCAATAGAATAGACTCTCTTGAATAGAGTCTAATTCTATTGGCTTTCAAAAGCCAATAGGAATTGTCCAGGCTGTCTCTGCCCTGCTGAGCCCGCCAAAAGTCTCATTCTGCAAACGGTGTTGCACCAGTTGAGTAGTCCTCAACTTACGACCGGTTGGGTGTCGCGGCATTAAAAAGGTTGAGAACCACTGTCTCAGATGGACAGAGGTAAGCAAGAAAGGGGTTCCCAAGCGGCAGACATCTTATATAACAGAGGGTTGAGAAGGACAGGAGATGGGGACGACTGTAAGAGATGCTTCCTTAAGTCCAAAGCTGGTTGTCCTATTCTTGGGAATAAAGAAGGAACTGAGAAGGTTTCAGCCTAAGGAGAAAATATGATTTGGTGCTCAGAAGCACAACGTTATTTTGCTGACATTATGGGCAGGAGTGTAGAATTGCTTAATTCGCCACTGTTAGCAAGGAGGAAGCAGGATCCCTGCAGAGACTAGCTGGTTTTTGGAAAATAGACAACATTGTGTTGCAAAGACCACAAAACTGAATACTGTGTGGATAAGTATCACTCGTTCTGTTTTTTAGGTCTTAAAAAGAGATGTAGATTGATGCAGATGTCTGTAACCAAGAATTGTCTTAAGCTTGGACAGTGCAAAGCACATAGATATTGTTATTTATTTTGGTAATGCATTTTAGACTATACATTTATTATTGTAAAGCCTTTTAAGGATGGGTCTGGACAAGTTAATATGCTCTCATTATCGTTGATAATGTCCATAATAAGGATTCATTTTTTGTTTGGAAATACATGAGTTGGTAAAAAAATAACCGACCGGGTCATTTCAAAAAATTATAATAAGACTTCTCTCCTACTAAATCCTCGAATGTCACAAAGCTCTGAATTTTATTGTTCTAATGCAATAAAAGCAATCAGAAGCTGTTGGTTTGGTTTTTTTTTTTTTTGCAACAATCATGTCTGCCACATTTGTGCGAGCCAATTTTTCAAGGTTGCGGTGAATAAAATAGGTAAGCAACCCAATTGACCAATTACACACACACACACACACATATCCAAATGGTAGGACCGTGTGTAATTTATGCATAAATCAATTTAAAACGTCAAAGTCAAGCTGGATTTCTGCATCCAGTTTCCATCGATAGACCTAAGTGCTGAAAATAATTGAAATCAATTAGAAGGCAACCGATTTACTTCAATAATTCAAATCAACTTTCGGATCAATCCACATGACCTGCAAATTCAACTCAATCAAATCGCCTTCAAGTCCATTCTCTGTTATCAGATATTTATTTATCGTTGTCAATGCACAATTTTGGAAAGAGAGGAGAATGGGTTTCAGTCAAAGGAGCTATTATTTCCCAGACCTTTTAGAGGAATGCGTACATCTTTATCACTGTGATCAAAATTTTAAATCATGAATTTAAGCTTGCCTGTATCTAACACTCAGGTAAGAGAACAGGGCACAAAATAATTGGGAGAAGGAAAGGCTGAATGCATGGCTGTCAGGTCAGATGCCTGTTCTTTTGCTGTCATTTATTAAAGAGGCATTCATCTTCAGCAGCTATAAACGTCTGATAAAATCTAATTTAGCAATCAATGTTACCGTATTTCTTTTGATGGACTATTGACTGCAAGTCTCTTATCTACTAGCTAACTGGGGAGAGAACATTAATTAATGGAGAATGAGTAGTCTTCTTCTTCGTCTTCTTGTCTTCTTCTTTGTCTTCTTTTCCTCTTCTTCCTCCTCCTCCCCATCCCCTCTCCTCCTCTTCCTCCTCCTCCTCCTCCTCCTCCTCCTCCTCCTCTTCTTCTTCTTCTTCTTCTTCTTCTTCTTCTTCTTCTTCTTCTTCTTCTTCTTCTTCTTCTTCTTCTTCTTCTTCTTCTTCTTCTTCTTCTTTTCTCCTTCTCCTCCTGCTTTTCTTCCTTTTTCTTTCTTCTCCTTCTTCTTCTCTCCTTTCCCTTTCCCCTTCCTCCTCCTCCTCGCCCTTCCTTCTCCTCCTCCCTTCCCCCCTCCCTTCTCCTCCTCCCTTCCCCCCTCCCTCCCCTTTTTACCAATCCCTTTTGACTGGCAATTCAAAAGGAATTATCAGCTCCTTTCTCCAAACCAGAATGTAAGAATGCCACCTAGAGAGTCCTCTGCCCCTTAATTTCCCAGGGTCCAGAAACAGAACTACTTCATCCTGCTGAGAGATGCTTTCTCATCACGACGCTAATGGTTGCAAATCCCAAATCGGCAGAAGGAACTGCTTTCAACCTAAATGTCCTGAAGAAAAGAAAAAACAATCTTTTTTTTTTTTTTGTCCCTAGCAGAGTCACGACTGCAGCTTCTCCTATTGATTTGTTTCATCCCACTTTCTCAGCCGTTCCACTTCCTCCTTTCAGTTCTGCATCATTTTTAAAACGAATGCCTTGCACAGTGTCTTTGAGCAAGAGTAGGCTTTAAAAACACCTCTCGTCAAGGTTAAAATTGGCACGGCATGCACTTAACCAAGTTAATGCATTCCCTGATTAAATAGGCAAACTTCTAAAAAGTTAAAAAAAAAAACAAACTTGCTGAATAATGTCACAGATACTGCCTAGCTATCCAAAGAGAATAATCTGTCCTTTCTCTTTTGCTTTCAGGCCAAAGTCACCCTCCTACACGAGTCCCCACACTCACGGCTGTTTCATAAACTCAAGTCCACAAGGATGTGTTCAAATATTTGCGTGTGGCCTTTGAAGCTGGAAGCGAAGAAAAAATCTCGCCTGTCCGTTGACACGGCGGTGAAGGAGCGAGGTGCCTGCACGTAGATCTCCTTAAATATTTGGAAGAGGCTTTTCTCGGCGTCCCACTGGAATATCTGGGAGAAGGTGTAGTCACTTCCCAGAGCAAGGTAATGATGGCCCTTAAAGGAGAAAGGCTGCAGGATCATGGCCCCGCGGGACGGGAGAGCCTGGATCTCCACAAATTGTTTGCTGTTCCATTTCATCACTCGGGAATCGCCAATAAATCTGGTGAGCGTGATATACAGGCTGTCCTGTATCCGGAAACTTTTCACAGCCAACACGTCTTCCATGTTGGCTATCTCGCCGTGCGGGAGGAACTTTCTGGAATTCTTGTTCCACTGGAGGATAATAGGGATCTGCGAGCGACTGGACAGGATCAAATGAGATTTCCCCTCTATGTCCACAAACTCAGCATCCGTGTCCCGGAACCACTCGTGGAGAGACTGGTAGGAGTAGAACCCTTTGTTGTTCCACTTATAAACGGTGGTCAGTCCGGCTTTCGAACTGTCGGCAATGACAAAGAAGGTTTCGCTCTCTATCTGAAAGAGTTCGATGTCGTTCGGCTTGGAGATGCGGGAAACTTCGATATCCTGGAACTTGACAAACTTGGTCCAGCTTTCCTCGTACTTATAAATGTGGGACCCGCCAAAGAGCTGGGCCACCACCACAAAAACTTGATCGTCGATCAAGATGGCTTTGCAACCCACGATGGACTGACCTGTTGACGCAAACAGAGGAATAATGTTAGCCAAATACACACCGTGTACCTACTCGTTCCAAAGGTGCTTTTTTTTTTTCACGAGGCAACTGGACTTTCTTGTTTTTTTCTGACGACGTTTCGCTTCTCATCCCAGAAGCTTCTTCGGCTCTGACTGGGTGGTGGGGAATGGATTTTAATTTTAATTTGTCCCATCTGAATTTCCTGAGAGACCCCCTAATAGGGCGACTTTTCCAAATCCTCAAAACAACCTTCCCATAACCCCAAAGTACGCATTTACACTTAAGACGGAGGCATTTGGCTTTACCGGTGATGTTGTCGTAACTCCTGAAGTTCTTCTCGATGTGGTCCCATTCTAGCACCATGCAGTTTTCCATACTGGGTTGGGCGATGGCAACATAGACATCGTTGTTAGAGTTGAATGTGTCGATCGACACTGATTGATAGGGCAAAATCTGATGGACAACAAAATCTGTAATCATATTTAATTGAAAACAGACATGTTACCATGGAACTCGGCAGGATACAGGAAGTTGTTGATCGCTTATTGGAAATAGTGGCGAATATCTGTAGTTCGGGTGGAGGATGAGGGTGGAGGTTGGGTCTCTGAGCTTATTATGGGTTGGTTTCCAAATGCTTCATTACCAGGTTGGGTAAAACAGCTTCAGTAGAGTTTAGGGCAGGGGTAGGCAACCTTGGCTCTTTTATGACTCGTGGACTTCAACTCCCAGAATTTCTGAGCCAGCATGGAAACCTCTCCCTTTCCCTTCAGCACGGCTGACTCAGGAATTCTGGGAGTTGAAGTCCACCAGTCATAAAAGAGCCAAGGTTGCCTACCCCTGGTCTAGACCTAGGCTGCTTTATGACTTCTGGACTTCAACTCCCAGAATTCCTGAACCAGCATGGCTCAGCTTGGCAACCTCTCCCTTTCCCCTCAGCATGGCTGGCTCAGGAATTCTGGGAGTTGAAGTCCACCAGTCATAAAAGAGCCAAGGTGGCCTACCCCTGTTCTAGTATAAAGACCAAATCATCTGCAAATGCTTGTAATTTATATTTTTCATTTTTTATTCCCAATCCTTTCATTTCTGAACTTTGCCTAAGATAATTCACACCCTCCAATGACCCTGACCTCCCCATCACAAGACCCATCACCAGCCTCTTTGATGACTCACACCTGACCCATCACAAGACCTTCAGCCAATCACCTCTTAATATCATCCTTTTGATTAATCTGCAATCAGTAGTCACGTGAAGAATAATGTGACAATTTAAAACAATAGCGCATTTATACTACCGTGCCCAAAATACAAAAGGGCCCCGTGGAAAGTCAAACATTCATTTATGACTAAATTGCAACACAAGGTCTCGTTTCCCTGGTACCTGTAGTGGTGCATTCATCGTCAAAGCTCAAGGCATCATTTAATTTCTTGTCTTGAAATTCTGCCGGACCAACACACAGGACTTCGGAAACGGTGGAGTTTGTCATCTTTAACCACAAAAACAGCCACTTGGCTTTGCAGTCGCACTCAAACTTGTTTCCCCTCAAGTCTCTGAGAACACATTAAAAAATAAAAGCGTTTTTCCTCGCAAAGGCGTTGGAATCTAACGTCAACAAATCCTTGTAAGTTTTCATTTAGAAATACGGAAAACGGTGGAGATTTTACAGTGGACAAGAAATAAGAAGCAACAGGAAGGGATCTTTAAAGACGTTGTTCGTCGATGAAGCTTAATTAATAAAAGTGCTTTCTGTTGTGGATGTTATTTATTTGCCACAAGAAGGCAGTTGCCAAGTATCCAAATGCTGATCCCATGACCATGGGGATGATATGGTACATCCTAGCAATATTGATATATTTCAAATAAGTACATTAATCAAAGGAAAAGCATTCAAATCAAGCACAGACTCAGCCAATGGATGAGAAGAATCAAACTCCTTGTTTGTTTCAAGTCCAAACAGCTAAAATAAAAATTCTGAATGCTGAGAGCAGGGTTAAAACCCACAAAGCAACAACAACACGGATTGCAATTTACTTACAGTTCGATCAGAGAATCCAAATCGCTAAAGATGTCCCTTGGCAAAGCTTTAATCTGGTTATTGGCGAGAGAGCTGGAAAAAGCAAAGTTAGACGTTGCAATAATTTTGAAAACCATTGAGGCTGTGTAGATAGAAACTGAATTCAGTCACGCTCACAGGGATGTTATTATCAATGAGAACCATTGGCGGGTTCTCCAGTCCCAGTGTGATGTAGAAAATAAGAGGATTTATGGACAAAATTAGTAACAACTTTTAAAGGGGGACAGAAATCCCAAACATTCCAGATGGCCCGAAACTGGGATGGATATATATATTCCAGCTGTCCCGAGGGGAAAAGTGAGCCATGTTGGCTCAGGAATTCTGGGACTTGAAGTCCACGAGCCATAAAAGAGCCAAGGTTGCCTACCCCTGCACAAACCCAGCCCAGGTAATACAGGTGAAGTCCTTGCATTACAGCCGCAATTGAGCCCAAAATGTATGTGGCTAACTGAAACATTTGTTAAGCGCATTTTGTCCCATTTTGCAAGCTTTTTGGCCACAGTTGTTAGAATCACTTCAGCTGAGAAGTTAGTAACTTGGTTGTTAAGCAATCCAGCTTCCCCCCCCCCCTTGAACTTTGCTGGTCAGGAGGTTATCACGTGACCCTGGGGACGCTGCGACCGTCATAAATATGAATCAGCTGCCAAGCACATCCAAGTTTGGATCAGGTGACTGTGGGGAAACTGCGAGGGTCATTAAGTGTGAAAAAACGGTCGTAAGTCAGTTTTGTCACTTCCAACGGTCATCAAGCCGCGTTAAATTGGGGACTACATATACGTGAACGTAACAGCATGTCCCGTTTTAAGCAAGAAATAAATTAGCATTAAAAACAACAACTTACAGATGAGTCAAGTCACGAAGACCACGAAAAGCGTTCCTCGAAATGGTTTCAATTTTATTTCCTTCAATAAATCTGTGCAGAGGGATAAAGAGGCATAAAAAGAGAAGAGGTTAAAGAAAAAAAAAGGAAAAAAAAACCAATAAAACTGCAGGATGTTCAAGAGCAAAGAACAGGGAAAATGTAAAGGAGGAGAATTACTGACCCTTTGGGATAGATAAAGTAGATTAAGATAACTTTTATTGTCATTTTTGTTTACTGTGGGCAGCCTGGCTCGCATTAAAAATGAAATTCTGTTGCCTGATCTCAAAAGAAAGTATATAGCTACCCATAGATATAGATAATGCACACATGGATACGTCATGTACATATACACAGGGCAGCACAATGTGAAGGATATGTGTATAATGTATGTTCTTATTTGTGGTTTTTACTTGTGTGTAGTGTGCACTGTGGACAGCACTTAATTTTGTTGTGAGTTATACAATAACAATAAAGATATCTATCCTATTCTATTCTTATTCTATTCTCTATTCTGTTCTCTTCTCTTCTTCACATTCTATTCTATTCTATTCTTATTCTATTTATTTCTATTTCTATTCTATTCTTATTCTATTCTTCTCTATTTCTATTCTATTCTATTCTATTCATTTCTATTCTATTCTTACTCTATTCTCTATTCTTCATTTATTCTATTCTCTTTTCTTCTTCACTATTTCTAATTCTAATCTATTCTATTCTATTATTTTATTCACACATATTGCTTGTGCAAACGAATTGTGCACACATTCCCTTGCTTGCTGCTTGCGCGAGTGGAGATGCACACAAACAGTTGCTCACCTGCCACTTCCGTGGCCTGGTTCCAAATGGCTCAAGGGCCGGTAGTGGGCCAGGGATTGGGAACCCCTGGATTAGAAGACCCTATCCTTGCTCTCTCACACACACACATGACACACAGACACCAGAACATCTGCAGATGTGAAGCGTCAGGATGTTGGGGTTGCAAAGAGGCAACACCCAGCCACAAATTTCAGCAGAAGGCAGAATTTGTGGCATGGCACAAGTAGCGATCAAGCAGAAACGTTTTCTGTCGCTACTTGTAAACAATCCCACACAAAACCTTCATTCCTTTAAATCTTCATGTGACGTAATAAAAGCAGGTGGACTTACAGGTACTCCAGATGAAAAAGCCCACTGAAGGCGTCGTCCCTTATGACAGTAAACGAGTTAGAATTCAGCAGCCTTTAAAAAAAAAAACGGGAATGCAGATCTCAAAGTTTAAAAAGAAAACATAACTTAAAACACAGCACTATAGGTGATCCTCAACTTACCACAATGGAGCTCAAAATTTCTGACACCGTTGTGAAGTGAGTTTTGCCCCATTTTATGACCGTTCTTGCCACAGTTGCTAAGGGAATCTCTGCAGTTGATAAGTTAGCAACTTGGTTGTATCAAAGGTGTTTTCTCTGAAGATGTTTCACTTCTCATCCCAGAAGCTTCTTCAGCTCTGACTGGAGGATGGAGGAATGGAAGGATTTATACTTCTTGCAGACAGCTGGTCATTTGCCTTCTTTTAGAGAGTCGTTGAGGCCACTTGGGGGTTTATCTGTGTCCTCAGGGTCAGCTGAGTGATGCAAATGGGTGTGGAACACAATCCTAAGAACCCCCCACATCCATTTGCACCACTCAGGTGACCCTGAGAACACAGACAAACCCCCAAGTGGCCTCAACGACTTTCTAAAACAAGGCAAATGACTAGTTTTCTGCAAGGAGTATAAATCCTTCTTTTCCCCCACCCTCCAGTCAGAGCTGAAGAAGCTTCTGGGTTGAGAAGCGAAAGGTCTTCAAAGAAAAAAAAAGGAAGTCCAGTTGCCCTCTGAAAAAGCCGCTTTGGGACAACCAGGACCTGGATAATTGACAATCTCCCTACACATTTAGTAACCTGGTTGTTAAGTGCATCCGGCTTCCCCATAGGCTTTGCTTGTCAGAAAAGGGGATCACGTGACCTTGGGACAGTGCCACCGTCACAAGTACGAGTCAGTTGGCAAGCGTCTGAATTTTGATCACATGATCACGGGGATGCTGCTGAGGGTCGTAACTGTGAACAACGGTCATAAGCTCACTCTTTGGGTGCCGTTGTAACTTCGAACGGTCACTAAACTGTTGTAAGTCAAAGACAATCTGTACAGTTAGAGTGGCCTGTTAGTAATCAATCCTGCTTTTTTTTTTTTGGTATAGGACCCATTTTGGACTCCTGATTAGAGAAGCTTCCACAGATATGAAGGGCCAGCTGCTGCCAGAATCTCTTTGGGACTTGGCCCGTGGCTGAGCTTCTGAAGAATTTTGGGACTTCTAGAACCAAAATATCTGAAGTTGGCACCAAAGGCTGCGCTGGAACGTGATAAAAAGTATTAGCAAGACAGGGGAAGTCTTTGAGATATAAAAAAACACACCGTGACTCATCTTTCCTATCTTAACACAGGTATAAATTTCTGTTGCCAAGGGGGATATGTGTTAAGGTGGCTCTGCTCCGTCTTATGATCTTTCTCGCCACAGTTCATTAAATGAATCACTGCTGTTATATATATATGTGTGTGTGTGTGTGTGTGTGTGTGTGTGTGTGTAAGTCTTTGGTTATTCGGGTTTTCTCCCGCGTAAAATTGGAAGTGTCTTGGCGACGTTTCAACGAAATCCCATTCGTCATCTTCAGGCTGGTGTTTTCAGCTTCGTGCTTCGAGGAGCAATGTGCCTCGAAGCACGAAGCACATTGCTCCTCGAATCACGAAGCTGAAACACCAGCCTGAAGATGACGAATGAGACTTCATCGAAACGTCGTCAAGACACTTCCAATTTGACGTGGGAGAAAACACGAATAACCAAAGACCTACATACAAACACCCGCAAAAACCTCAGAAAATATATATATATATATATATATATATATATATATATATATATATATATATATATATATATATATAGTGGGAGAGGAAAGGAAATACACACACACAGACACACATATCTATCCCTAAGGACGGCATTGTCTTCTAAACCTTTCCCACCATGCTGTGAAGAGAACAAGCCAAACGTATCCACCTTCTGAATACTTACAGCAACTGCAAGGACGGCAGGTGGGAAAACATTCTCTCTTTTATTTCGGGAAAAGTTCCATTGACCAGGCTCCTAGAAAGAGGCAGCAGGAGAGAAAAATCAGCAGCAGCCCAACTCAGAACTTATTACCGTAACTTCCCCAGCCTGGTGCTTCCAGTTAATGGAATAATCCAACCCCCTGCTCAGGCAGGAAACCCCACACCATTTCAGACAAACGGCTGCCCAGTCTCTTCTAGAAAACTTCCAGTGTTGGAGCATTCACAACTTCTGGAGGCAAGGAGTTCCACTGGTTAATTGTTCTCGCTGTCAGGAAGTTTCTCCTTAGTTCTAGGTTGCTTCTCTCCTTGATTAGTTTCCACCCATAGCTTCTTGTCCTGCCTTCAGGCGCTTTGGAAAATAGCTTGACTCCCCCTTCTTTGGGGCAGCCCCTGAGATATTGGAAGACTGCCATCATGTCACCCCTACTCCTTCCTTTCATTAAACTAGACATACCCAATTCCAGCAACTGTTCCTTGTATGTTTTAGCCTCCAGTCCCTTAATCATCCTAGTTGCTCTTCTCTGCTCTTTTTCCAAAATCTCAACACCTTTTTAGTAACGTGGTGAGCAAAGCTGGATGCAGTATATTCCAGGGGTGGCCTCACTAAGGCTTTCTAAAGCGGTACTAATGCTTCCCGTGATTCTGATCCCACACCTCTGTTTACGCAACCCAGGATTGTGTTAGGGTTTTGTTTTTTTGGCTGAAAACTTCTTCAGCTAAAGTTTTTCCGCTTAAAAGGGGCCTTTTTAGTTCTAAAATACGGAAGCATTTGAACGCCCCTGGCCTTTGCGAGCAGGCAGGGATTTTTCTGGAGCTGCCCTGCGCCCCCACCGGCCGCCCCATCACCTGAGGGAGAGGAAGATGGAAAGCCCTTTGGAGCCCAAGAATCCAGGGGACCCAATCCTGCTGGCTCCTCTTCCTCACCTCCCCACGCACAAGTGTGTGTGTGTGTGTGTGTGCATGCGCAAGCAAAATCTTTCCTTTGCAGCCCCTGCCTCGCCCTCCCCTCCCCTCCTTTGCCTTCCTACGCGGGGGTGGAGGTGCAAAGTTGCTGCCCCCCCTTTGCAGCCCCCGTCTCACCTTCCCCTCTCTCCCCAAGTGGGGGTGGGGGTGCAAAGTTGCTGCCCCCCCTTTGCAGCCCCGTCTCACCCTCCCCTCCCTTCCCAGGTGGGGGCGGAAGTACAAAGTTGCTGGCCCCCCCTTTGCAGCCCCCGTCTCACCCTCCCCTCCCTCCCCAGGTGGGGGTGGGGGTGCAAAGTTGCTGGCCCCCCCTTTGCAGCCCCCGTCTCACCCTCCCCTCCCTCCCCAGGTGGCGGTGGGGCTGCAAAGTTGCTGCCCCCCCTTTGCAGCCCCCGTCTCACCCTCCCCTCCCTCCCCAAGTGGGGGCGGAAGTACAAAGTTGCTGGCCCCCCCTTTGCAGCTCCCGTCTCACCCTCCCCTCCCTCCCCAGGTGGGGTGGGGTGCAAAGTTGCTGGCCCCCCTTTGCAGCCCTCGTCTCATCCCCCCTCCCTCCCCAGGTGGGGGTGGGGGTGCAAAGTTGCTGCCCCCGCTTTGCAGCCCCCGTCTCACCTCCCTCCCTCCCCAGGTGGGGGTGGGGGTGCAAAGTTGCTGCCTCCCCTTTCTAGCCCCCCGTCTCACCCTCCCCTCCCTCCCCCGGGGGGGGTGGGGGTGCAAAGTTGCTGCCCCCGCTTTGCAGCCCCCGTCTCACCCTCCCCTCCCTCCCCAGGTGGGGGCGGAGGTGCAAACTTGCTGCCCCCCCCTTTGCAGCCCCCATCTCACCCTCCCCTCCCTCCCCAGGTGGGGGGGTGCAAAGTTGCTGGGCCCCCCTTTGCAGCCCCCGTCTCACCCCCCCTCCCTCCCCAGGTGGGGGTGGGGGTGCAAAGTTGCTGGGCCCCCCTTTGCAGCCCCCGTCTCACCCTCCCCTCCCTCTCCACGCGGGGGTGGGTGTGCAAAGTTGCTGCCCCCCCCCTTGCAGCCCCCGTCTCACCCTCCCCTCCCTTCCCAGGTGGGGGTGCAAAGTTGCTGCCTTCCCTTTGCATCCCCTGCCTCGCCTGGCCTCGCCCTGCCTGCCACTTACAAGGAGCTGATGTCTCCGGCGAGGCTCCGCGGCACGCTGGCCGACCCCACGCAGATGACGGACTCCTTGGTGCAGCTGCAAGTGGCCGGGCAGCGGAGCAGCTTCCTCAGCTGGGCGCGCTGCACCAGGCACGCCGCCCCGGCCAGCAGCAACAGCAGCAGCCGCGGCCAAAAGGAGCCTCCGCCGGCCATGGTGCCCTCCTTGCAGCCGTCGCTGCCGGCGCCTCCTTCTCTGCTTCGGGCTGAGCGAGGCTGCTGCAGCCGCCGGTGCTGCTGTGCTGGTAGTTGCTGCGAGTGGCTCGCGAGCCAGGCAGCATGCTGCAAAGGGGGCTCGGCCGAGCCGCTCCCAGCTCGCGCCCTCCTCGCTCGCGCTTTCAGCTGCGGCTGCGGCGGCTTTCAGCTGCGGCTGCGGCGGCAGCGAGGCCGGCAGCCGCGAGTCGCTCTTGCAAAAAGGGGTTTGCAGCTGCTTGCAGCTGCTGCGGCTGTGGCGGCGGCGCTGCTGCCTCCCCGCCTCCCCCCCGCCCCTTCTCCTGAATTATTCAGCTCTTTCCCCGAGGCTCCGTGGAAAGAGCCCCTTTGCTTGTTGCAAGGAGAAGGGGCGCTGCCTGCCTGCCTGCCTGCCCGGGTTTTTTTTTTTTTTAACCCTAGTCCAACCTGACGAGGGACGCTTTTCACTTAGGGAGTTCTGCCCCCACCCCGTGAGGGAGGAAGGCCAAGCCAAGCAAGGGGTGGTGAAAATGAGAACCCAGCAGCATAGCTGTGCTGCCACTCCCCCCCCCCCTTCTAGTTGTGCATCTGCAAGATTGAGAATGGGATGAGGACATTTGGGATAGAATAGAATAGAATAGAATAGAATAGAATAGAATAGAATAGAATAGAATAGAATAGAATAGAATAGAATAGAATATGGAATGGAATGGAATGGAATGGAATAGAATAGAAATTAGGAAATGGGAATAGAATGGAATAGAATAGGGAAGAATAGAATAGAATAGAATAGAATAAGGAATAGAATAGAATAGAATAGAATAAGGAATGGAATGGAATGGAATGGAATGGAATAGAATAGAATAGAATAGAATAGAATAGAATAGAAATTAGGAAATGGGAATAGAATAGAATGGAATAGAAATATGAAAATAGAATAGAATAGAATATGGAATGGAATAAGACTAGACTAGACTAGACTAGACTAGACTAGACTAGACTAGACTAGACTAGACTAGAATAGAATAGAATAGAACAGAACAGAATGCAAGTTGTTCCACTGGTTAATTGTCCTCACTGTCAGATTTGCACCCTTGATTCCACTCTAGCAATAATGGAATAATGGAATTGGAAGGGACCTTGGAGGTCTTCTGGTTCCAAATGTGGAGACTTCTAGCTGAGACAACTCCTGGCAGTCGGTGTCCGAATGTGTGAAACCTAAAGCAATACTCCAAGGTGAGATCACATCACAGTTGAAAATGCTCTGAGCCTATTGACAGGAGGAGACAGCTAAAATTAAACAAAAAAAGGGGGGGGGAGTGCCGTTGGGAATGAATGAAAGTGGATCCCTCTCGGTTTAGAGCTACCGGATCTGATGAGACAAAACAGATCCTACATTAGAGCACATGGATCAGAGGACACTTGGGTTTGGGCTGAGACCAAAGTAGGACCTCAATGGACCTCCTCTTCTTGCTTTTCATATCTTTTCCTTCCTTCCTTCCTTCCTTCCTTCCTTCCTTCCTTCCTTCCTTCCTCTCCCTCCCTCCCTCCCTCCCTCCCTCCCTCATTTAACCAAATTTTGTTTGCCTCCAAATTTCCACTCATGCCCTTTCCATTTTACACGGTTCCCATTAAGCTGCATATTTAAAGATGAAGACCTAAGAGCCTCCTCGTCGTGTAAAGGCATTACTCTACGTTGTTGTTGCTATATGAATAATACATAACTAATGATGCGACATAGTTTAAGGAAGAGAAAAAAAAATAACAGGATGACCAGGCAGTTTTCAAAAACAAGGGCTTTGCTGTATTTCACTTTCTTTGAGAGGTTAATTGATCTTTTCCCAAGCAAATGAGTTAATTTTTCCATCTCTGCTAGCTCCATCATTTGCACCAACCATTTCTCTATTCTGGGTCTTTCTAGAAGCCTCCATTTCTGCACACAGAATAGTCTTGCAGCGTTCATCACATATAAAAATAATCTTCCACGATGTCTTCTAGTTGCCCGTTAATCCCAACAAGAACAACAGAAGTTCTGGTTCCAGTTGCCTCTATATACCACTAAAAGCCTCGTTACTATGGATTGAACTGGTCAAAATGGTACACCAGTTGCATGGCTGGAAAACCACCCAGTGACCAGTTTTGGGACTTCGGTCCTGTTGTCATAGCTGCCATCTTGACTTTTCTGACCTTCGTCTCTCAGGGATGTCCCCGAAGACACGTTCAGGGATAAAAATTCAAAGCGAAAAGACCCTGCTGAGTATTCGCGTGTGGACTTTCGTGACTCCTCATTATGGCAAGCCGTGGGGAAGGTTTTAATTCCAGCTCGTTTGCGCTAGAGATATTTAAGAATATTCTTTATCCTCTAGAGTGACGGAAACATGACCTTGCCATAATTGTGAGTCATTCTAATCCACATGCAAGAACGCACGACGTTACCGTAATCCAGATCAAGCCATTTACTTTTATCAATTAAATCAATTACCGTCTCATTTATTTATTTATTTTAGCCTAGAGAGGAATGCTTTTGTCACAGACTTTCTGAACACTAAATTCACTTACATTTTTTCAAGAAAAGCTGAAAGGCAAAATAAGAAAATTGGGAAGAATTATATCTTGATGAACAGGCGATTTAAAAATACAGGATGGTACAGAGCCAGAAACTTAACCTGGGAAAAATTAAAGAGCATAGAAGCTCTTGTGGTTTTACGTTATGAAAGGAAAGTATGTTAACAGGAATTAAATATTCTGGCGCAGATGTCTGGATTAATAGGGATATCTAGGTAGTCCTTGATTTAAGACAGTTCGTTTAGTGGCTGTTCAAAGTTACAACACCGCTGAAAAAAGCGACTTACGATCATTTTTCACACTTACGACCGTTGCACCCTCCCCACGGTCACGTGGTCAAAATTCACATGCTTGGCAAACTGACTCATATTTACGACGGTCGCAGTGTCCCGGGGTCATGTGATCTCCTTTTGCGAACTTCTCTCTTCTTTCTCTCTACCTGTCTCTCTTTTTCTGTCTCTCTCTCTCTCTTCTTTCTCTCTACCTGTCTCTCTCTCTCTCTTTCTCTCTCTCTCCCCCTCTCTCTTTTCTCTCTTTTTCTGTCTCTCTTCCTTTCACTCTTTCTCTCTCTCTCTCTGTCTATGTCCCTCTCTCTCTCTCTCTCTCTCTCTCTCAGATTTAGTTGCTGGGTAAATTCTAAGCTGGAGAAGCTCATTTGTATTCTACCCCCCCGAGTCCTGGCGACCAAGAGCAAAATACAGCTAAGGGAACCGCACAGATGAAATACGGCACGCAAGAGGGGCTGCTATTTATAGAAACAAAAATATCAGCATTTTCCAGACATTTACACAAAGCAATTTCAGAGAAAAAGCCATGCTGGTGCACTTTTATTTGCCTTCCTTGCAGCCACGCAAGATCCAGGAAGAGAGAACACAGATGGGGGAAAAGATCTCCTGAGGAGGCAGATTGAAGATTGATGACCGATTTTGCCTTTCTGACAACTTCTTGGTTCCGATAATAATGAGGGAAAAAAAAGCCTCACTTTTTTTTTTAGACATTAAACAAAAACAAAGGGGTGAACTTGCTAAACCACATAAGGGACGGTTGCTGGAATTGGGTATGTCTAGTTCAGTGGTTCTCAACCTGTGGGTCGGGACCCCATTTGGGGTCGAACGACCATTTCACGGGGGTCGCCAAACAAGGCTGTTAGCCATTTTTTCCCCCTTTTCTTTGGCCATGCCCTTGGCACCCAATGATGTATAAGTGGTTGGGGGTCACCACAAAATGGGGAACTGTATTATGGGGTCGCGGCATTAGAAAGGTTGAGAACCACTGGTGTAGTTTAACGAAGAGAAGGACGAGGGGGGACATGATAGCAGTCTTCCAATATCTCAGGGGCTGCCCCAAAGAAGAGGGAGTCAAGCTATTCTCCAAAGCACCTGAAGGCAGGATAAGAAGCAACGGATGGAAACTGATCAAGGAGAGAAGCAACCTAGAACTAAGGAGAAACTTCCTGACAGTTAGAACAATTGACCAGTGGAACAACCTGCCTCCAGAAGCGGTGAATGCTCCAACACTGGTTGTTTTTAAGAAGAGACTGGACAGCCATTTGTCCGAAATGGTGTAGGGTTTCCTGCCTGAGCAGGGAGTTGGACTAGATGACCTCCAAGGTCCCTTCCAGCTTTATTATTGTTGTTTGTTATTATTATTACATATGGCATAACGATTCCTGGCCATTCAATAATATTTAAACCAGGGGTGTCTAAACTTAGCAACTTAAAAACCTGTGGTCTTCCACTCCCAGAATTCTGGGAGTGGAAGTCCACAAATCTTAATTCTGTTATTCTGTACCTTAGGATATGGGTTCACCGCAATAGTGACATTTGGCCTACGACAGGAGAAAAGATTTGCACCTCTTCCTTCGGCTCAACTTACCTCATGTGGTCATTCTTCACTGGGTCCACCTCACCCTGTCCAAATGGACGGTTCACCACAGCAGAAAAGGGCAACTTGATCCCACTCAGAACAGCCCCGTGAACTGGCAGCTTCACAAATGGGCCATTTACTAAGATGTAGGGAAAAAAGGAGAAGTCTATTTAGCATGTATTTATTCACCATAACTATTAATCATAGGGTTGGACGGGGTTCAGCCGAGGGGAAATGCCAAGGAAACAATTATATCCAAGAAAATCGAGACGGAGGCACGTGAAATATGCAGACAATGATGGACACTTAAAGGGAGCAAAAAAAGCCGTGTGTGTGTGTGTGTGTGTGTGTGTGTGTGTGTGTTTGCATTTTTTGTTTCCCAGAAGGGGAAAAACAATGAGGAAGGCCTTTTTACACGATGGAGCTACTAGACCAGTGGTTCCATTTGGGGTCGAACGACCATTTCACGGGGGTCGCCAAACAACGCAGTCCGCCATTTTTTTCCCCCTTTTCCTTAGCTGTGCTACTCCCTTTTATTCTATTGGCTTTTGAAAGCCAACAAAATAGACTCTCTTGAATAGAGTCTAATTCTATTGGCTTTCAAAAGCCAATAGGAATTGTCCAGGCTGTCTCTGCCCTGCTGAGCCCGCCAAGAGTCCCATTCTGCAAACGGTGCTGCACCAGTTGAGTAGTCCTCGACTTACGACTGGTTGAGTAGTCCTCGACTTACAACCGGTTGGGGGGTCGTGGCATTGAAAAGGTTGAGAACCACTGTACTAGAAAGAAGTCCTGCTGCTTTTTCTAAGTCCTTTGAACCTTAAAAGGGCAGGAACTTACAGCAGTACTAATTTTACTAGTCTTTTGCATACTGCACTTATATTCTAAGTCCCAATAGAAAACAGCTAAGTAAAGCATTTAGTACATACTTTCTGGCTAGAAATGTGTGTAAGAATGGGATGAAAAAATAATGATCCCATCTAGGGGAAATGGATGCTGTGGTCATCATATCCAATTTATCAGCCTTCTCTTTATTTAAGTGTTCCATAAGGTGCATTACTTTGTGATTTCAAGTATTTACCTATCACTTCTTCCAATAACATATCCCAGAGTTGAATCTTTAAAATAGTTACGAAGCAATAGGGTAAAATAATGAACCCACAATATAACACAATAACAAGAGTTGGAAAGGACCTTGGAAGGTCTTCTAGTCTGCCCCCCTGCTCAGGCAGGAAACCCTATACTATTCCAGACGCGTGGCTGTCCAATCTCTTCTTAAAATCTTCCAGTGTTGGAGCACCCACAATTTCTGGAGGCAAGTTGTTCCACTGGTTGATTCTTCTGATTGTCAGGAAATTTCTCCTTAGTTCTAGGTTGCTTCTCTCCTTGACTAGTTTCCATCCATTGTTTCTGGTCTTGCCTTTTGGTGCTTTGGAAAATAGTTTGATCCCCCTCATCTTTGTAGGAGGCCCTCAAATAAAAAGAAGGAGTAGGGGTGACATGATAGCAGTCTTCCAATATCTCAGGGGCTGCCATAAAGAAGAGGGAGTCAAGCTATTCTCCAAAGCCCCTGAAGGCAGAACAAGAAGCAACGGATGAAACTGACCAAGGAGAGAAGCAACCTAGAACTAGGGAGAAATTTCCTGACAGTTAGAACAATTAACCAGTGGAACTACTTACAGTACCTCCAGAAGTCGTAGGTGCTCAAACACTGGTTGTTTTTTAAGAAGAAACTGGACAGCCATTTGTCCGAAATGGTTTAGGGTTTCCTGCCTGAGCAGGGGGTTGGACTAGAAGACCTCCAAGGTCCCTTCCAACTTTATTATTCTTGTTTGTTATTATTATCACATATGGCATAACGATTCCTGGCCATTAAATAATACTTAAACCAGGGGTGTCTAAACTTAGCAACTTAAAAACCTGTGGTCTTCAATGAAGAGTTGCCAAAATTGGATAGCCCCAATTGAAAGGAAAAGCAATGGTAAGTTTTGTTTGCAAGCTCGGAGGAACATGACGTTTAAGTGACTAACGCTGCACATTTTTTGATCAAGTTGTGATCGGGATCCAATAAATCATCTATGGACGAATCCTTGGGAAATGAACAGGTTTTTTTTTTTTTTTGAGTTTGGCTAATTTTGAACTTTCGTTGCTTCCAAAATCTTCCCCTAGACCACGTCGAAAGAAGGCTGCAAAATTTGCAAGCGGGTTGCTCCTTTGATTTCCTCAGAAGTAGACACTGTTGAGAAGTAGGGCATCTTTGCAGAGGAAGGAGAAGGCACAGCAAGACCAAGCAAGATAAAGTGAAATAAAGAAAACAAAATGCTGAGGCGACGCAGATCGGTGGGTAAGCATCTGTGCAACCAGCTTTTTTTTCTTCTTTTTCCAAAATTGCTGATTGTACAGGACGGAACAGTCGGTCTGCCCAGCTTTAGCTGCAGTGCCATCCTTTCCCACTTAACGGCTCTTTTGCTTTCCTTAATATAAATCTGATCGCTGCGTTTGGTATTCTGTCAATGTCCTGTGCTGCAGCAATGCAGGGAGAATTTAAAAAAAAAAAACCCTCACTGAAAACTATGCATCTAATAAAGGAGAATATTTGTAGCACGGGGTTGAAAGTGAGGGGTCCTTGGTGCTCTCTGACCTTGCTTGTTTTCTTGTAGATGTTTCATGACCCAACTAGGTAACATCATCAGTGCTAGAAGGGAGTGGAATTTGCAGAGAGGATGAGGATGGGGTCCTTGGCATGCTCTGAGCTTGTTTTCTTGTAGATGTTTCATGACACAGTGCTAGGTGGCATTAACAGAGGGATAGAATCAAGATCACGTGAAGTATTAATACCACTTTACAAAGCCTTGGTAAGGCCACACTTGGAATACGGCATCCAGTTTTGGTCCCCACCATGTAGGAAAGATGTTGAGACTCCAGAAAGAGTACGGAGAAGAGCAACAAAGATGATTAGGGGACTGCAGGCTAAAACATACAAGGAACAGTTGCTGGAATTGGGTATGTCTAGTTTAATGAAAAGAAGGACGAGGGGGGACAGGATAGTAGTGTTCAAATATCTCAGGGGCTGTCCCAAAGAAGAGGGAGTCAAGCTATTCTCCAAAGCACCTGAAGGCAGGACAAGAAGCAACGGATGGAAACTAATCAAGGAGAGAAGCAACCTAGAAGTCAGGAGAAACTTCCTGACAGTTAGAACAATTAACCAGTGGAACAACCTGCCTCCAGAAGTGGTGAATGCTCCAACACTGGAAGTTTTTAAGAAGAGACTGGACCACCCTTTGTCTGAAATGGTGTAGGGTTCATGGTTCCGATAGATGAAACTCTTCAAAAGAACTTCGAGGCATTGTTTACCTTGAAGGATCTTTTATTCAAGTAGCATAATATCGGCACTTACATAATCGAAGCCAAAAACTGAATTCCCCTCCCCTGAGCACATAGCATCAAAGCACAATTCCCTCCTCCAATTAGCAGTCATAAACCACATCTCCCAATGTGGCTTGAAGCCCTGGGCTTCCTCTCCAGCTCTCCAGTCCGCCAATTCTTTTATCAGCTCTGGGCTCAATAACCTTGATTCTCACACTGTGTTTAGTGTTGTTATGTCTAGCTGGACTCTCGTTCACATCCCCACCCCTCCCAACATCATTAACTGTAAAAGCGAAAGGAAAAAGATGGCTACATTTCCATCTGTTGTCAATGCAAAAACATCCGATGTTGGCAGCTTTGACATCAACATCATCAGTGCTAGAAGGGTGGGGGGTTCGCAGAGAGGAGGAGGAGGAGGATTATTATTGTGGGGTCCTTGGTGCTCTCTGAGCTTGTTTTCTTATAGACGTTTCATTACCCAAACTAGGTAACATCATCAGTGCTAGAAGGGAGAGGGTTTGTAAAGAGGAGGAGAACGACTATGACTATGGGCTCCTTGTCACTTTTTTCAGTGGCGTTGTAACTTTGAACAGTCCACTGTTGTAAGTTGAGGACTACCAGTTCTCCGTTTTATAAACCCGGAGCCTATCACAGAGACCTCCTGTCTATCCTACACTGCAGGAAACGGCGTGACCTACTACGGTATTAAAGGGCTTCAGAAGGTCAACGTATGAACAAGATCAACTCCCCAACAAAATACAAATCCGTTCAAGCGAGAACAGCACGGGCATACGACCCACAAAACACGCAAAAAACCAAAGGTAAATGAATCTTTAATTTATTTCTGATTATCTGAAGAGAAGCCAAAATCTAAAACCGACAAGTTTCAGCTGAGACTGGCTTTGTGCAAAGCAAGCAGTGTTAAATCATGTCGAGCAGCCTTAACGTTAACAAACCAAGGGATCCTTCGGTACCCAGGATAATCTTGCAAGGTTTTTGAGAAGTTCTATTTTTTTGGTTCTCTGCGAAAGAGGTACAACTCCACAAATGAGAATTTGCTTTCTGAAATAATTTCAGGACACGAGAGGAACTGAAATATGATTGAATATGATTTTGGTGAGGTGGATGCTTTAATGAGACAGGCTCTGACATTCCAGGTCATGCCATAGAAAGGGTCTCAAATGATACGTGAAGGACTTCATCAAAGGTTGGGACAACAAAAGGTATCTCACCTGAGAACGTTTTTTGTGATTGTAGCACCGCTGACAGGACTACTTCATTTGTTTACCAATGACTATTACAGCCGTTTCACATATAATTCATTTACATAGGAAGCCTGCTTTACTGAGTAGGCTCAAGCAAGGGTTAATAGTATATTAAGGCAAGGAGCCACATGCAAACTCTTTCTCGTCTTTCCTATGGATAGTACGTAAGGCGTTTGTAGCAGCTTGGATTCGGTTCCCAGAAAGCAGAGGCATATACAGAACCAGCGGGCTTGAACGTTGGGAAAAGATGTGGCTGCTTTAATGAGTTGCCAGTCAATGCTACGTTTGCACCCGACATGCCAAAGCATCTTCCTGGAACCAAACCTAAAATATTGGTTAGAACCTAAACATTGTAAACATTGCTTTGCCTCTTCCAAGAGAAAATTAGAATTTGAGCAGATACGTACTCCTGCCCTCCGCTTTGTTTAAACGTTGTGATTTTGTATTTGACAGCCGTTGCCAACAATGCGCGTTGTGCCGATAGAAATTATTTATTTTGCACGCAAAGCACTTTGTATCTTTTTATCTCCAGTACACCTCCCGTTCCACAGAAGATCACGACAACTGGCAATTCGATGTAAGGTTTAGCATGCCCGTCTCTATCCAGAGACAGAGAATGGTGGCTTAGCAAGGATGACGAATCCAGACCAATATCACGATGAGCTACTGCTAAGATCTGGAACCCTGTCCAGAAAGGAAGCAACATTAAAAAAAAAGTAGTTCCTTTTTTGATAAAAGGGATATGGGAATCTGAGACTCTTGTCTGCACACATACGAAGAGGTTCTTCAGAAGAAGAAATGCACAACACACGGAGGACAAACTCTTTTCAAAGGAGATAATTTAATTCACCCTGAGGAAAGTGGCCCTGGAATTCAGTCTCAAAGGCTACGCCTAGCCAGTTAATTCGAATTCACAGTTTGTCTGCAGGCACTTACGTCTCAAGAAGACATACGATTAAAAGTTCTGGAGAACTTCCAAGCCTGCCTGGATTTTGGCGGCCACCGTATTCGGTCCTAATAAAGGCACTATCCAACTACAGAATTTACAACGAACTCCTTGGAAAAGTAGCAGATAACATGCAGAACAGCAGCTGTTGAACCTTGAGCAGCTATACCCCAGTGAATGAATTGAAACTCTTATTTATCTGTCCTCGTCATGTAGGACTATCAAAATTCCTTTTTGAACATTTTAGACCAGTGGTTCTCAACCTTTTTAATGCCGCGACCCCCAACCGGTCGTTAAGTCGAGGACTACTCAACTGGGGCAGCATCGTTTGCAGAATGGGACTTTTGGCGGGCTCAGCAGGGCAGAGACAGCCTGGACAATTCCTATTGGCTTTTGAAAGCCAATAGAATTAGACTCTATTCAAGAGAATCTATTCTATTGGCTTTCAAAAGCCAAGAGAATAAAAGGGAGTAGCACAGCTAAGGAAAAGGGGGGGAAAAAATGGCGGACTGCGTTGTTTGGCGACCCCCGTGAAATGGTCGTTCGACCCCAAATGGGGTCCCGACCCACAGGTAGAGAACCACTGTTTTAGACGATCAACTCAGCTGTCCACAATTCAAGGTGGAAATTAAATCTGGATTTAAATTTAAAGGCCCTCTCGGACATCTACACCCAAGTAAGTGAGTGTAACGATCTCTTTATTCGTTCCAATGGGAAAAAAATACGTCTGCCGGGAGAATGCCCTGCGGTCATTGACATCGGATTATTTTTCTATTTAAAAAAAAAAAACATTCTGAGCTGGAAATAATTTTGGGATAATCTAAGGCTGGATGTCTCCTCCACCTATGTTGCATTTTTCCATATCAGGACCAATATCTGCGTTAGGCCCTGGTCCATCTGGCTGGCCCTTCTCTTTTCTTAGCGCCTTCAGGCATTTATCAAGCCTTTTCACGAAGGCCTCAACGTCTTCCGTCTTCATCCCAATGGCCGAGGCGGCGTTGAGGTAGGAGCAGCGATACTGGTCCGTGTGGGCCATAAAACCTTGGAATGGGTAGCCACTCACAGTTTGCACGGTCCCAGGAGAAACCACCCTGCAAGGGAAGGAACAGGAGTCAAAAACATCTTTCTAGGACAACTTGACTTGGAAGAAGTGAGGGGTCAGTTCTGGGAATTGAAGGAAATCTAAATCCACCAAGAGCGGATCCATTTTCTGTGGGAGGGCCCAAACGGACGCTCCTTTAAAACCAGCAGGATTTGCTCCTGAATAATAATAATAAAAAAAATCAGTGGTTAAGCTGTATACAGGTAGTCCTCATCTTAGGACCGTAATGGGGTCTGCCCATCACGGTCGTAGGTTGTGATGGTTTAAGTGACCGACCTGATTTTTACGGATTTTTTTTTGGGTGTGGCTTTCGGCAAAACCATCGTAAAATGGGGTCGTGTGACTGCGGGACACTGAAAGCGGTTGTAAATGGGGGCTAGTTGCCGAGCGAGCGACCTGGAGTCATGTGACTGGGGGGGGAGGACTGTCAGAACTGGGTCATATAGAGACGGTTTTGCCGAAAGCCACACCCAAAAAAATCCGTATAAATCAGGTCGGTCACTCGGACCGTGATGGAGACGTCCAAGGAGATCTGTCTTAATTTCGGTCATAAAACAAGTACTATCTGTATGCTCTGTTTGACAGAGTCTGCACATCTTTGGGATCGATTCAGAGAATAAGTTCTTTGACACCATGAGATATGGATGGACGGATGGATAGATAGATTGGATGGATGGATGGATGGATGTTGATATGTAAATAAATATGCCTGATAACATTTGCAGAATGTTTGGTGCTGTGCATTAATTGGATTTATTTATTTATTTGTTTATTTACAACAATAATAATAAAAGTTGGAAGGGACCTTGGAGGTCATCTAGTCCAACCCCCTGTTCAGGCAGGAAATCCTATACCATTTCAGACAAACAGAAGAGACAATCTCTTCTTATTTGACTATTTAAGGCAGGGGGTCTCCAATATTTATTTATTTATTTGACCATTTAAAGCAGGGGGTCTCCAATATTTATTTATTTATTTGTTTATTTACAATAATAATAATAAAGTTGGAAGGGACCTTGGAGGTCATCTAGTCCAACCCCCTGCTCAGGCAGGAAATCCTATACCATTTCAGACAAACGGAAGAGACAATCTCTTCTTATTTGACTATTTAAGGCAGGGGGGTCTCCAATATTTATTTATTTATTTGACCATTTAAAGCAGGGGGTCTCCAATATTTATTTATTTGTTTGTTTATTTGACTATTTAAAAACAGGGGTCTCCAATCCCCAGGCCGTGGCCCCGGTGCAACTGGCAATGTGCATGTATGTGCAATTTTCCATTTGCGCAAGTAGCGGGCACTTGCGCAAATAAACGGTGGCACGTACGTGTGCCTGCTCGTCCGCCACTCACACAGAACCGTCCCTTCTCTTCCCCCCCCCCCCCCAGGTCCACTGCCCCAGATTTTCACAAGAAGCTCCGGGACACAAGCCAGTCTAGGAACCCAGATATTCCTGAATCGAAACGTTGTTCAATGGACAGACCTCGCTCCGGAAACTTGTCTGGTGAAAAGCATCGATCCAAGCTGCGTGACGGCTTTGGGGTTTTGCTCGTCTAGTTGTCTCAGTGACATGGCTGAAAACACAAATACAAAACACAAAAACACAGGTGTTGTGTGTGTGTGTGTGTGTGTGTGGCAACACTCCACACCTTTCTTCTTTTGAATCTCAAGCGCTCCACTGAACGTTGTTCAGGAGGGCAAGTAGAAAAAAAATGTCTTTTTTTCATTTTGCACAAAAAGAGTCAAGGGCAATAGATCTTTCTTTCTTTCTTTCTTTCTTTCTTTCTTTCTTTCTTTCTTTTTCTTTCTTTCCTTCCTTCCTTCCTTCCTTCCTTCCTTCCTTCCTTCCTTCCTTCCTTCCTTCCTTCCTTCCTTCCTTTTTAAGTAAAAAAAGATGCAATATTTCAGGGACTTGAGTACATTTTGGCCGCTGCAGATGTTAATTCTGCCGTTGTTTCAACCGATAATTAAGAGATCAAGAGTCAGCAGCACAGCCTTATGCCCTTATGTTCTTTTTCTCTTTTATTCTTTCCAGAAAAAAGAAAAGTGGATTTTCACTCACTCTCTTAGCAGAACTCCCAAAGGATTTTGATGCCAACCTTTTAACCCTTAAAAGATCACCAACAACCGCTTTGAAATTCCCACGCTAACAGTATTGGAAGGAAACCTTGGAGGTCATCTAGTCCAACCCCCTGCTCAGGCAGGGAACCCTATACCACTCCAGTCCAATGGCTGTCCAATCTCCTCTTAAAAACTTCCAGTGGTTGGAGCCTTCACAGCTTCTGGAGGCAGGAAGTTCCACTGGTTAATTGTTCTAACTGTCGGGAAATTCTAGGCTGGGGTTCTTTTTTTTTGGATACGCTTCCATCCGTTACTTCTTGTTTTGAGAGGGAGTGGAAATGCAGAGTGTCACATTTCACGCAGACCCTCACCCTCTTCAGAGTGAACTCTTCCTGATGCTAAGGAGGCACTCTAGACAGGCTGAGTAGCAATCAGCTGGCAGATAAATGAACGGTGCATTTATCACTCAAATCAGACGATGCACTGGGACTTGCACTAGAAAAGTGTGGGCAAATGGCAGGAATAGTGGCCTTCCAGCAGCTGGTGCAAAAGCAACAGTTGTGATACTTGAGCTGGAATGAAGCTACCAGCCACACGGTTTCTCCTGCACAACTACAAATGTGTAACAAACAGAACAACAGAGTTGCAAGGGACCTTAGAGGTCCTCTAGTCCAGCCCCCTGCTCAGGCAGCAGACCCTATTTCAGAACAAATAAATGTCCAGTCTCTTCTTAAAAACCTCCAGTGACAGAGAACCTACAACTTCTGGTGGCAAGCTGTTCCACCGGTTAATTGTCCTCACTGGTCAGGAACTTTCTCCTTAATTCCAGGTTGCTTCTCTCCTTGAGTAGTTTCCACCCATTGTCCTGCTTTCAGCTGCTTTGGGGAATAGGTTGACCCCCTCTTTCTTTGGGTAGCCCCTCAAATATTGCAAGGCTGCCACCAAGTCATCCCGTGTGCAGCGTCTTAATTTCATTCTGCCCAGAATATGACATATGACACACACACACACCATATACTGATTTGGGAGGGAAAAATCAGCAAGTCGTTTATGCATTTCATTCCACGAAGGCAACCATACCTAGCGAGATAGGATTGTGCGGGGTATCCAACAGTCTTTCATTGTAGCTTTCTGCTAATTTTTTCACCTCCGTTGAAAGGTAAGAAAACATTTCCTAAAAAAAAAAAAAGAGAAAGAAAACAAGCTGTTTAGAGTCCTGCTAATCTCTGGCTGTCCAGTCTCTTCTTAAAAACTTCCAGTGTTGGAGCATTCACCGCTTCTGGAGGCAGATTGTTCCACTGGTTAATTGTTCTCACTGTCAGGAAATTTCTCCTTAGTTCCAGGTTGCTTCTCTCCTGGATGAGTTTCCATCCATTGCTTCTTGTCCCACCTTTAGGGGTTTTGGAGAATAGCTTGACTCCCTCTTCTTTGGGGTAGCCCCTCAGAGATTGGAAGACTGCTAACATGTCCCCCCTCGTCCTTCTCTTCATTAAACTAGACATTCCCAACTCCAGCAACTGTTCCTTGTAAGTTTTAGCCTCCATTCCCCTAACCAAGGAGCGAAGCAACCTGGAACTAAGGAGAAACTTCCTGACAGTGAGGACAATTAACAAGTGGAACCACCTGCCTCCAGAAGTTGTGAATGCTTCAACACTGGAGGTTTTTAAGAAGAGACTGGACAGCCATTTGTCTGAAATGATATAGGGTCTCCTGCTTGAGCAAGGTCCCTTTCCAACTTTATTATTTTTATTATAATAACAGCACACCAGAGACTAAGATCCATTCGAACTTCGATTGTCGTCAGCCAAAACATTAAAATCAGAATTCAGAGAGGCGACCAAAACTCTACAAACATCTCTGAATAGATGAAAACTCCAATCTCAGATCCATTAATCTAGGAGGGCTACCTTTCTTTCTCTTAGCAGCTGCCGGTACCCCTTCGTGCCCAAACTCAGGAGCGTGATGAGCACATCTAGCGACGGAGAAGCCGAGGCTCTTCCTACAGAGAGAAAGAGAAAGAGAGATAGATAGAAAGAGACAGAGAGAGAGAGAGAGATATGGACGGGCAGATAGACAGACAGATAGATGGATATGGAGAGAAAGAGAGAGATAGAAAAAGAGACAGAGAGAGAGAGAGGGATGGATGGATGGGCAGATAGACAGACAGATGATACGGAGAGAGAGAGACAGAGAAAGAGAAATAGAAAAAGAGACAGAGACAGATGGATGGATGGATGAACGGGCAGACAGACAGATAGATGGATATGGAGAGAGAGAGAGAGAGAGAGAGAGAAATAGAAAGAGAGATAGAAAAAGAGACAGAGAGAGAGAGAGATAGGGATGGATGGATGGATGGGCAGATAGACAGATAGATGGATACAGAGAGAGAGAGAGAAAGAGAGAGAGAGAAAGAAAGAAAGAGAGAGAGAGAGAGAGAGAGAGAGAGAGAGAGAGAGAGAGAGAGAGAGAGAGAGAGAGAGAGATCATATCTGCTCTTATTGTGCAAAAAAAAAAAAAACCCTCTAGGGATATGGTGGCTTTTTTTTAACACTAATTTCCACTCTTAAAAAAAATATTTGCGGGGTGGCAAAGGTAGAAGACCTGGCTCACATACTATTTGATTGTTGCCTGTATATGAAGGAGAGACAGGTACCTTGGCCTATAAACTAAATAAATGACCCATTGGGATCCCCATATCAAAACAACTTACCTTATGTGCGGCCAGAATCTGAAAATAACATTTAACCCAGCACAGGACTTAAGCCAGGGGTCTTCCAACTCGGCCCTTTTATGACTCGTGGACGTCAACTCCCAGAATTCCTCAGCCAGGACACGCGTGCCTGGCTGAGGAATTCTGGGAATTGACGTCCACGAGTCATAAAAGGGCCGAGTTGGAAGACCCCTGGCTTAAGCAAAATGGTCCAGCTGAGACTGGCGTATGTGGGACCAATTGGGGTAGATTGCAGGGGTGACCCCGAAATATAATTTTGTCGTATATCATCTATATCTTATATTATTGTATTCTGTTCCAATTTCATTTCAGACGGCATTTGATCCCAATTTCATTTTATTTCACTCCAATTTCGTTTTAAATTGTATTTTTTATCTAATTCCATTTTCAATCGCTTATATATGGTAATAATTGGTTTCAGGACCTTTGCACTTTGATATGGCCCAAGGACTAAGTGGAATTTTCCTCCAATGGGATTTTCCAATGTATTTTAGCAGGAAGCATAGATAGGGCAGCCTAGAAAAGTCAGTGCCCTTCTAACCATGCCCAAGCATTCCGGATTTGATGGCGATGTCCATTTTGCTCTATGAGTTCATGGTGACCTAACCCTAACCCTAAGTGGAATTTTCCTCCAATGGGATTTTCCCATGCATTTTACCAGGAAACATATATAGGGCAGCCTAGAAAAGTCAATGCCCTCCTAATCATACTGCAAATTTGTTGGCGATGTCCATTTTGCTCTACGAGTTCATGGTGACCTAACCCTAAGTGGAATTTTCCTCCAATGGGATTTTCCCATGCATTTTACCAGGAAATATATATAGGGCAGCCTAGAAAAGTCAGTGCCCTCCTAACCATACCCAAGCATTCCAAATTTGTTGGAGATCTCCATTTTGCTCTATGAGTTCATGGTGACCTAACCCTAACCCAGTGGTTCTCAACCTGTGGGTCGGGACCCCATTTGGGGTCAAACGACCATTTCACGGGGGTCGCCAAACAAGGCTGTCCGCCATTTTTTCCCCCTTTTCTTTGGCCACGCCCCTGACACCCGGTGATGTATAAGTGGTTGGGGGTCACCACAACATGGGGAACTGTATTATGGGGTCGCGGCATTAGAAAGGTTGAGAACCACTGCCCTAACCCTAAGTGGAATTTCCCTCCAATGGGATTTTCCCATGTATTTTACCAGGAAAGATAGATAGGCAGCCTAGAAAAGTCAGTGCCCTCCTAACCATACCAAGCACTCCGAATTTGTTGGCGATGTCCATTTTGCTCTATGAGTTCATGGTGACCTAACCCTAACCCTAAGTGGAATTTTCCTCCAATGGGATTTTCCCATGTATTTTACCAGGAAACATAGATAGGGCAGCCTAGAAAAGTCAGTGCCCTCCTAACCATACCCAAGCACTCCGAGTTTGTTGGCGATGTCCATTTTGCTCTATGAGTTCATGGTGACCTAACCCTAACCCTAAGTGGAATTTTCCTCCAATGGGATTTTCCCATGTATTTTACCAGGAAACATAGATAGGGCAGCCTAGAAAGTCAGTGCCCTCCTAACCATACCCAAGCACTCCGAATTTGTTGGTGATGTCCATTTGCTCTATGAGTTCATGGTAACCTAACCCTAAGTGGAATTTTCCTCCAATGGGATTTTCCCATGTATTTTACCAGGAAAGATAGATAGGGCAGCCTAGAAAAGTCAGTGCCCCCCTAACCATACCCAAGCACTCCGAGTTTGTTGGCGATGTCCATTTTGCTCTATGAGTTCATGGTGACCTAACCCTAAGTGGAATTTTCCTCCAATGGGTTTTTCCAATGCATTTTACCAGGAAACATAGATAGGGCAGGCTAGAAAAGTCAGTGCCATATGAGTTCAGGTGACGTAACCCTATCCCTAATCAATCAATCAATCAATCTCTTTAAAAAAATACATCAATTAAAAACAAAAAAACCCACGACTTACCTGGATACATTTTGCTGATTTCCTGTATGAAGGAGTCACTGAAGCCAGCAATGACAGCCCCTCCGACTGGCACCATAAAATTTTTGTCCAGACTTTGTACAAAAGCATCTATCCGGCCTCTACGGGCGCCCTAAAAAACAACAACCAAAGACAAAAAGCACAAAAGAAACAAACAACAACCAAAAAAAAACCAGGAAGAGAACAAAAGCAATGAAGCTGTTATGAAGTTGGGTTCGCCCAATGCAAGAATCTCACGCGCGTATCTGGCTTGGGCTTCCTTCGTTACGTGAACCCAACAAACTGGGGTCTACGGAGGTGTTTTTATCTCAACAGTAACCAGGAAGCGTCTGAGGTGAATGTTAGCTTACCTGGGGTATTTTTCCCTCCCCCCCCGGAATTTTATTAAAATGATCCTACTATAAAATATAGGTAGTGCTCGATTTAACAACAGGTCATTTAGTGACCGGAGTTGCAACGGCACTGAAAAAAAGGGACACCTGACTGTTTTTCACATTTAACAACCGTCGCGGCATCCGTGGCCACGGGATCACAATTCAGATGCTTGGCAATGGGTTCCTATTTACGACGGCCGCTATGCAATCCCCTTTTGCAACCTTCTGACTAGCAAAGTCAATGGGGAAGCCAGGTTCACTTAACAAGCAATTACAGGTAATCCTCGACTTACGACAGTGATCATTTCGGGGCCCTTCGAAATGACGACAGCCCTGAAAAAAAATGATTTAGGACCTTTTGTCACACTCAACAACCATCGCACTGTCCCCCGGGGTCACGTGATCAAAATCCAGAGGCTCGGCAACTGGCATGTACTTAGGACGGTTGCAGCGTCCCCGGGGGAGGGGTCACGCGATCCCTCTTTGCAACAGGGAAGCTGGATTCACTTAATAACCGTGTTACTAGCTTAATGACTGCAGCAGTTCGCTTAACAAGAGTGGCAAGGAAAGTCATAAAAACGGGGGAAAACTCACTGAATGAATGTCTCGCTTAACGACGTACATTCTGGGCTCCACTGTGGTCGTAACCCGAGGACCACATGTACAGAGGGAAATAAAGGTGACAGGAAAGGGAGAAAGGGGAAGAAAAGGGAGAGAAGGGTGGTGGTACAGGGGAAGAACGAAAAAAGCACCGACGTCCAACTGTTTTTAGCCCAGGAAAGTACAGAATAAGCCATTTCTATCAGAACAATTTACAACCACAAGTGAGCCCAAAGTTTCCGTCACTAAGTGAGACAGCCGTTCAGTGAGTTTTGCCCCGTTTTACGACCTTTCCTTGCCACAGCAATTAAGTGAATCCTGCAGTTGTTAAGTGAAGCTGGCTTGCCCCCCTTGACTTCGCTTGTCAAGGAGATCGTGTGACCGCCGGGGGACGCTGCGACCGTCGTAAATACGAGTCAGTTATCCAGCGTCTGAATTTTGATCACGTGACCCTGGGGATGCTGCAACAGTGTGAAAAATGGTCCTTTTTTTTGAGTGCCGTGGTAACATCCAACAGTCACTAAACAAACTGTTGTAAAGTTGAGGACTGCTTTTACATTAATCAGCAAAACCCAACATCAGGATTTCCTTTTTTTTTTCCTGCCCCGAGCAAAAAGCCCAGAAGTGGTTTCCAAGCAGAACCAAAACTGGATAGGTACTTTTCTCCAACCGAAAGTCAGTTTTTGTCATTTCTGCCAGCTCCCTCACCTTTCCCCCCCCCCCATCTTCCTTCTGTGGTGGGGATCCCGCTCACCTTACCTGCTGAATGAGGTGCATGCATTTGGAAGACTGAACTCCGTAGGCGTTGTTGACAATGTGCGGGATGCCGTACTTTGTGCAAATCTCAGCCAGTTCCTCCAATCTGCAAAAAAACCAAAACACAGGTTAAAAAAAAAAGTCAGAACTGAAAAAAAAATCTTCTATGAATTTTTACCACACACACATGATAAACAAAACATTTTGAAACAGGACGTTATATCCAAACCAAGGGAAATTGAATTTGAAGAGTCACATGAAATAACTATTTTAAGTGAATTAGGGAAACTGGTTTAAAGGTGGGTGTTCACAAGAGGATATATAAACAGAAGGCTCACTAAAATTTAAACTCTGATCAGATCAGCTTCTCCACCTTTCTGAGGTACTTGATTATAAATCTAATAAAGGCAGTCCTTGACTTACAACAGTCCATTTAGTGACCGGTCGAAGTTACAATGGCATGGGAAAAAGTGATTTATGAAAAAATCTCACCGTATGTCAGTGATGAACATATTATTGCTAATTAGCTCTATAAAACGTTATTGAAATTGAATTTGGAAAGTGAATGTGCAAAAGCACTGTACGATTCAGTGGGTAAGGAAGTTCAGATATAATGTTATGCTTGAACTGTGGGGGAATATGTGGATGAAAAGGATTAAAATGCACATTAAATTGCAATTTAAAAGAACATTTCTACAAGATGATGTATCACTGGTATTTAACACCAAATTATCCAGAAATGTATAAAGCTATTTCGAATGAATGTTGGAAATGCAAAGGTAAAGAATGAACTTTTTAATCATTTATGGTGGAGATGTATTAAGACAAAGAAATATTGGAGTAGCATTCATATTCTAAAACAGATGGGAATATAAAGATAAAGGCAGCAAATTTTCTTTGGGGTTTAATGGGAAAAAAATTGAGGGGGAAGAATTGGAACTTTGACGTTATATATGTTGACGGCAGCAAGATTATTTTATGCACAAAAATGGAAAGATGCTTCAATCCCCACAATGGATGAATGGCTGCAAAAGTTGATGGGAGTTAACAGAGATGGCTAAACTGATTGCTTTGATTAAAGAAAAAAAGCACACAATTAATTTTGTTACTACTTGGAAACCGCTTCTGGACTTTGTGTTCGAGGTGGAACAAAAAAATGAAACTTTGATTTTGGTTTTTACTGATTAGACAGATTTGTTGTTATAGAAATGGCTAGTTTATACTATTATGTAAAAGTAAAAAGTTGAGATTATATGTTGTTATCTTATTCTATTGCACAAGGGGAGTCAGAAATCAACGCCTTTTTTCTTTTCTCTCTTTTCTCCATTCTCCTTTTTTCCCTCCCTTAATTTCCCTACTATTTGCTTTTGCATTTTATATTATAAATTAATAACGACTGTAAAAAAACAAATAGCTTAGAGCAGCTAGACTCATTTAGAATAAACGGGACAAAAATTACCGGGGTAGTTAATTTTTATTTGAGTCTAGATGGATGCAAATGCTAAGCTTTTCAGGGGAAAACTCATGCAATAACTGGAGACACCATGGTAGCAATAAACTACCATATATTTAAGCCTAAAAATGACAATCTGTTTGCTAAATTACACCTGGAACCTCCTGTATAGGTAGGCCAAGGGTCTAAAAATTATTACCAACTATTTAAACCTAAAAACGACAATTTGATTGCTGAATTACACCTGGAACCTCCTGCATAGATAGGTCTAAAAATTGTGTCGGTGGCATCACTAATAAAGTCTTATCAATATCACTCTACAACGTAGAAACTAAAAGCTCTCCTTGTGCTTCGAGCCACATGATTGCAAAGGTACCTATTTGCACGTAAGGAAAAAAATTTCCTGAACATTATTTTTTAAGCAACATCTCCTTGGAAGACAATTTAACCTTAACAATTAAACTATTCTCATTATGCTGGGACTGCAAGCGTAATTGATTTGCTTAGTCACTGGCTCTGCTTCCTTGCACAAGCCCAAATCACCGACAAAATGAGAATATAATTCAACCCTGAAAAGAGGTTGTGAAGGCTCTTAGCTACGGTATTGTGCTAGGCAGAGTTTCTCCTTTTATTTTAAAATAACTCTTGCTGACCTCAAAGCGTGCAGCTTGGGTTTTGATGCAGTTGATGAAATTAAACAACAACAACAAAAAAACACCCCAGAGAGACCTTTAAACTATTGCTGAATTAACAACCCCTTGGCATAAAAAGACTTAATGGAATTTCTTATGCATGTTCCTAACGAGAAGACTAAATGATCTGATGAGGCTGCTGATCCACAAATAGCTTTGAGAGCAGATAAGGTGAGTGCCATCCTACTTTTAGATCTTCAAGAGACGCACTTTCTAGACTTCCCTTCCTCCAAATTGAGCCATAACAGTACAGGCAAGATCTCCATTTAACAACAGTTTGTTTAGTGACCATTCAAAGTTACGACGCCACTGAAAAATGTGACTTAGGACCATTTTTTTCACACAACGTTGCAGCGTTCCCAGGGTCACGTGATCAAAATTCAGAGGCTCGGCAACTGGCATGTACTTAGGACGGTTGCAGCGTCCCACGACCTTCTGACAAGCAAAATCAGCTGGATTCATTTAACAGGGTTACTAACTTATCAACTGGAGTGATTCCCTTAAGAACTGTGGCAAGTGAGATCGTAAAATGGGGAAAACTCACTTAACAAAGGTCTCGCTTAACGACAGAAGTTTTGGGCCCAGGGAGTTGAGGACTAGAAACAAAGTTGGCAAAGTCCTCTGACAGGTGCCTTACCTCCTTTATGTCATGGTCCCCTCATAATTTTGGTATATTTTTTTTCCCGTAATCATAAGGCTATCTTTTAAGAACTTTAAGAGTCTCTTTTTTCACTTCGAAACAGTCACTAAAAAATTGTTTGTTGAGGACTATCTATACTCTGGGCCATTCTCTCCTCCCACTAGGCCTCTGTAGAATCCAATCCCACATTTGAATAATCCCTGTCCTACTCCGATTTGAATCAATCCTTGTTTTTCCAGCATTTAGGATCAGCCTGTGGGAGAGGAGCCAACAAAGCCAAAGTCTCTCCTTGCCTCGTCCCTCTCCAATTGTGAAACTCAGCTAGAGTTTATATGTTACTTATTTATGTTATAAATAACATATATTTATAGGTTACTTATATGTAAGGGTGTAGGTCTATACATACGTTGTATATAATATGTTTAAATGTGTGTTATGTATGTGTACACTTTGAAAGCAACCAAATTTCATTCTTAATGTGTGCCGTTGTGCCCAGAGTAAAAAATGACAATAAAGATTTATCTATCTGTCTGTCTGTCTGTTTCTCTCTATCTATCTGTATCTATTTATCTATCTATAATCTGTATCTATCTATCTATCTGTATCTATCTATCTGTATCTATCTATATCTGTATCTATCTGTATCTATCTATCTGTGTCTGTCTCTCTCTCTATCTGTATCTATTTATCTATCATCTGTATATCTATCTGTATCTATTATCTGTGTCTGTCTGTCTGTCTCTATCTCTCTATCTCTGTATCTATCTATCTGTCTGTATATCTATCTGTATATCTGTATACCTATCTATCTGTCTATTTGTATATCTGTGTCTGTCTGTCTGTCTATCTATCTAATCTATCTCTGTATCTCTGTATCTATCTGTCTGTCTGTCTGTCTGTCTGTCTATCTACCTACCTACCTACCTACCTATTTGTCTATCTCTCTCATTGCCAGTAGCTTCACCATCCCCTTCAATCTCTTAATGCCACCAAACGTTTACCTGGGGATTTATTTACCTGTCAGGCACCCTTGGAGCAAAGCAGGAGGTAGTAGAATGAACACAGAGAATATTATCAGCTCCAAGATCCAGGATTTTAGCTTCCACTGCCCGGAGATTGGTCCGTAGCTCGTCTCCTTCCAAAACATTTTCTATCACCACTGGCTCAAAACCTGGTCCAGGCCAACAAAAAGAATGAACGAATGAATGAATGAATCCAGGATCCTTCCGTAATTTAGTTCTTTTACCTGCAAAACCTTCCCTTCCACTTCACTGGTTTTAATTTTTTTAGGGGGGGGGGTCTATTTGTGTATGACGGCAGCCCGTTTGGAAATGTAAGCTTACAAATATATCTTGCGAATGTGTGAAAATGTCCTGTATGAACATAACGACAGTGCAGAAAATAGTTAAGATACAAAATATTAATGACACCAGAAGCTTTTCGTTTAGGTATGATGGACAAAGGCAATCGAAAATGGGGTGCTGATTCCTTTTACATGCTGGCTTCTGCGAGGATTGTCCTCGCCAAGCACTGGAATGGAAAAGAGATGCCGACTGTTGAAGAACGAGGGATTTTAAAATTGACTGAATGAGCAGAGAATGCAAAATTGGCTGCTTTGATCAGAGATCATGGACTAGACAGCTTTATAAGAGACTGGAAACTGTTTGTGGACTTTCTATGAGCTAAATACAATAATAGATGGTTAACAGAGGGATTTGAAGATTTGTGTAATGTTTAGCTTAACCTGTTGACTACTCTTTCTTCTTTCTTCATCTATCCATCCATCCATCCATCCATCTCAAACTGTCTTTGTATCTCTCTCTCATTTATCTGTATATCTACCTATCTGTCTCTATCAAACTGTCTGTCTGTCTCTATCTATATCAAACTTTTTTTGTATCTCTATCTATCTATCTATCTATCTATCTATCTATCTATCTATCTATCTATCTATCTATCTATCTATCTCTGTCTTTGTATCTCTCCCCCCCCCAGTCCACAGAAAAAAAGAAAAAAACATTAAATTCTCCTCTTTTACAAATATACATACATGCATACATACATATATTCCATATATATTTGTATAAGAGGAGGAGAATTTAATGTGGTTTTTTTTCCTCTCTTTTTTTCAGTCTCCAGGCAGGGTGGATTCTATATGTTAAATGTTAAATTTGGTATTTGGATCACCTTTTTCTCGCTTTTTTTTTGTACACCATTTTTTTTGTTAGTGCTGAACATCTGTTTTCGCTTTGCTTTGTCGTTTTCCTGTTTTGTCTATTGCCTTTTATGATAAAACAAAATAAGTGTACTTAAAATGAAGAAAAAAAAAATTAAGATGACCAATCTCACAGATGCTGCAGGCAAGCTGACCTTGCTTTTGAAGATTAAGGTAGTCCTTGATTACGACCGCAACTGAGCCCAACATTTCCGTCGCTAAGCGAGACAATTCTTCAGTGAGTTTTGCCCCATTTCACCACCTTTCTTGCTACCGTTGTAAAGCGAATCGCTTTCACTGTGAAGCTAGTAGCCCGGTTGTTAATTGAATCTGGCTTCCCCCATTGACTTTGCTTGTCCAAAGGTCACCAAAGGGGATCACGTGACCCCGGGGGACACTGCAACCGTCATAAGTACATGCCAGTTGCCAAGCCTCTGAATTTAGATCACGTGACCGCGGGAGCAGCGGTGGCCACTGCGACGTACCTGCAGTCACCATTGATTTGAAGCAGGATTTCTGATCTATCCGAGGCCAGACGATGTACCTGGCCTTCGGTCTCCGGTGCCGAAGGGTTAAGAAGCACAAAGTGAGGCTCATCCCTGTTGCCATGGGAACCACAAAGCAGCTACTGGTTGCCTTGACCCCTGCAAGGAAAGGAGAATTCATATCTAAACTTTTTAAGAAAAGATAATCATATTTGCAGCTCGGGGTTCAAAGGAGGGGTCCTTGGTGCTCTCTGAGTTTGCTGGTTTTCTTGCAGACGTTTCATGACCCAACGAGGTAACGTCATCAGTGCTAGAAGGGAGGAGGGTTTGCAGAGAGGAGGAGGAGGAGGAGGAGGAGGACTGTGGGCTCGTGGGTGGTTCTTTGAACTTGGCTGTTTTCTTGTAGACATTTCATGACCCAACTAGGTAACGTCATCAGTGCTAGAAGGGGGTGGACTTTGCCAAAAGGAGGAGGAGGAGTCCTTGATGCTCTCTGAACTGGGTGGCTTTCTTGCAGATGTTTCATGACCCAAGAGGCAACACCCCCACCCCAGCCCCAAAAGGGAACAAAAAAGACCCAGGCATCTCTCCAATCAGCACCCAGATCAATGTAGGTTAACTCCAAGGTTAAGATCAGGCCAACAATCAAATAAAGAACACCCCAATCAAGAAACTGCCAAAGAAGTCAAAACAGCCCAACCAAAGAACCACCAAGACCATTATCCCCACCAACACTGACAGGGCAAGCCAGCAGAATATAAACTGAGAGCAAACTGCACCCTTTACTAGCACTGATGATGTTACCTAGTTGGGTCATGAAATGTCTGCAAGGAAAATAGCAAGCTCAGAGAGCACCAAGGACCCCACAGTCGTCGTCTTCTTCTTCTTCTTCTTCTTCTTCTTCTTCTTCTTCTTCTTCTTCTTCTTCTTCTTCTTCTTCTTCTTCTTCTTCTTCTTCTTCCTCTTCTTCCTCTTCTTCTTCTTCTTCTTCTTCTTCCTCCTCCTCCTCCTTCTTCTCCTTCTCCTTCTTCTCCTCCTCCTTCTTCTTCTTCCTCTTCTTCTTCTCCGTCTTCTTCTTCTTCCTCTTCTTGTCCTTCTTCCCCTTCTCCATCTCCTCCTCCTCCTCTCTGCAAACCCCCCTCCCTTCTAGCCCTGATGACGTTACCTAGTTTGGGTCATGAAACGTCTGCAAGAAGACCACCCAGCTCAGAGAGCACCCAGGACCCCTCAAAAGAGGGAGATGCATTTGATGCCAGAAAACCTTGCTCCATTCTTACCAGCCAGCTTTAAAACATCCAAGACCACTGAATTAGTCAGCTTGTTCAAGAGACTGGAGCCTGCCGCTTTAGGCTGGACCGCCGCTATGTCTCCTGACCTTCCAATCCCATGAATCAACCTGGAAATCAAGCAGAATATTGCCGAAAATATGAAAGATTTAAAACCGGAAAGACCTAAGGAGCAGATGAAACCTTGCCGATGAAGGAGTAGTTCCTCTTGGGTGAAATTGTAGGGAAGTACTACAATTGATTCTGGTAGAATTTTATTTATAACAATTATAATTGTTATAAATTTCTCCTTAGTTCCAGGTTGCTTCTCTCTTTGATTAGATTCCATCCGTTGCTTCTTGTCCTGCCTTCAGGGGCTTTGGGGAATAGCTTGACTCCCTCTTCTTTGGGGCAGCCTCTCAAATACTGGAAGACTACTATCCTGTCACCAAAACTGGATGTAGTATTCCAAGTGTGGCCTTACCAAGGCACTGTAAAGTGGTATTATCACGTGATTTGTTAATATCACTTTACAATGCCTTGGTAAGGCCACACTTGGAATACTGCATCCAGTTTTGGTCACCACGATGTAAAAAAGATGTTGAGACTTTAGAAAGAGTGCAGAGAAGAGCAGCAAAGATGATCAGGGGACTGGAGGCTAAAACATATAAGGAACGGTTGCTGGAATTGGGTATGTCTAGTTTAATGAAGAGAAGGACGAGGGGGGACATGATAGCAGGGTTCCAGTATCTCAGGGGCTGCCCCAAAGAAGAGGGAGTCAAGCTATTCTCCAAAGCGCCTAAAAAAGAAGCAACGGATGGAAACTAATCAAGGAGAGAAGCAACCTGGAACTAAGGAGAAACTTCCTGACAGTTGGAACAATGAACCAGTGGCTGCCCCAAAGAAGAGGGAGTCAAGCTATCCTCCAAAGCGCCTGAAGGCAGGATAAGAAGCAACAGATGGAAACTAATCAAGGAGAGAAGCAACCTGGAACTAAGGAGAAACTTCCTGACAGTGAGAACAATTAACCAGTGGAACCACCTGCCTCCAGAAGCGGTGAATGCTCCAACACTGGAAGTTTTTAGGAAGAGACTGGACAGCTATTTGTCTGAAATGTTATAGGGTTTCCTGCTTGAGCAGGGGGTTGGACTAGATGACCTCCAAGGTCCCTTCCAACTTTCTTATTATTATAATAATAGCACGCCAGAGACTAAGATTCGTTCGAACTTCGATTGTCGCTAGCCAAAACATTTTCCCAACTGATCTGTTTTGTACCCGGAGTCCATTATATTGTATCACTGCTTTTGCCCAACAAACAAACCTTGGTCAGATCAAACCACTTGAAAAATCCCGCCTTTACCTGTAATGTCTCCGAGCCACCATTTGGGATGCAACTCTTCCTTCTCGTTCACCTACACCGCAATTGCCCAGGAAATTATTGCTATCCATAACTGCAAGTTCGTGAAGAAAAAGTTCAATTGTGCTTTCATCCCATCCATCTTCAGGACATTTGCCCTTCAGGGGGAAAAAAAACCAGCACAATATAATGTAATATAAATGAGATATGGAAAAGTACACGACCTTCTTTTCTTCTCTCTGACCAGGATCCTGACAATCTCTTTCCAGGCTGCTCAATTTGGTGCTATTTTATTTGTTGTATCTGCCCCAACTGTCGTTGAAGTTTAGCAAACATTTCGGTGGTTGCCACTGCTTTTGTAATACAGTTATTATATGTAAATGTGTGTCATTTGACTGCAATATTTTTAAGCTTTATTCGTAGGAACAAGCCTATTTATAAAATAAACTATTAAGAAGCAATAATAGTGGAGCAGGAGGTGGGACTAAAAGATCTCGGTGGTCCTTTCCAGCTCCATTATTCTGTTAAAAGTCTGTATGCGTTTTAAAGACCGTAGTAAAGGTTTGACTGCTTATATAGCTAAACCAAGCTAAAATATGGAAAAATCTAAATTTTAACAGTAGTTGGGCTTTTAATTTTAAAACAATACTTGTTCATTGCAAAGTGCTTAAAAAACTATCTGTTCTTTTTATCCTTTTATAAGATATAGGGGAAAAATCGGTTTTGTTAAAGATATAATCAGGTATGCTGGTTGAAATAAGATGTAAAGCTAAGTTACAATTCGGTCCCTGTGAGTTATTTTTTTTTCATTTCCACGTAATTGTTTATTATTAATTTTTTCTTCATCAACATATCTCAATTTTTCCAATCAACAAGTTGTCTGGAGTTTGCTAAGCTAATACATGTTCAATTCCTAATCCTTCGTTCTTTTCTCTAACCAAGAATAAAATAAATTCCAAATTTGATAGTCTGTATCTTCTTTGTCTTTGAACCTCATAGTTAATCTGTCCATCTCTGCACATTCCAGTATTTTCCTGATTATTTCTTCCCCCCCCCTCTGAGTTATTATATCAGCTGTTATGGCCTAGTAAATATTTACTGCTCAAAAAAATAAAGGGAACACAAACGTATAGGATCCTATACGTTTGTGTTCCCTTTATTTTTTTGAGCAGTATATATTATGCCAATCCGTAAAACAACGGGGTTCATTCTTTTCAATAAAGTCAAAAGCAAGCCAGCTTAGGATTTCATGGACTCAAGCCCAGCAGACTGGGTTAAATCATAGCTGGCTAGTTTTAAGGTGGGGAGCTACTTCCCAAGGGCGTCTAGAAAACAAAAGGATGAAAATAAAAATCTGACACCCCGAGGGTCTCCTGGTGGCCTCCCATCCAAGAACCAACCAGCCCAGACTAGGAGCTAAAGCAGAGGTGGGGGAACCATGGCCCTCTGATGACTTGTGGACTTCAACTCCCAGAATTCCTGAGGCAGCAGGGGTGGGAGTGGGGGAACCATGGCCCTCTGATGACTTGTGGACTTCAACTCCCAGAATTCCTGAGGCAGCCGTGCTAGAGCAAACGCAGCGCCTGGATCCAAGCGCCGCCCTCCCACGGGGGGCGTGCCTAACCAGCCCCCGGGGCGGGGCTTCTTCCGAAACCCCGCCTCCTCCCTCTTTCCCCAACCAGCCGGCCGAGCGTTACCTGCTCCAGCAGCGTCCGCACGCGCAGCTCGTGGGCGCGTCGGCCTTGCGCTCCCTGCCGCACGTAGGCCGCGTTCACCAGCCTCTCGCCAGCCTGGAAGTTCTCCGCGTTCATGACAGGCGACGGGCGAGCGAGCAAGAAAGCAGGAGAAAGGCGGGGCTCGAGCGAGGCCGGTGCGCAGGCGCACTTAAACCCCTGACAGGTAACTCCGCCCGCCCGAACCACACCGCGACGCAGCGTGAAGGCGGCGCGCGCGCCCTCTACAGGCCAGGCGGAGGAAGCTCAGCGGCGGTCCAATTTAATTGATTTAGTGCTGGGATGGGAGACCACTAGGCGATCCCAGGCTGGAGACCTGATTGGGAAGTGGGGAGAGAAAAAAAAAATCCTATAAAAAGGCAATGAAGAGCCACTAGAAACCAGTGCATGCCTCCAAGAAAAAGAGTTGTGTTTTCTTTCTTCTGTCCCTTTTTTTTTAAAAAAAAAAAAAAATCTGCCTTCTGCAGAGGTATCCGTGTCAAACTGCAGCTACGCTCAAATATGCTGGCATTAGGCATGTGTGTATCCCCTTGCCTGGTACAAGTGCAGCAGCTGGGGCTTTTGCATAATGTGCTGGGCTGGGAGACCACTTGGCGATCCTCAGGCTGGAGGCCCGATTGGGATGTAGGGGGGGAAAATCCTATAAAAAGGCAGTGACAAACCACTAGGGACCAGTGGATGCCTCTAAGAAAAGGAGTCGAACTTTCTTTCTTCTGTCTTTTTTTTTTTTTTAAAGATCTGCCTCCTACAGAGGTATCCGTATCAAACCGCAGTTATACCCAAATGACAACAAAAGCTAGCATTAGGCACCTGTGTCCCCATACCTGGTACAGGTACAACAGCTGGGAGGTTTGCATAACGGTGGCAACCAGGTGGCATTACCCACCTGTCATTTGCCCTCCGTCCCCATACAGCCGGGCTGCTCTGAATACTCTGATTGACTTGATCCAAAATATCTGCAAATTCACGCTGTGGCTGTACCTGTTTCTTTCCAAATCTCAACAGAAGCTGCAACCTTTGGAAGGTCACAGAGCTCTTTCTTGGGCTAAACATCACCGTGGAGGGAAAAGAAAGCAAAAAAATTAAAAAAATTAGGGGCTTCACCTTGCCTTTTGTAAGGCATATAAGCTGGAACCCAGTGGGGATGATTTACAGGCTGGGTATCCAGTCTCGATGAGTTCCATTGTTTAATACAATATGACAAAAAGTATTGGTTGCTCTATAGTGCACCCAGATTGTTGGGGGCCATAGGCTGACTGTAAAGCGCTTAAAGAGGACTGTCAATCACTGTGAAGCAGTGTATAAGGCAGGGGTAGGCAACCTTGGCTCTTTTATGACTCGTGGACTTCAACTCCCAGAATTCCTGAGCCAGCCATGCTGAGGGGAAAGGGAGAGGTTTCCAAGCTGAGCCATGCTGACTCAGGAATTCTGGGAGTTGAAGTCCACGGGTCATGAAGGGGCCAAAGTTGCCTACCCCTAGTTTAAGGGCTATTGCTATCTTCCTTCCTTCCTTCCTTCCTTCCTTCCTTCCTTCCTTCCTTCCTTCCTTCCTTCCTTCCTTCCTTCCTTCCTTCCTTCCTTCCCTGTACAATGGTTAGAATGCAATATTGCAGGCAAACTCTGCCTACAGCCAGCAGTTCTGTCCTGACTGGCTCATGGTTGACTCAGCCTTCCGTCCTTCCTAGGTTGTTAAAATGAGGATCTGATGTCCTGGTTCCGATAGGTGAAACTCTTCGAAAGAACATGGAGGCATTGTTTACCTTCAAGAATCTTTTATTTGAGAGACAAAGTATCGTTATTACATAGTCGAAACCAGACACTAAATTCCCCTCCCCTGGGAACAAAGTAACAAAGTGCAATTCCCTTCTCCAATAAACAATCATAAATCACACACCCCAATTAGCTTGAAGCCAAGGCTTTCTCCCCAGCTCCCCAGCCCAGCCAAAACACTATCAGCTCTGGGCCCAATGACCTTGGGTTCCCACGGTTGAGTTATTATTGTTATGACTAGCTGGGCTCTCATCCCTATTCCCCCTCCCAGCAGCAACTAATTCTAAAAGCAGTAGAGAAAATGGCTGCATTCCCATTTGTTGTTAAAGCAAGAACATCCGATGTTGGCCGTATTGACACCCAGATTGTTGGGGCCAACAGGCTGACTCTGTAAACCGCTTAGAGAGGGCTGTAAATCACTGTGACGCTGCACATTTAAGTCTTAAGTGCTATTGCTATACAGTATCTGCCCCCCCCCCCCGAATTGATAAAAACATGGACTTTGATTGGAAGTGCCCATCTTTTTTTTTAAAAACAAGTTTTATTAATTTTCCGTTTTTAAAAAGCTTCGGGTATTGAGGGAGCAACATGGTGGTTAAAATTTCCTCACTGTTTCCCTTAGTTATTATACCAAATTCAAATTAATACATTGCTAGTTATAACTCAATCGTTTAAAACATTTATCAACAACTTTTGACTTATATGTCTCCAGATCCTGTTTTTAACTTTTATCTGATTTCACTTACAGTATTCCAGTTGGCTTAATGTCCATAGTATTTAGGTTTCAGATAACCCACGGTTCCCTTCGTTCATTACAAAATAGTTATCATGTCTAAAATACACTTACTATTTATTCAGATAAATTCTTAGTTTATTTCACAATCATAGTCTACTTCTCATTCTAATACCATCGCTTAGGAAATGCCCATCTTTTGAGTTGACGCAGAAAGGTAATATAAATGATTGTAAATCTTTTAACAAATGTATAGGAATTTTTTTCCCCCACCTTGATTCTACTTTGGTATATAATCCTGTCTATTGCTAGCTGTACGCTGGTGAATTAAAAATGAAGGCTGATAAAAAGCGCGGAAGTTTCTATATTTTACAAACGGAAGAGGGCGCCAATTTATCACACAAAAATTTGTCTCCATTATACATGGCAAAATGCTACTTCTCCGACTGCCAGGGGATGTTGGAGCCGCACCTGATATAACCACACACGTAAAAAGAAAACGTGAGCCTTAAATGCCTTTGAAATCAACGCATCAACGGTATAAATCTATGTTAATAATATAAAATTAATGAAATCTAGGATTTTTATGTTGTTTTTATTTATCAGCAGAGTCTCTTAACTTAAAAGTGGGAGAATATTTGCAAGTATGCTTTTAATTCAGGTTGGGCCCTTTAAGAAAATGCAGTTGGGCAGAGTTGAATCCCAGAGTTTTCTTTCCAAAGGACTACTAAGGGGTGTGCCAAATGTTTCATTGCAAAATATCCCGCCTTGAAACAAGATCTGCAGGAAACTCAGGAAGTGCCCTTCCGTGGTCAAACCATTTCAAGCTTGGGACCATTTCTCTGGGACTAACAACCCGTTTTAATGGCCCTCATTTTATCCTGCTCAGCTTGATGTGGAAGGCGTAGGAGCTCATGCAGGACCATCGGAGAGCCGGAATGTGACGGGTGGACAGGAAACCCTATACTATTTCAGGCAATTGGCTGTCCAGTCTCTTCTTAAAAACCTCCAGTGTTGGAGCACCCACAACTTCTGGTAGAAAGCTGTTCCACTGGTTAATTAAGAAGTTTCTCCTTAATTCCAGGTTGCTTCTCTCCTTGACTAGTTTCCATCTGTTGTTTCTTGTCCTGCCCTCTGGTGCTTTGGAGAATAGGTTGACCCCTTCCTCTTAGTGGCAGCCCCATAGATATTGGAACACTGCTATCCTTTCACCCCTAGTCATTAGAACATATATTAATAGAGTTGGGACCTTGGAGGTCTTCTAGTCCAGCCCCCTGCTCAAGCAGGAGACCCTATAGTACCATTCCAGACACATGGCTGTCCAATCTCTTCTTGAAAACCTTGAGCGATGGAGCATACACAACTTCTGGAGGCAAGCTATTCCACTGGTTAGGGACCTTGAAGGTCTTCTAGACGAACCCCCTGCTCAAGCATGAGACTCTGGCCTAGACCGTTTCAGACAGGTCGAACCCCCCACCCTTCTCTCTGTGACATTTTCAACGTTGACTTACTCAGCGTAGCGATTGGGAAAGAGGAAAGGCGTTCGTGCATTGGTGCATTTACTCAAGGACTGCTGAAGGATTTCCTTATTCATGATGGGAAAGATGGCTGCAATGCTTTCCTGTCCTTTAGATTGAAGGATGTACCTACAAAAGGCATTATGGGAAGTCCTCGGCTTACGGCTGTTCATTTAGCAACCTCAATGGCACTGAAAAAAATCACTTATGACCATTGTTCAGTTACAACCTTCGTAGCGTCCCCGTGGTCACGTGATCAAAATTCAGGCACTGGGCAACTGGCTCGTAGTTATGTCCGTGGCCGGGTCATAAGGTCATGTGATCTCCCCCCGTTGAGACCCCCCCCCCCGACAAGCAAAGTCAAGGGGAAGCCAGTTTCCCTTAATTATCAGCTTACTAACTGATCAAGGGCGGTGATTCCCTTAACAACTGTGGCAGGAGAGGTCCCTTCACAAGTGTCTCGCTTAACAACAGATATTTTGGGCTCCATTATGCGCATAAGTTGAGGACTACCTGAAAGAAGCAACGGATGGAAACTGACCAAGGAGATATAAGCAACCTGGAATTAAGGAGAAACTTCCTGACAGTTAAGAACAATTAACCAGTGGAACAGCCTGCCACCAGAAGCTGTGTATGCTCCAACGCTGGAAGTTTTTAAGAAGAGACTGGACAAGAATTTGTCTGAAATGGCATAGGGTTTCCTGCCTTAGTACGGGGTTGGACTAGATGATCTCCAAGGTCCCTTCTAACTTTATTATTATTATTACTATTACTACTACTACTACCCCCCCTAATGTCCTATCTGTCTTTCTTATACCAGGGGTCTTCAAACTTGGCCCTTTTATGACTTGTGGACATCAGCTCCCAGAATTCCTCAGCCAGACATTGCCTGGCTGAGGAATTCTGGGAGTTGAAGTCCACAAGTCATAAAAAGGGCCAAGTTTGAAGACCCCTGTTCTTATACAGACCCAGCATTTTCCCCTCAGAAACAAATCAGGATGGACCCCTCAATGTATTGAAGAAAGAAAAAAAAAACTCTCACTTTCTAACACGCCACGCATCTGCAGCGCATTCCCACGACAGCGCTGAACCGCATTCCCTTCCCTTTGTAATATAGATGGCAGGTGAAAAAGGTGAAGGGTGGAGCTGGAGGTAAAGCCCCGCCCTCTCCTCGGCCCCGCCCAGCGCCCTGACGTCCCACGCGCCAGGGTCTCGCTCCGCGCAGGCGCGAGATCGCCCGCCCCCTCCCTCTCTCTCTCTCTCTCCCGAGCAGCGCGCATGCGCCCTCAGCCGCCCGGCGCCTGAGGCCGAGAGCGGCCGTTGGCTCCGCGAGCCCCCATGGCGGAGGCCCGGCCGGTGCTCTCCCCGGAGGCGGAGGAAGAGGAAGAGGCCGACGAGGAGCTCCTGCAGCTGGAGACGGAGCCGCCGGCCGTGCTGCTTGCCGGACGGGCGGCGCGGACCGCTCCCGGCGGCGCCGTCCGCCTCCCCGCCGGCCGGGACCCATCCGAGGCGGCCAGCGAGGAGGAGGAGGGCGACGGCGAGGAGTCGGAGCCGCTCCTGGGCGCGGCGGCGGCGGCGGGCTGGGGTCGGCGGGCCCGTGAGGGGACGGGTAAGCTGCGGTGTTGTTGACGCGTGAGGAAACGGAGCGCGCCTGCGCAGTGGCCGGAGGGGGCGTGGCCACACGTGGGATGCCCCTGCTGTCGCTTCTGCTTGGGTCTGGGGGGAGGGTAAATACAGGCAGTCCCCGACTTACAACAGTTCGCTTAGTGACCGCTTGGCCCTGAAAAAGGGACTTAGGACCGTTTGTCACACTTAACGACCATCGCGGCAGTCTGATCAAAGTTTGGTAGTCCTCCACTTTACAAACGGCTTGTTTAGCGACCAAAAAAGGACTTAGGGCTGTTTTTCACACTTACGACCATTGCAGCATTCCTGTCGTGTGACCTAGGACAGTTTTTCTCACTTAACGACCGTTGCAGCATTCTGATCAAAATTTGATAGTCCTTTACTTACAAACGGCTCGTTTAGTGACTGTTGGAAACAGTCACGGTGCCAAAATAACAGACTTAAGGCTGTTTTTCACACTTGCAACCGTTGCGGCATTCTTGTCGTGTAATCAAAATTTTGGATACAGGTAGTCCTCAAGAACCGCTCGTTTAATGACCGAAGCTGCCACAACACTGAAAAAAGGGACTTAGGACCATATTTCACACTTAACGACCGTTGTAACAGTCTTCTGGTCACGTGATCAAAATTTGGTAGTCCCTGACTTAACAACAGTTCTTTTAGCGACCGTTTGGCCCTGAAAAAAATGGACCTAGGACCGTCTTTCACACTTAACGACTGTTGCGGTATTCTGATCAAAATTTGGTAGTCCTCAACTTACAAACAGTTCATTTAGCGACTGTTTGAAGCTGCCACGGCGCTGAAAAAAGGGACTTAGGGCCGCGTTTCACACTTAACAACCATTATAGCGTTCTTCTGGTCATGTGATCAAAATGTAGTTCCCAACTTAACAGCGGCTCGTTTAGCGACCGTTCCAAGTTACCATAGCACTGGGAAAAGGGACTTGGGGCCGTATTTCACACTTAACAACTGTTGCAACATCCCCAGGGTCACGTGATCCAAAATGCGGACGCTTTGGCAACTGGCTCATATTTATGACGGGTTGCAGTGCCCCGGGGTCACGTGATTCACAGGCAGCGTGAAGGGAGAAATCAGATCCTCTTTAACAACCGTGTTACTGGCTTAACGTTGGCAAGGTAGGTCGTAAAGTGGGGCAAAAACTCAACAAAGGTTTCACTTAGCAACATAAAAGTTTGGGCCCCGTTGTGGCCGTAAGTCGAGGGTTACCTGTATGTTGCTTGGAAAATTGCAGGGAGTAATCCAGCCAGTTGCCTGGAGTCAGCACTGACTTGAAGGAGAGGACTACTTAGGCATCAGGGCTAGAAACTTGAGAGTTCCAGTTGCAGCTTATGCACGAAGCCAGCTAGCTGATCCTCAAGCGTTTCATTTAGGGGTGGGACGCAGCTGCTTTGGGGCCATATCCTTGCTCTTTGCGGCTGAAGATGGGAGAGCAGTGTGGCTGAATTAAACTTTTTTTGTTGTGGTTTAAACAGGGGCAACTCTTTGAATCTGGATGCATGCTTAGGGAATCTTTTATCTGCTGTTCCTTTGTTGGCACTGTTATTGTAGGAATTAGGGAGAATTGGGGAGAGTCAAGTAGAGTAGTGTACAAGACGAACTGGAGCCCTTGGTTTGTTTCCAGGGAAATCCTCAGGTCTGTTTTTTTGAAGACTTAAACCGAATCGCTGGGCCGTATTCCGTCTCTTAGGAGATAAGCAGGGGATGGAGACGTCCTGTATGAACAGTGTTCTATCTGGGTCTGATATGATTCATTCCGCACGCTGTCCTCGTGCCTGTGTGAACCACCCTCAGTAATTTGGATAGTTGTAAGAGTCAAATTGCCAACCACGTGGCTGCATTATGCAAACGTAGCCACTGCAGTGCATATTATTTTGGCATTTCTATTGTGCCCCCGTAATTTTTGTCTTACTGGAGAGTGAGCCAGGGTTGAGTGTATATTGAGAGATGAAGAGGGAGGGGGTAAATGGAGTTGAGGAAGAGAAAAAAATAATCAGCTGCCGGCACTCCTTTGAAATGATTGTCACAATCCACACAGGACATGTCAGAAGCATCGCAGAGATGAACTTCTCCATGGACGACCCTGAATTTGCCGAAATCATGCAGCAAGCTGAACAAGCCATTGAAAGCGAAGTCTTTCCAGAAAGAATCTCCCAAGGCTCCAGCGGAAGCTATTTTGTCAAAGACTCTAAGAGAGTGAGTTGCGCTGTGGTTTCTTTGTGGGATTGTGTGATAAAATGCTTGAAGGGTCTTGTGTGAAAACATTTGCCACGGTCAAGGTTGAGCGTGCATAGCTGCAGGCAGGGATACCAGAGATCCTTTCCTTGCGGCTTATCAGAACTGCGGCACTTCCTACCACTGTATCTTGCTAGCAGGACTTGTATCTTGCTAGCAAATCCGTGGTTTGCTGAACATTGTGTACATTTGAGTATCCCCTCCTTCATTCTCTTCCAATATGCAGTAGCCAGCAGTTTGTATTTGGCTTATGATTTTCTATTCGGAAAATAACCAATACACAGTCCTACTTTATGCACAATGCTAAACAACACAGACCTGGACTTTTTAGTCATGGTTAACTAATATACCCTTTTTTGTTGAGTATATATCAGGGGTTCTTAACCTTGGCAACTTTAAAATTTGTGGACTTCAATTCTCAGAATTCCTCAGCCAGCAAAACTGGGAGCTGGAGCTTACTGGGTCAACATTTCTTCAGTTCATACTATACGGAAAAATGTCATGACCCAATTTGAAGAAAAGTCTCATTTTTGTCCTATAGCAGTGCTCTTGCTTTATAAATAAAGGGTCAGAATTCTTTAACAGTCTTTGACGATTTATTTTCCACGGTGTGCTTCAAAAGCTCCTGTTTGTAATCTGTATGAATAGGTGGTTGCTAAGCCTCGACGCCAGCTTGATGGCACAATTTATAAGTGTGTGCGCGCACACGCATTTTCCAACGTTGGATTCCTAATTCCTGTTCATTTCCAACCCTCAAAGTATCTGAGTTGAATATTTGGGAGATATTATCTAAAAGAAGTTGGGTTAGAAAAAGCTGAAAGGCCAGGTTTCATGGTTTTTAGTACTTTGGTGATCTAACTGCAAAAACCTTCGTAACCTGAAATGATTGCAGGTTGCTTAAAGCAGAGGTCCCCAGTCTCTTGGCCACCAGGGACCGCTTCCGTGGAGAGTGGTTTTTTCATGGACTGGAGAGTGCGTGGTTTTATGTGCTGCCTGCATCCCATGGATGGGGCTTTGCTTGTTTGTGTGGACCAGTTGCTGGCATGCCGGGCCACAGACCAGGGATTGGGGAACCCCTGACTTAAAAGACACCAATCCATAAGAGCCTTATATCTTGTATCTTTTTCCTGGGAAACCGAATTTTGTTCTGGATCTACCTACAGACCCTACCAAATAGTAAAATGTGGGTCATAACTATCTTTTGTGTTGAAAGAATATAACTGAGTATCACTTCCTTGCGTTAGAGGAGCCTTTGCCTTGCTCAACAATTTCTGAATCAAATAAAATTAAGGAAGTAAGATTGCTTTATGGACGAGGAAAGTAAAGTTCATAAATACTTGAAACGGACATGACACACAACAAATGTTAGGTGGCGTAAGAAATTTGGATGAAAGGACATTAATATTAAATACAATACGTTTTTTTTAGTATACTAGTTCTTGAAATACTTGTCTATAATGAATTCTGGCATGAAAACAAGTGTTGCAGCTGTCTGCACCAAAGCCAGTTGCTAATGAAATCATTTTATTTGCAACTGGGCCTTGTCTCTAATTTCAGATCATTCAGGGGTTGCCCTTGTATCCATGCAACCCCATTTTAAATTTCAGATCAATGTCTCTGCCTTCTCAAGGCCGTTTATTATTAAAGAAGGCAAATTGCTTCACAATTTTATACAGGCTTGGCTTCTGGCTTCACATCAGCCCTCAATTAGCACTAAAAGCTTAATGCTGCAACAGCATAACTAGTAAAACCAGCTCTTGTTTATTGTAGTCTCTCAACTTCAGCCCATTTGGTTTTTATTTTATCTGCCTGCTTTTCATGCGGCAAAACATACATCTTAACTTTAGGGACACCTTAGAGTCAATCTTATAGTATATTTGGAGAACGTTGCGTTGAAGGGCAAGTAAAAATCTGTCAGAGGTAACTGATGGTTTATTCTGTGTCTGGTCTTTTAAATCTCATTGCTGTGAGAGTCAAATTCCTCATTTTATTGCTCCTTCACGTTCAAAGTCAGGACTTAACAGTAGCTACGTTGTCCTCTTTTCTTTCCATCCGAAATCAATGGCAGTCCCAAACAACAACAGCATCGTATTGAATTTTTGATTTATTTTTGGAATGCTATTTATTCTGCTAATGGACATTGTATAAATAAAATATGCTTTGCAGTGATTATGGTTTAAATACCAGGATGTATTTTTTGGGGGAAGTTGGAGTTGTAAAAATATGAAGCCTTTATCTTTTGACCTGTAACGAATTTTGAATTTATATCACTCTAACATCTCGGGGCAAATATTGTGATGCTTCCCTGTGCTCTCTATTCAGCTTTAAAAAAAAAAAATCTCTGTGGATTTGAGTTGAGAAAATACTGCATTTGTAGGAGGCCTTTTGTGGGATCCATTGGGGGCCTTTGATAAAAGCCAGTAATATAGCTTCTGCGTTATGGAGTTCTTCTACTTTACCTATATAGCATTTTAGATCATAGATGTAGAACAGCTGTGTCCCTTAGCAGGTGGATTGCATTCACTTAACATTACAGGTAGTCCTCAACTTTCAACCACAACTGAGCCCCAGATTTTCTGTTGCAAAGTGGAGACATTGTTTAAGTGGGTTTGGCCCCCATATTACGAACTTTCCCGCCCCATTTGTGTAGTGAATCACTGCAGTTGTTCAGTTAGTTACACAGTTTTTAAGTGAACCCAGCTTCCCCATTGATTCTGCTTGTCCCTAAGGTCACAAACAGTGATCACAGGACTCCAGGACCGCGCAACTGACATAAATACAAGTCAGTTGCCGAGTGTCTGAATTTTGATCGTGTGACCTTGGGGATGCCGACGTGGTCGTAAGCGTGAAATCGCTTTTTTCTCCGTGCCGTTGTAACTTGGAACAGTCACTAAATGAACCGCTGTGAGCCGAGGGACATTGAATTTTAGATAACCAGGTAGCTTTAGACAACCCTAGGCCACGAAAGCTTACCTTCTTTGTCTAGTTTTGTCTAATTTTGTCTAGTTGGAATTGAGGAGCTGAGTTCTAGTCCCACCTTAGGCAGGAAAGCCAACTGGCTGACTTCGGGGCCCATCCAACTCACCTCACAGAGTTACTGTTGTTAGGAGAAAGGAGAATTAGCTATGTTTGCTACCTTGAGTGATTTATAAAACTAACAAAAGCGGGACGAAAAAAATTAAAAATATGTGTTTTTGTAAACTATTTCTATTTAGGTGTATGGAGATTCTCAGTCATCCGGGGCGTGATTGTCCCAAAAGTGCTTTTTCAGGAGGCAACTGGACTTTCTCGTTTTTCCTTTGAAGATGTTTCGCTTTTCACTCCAGAAGCTTCTTCAGCTCTGATTGGAGGGTGGAGTATGGAAGGATTTATACTCCTTACAGACAGCTGGTCCTTTTGCCTTCTTTTAAAGCAAGCGTCTTCAGACTTGGCCCTTTTATGACTTGTGGACTTCAACTCCCAGAATTCCTCAGCCAGGCATGAGTTGAAGTTCTCAAGTCATAAAAGGGCCACGTTGGAAGACCCCCGGATTACAGATCTCTCATCTTAAACCATCATGGTCGCTGTCCAACCTAGCTGGAGATGCTAGAGAACCAGAAGCCATCTAGAAAGACCTAGACAAGAAAAGGGTGATCTAGAACAGGGGTCTTCAAACTTGGTCCTTTGATGACTTGTAGACTTCAACTCCCAGAATTCCTCAGCCAGGCACGCGTACCTGGCTGAGGAATTCTGGGAGTTGAAGTCCACAAGTCATAAAAGGGCCAAGTTTGAAGACCCTTGTTTTAGAGACTTGGAGGCTCGTCTGTGACTTCAGGGTCTCTATATTTTTATATATCACCAGCAAACCAGCACACACTTTTCTGATTCCTCACGATCCCTTATTCATTCTCCCTTTCTTTTTCTCCTTTAGAAAACTATCGGAGTATTTAAGCCCAAATCCGAAGAGCCTTACGGTCACCTAAATCCAAAATGGACCAAATATTTCCACAAACTCTGTTGCCCTTGCTGTTTTGGCAGGGGCTGTCTTGTTCCTAATCAGGGATATCTCTCTGAAGCTGGTGCCTATCTGGTGGACAGTAAACTAGGATTAGGAGTGGTACCCAAAACAAAGGTAAGAGTGGTTTGCAACATCGGTTGAGCACGAAGAAAAGTATTTCTGGTTAAACCTGTAAATAAAAAAAAAGTCAAATAAAACCTTTTAAACTAATTTTTCAGACTGGGGAAATAAATTTTGACTTTTGGAGTTGACTAGCTAGGACGCTGGTCTCAGTGGGAGTTTCAGCATAAGGCAAAAAAAATTAGCTCAGGTAACCGGGTCTTACCTTTTTTGGCCTGTGGGTCCCATTGTAATTTTGTGAGCCTTTTATGTTGTAGATACAGAGCTGCCAACATCGCTCTTAACCATGCAGATTTCAGGGTGAATCCAGCCACTCACTTCCCCCCCCCCCTTACCGTACACTTTTTTCACTCCTCCTTTTTTGCAGCAGCTTGCAAATTTTGACAACGTGCAATTTTGTGGTTGTAATTCTCCGAAACTGGCTGTCATGGTTCTGACAAGTGAAACTCTTCAAAGAACTTGGAGACGTTGTTTACCTTAAAGAATCTTTATTTGAGTAGCATAGCATCGGCACTAACATATTCAAAGCCAAAAACTGGATTCCCCTCCCCTGAGCCCATAGTATCAAAGCACAATTCCCTCCTCCAATTAACAGTCATAAATCACATTCCCCAATTAGTCTGAAATGCAGGCTTCCCCTCCAGCTCTCCAGCCTTGCCAATCCTTATCATCTCTTATATCAAGTTCTGAATTCACACACTAGTACAACATGGTTAGGTCACATTCCGCCTCCTCCCCCAGCATCATCTAATTCTTGAGAGTAAAGCATAAGAAAGAAAAAGGCTGCAACTTCATATGTTGTCAAAGCAAGATCATCCAATGTTATCAGTGTTGACACTGGCCTAATCAAAAATATCAGCTGGAATGTGAAGCGAGCAACTATAGAAGAAGCAGCTCAAATGCAATCGCCACTCCGTTCTCTGAGCCTCAGATGGGAGGGAGGGAAATGAACGTTTTGATCTTCGTTTATTGCTAGAAGGGACAAAGACAAAATGCCGGGAGTCCTCAACTTACGACCACAATTGAGCCCCCAAATTTCCGTTGCTAAGTGGGACATTGGTTAAGGGAGTTTTGCCCCATTTTACGACATTTCCTGCCACGGTTGCTAAATAAATCATTGCAGTGATTAAGTTAGCAACACGGTTGTGAAGTGAATCCGGATTCCACACCGACTTTGCTTGTCAGAAGGTCGCAAAAGAGGATCACGTGACCTCCCCCAGGAGACACTGCGACGGTCATAAGTGTGAGTCGGTCGCCCAGTGCCCGGTTGCGTGACTGCGGAGATGCTGCGTGAAAAACGGTCTGAAGTCAGGTTTTTTTTTTCTAGTGCCGTTGTGATTTTGGGCAGTCACTAAACGAACTGCTGTAAGCTGAGGACCACCTGGGTAGCTTGATAAAGAGGTGGGTGTGGTGAGGACAGTGTCAGAATGAAAATGTCAAATTGAAACGTCAAATTATTCCGTGTTCTCAGGTGGTCGGCTTTGTCAGCGAGACGTTCAACTACAGTGCCATCGATCGTGCCAAATCCAGGGGCAAGAAATACGCGTTGGAAAAAGTGCCCAAAGTCGGCAAAAAGTTTCACCGAATTGGACTACCTCCTAAGGTAAATTTTCCTCAGCCGTCCCGAAAACGTTTACCCGCTTCAGTTGTATTGGTGGGTGGGTGTCTGTGTGTGTGTTTTTGTTTCCTTCTATTCCTCTTCCGGGGTAATTTGTAAGCAATAAAAGTATAAAGAATAAGGAGAAGTTTAAATTCCGACGCAACGCCAAAGACGGAAAAGGTTTGTTTACCCCGTCGAGGTACGGTGAAGTTATTTCCTCAGTAGAATTTATTTTTTATTTTTTTTAACTGAAGAAAAGAAGACACAGACAAAACTCAGTCCCGTTCGTTAAAAGCCCCGGAGCTACTTCCCGATGCATCAGAGGACTTTGAGACCTTTGATTCTTTTCTTTTTTTAAAAATTAGTTTTATTCATTTATAACATAAAATGCGAAAATACAAAAGCAAATAGTAGAAAAGGGGAAAACAAAAAAGGTGTGAAGAAAGTGTGTGTGTGGGGGGGGGGAGAAACAAAAGGCATTGATTTCCGACTCTCTGTTGCAGTAAAATCAGACCTTAAAACCAAATCTCAACTTTTGACATTTCTAGAGTAGCACGCCCTGGCCATTTCTCCATCGACAAATCAGTCTGATCCATAAAACCCAAAATCAGGATGTCATTTTTTTTCCCACCTCAAGGCCTTTGATTCTTGAATGGCAGTTTCAGATTAAAAATACTTTTTTGAAAGGCATTCTCGAGCCAGCTGCAGTTTTGATACTTAAAAATGATATCTTCCTTCCCAATAAATGTTTTATTTATTTATTTATACATACATACATACATATTCACATATATATACATACATATTTGTTTTCTGAGGTTTTCGCGGGTGTTTGTATGTAGGTCTTTGGTTGTTCGGGTTTTCTCCCGCGTCAAATTGGAAGTGTCTTGGCGACGTTTCGACGAAGTCTCATTCGTCATCTTCAGGCTGGTGTTTTCGGCTTTGTGCTCCTCGAAGCACGAAGCCGAAGACACCAGCCTGAAGATGACGAATGAGACTTCGTTGAAACATCGCCAAGACACTTCCAATTTGACGCGGGAGAAAACCCGAATAACCAAAGACCTACATACATACATACGTGTGTGTGTGTGTGTGTGTGTGTGTGTGTATGTACATGTGTGTTTTGGCTAGAGCACCCAGTCTACCCAGTCTGTTCTGCATTTCGCTCCAATCTAAGAGCATGTTTTGCAGGCAGACGTCACATACTGTCAACAGTGTAAATTCAAAATTTTTGTGGCTGACAGAGTTAGTGGAAGACTAGTATAGCTATTTCAAGCTCTTTACCTTTCATCAGCTAGTCAGGGAGTGTGACTAGCTGATGAGAGCTAAAGAGCTTGAAATAGTTATACTAGTCTCCCACTAACTCTTTGTCTGCACTTAAGAAGGGCAGTTTGCTGTAGTATTTTTATTGGCTTTCCCATATAAATAGCACTTTGAATGCTCTACGAGTTCAGGTCCGTTTCACCAACGCAGGGTTTCTCTCAACCCACAGGTTGGCTCCTTTCAGCTCTTCGTGGAAGGGTACAAAGAGGCCGACCATTGGCTCAGGAAATTCGAAACCGACCCCCTGCCGGAGAACACAAGGAAACAGTTCCAGTCAGAGTTTGAAAAACTGGTTGTGCTTGATTATGTTATCAGAAATACTGGTGTGTAATCGTTTTGGTTTTTTTTCTTTTTCCCTTCAACTTTTCGTGAGTGGTTACGACATTATCCTTGAATTCTTGTCAGATTCAAACAGAGGAAAACGGGCTAGAAAAATGACCTTGTGGGTTCTGTTTAAGTAGCTTGCCTTCGGAGGGATGGGTGTGCTGTGATTATCCCTGCCCAACACAGCAGCTATTTTTGAGAATACCCATAATATGCTTACCAAAATGCCATCCGCCCCAAAAGGCAGAAGATCTCTGAAGGAGACTATAGAATAGCTTGTGGTTCAAGGCGTGACGCCTCCAGAGTTGTACTCCTCCTACAATTTGTTCAAAATAACAGGTCCAGCTCTTTAAATATTACAAGCTGAACTCTACTGTATTACATTACTGTGACAGATTTTATTGCCGCACCCTTGCATTTCATTTAATTGTGATTCTCCCTAATTTCTTTGCAGACAGAGGCAACGATAACTGGTTAGTCAAGTATGAAAAACAGAGCGATGGGACGGATCTTCCTGAGAAGGTAGGACAAAACGTCTTCTGTTTCGATCACAGGGATACTGTATGATCAAGAATTGGTGTGATTTGTGTTCAGGTTGACTTGTGGATTTTATAAAGAATTTTTTCTCATCCCGTGTTCTTATGCAAAAAGACGGAATTAAATAATGTGGGATGCTTCCTCAATTATCAATTTTATACACTCGGGCTAGATCAGTGGTTCTCAACCTTTTTAATGCCGTGACCCCCAACCAGTCGTAAGTGGAGGACTACTCAACCGGTCGTAAGTCGAGGACTACTCAACTGGTGCAGCACCGTTTGCAGAGTGGGACTTTTGGTGGCCTCAGCAGGGCAGAGACAGCCTGGACAATTCCTATTGGCTTTTGAAAGCCAATAGAATTAGACTCTATTCAAGAGAGTCTATTCTATTGGCTTTCAAAAGCCAATAGAATAAAAGGGAGTAGCACAGCTAAGGAAAAGGGGGAAAAAAATGGCGGACTGCGTTGTTTGGCGACCCCCGTGAAATGGTCATTCGACCCCAAATGGGGTCCCGACCCACAGGTTGAGAACCACTGTGCTACATTATCGACAAATTGTAAATGGAAAAGAATTGCATGGCATATGCTGTGCAGGCTTAATATTCTGTTCAAATATTAGTTTTTGTTTTTTTGTTTGTGTTAAAGGGGTACGCCTTGATTACTTCTATATTTGTGTTTAAATTGCTTTCCAATAGGAGATCCAGTGGATTGATGAAAAGGAGCCCATTATTAAGATTGCAGCCATTGATAACGGCCTTGCTTTCCCTTTCAAACATCCCGATGAGTGGAGAGCGTGTGAGTTTTGGGATTTTTCTAGAGAAGAATGCACGAGATTGCAAGGATTGTGATTGGTAGATTTCATTATATCTAGAGATGAACAATAGCGTGAAGTTAAGGTGCTGGCCTAGAAACCAGAAAATTGTGAGTTCTAGTCCTGCCTTAGGCATGATAGCCAGGTTGGTGACTTTGAGTCACTCTTTCTCACTCAAACCACCTCACTGGGTGATTGTTGTGGGGAGAAAGAAGAGGAGAAAAAACTATAATATATATGTTTGCCAGCTTGAATTACATATAAAGTAAAAAAAACTTCGGATAGCGATAGCCCTTAGACTTACATACCACTTCACAGTGTCTACGGCCCTCTCTAAGTAGTTTGCAGAGTCAGCATCTTTGCCCCCCAACAATCTGGGTCCTCATTTTACCGACCTCGGAAGGACGGAAGGCTGAGTCAATCTTGAGCCGGTCAGGATCGAATCCCTGGCAGTCGGCAGAGTTAGCCTGCATTACTGCATTCTAACCACTGCGCCGCCACGCCTCGTGTGCTAAAAATCTAATATACAAAATAATAAATAATATTATCTAACAAACAAAAGGCTGGCATACGTGCCGGGATTGTGGTCATTGACCGAAGTAGTCACTTCACTCAGTGACCAAGATTACACTTCCAGTTGTGGTCATGAATCCAGGATTACGTGCATAAGGAAGCTGCTTGTCCTAAGTCGGTTAATTGAGCGTTACACCTGAAAAGTTCCACTCGGCCTGCTTATTTGGAAAGGCTTCCCTTCAGACTAGACAATCACCTGTCTTGAGATGGTGTAGGTTCTTCTGCTTGAGCAGGGGGCTGGACTAGATGACCTCCAGGGTCCCTTCCAACTTCTATTCTATTCTATTCCATTCCATTCCATATTCTATTCTATTCTATTCTATTCTATTCTATTCTATTCTATTCTATTCTATTCCTTGCTCTGTTCTACTCTACTCTACTCTACTTTACTCTACTCTACTCTACTCTACTCTATTCTTCTTCACTATTCTATTCCATTCCATATTCTATTCCATTCTATTCTATTCCATTCTATTCTATTCTATTCTATTCTATTCTATTCTATTCTATTCTATTCTATTCTATTCTATTCTATTTCTGTTCTATTCTATATTCTATTCTAGTCTATTTTCTATTCCATATTCTATTCTATTCTATTCTATTTCTATTTCTATTCCATATTCTATTCTATTCTATTCTATTTTCTATTCTCTATTCTATTATTTTCTATTATTTTCTATTCTATTCTATTCTATTCTATTCTATTCTATTCTATTCTATTCTATTCTATTCTATTCTATTCTATTCTATTCCATTCCATTCCATATTCTATTCTATTCTATTCTATTCTATTCCATATTCTATTCTATTCTATTCTATTCTATTCTATTCTATTCTATTCTATTCTATTCTCCATTATTCTTTTCTATTCTATTCTATTCTATTCTATTCTATTCTATTCTATTCTATTCTTCTATTCTATTCTATTCTATTCTATTTATTCCATTCCATTCCATTCCATATTCTATTCTATTCTATTCTATTCTATTCTATCTATTCTATTCTATTCTATTTCTATTCTATTCTATTCTATTCTATTCTATTCCTCATTCCATTCCATTCTATTCTATTCTATTATTCTATTCTATTCTATTCTATTCTATTCTATTCTATTCTATTCCTATTCTATTCTATTCTATTCTATTCTATTCTTTCTATTCTATTCTATTCATTCCATTCATTCCATATTCTATTCTATTCTATTCTATTCTATTCTATTCTATTCTATTCTATTCTATTCTATTCTATTCTATTCTATTCTATTCTATTCTATTCTATTCTATTCTATTCTATTCACCTCCCTCTTTTTATCTCTTCCCCCCCTCTCAGATCCATTCCACTGGGCTTGGCTTCCACAAGCAAAGGTCCCTTTTTCTCAAGAGACGAGAGACTTGATACTCCCTCGTATTTCTGACATGAATTTTGTACAGGATCTCTGTGAAGACCTTTACGAACTCTTTAAGGTAATTTCAAAAGTAACTTTGGGCAAAAGCGTTTAAAGGAGCACGGCAAAGAATAAAGCCTATTTGGACATATTGGCCCTGTAACGTAATTGGTCGTTCAAAGCTGGAAATGCAGTGAAATGTCAAAAAGAGGAAAGTTCATTGGACTTTCCACAAGACTTTTTGAACGGTTTGGTATAATTCCTTATTATTTTAAGTCTGGTTATTTATAGGTGGATCTGATTTGAATTATGAAGGTTTCTCAAATCAATTTATTTTTCTTCCAATAAAGACTGACAAAGGGTTTGACAGAGCTACATTTGAGAACCAAATGTCTGTGATGAGAGGACAGGTAAGGGGCGATGTGTTTTAAATTCGTATTTTTTTTTTTTTTTGCATCATATATAGTTGTTGCTTTTTAGTTAATTGTAGAATCCAGTTCTGTTTTTTCTTTCTTTTTGGAAAAGAAAAGTTATTCTTTCCTAAAATTAGGAGGGTGTAATTTATTCTTATTTCTACACTCCTTTGAAAGTCTGCCTTGGCAGGTCAGGCACCCCCAAGGAACCTCTTTGTAAAGGACCCACAACGAACCTCTTTGTAAAGGACCCACCTTGTGACAGGTCACAAGACCCTCCCTTGACACACCCCCACCCGAAGCCCTTACAAACAGAACACCGACACCTCCTCCACTCTGCTGATGATGTTACCTAGCCTGGTAACGAAGCGTTTGGGAACCAACCCACAAGCTCAGAGAAACGAACCTTCACCCTAATTCCAACAAGCTTGGGATGGTCTGCAGATTTGATGAGTTCCCTTTCTATTCCCTCATCTTGGTCATTGATGAAGTAGTTCCATTGAGGACCACACGCTGAGTGCGGTCTTGCGCCCATGGTACCCTAGAGCAAGGGTCTTCAAACGTGGCCCTTTGATCACTTCAACGCCCAGAATTCCTCAGCCAGGCACGAGTTGGAAGTTCTCAAGTCATAAAAAGGCCAAGTGTGAAGACCCCTGACTTACAGATCTCTCATCTCAAAGCATCATGGTCGCCTCCCAACCTAGCTGGAGATGCTGGAGAACCAGAAGCCATCTAGAACAGTGGTTCTCAACCTTTTTAATGCTGCGACCCCCAACCGGTCGTAAGTCGAGGATTACTCAACCGGTCGTAAGTCGAGGACTACTCAACTGGTGCAGCACCGTTTGCAGAATGGGACTTTTGGCGGGCTCAGCAGGGCAGAGACAGCCTGGACAATTCCTATTGGCTTTTGAAAGCCAATAGAATTAGACTCTATTCAAGAGAGTCTATTCTATTGGCTTTCAAACGCCAATAGAATAAAAGGGAGTAGCACAGCTAAGGAAAAGGGGGGAAAAAATGGTGGACTGTGTTGTTTGGCGACCCCCGTGAAATGGTCGTTCAACCCCAAATGGGGTCCCGACCCACAGGTTGAGAACCACTGAAGGACCTAGACAAGAAAAGAGTGATCTAGAACAGGGGTCTTCAGACTTGGCCTTTTGATGACATGTGGACTTCAACTCCCAGAATTCCTCAGCCAGGCACGCGTGCCTGGTTGAGGAATTCTGGGAGTTGAAGTCCACAAGTCATCAAAGGGCCAAGTTTGAAGACCCCTACCCTAGAGGATACATAGCCTACATCTCTTTTTAGGACAGACGGTTTCTGCTACCATTAGGGCTAAGCTAAAGTACTCTTTTCTATCTCCGCATCGTTCTTGTTTAATCTTTGCAGATACTTAATCTTACTCAGGCCTTGAAGGATGGAAGAAGTCCCCTCCAGCTGGTCCAGATGCCTCGGGTGGTTGTGGAGAGAAGCCAGGGGGGGACTCAAGGAAGGATCGTTCACTTGAGCAATGCCTTTACTCAGACTTTTCACAGCCGGAAGCCTTTTTTCTCCTCCTGGTAAAAGACAAGTAAAGACCTTCGCTTTAGCAAGACCTTCCACTAGTACGTAAAGATTTCTCTCCCCTCCAAAAATGCTGAACTGCCAAAACCTCAGAGAGTTTTTTTATATATTGAATGTAACTCAGTTTATAGTTTTATTTAAAATTGTGAACCTTTTTACATCAGGGAGACGAGCTTGTCCTAAACTGTATATTTTTATAGACGGTTCAATGTTTTCTGTTAATTTAGTTTGGAAAGGGGGCGGGCGGGAATAAAAGTTTACAGATGCCAAAGACTACTTTTGACTCAATTGGGGGGAAAAACAACAACCACATTCTGTTGCCTACAATACCAGAAATTACAGTCTAATTTTATAAATGTAAGGATTGAAATGCCTGGCGTTTTACTCCATTACACAGTTGTCTTTCAGTCATATATAATCTACTACACAGGACCAATACTAACCCCTTCTGCATTCAAGGGCTTGGAGGTGGGTTAAATGCATGTTGCTAGTCCAGAGGAAACATAATTTGTCATTATAGTGTAGTTCTTACAGTTTATTTGCATTGAGTGCAGGCAGTTCTAAGTTCCAGTTAACACACACTCCACTGTGTATTATTTAATTTGGGAAAGGAATAAGGGTTGGTCAGTGCTTCCACCCCACAGTTGCATGCAGAATTTATTGCACAGCCTCTCTCTGCCTTTATAGATTTGAGCTCCATCGGTACTAAAAGAAGAAAAAAAGAATTTACAAACGTGTGTCTTTTTCTTTGGGGCTCCACCGTTTAAGGAATCCGGTTCCAATTTTTCATTCCTTTTCAGTTTCTTTTGTTTTCTGGGTACAAAAACTGAGCCATTTACAGATGACTTTGTTGATGCTTGAAAAATATCCTTTGGAAGGAAATAAAAGACACCTTTAACATTGTTTTACTTAGTGCTAAGAAGTAACATATTCCAAGAATTGTTGGTGTTCTGGACCAAGAACGGGATGGAGGGAAACACTACAAAAATGAACATAAGTTATTATTATTATTTTTCTGAGATGATGCGTATTGATAAATGTATGCTTTGGTCTTGTGATATTTTTTTTTTTTTTTGGTCAGGGCGATGAATTGGGGAAATACTGTATTTTGTTAGAATAATATTTCTGCCGCAATTTTGTCATTGTGTTGTGGTTTTGAAACTTTTACCAAAGCCAATGAAATTCACTAACTTGAAACCAAAGTAGACATTTAATGGTATGTCAGTGCCTCTTCCTAACACCCATATCTTGGTCTTGAGGAGATGAAAAACTTGCAAATCAGAAAAAAATGCTTTTAATCATCTTGTTGTCGGGCAATTCCTCAGCAGTTCTAAACTTTGAATTTGGCTTTAGCTGATCAGTTGCAAGAATAATAATCGGAGTAACTTTACACTTACCAGGAATTTAGTAAAGCTTGTTTTAAATTTCAGGGTTTGAAGCTCAAAACGTCTGTGTCAATAATAGGGGGTCTTTTGGGTTAAAAGTTGTGCCTAGCTTCCTCAGAAATGCTGTATCTTTAACTGCAGAGCAATACTCTCAGCGTTCTTGCATTGTTGTTTCCTTGATATCTCAGAGTTTGTTAAACCAATGTAGCCTGTTGGGATAATTTACTTGACCTACTAAAAATGTATAAGCCTTAATATTGAAAATTTACTTGTATTGCGGGTTTATAAATTTGTTCTGATTTCAGTTTTTTGATCACTTCCTGCAAATTATTTAAAAAGAAAAGAGGATGGACTTGACTTTCTCAAAACAATAAAGACCACGGTCTGTGCAGATCTGCGACAATTGTCCGGTTACATTTAATCTGTTGTTTAAAAACATCTAGAACAGAGAATCCTTTTGTAAGATGAGGTTCATTTTACCCAGTTACAGTATTTCTCATGCTGCTATCTTACAATGTTCCTAGCACTTGGTATAACAAGACAAACACTTTTAGCCAGCCCGATTGTTTTATCATTAAAATGAATGGTTTCAATGAAAAAAATCTTGCGTTTTCTGATATTTTAACACTACCCAGAAAAGCAAAGAGGAGGTTTTTGAAAAGATCAGCAAATCAAAGAGTAGCGCGCCTTCCTGGGAAATGATTGAAAAACTGACTCCAAAAGCACTGCTCCTGCATGCAATTTGAGTTTTTTTGCAGATTGCAATGTATTATTAGGTCATTTCCTAATAGTTTGCATATAAAGACTGGCTTAAAAAAGGGAGCTGGGTCATCATCATCATCATCATTATGGATCATCGCACAGTCAACCAGATGTTCAGACTGGACTTGGCCTTTTGTCTACCTATCGAGTCCTTACCCAGGACCTGGGATAGGCAGATGTGGATGTTTGATGGTATTACAGATATCGTCGCAGGATGGAAGCAGTTCCTAGTAAAGTTCTCTCTTTACAAGATGCCCCCATTAATTCACGGATAAACCAGAATAGATTTGAGGATTAATGTGACCGGCAGCCCACTTCTTGTCCTGGCTGAAGTCACCTTTTCTGCAGCTCGGTGTTTTTTTTTTTCCCCAGCTTGGCCGCTTGAAGACTCCCAGAATTCCCTAGCCGGGATGGCCTGGCTGGCTAGTTAGGAGATTCTGGGAGTTGAAGTCCAGCCATCTCAAAAGCTGCCAAGTGGGAAAAAGACGGACGTGGCCCTGTTTTCACGACCAAAGAGCAAATCCATCTTTTAACTCAGTCTTTCTCCATCTTAGCCACTTTGAAGAGGTCTACCTGGCAGGGGGAATTCTGGGAGCTGAAGTCCACAAGTCTTAAAGTTGCCAAGGTTGAGAACCCCTGTCTTAAAAAGTTCCTAAGGTGGAGAAACACAGCCTTAACTGATCTCACAAGCCTATAAAAAACAGCCCCTGCCATCTCCTTCAAGACCCGCAAGATATTCAAAGAAATTGAAAAAGGAACCGCGTCTTTTTTCCCCATTCAAAATCAGGTCGCGCGGCCTCGCCTTTCAGCGCCTGCAATTTCGCCGAAGGCTTCTGCCCTTTAAAAGTCTAGGGATTCCAAAGGGGAAACCGGAAGGGGCGGGGCGAGGCGTTCGCGAAAGCCCTGCGGGCGGCTTTCCTAGAGATAGGAAAAGGCAAGAGCGCTTCCTATGCGAGGCCTGGAGGAAGGGCGCTTCGTCGGCATGGAGGCCGCCTCGGAGCCGGCCGGCGTGACGGCGCTGGTTGGACGCGATTCCCCCGCAACTCCGGCGCCCGAGTGCCCGCACGGTGAGCTTAGAGCTGGGAGGGTCGAGCCCGGGCGGGATCGGATGGGTCGGTTGCCTTTCCGTCCCCTTCTCCCCTTGCACAACAACCCTGCGAGGTAGGCAAGAGAGAGCTTGGGATGGAGCCTCGGTTGCTTAAAGATGGACAGTTTGTGTGTGTGTCTGTGTGTGTGGTTGTGTGTTGCTTTGCTTGCTCACCCATTTTTTTTTTATTTGATGGACAGTTTGCACCCTGTGTTTGTTTTTGATTGTGTGTGTGTGTGTGTGTGTGTGTGTGCTTTTGCTTGCTTACCCCATATTTCCTTTTATTTGATGGATACTTTGCATCGGTTTTTTTTGTTTTTGTTTGTGGGTCTGTGTGTGGGTCTGTGTCTCTGTGTGTTCCTTTCCTTGCTCACCCCATATTTCCTTTAATTTGATGGACAGTTTGCACCCTGTGTGTGTGTGTGTGTGTGTTTGTTCCTTTGCTTGCTCACCCCACATTTCATTTTATTTGATGGACAGTTTGCACACTGTGTGTTTTTGTGTGTGTGTTGCTTTGCTTGCTCACCCACATTTCCTTTTATCTGATGGACAGTTTGCACTCTGTATGTATGTTTGCGTATTTGTGTGTGTGTGTGTGTTGCTTTGCTTGCTCACCCCACATTTCCTTTTATTTGATGGCCAGTTTGCATCCTATGTGTGTGTGTGTTTGTGTGTATATACGTGTGTTTTTTCCTTTGCTTGCTCACCCAGATTTCTTTTTGTCTGATGCCTTATTTAAAAACTCACTGCTCAGGGAAGCCCTTCCAGAGCAACTGCAATTGCATAAGTTTTCTCTAATTGTCTGCAGGCAGCGCTCCATTTAACAACAGCTCATTTAGTGACAGCTCGAAGGGACAATGCCACTGAAAAAGAGGGATTTGAGACCCTTTTTTCACACGGACCGTTGCAGTGTTCCCTGTGGTCATGTGATTTATATTTACAGACACTTGGCAACTGACTCGCATTTACGACGGTTGCGGTGTCCCGGGATCATGTGATCCCCTTTTGCGACCTGGCAAACAAAGCCAATGGGGAGAAACCAGATTCACTTCTCAGCCGTGTTACTCATTTAACACCTGCAGCGATTCACTTAACAACAAGGAAGGTTGTAAAATGGGGACAAACTCACTTAACAAATGTCTCACTTAGCCAGCAAAACAATGGGCTCCATTGCGGTCACTAAATGAACTGTTATAAGTCGAGGACCACCTGTACCCCAATTTTGATCACATGACCACAAGGAGGCTACAGTGGGGTGAAAAACGATTGTAAGTCACACTTTCTTCAGTGCCGTTGTAACTAACTTTGAACAAAGCGAACGGTCGTAAGACGAGGACTCCATGTACCCTGGTGGTTCTGTGTGTCCTCAAATGCCTTTCCGAAGCACCAACCGAAACGGGAGCTAATTTAAAGGCCCCTTATTTCTTATTCCTTTGGAAATGACGTTATTAGGAATTATTCCAAATATCTGAGCGGAGTAAATAAATTACGCATCCAACAAATTGCAATAATTTTATGGTTTCCACTTCCTCATTTCCGGTTATTTTTTAGGTCCCACAGTTTTGTTTACGAGAGTTCTCCCAGGAAAAGCAAAGGCAAGAAGATTTTACGCTTGTTCTGCGTGCCGAGAGAGAAAAAACTGCAATTTTTTCCAGTGGGAGGATGAAAAGGTAAGTGAGAGACATCACAACAGCATTACTCTGCCTTTCCTTCTCAAGGGATGGTTGTGTTCTCCTTAAGGACGTGTCTTGCAGGGGAGGAATTATTCCTACACCTAAATGGCTGTGTTTGAAATTTGCAGATTTCAAAAAACTTGGATGGTAATGGGATCTTTTTAAAAATATATATATATAAAGCCATAAATTTCTGGTGATTCTGGTAGAAGAGAGAAAACAGAACGTAGGAGAAGGAAAGCAAAAGTCTAAAGTGGGCATAAATTGCTTAAAAATAAAACAAAAGTTTTATTTTTACGACCTCCGTTGCCACTGTTCTTAAGTGAATCCTCGCAGTTATTAAGTTAGAAACACGGTCGCAGAAGGGGATCACGTGACCCCTGGGGATGTTGCAACCGTTGCAAATATGAGTCAGTTGCCAAGGGTGTTGAATTTTGATCACGTGACCAAGGGGAGGGTACGACGGTTGTAAGCGTGAAAAATCGCAGGTTATTTTTTTCAGTGCGGTTGTAACTTGGAGCGGTCACTAAATGAACCATTGTAAGGTGAGGACTATTCGTAGTAATTCTTTCTCATTCTTTCTTTCTTTTTTTTTTCCCTCTACATCTTCCTTAGATATCAGAAGCCCGTCTTTCAGCCCGGGAAAAATACAATCGGAGTCACCGGCCGTCTAAAACACATTCGGACAATGTAAAAAGGTAAATTGTCTGAGTTGAAAGGCTGACTTTGTTTTCATTGGTTACCTAAAATAGATACTCAACTTCCTGTAGTAAATGGCACTGGATCATTCCTTAAAAAATTAAGAATTAAAAGGAAATTTGATCACCTCTGTGTTGTAAATGGTGGAATAATGAAACCTGAATTCAATCTGTGGGGTTGAATCCTTGGTGCTCTCCAAGGTGGATTATCTGCTTGCAGAAAAGTTCATTCCTCAACATCATGAGTGAGTAGCTACTGCATCTAAACAGACGACAAACCCCACACTCACTCACCCTGATGATGGTACCTAGTAGGGTAGTGAAATGTCTGTAAGAAAACAATCGAGCTTAAAGAGCTTCAAAAACTCCATAATTGAACGCTGAGCTACAGATCCTCTCTCCTATTGGAAGCAAATATTTTGGGGAGGACAAAGGGAAGGGCTACTCCATAAACGGAAGACAAACCGTTGCCCCCCCAAATTTGAAATCTGAGTGGGCGGGCGCTTCAATTAAAGGGCGGGAATTTTGAGGCAATGCCCTTACACCAGTGACTTTTCTGCTGTTAGGTACAAGGAATTCATCGCCCTACCTCCACCGAAAAGGAAGTTTTGCCAGGAGTGTCAACAGCTCCTGTTGCCATCGGAATGGGAAAGACACACTGGCCATCCAGTACTCACTGGTATCTCGGCTGCCCAGCTAGGAAGACCTAGCCAACTCCTCGCTGCTCTGGAGAACAAGAAGATGAACGCCCAGTATCTCTTCACCGACAGGAGTTGCCGCTTCCTCTTGGATCTTCTCGTCGCGCAAGGTTTCCAAAGGGTGCTGTGTGTGGGCACGCCAAGGTGAGCCCTTAGTGCCCTCAACACAGTTGGCCTTAACCAAGGGATGGCCTTTGGCCTTTGGCCTTGAATAAACATGAGGCCAAAGTTACAGAATAACAAAGAGTTGGAAGGGACCTTGGAGGTCTTCTAGTCCAGCCCCCTGCTCAAGCAGGAGACCTTGTACTATTGTACTATTCCAGATAAATGATTGTCCAATCTCTTTTTTAAAAAGCTCCAGTGTTGGAGCACCTACAACTTCTAGAAGCAAGCTGTTCCACTGGTTAATTTTTCTCTCAACAAAAATTGTTCTCTCACTGTCACGAAATTCCTCAATAATTCTGGGTTCCATTACCTTATTCCATTCCATTCCATTCTATTCCATTCCATTCCATTCTATTCCATTCCATTCCATTCCATTCTTCATAATTCTATTTCTATTCCTATTCCTATTCTATTATTCCTATTTCTATTTCGTTCCTATTTCCATTCTATTCTATTCTATTCTATTCTATTCTATTCTATTCTATTCTATTCTATTCTATTCTATTCTTATTCCTATTCCTATTCCTATTCTATTATTCCTATTTCATTCCTATTTCTATTCTATTCTATTCTATTCTATTCTATTCTATTCTATTCTATTCTATTCTATTCTATTCTATTCTATTCTATTCTTATTCCTATTCCTATTCCTATTCCTATTCTATTATTCCTATTTTATTCCTATTTCTATTCTATTCTATTCTATTCTATTCTATTCTATTCTATTCTATTCTATTCTATTCTATTCTATCCTCCAATATTTATTCTATTCTATTCTATTCTATTCTATTCTATTCTATTCTATTCTATCCTCCAATATTTATTCTATTCTGTTCTATTCTATTCTATTCTATTCTATTCTATTCTATTCTATTCTAATTAGCTATAATTTTCCAGGCTTCACGAACTGATCAAATTGGAAGCGTCACCCAAAGGGAAGATTGCAATGAAGAGTCTTTTGCTTGATATTGATTTCAGGTAGGGTTTTTATTAAAGGATAACACTCTCCTCCGTTCTTTCTCTTTTCAACAGTTGCTTTATTTCCATGCCTCTCCATTGTGTCATCCCTACGCAGATAGTTCTCAGCCTACAATCACAGAGAGAAAGGAAGAGAAAAAGAAAGAAGGGTGGGAAAAGAAGGGAGGAGGAATAGGAAGGAAGGAAAGATAGGGAGGAAGGAAGGAAGGAAGGAAAGAAGGAAGGAAGGAAGATAGGGAGGAAGGAAATTGGGGAGGGAAGGAAGGAATATAAGGAAGGAAGGAGGGAAGTAAAAAAGATAATAAAGGAAGAGAAAGTCAGATGGATGGACTTTGAATAGCTGACTGTCAAGGGAGAAAGGGAACTAAGATTTCTTTCTGCTGAGTCAATTGATTGTCCATCTATACTTTGACTGCTGTTATCTCATGTGTAAACCTAATAAGAAACAATTTCTTTACAGGTACTCTCAGTTCTATCCCCAGGAGGACTTTTGCCACTATAACATGTTTAACCATTATTTCTTTGCTGGAGAGGTAAGCGCCACTCATGTCCTATGCACATTTTATCCTAGTTGCCAAGCTAGTGGAATGGGAGTGGGTTTTTCAGGGAGGGACAGACAATCCCTTTATACGACACTGCTTATCATTTATACGATTGCCCCAAAGACATCGGCTAATCCAGTGTAGTAAAGCTAACAATCCTGGGTTGCGTAAACAGGGGCACGGAATCAAAATCAGGTGAAGTCTTAGGACCGCTTTAGAAAGCCTTAGTAAGGCCACCCCTGGAGTACCAGCTTCCAGTTTTGGTTACCACAAATTACAAAAAAAGAGGTGGAGACTTTGTAAAAAGTGCAGAGAAGAGCAACTAGGATGATTAAGGGCCTGCAGACTCAAACATGTGAAGAACGGCTGCAGGAATTGGATATGGCCAGTCTAGAGAAAAGAAGGACTGGGGGGGGGGGGTACATGATAGCAGTCTTCCAGTATTTCAGGGGCTGCCACAAAGAAGAGGGGGGATCAAGTTGTTTTGCAAAGCACCTGAAGGCAAGGCAAAAAAACAACGGATGGAGAAACTAACCAAGGAGAGAAGCAACCTGGAATTAAGGAGAAACTTCCTAACAGTGAGGACAATTAACCAGTGGAACAGCTTTGCTGGGTGCTTCATAACTGGAGGTTTTAAAGAAAAAACTGGACAGCCATTTGTCCAAAATGGTATGGGGTCTCCTGCTTGAGCAGGGGGCTGGACTAGAAGACCTCCAAGGCCCCTTCCAGTTCTATTCTGAATATAATAGATACCTTTAAAAGAGTAAAATTTGCAAAAGACAAGATCTCCAGGAATACCAGTCTTCTCTCGGCTGTCTTGCAGGCTGCTTCCCGTGTATGTGAGGAATTCCTGCAGGAAGACCAAGGGAGGCACGTGGTCCTGGTGGCCGATCCCCCCTTTGGGGGCTTGGTGGAGGCGTTGGCTTCTAGTTTCCAAAAACTGATGGCCATGTGGAGTTCAGTAGGAGCTGCAGGTAATTATTGCCGAGATACTTATGAGCCAGAAAGAGGGCTGTGAAAACATCTACAGACCCCTCACATCCTGGACATAAACTATTTCAGCTTCTCAGGACGATGCTATAGAGCAGGGGTCTTCAAACTTGGCCCTTTGATGACTTGTGGACTTCAACTCCCAGAATTCCTCAGCCAGGCACACATGGACTAGATGACCTCCAAAATCCCTTCCAACTCTGTTATTTTTTTTTATTCTATTCTATTCTATTCTATTCTATTCTATTCTATTATTCTATTCTATTCTATTCTATTCTATTCTATTCTATTCTATTCTATTCTTATTCTATTCTATTCCATTCTATTCTATTCTATTCTATTCTATTCTATTATTCTATTCTATTATTATTCTATTCTATTCTATTCTATTCTATTCTATTCTACTATTCCGCTCTATGCTATCTCTCTTTATTCTATCCCTTCGTATTTTAAACTTATTCAATTCTGTTCTGTTCTATTCTATTATCTCTTATTCTATCTCTTCTTACTCTACCCTACTCCACTCCACTCCATTCCATTCTGTTATTCTATTATCTCTTATTCTATTCTATTTCTTCTTATTCTATTCAATTCTATTCTGTTCCGTTCTATTCCATTCCATTCCATTCCTCTGTTCTATTCTATTCTATTCTGTTCTGTTCTATTCTGTTCTATTCCTTAATTCTATTCTATTCTATTCTTATTCCTATTCTATTCTATTCTATTCTATTCCATTCCATTCCATTCCATTCCTTTGTTCTATTCTGTTCTGTTCTATTCTATTCTATTCTATTCCTTAATTCTATTCTATTCTATTCCTATTCCTATTCTATTCTATTCTATTCTATTCTATTCCATTCCATTCCATTCCATTCCATTCCATTCCTCATTCCTCCACTCTAGTCTAGTCTAGGTGACAAGCTTGGATTTTGACATGATCTAGGAAAGGATCACAGCGTTAACGGCTATCTTCCACTGAGAACTTATTTAAAGTTTTTCAACTATCATGCCACAGTTGGGAGCGGGCTGCAAAGTTTCATTTGCAAAATAGATCCTTTTCGCCCTAAACTGTTTGCAAAGGCAATAAATGTGTTTGCTGTGTTGTTCCTTGCAGAATTATATTTATATAAATGTATTTATATCTATTTTTATATCATGTGTGTATCGATTTTATATCTATTTTCATTTATTTGTATCTGTGTTTTAAAAAATACTGTGAATATTCTGCTCATTAGGTTTTGCCAGCCAAGAGTTACCTATCCTTTGGATATTTCCGTATTTTTTTGAGTCCCGCATTCTTGAATTTTTTCCAAGTTTCACCATGTTGGATTATCAGGTAAGGACAAAGAGTCCTTCATAGAAACCTTTTGAGTGCCAATTTCTTTATGACTTCTGGAATCTGTCAGTTTCCGAGTATAAATTTGCTTTCCTTTGGTTTATGCTGAACCCTTGATTGAATCCGTCCTTTTTCTTTTTCTAATAAAATTATAATCATTTCTCCAGAGAGAATTTGCAGTGAGGCAAGGGAAGGATGCAGCTGCTTTAAAACATTCCTGATAAGTTGTGGTGTGCACACCACAGGGCATTTTTTTTTCAAATCCTAACATCTGTCCAGTCCTCTTATGCATGAAAACATGCTCATCTGAGTAAGTGAGGGACTGAATATACTCTCAGTCCAATATCTTGGACTGACCCAGTAAGAGAATTGATCCCAATCCCTATAAAAGCACTCCTCAGTATAGGAGCGAAGGTAGCGGTGGCTCTCTTCTAAAGTACATTTATTTATTCCCAAAACAAAACTATGAAGCTATTGTGCTACCTGGCCATGCAATCCACCCAGGTTCCCCTTTGGGATGATGTCTCCCCAACCTTGTCCTTCAAATTCCCAACATGGCATCCATCGTCTGTAGGAGTTGACCAGGCTGAGCACGAGAGGGGAGGGTCAATGGTGTCATAATCAAATCATAATCGCTCAATCAATCAGTGAATCAGAATAGAGCTGGAAGGGAACTTGGAGGTCATCTAGTCCAACCCCCTGCTCAGGCGGGAGACCTAGACCATTTCAAGCAATCAATCGATCAGTGAATCAGAATAGAGCTGGAAGGGACCTTGGAGGTCATCCAGTCCAATCTCCTGCTGAAGCAGAAGACCCTACCATTTCATAGGTGGTTAGAAAAAATATTGGGCGAACAAGTGGATTTTAAACCTGAACTTTTTTTACTAGGCGTTATGCCTGAAAAGACTAATAAGCAGAAACTATATTTAATGTTACACATCACTACAGCAGTGAGAATAATTTTTGCACAATACTGGAAGAATGAAGGACTGCCATCAGAGGAAGAAATAATCAGGAAAATACTGGAATGTGCAGAGATGGACAGATTAACTATGAGGTTGAAAGATAAAGAAGATACAGACGACTATCAAATTTGGAATTTATTTTATTCTTGGTTAGAGAAGAGAATGAAGGATTAGGAATTGAACATGTATTAGCATAGCAAACTCCAGACAACTTGTTGATTGGAAAAATTAACATATGTTGATGAAAAAAAAATTAATAATTTTTTTTATAAAAAAATAAAGAAAGAAGACCCTAGACCATTTCAATCAATCAATCAATCAATCAATCAATCAATCAATCAGAATAGAGCTGGAAGGGACCTTGGAGGTATTCTAGTCCAACCCCTTACTCAAGCAGGAGACCCTAGACCATTTCAGACAAGTGGCTGTCCAGTCTCTAGTTAGCACTAGATAAGAGTCAATGGAATTCAAGAGGGGCTGGGCTTAGGTCACTTGTGGGAACGTAACGATTCCAGGCTGATTCCTCTCTTGACTCCATCTCGTCTCTGCCTGTCCTCTTACTTTCATGCAGTTAAATGGCAATGGATTACATAAAAAGACTGGATCAGTTAAGATCTGAAGCTTGGTTGATCATGGCGCTTCTGTTCTTTCACGAAGTGAGGGTGGAAAATAGCAGAGACAATTAACCTAAAGCTTTCTTCCTGTATCCTGGAAGATTTAACAGCCTACTTTTCATTAACTGTCCCCGCTTTTATTTTTTAGGTTGATTATGACAATCATGCGCTATATAAGCATGGGAAAAGAGGCCGCAAACAATCCCCAGTTCGTATTTTTACTAACATTTCACCAAGTTCCATAGTTCTTCCAGCAGAAGAAGGATACAGGTAAACGTTGTGTTGAACAGAATGGAATGGAATAGAGAAATAGAATAGAGAATGGAATAGAGTAGAAAATATAGAAAATAATAATAGAATAGGATAGGATATATGGAATGGAATGGGAAGGAATGATAGGATAGGATAGAAAATGGAATAGGATAGGATAGGATAGAATAGAATAGAAAACTAGAGTAGAATAGAATAGAATAGAATAGAATAGAATAGAATAGAATAGAATAGAATAGAATAGAATAGAGAACAGTAGAATAGAATAGAATAGAATAGAATAGAATAGAATAGAATAGAAGAACAGAGTAGAGTAGAGTAGAATAGAAGAACAGAGTAGAATAGAATAGAACAGAGAACAGAATAAAATAGAGAATAGAATAGAGTAGAATAGAGAATAGAATAGAAAATAGAATAGAGAATAGAATAGAATATAGAATAGAGTAGAGAATAGAAAATAGAAAAGAATAGAGTAGAGAATAGAATAGAGTAGAAAATAGAATAGAATAGAGCAGAGCAGAGAATAGAATAGAGAATAGAATAGAGAATAGAATAGAAAATAGAATAGAATAGAGAATAGAATAGAATAGGAAATAGAATAGAGTAGAGCAGAGAATAGGATAGGATAGGATAGAATAGAATGTGGAATGGAATAAGAATAGAACAGAAAGAACAGTCACAGAATAGAATAGAATAGAATAGAATAGAATAGAATAGAATAGAATAGAATAGAATAGAATAGAATAGAATAGAACAGTTGGAAGGGACCTTGGAGGTCTTCTAGTCCAACCCCCTGCTCATTTCAAACAAATGGTTGCCCAGTCCCTTTTTAAAAATTAAATTAAAATTAAATTAAAAATGTTCAATGTTAGAATAACTTCTGGATAGAACGAGTTATTTAAAAAAAAAGAAAACCCATTACCCACAAAGCCCACTGATGTGGCTTAGCAAGCCTCTGTCTCAGGACTAGCCGCATCTTTTTTTGTTTTGTTTTTTGCAAAACCTCCTTGTTTTCTCTCGGTCAAGGTTTTGCCCCATCTGTCAGCGATACGTCAGTGCCCAGAACCAGCACTGCGACATCTGCAGTTCCTGCCCTTCCAAAGTGAGTAGGTCCTATATTTTTATTAAACATTAAACATTTTTCAAATCTAAAATACGAAACCTAGGCTGTGTGTTAAAAAAAGGGAACGAAACAATGAAATAGTCGACTAACAATCTAGCAAGTAAGCCTGGGATCCGCAGTCATGGAAGTGGAGCTTTGACTTTGGAAAGCAGGACTGCACCACTAGTCCTCAAGAGGTTATTTAGTGACTGTTCGAAGTGGCAACGGCACTGAAAAAAGTGACTCCGGATCGTTTTTCACACTTAACGACCGCTGCAGCCTCTCCGCAGTCACGTGATCCAAATTCAGAGGCTCAGCAACTGGCATGTACTTAGGACAGTTGCCATATCCCTTCTGAAAAGCCAAGTTGATAGGAAAGTCAAGATTCACTTAACGACTAGCAGTGATTCACTTAACTGCACCAAGAAAGGTCGTAAAAAGGAGGCAAAACTCACTCAACAAGCGTCTTGATTGGCAACTGCCATTTTGAGCTCGGTTGTGTAATAATTTGATTGTAAGTGATACTTCCCCCCCCCCTTTTAATCCGGATCAAAGTTAATCTTTTTCCCCCCCCCTTTCTTTCCCCGCAATAGGATGGCAGACGTTGGACTCACTGTAACCTCTGTAAAAAATGTGTCAAGCCCTGTAAGTTTTGTTGTTTGTTGTTTGTTTGTTTTAAACAACATCTTTTTTCAGTTTGGGATCAGGGGAACGCCAGATCAAGCGGCTGTTAAAAGGTTTGTAATGTTTTGCTTTGGGGCAAGATGACTCTACCTTTAGCCTAGCCATAAAACAGACACCTAATAACAGTAGTAGTAGTAGTAGTAGTAGTAGTAGTAGTAGTAGTAGTAATAATAATAATAATAATAATAAAGTTGGAAGGGACCTTGGAGGTCATCTAGTCCAACCCTCTGCTCAGGCAGGAAATCTTATATCATTTCAAACAAATGGCTGTCCACTCTCTTCTTAAAAACTTCCAGTGTTGGAGAAGGAAGGGAGGGAGGGAGGGAGGGAGGGAGGAAGGAAGGAAGGAAGGAAAATAATAACAGAAGGGAACTTGGAGGTCATCTAGTCCAACCCCCTGCTCAGGCAGGAAACCCTATACCATTTCAGACAAATGGCTGTCCAGTCTCTTCTTAAAAACTTCCAGTGTTGGAGCATTCCCCGCTTCTGGAGGCAAGGAGTTCCACTGGTTAATTATTCTAACTGTCAGGAAGTTTCTCCTTAGTTCTAGGTTGCTTCTCTCCTTGGTTAGTTTCCATCCTTTAACTGAGATCAATGGATATCTTAGGAAACATTCCCTCCTTTTGATCCTGGTTTGTGACGGTTTCCAAAGAGTCCGGGAACAGCAATAAGGATTCTCATCTTTGGCTCTGGGCCTTTTCCTGAAGCCTTTTATTGCAGATTCTCGCAAAACTTTAAAAACATTGTTCAACAGAGTCCCTCTTAAGGCCCCCTCCCTTTTTTTTGTTTTGTTTTACCAACCTTGCAATTTTAAGACTTGTGGACTTCAGCTCCCCAAAATTTGCCCAGCCGGCATGCTGGTTTGCTTTTTGAGGACAAAACAATTCAAACACGTTTTAGGCTGCTTGTCGTGAATCGTTCCTTTGTGTGTTTGCAGCCTGGGTTCACTGTGGCACTTGCCAGCGCTGTGCTCTTCCCACTCACCCTTGCAAAGAAGACCGTTCGGGGTGCTTTGTTTGTGGAGAGGCCAATCACAAACGCACCACGTGTCCAAAGCGGCAGAAGATCTGCAGAGCTGACCAGTTAAGTTTTGGGGGCAAGGCTAGGAATTTGTTGGCCTGCTGATCTCGCAAAAATGAGATTGGCTGGTTTTGGGCTCATCATTGTTGGATCCTTGGTGCTCTCTGAGCTTGGCTGTTTTCTTGCAGACGTTTCATGACCCAACTAGGTAACCTCATCAGTGCTAGCAGGGTGTGGGGTTTGTGGAAAGGAGGAGGAGAAGGAGGAAGAGGAGGAGGAAGAGGAGGAGGAGGAGGAGAACTATGGGGTCCTTGGTGCTCTCTGAGCTTGCTTGTTTTCTTGCAGACATTTCGTGACCCAACTAGGTCACATCATCAGTGCTAGAAGGGGGTGGGGTTTGTGGAGAGGAGGAGGAGGAGGAGGAGGAGGAGGAGGAGGAGGAGGAGGAGGAAGTAAAGAACTGTGGGGTCCTTGATGCTCTCTGAGCTTGTTTTCTTGCAGACGTTTCATTACCATACTAGGTAACATCATCAATGTGCTGGCGATGTTACCTAGTTTGGCCATGAAACATCCAACAGAAAGCAGCCAAGCACGGACAGCACCAAGGGCCCCACAGTCCAATCCAGGGCTTCAAACATTCCCTTCTATCCGTGACCCTCCATTGTATAACCATGGTCTATTCAGTAAATCACTATATCTGGGTTAACACACAGTAAACCCAAACCGGACAGCCACATTATGGCTTAACATTTTGGGTACCAGATGAGTTGAGTTTCGGGTAGATATTTTTGCCCGTTGGAAAGCCCACAGAGTTCCAAATTCCAGATTTCTAATTTCATCACGCGTTTAATTTATTTAATGCCGCTTCCCCCATTTCTTTCATCAATTATTGTTGTTGTCCCCCCCCCCCCTTGACTTCTTCTGCAGAGATAGCCAAAAGGCCAAACAGAAAAAGAAGAAATTGAAGAAGGCTGTTACGAAAACAACGTGTTGGAAAAAAGCTGCGAGAAGAAGAAAAAACAAAAAATAAAAACAACAACATTTCAGTGCTTACAACATTCCCTTTATTTACTGTTGTCCCATTATTAATCTGGGTATTAAAAAAAATGTCATTGGATTAAGGGGCAATTAGGTTTATTAGAAACAGCCAAATATGTCTTTGGGCTCATACAAATAGTCCCTGATTTACAACAGCACTAAAAATAGAGATTTATGACTGTTTTTCATACTTACGTCCGTTGCAGCACCTCCGATGCTCACGTGATCAAAATTCAGACGCTTGGCAACTGACTCGTATTTATGATGGCCGCCGCGTCCTGGGCTCACGTGATTCTCTTTTGCGGCTTTCTGACACGCAAAGTCTCTGGGGAAAAGTGAATTGATTTTAAGACCTGTGTTACTCATTTTAGGAACTGCAGTGATTCATTGAAGAAAGGTAGCCAGAAAAGTCGTAAAATGGGGCAAAACTCACTTAACGAATGTCCCACTTAGCAACGTAAATGGTGGTTAGCAGATATAATTTTGATTGACTTGTCGTGGGTTCTATTTTGACTTTTCAGACTGTAACCATGGATTGTCTTAAATAATAGTAGTAGTAGTAATAGTAGTAGTAGTAGTAGTAGTAGTAGTAGTAGTAGTAGTAATAGGAGCCTTGGATGCAATCCCAAAACAACTGGAGCACCACTTGAACACCATTGGCATTGACAAATTTGCTATTAGTCAATTGCAAAAGGCGGCCTTATTAGGAACTGCTTCCATCCTGCGACGATACCTGTAATACCATCAAACATCCACATCTGCCTATCCCAGGTCCTGGGTAAGGACTCGATAGGTAGACAAAAGGCCAAGTCCAGTCTGAACATCTGGCTGACTGCGATGATCCATCATCATCATCATCATAGAGTTGGAAGGGACCTTGGAGGTCATCAAGTCCAACCCCCTGCTCAGGCAGGAAACCCTATACCACTTCAAATGGCTGTCCAGTCTCTTCTTAAAAACTTCCAGTGTTGGAGCATTCACAGCTTCTGGAGGCAGGTTGTTCCACTGGTTAATTGTTCTAGCTGTCAGGAAGTTTCTCCTTAGTTCTAGGTTGCTTCTCTTGATGAGTTTCCATCCGTTGCTTCTTGTCCTGCCTTCAGGCGCTTTGGACCTGGTTGCACCAGGTCTTTGTACCAAAGGGAGGTGTGCACCCTGCTTGCACGTTTTACGGCCGTGATTAAACCTCTTTTGTGTGTTTTTGTTAGCCTCTGCATTCTGACACAAGGTCTGTGTCCCACACAGTTCTTTCAGCTGGGAATTGAAGAAGAGAAATGTCAACATCCCTTTGTGTATCTCAGCATCGCCAAGGAAGCCCCAGGAAGTTGGGGGCTTTTGTGTTGTTTTGTTTCGCAGTTGGGGAAGGATTGTGCATTTGGCACATTTTAACACATTTGACAACTTCCTCCAAAGGCCATTTTGGCAATTGGCCTACACACGTTTGGAAACAGACAACGTCTTTGATTGATGACACCCAATTTTCTGAGTTAGTCAATGCAACAACTTTGCCTCCAGATGTTGTGAATGCTTCATCGCTGGAGGTTTTCAAGAAGAGAATGGACAGCCATTTATCTGGAATTATATAGGGCAGAGACCCCCAGACTTTGGGGCACCAGGGACCACCGGTTCTGTGGAGAGAGGTTTTTCTATGGACTGCAGGGCGAGTGGTTTTGTGTGCTGCCTGCATCTCACGGATGGGGCTTTGCTTGTTTATGTAGACTGGTTGCTGGCATGCCGCGGTCCGGTACCGGTCCACGGATTGGGGGATGGGAACCTTCTGTTTAACTGGGGGGGGGTTGGACTAGGTGACCTCCAAGGTCCTTTCCAACCCTATTATCCCATCTTACGTATTCCGGGTTGGAGGAGGAAGAGGAGAGGAAGGAGGAAGAAGAAGGAAAAAGAAGGAAGGAGGAGGAGGAGGCGGAAGAGGAAGAAAAAGTAGGAGGAAGAAAAGGAAGAGGAGGAAGGAGGAAGAAGGAAAAAGAAGAAGAGGAAGAGGAAGAAAAGGAAGAAGAGGAAGAAAAAGGAGGAGGAAGAGAAAGGAGGAGGAAGAGGAAAATGGAAGAGGAAGGAGGAGGAGGAGGAAGGAGAGGAAGAAAAAGGAGGAAGAGCAGGAGGAAGGGGAGGAAGAAGGAGGAGGAAGAGGAAGGAGGAGGAAAAAAGAGGAAGGAGGAAGAAGGATAAGAAGGAGGAGGAAAAAGAAGAGGAGGAAGAAGGAGAAACAAACAAACAAACGAGCGAACCGAAGCCGGAGCGGCCACCCCGAGCGCGCCTCTCTGAAAGCCGGCCTCCCTCCCCTCCCTTCGGCCGGGAAGGGCCGGGTTTGCCGAGGCCGCTTCCGGAGGGCGGGCCAGGCGGGCGGAGCCGGGCGGCGCGGCCGGAGGAGGCGGAGGAGGAGCGGGGGCGGCCGGCCAGGTGCGCGCCGGGTCTGGAGGGGGGGTCGCCATGCGGGCCGCGCTACCGCTTGGGGTCCCCCTGGGAGGGGAGGGTGGTCGTCGGGGCGAGCCAAAGCCCCCCGCCCCCCAATTCTGGTTTCGCAGACAGGCTCCCCCCCCCCCGGCTGGGAGGAAGGGGGGCTGCTTTGAATGGAAGGGGGGCTTCCTCCTCTTCTTCCTCCTCTTCCTGTTGCTTACAAAGCTGCCATTGAAGTCAGCTCCTCTTCCTCCTCCTCGTTCTCCTCTTCTTCCTCCTCTTCCTCCTGCTCCTTACAAAGCTACCGTTGAAGTCAGTTCCTCTTCCTCCTCCTCCTCCTCTTCTTCCTCTTCCTGCTCCTTACAAAGCTACCGATGAAGTCAGCTCCTCTTCCTCCTCCTTCCTCTTCCTCCTTCTCTTCCTGCTTCTTACAAAGCTACCGATGAAGTCAGCTCCTCTTCCTCTCCCTCCTTTTCCTCTTCCTCTCCTCCACTTCCTCCTCCTCTTCCTGTTCCTTACAAACCTACCATTGAAGTCAGCTCCTCCTCCTCTTCCTCTCCTCCTCTTCCTCCTCCTTCTCTTCCTGCTCCTTACAAAGCCACCCCTGAAGCTGGCTCCTCTTCCTCCTCCTTCCTCTTCCTCCTCCTTCCTCCTTCTCTTCCTGCTCCTTACAAAGCTATCCATGAAGTCAGCTCCTCTTCCTCCTCCTCTTCCTCTTCTTCCTCCTCCTCCTCCTGCTCCTCTTCCTGTTCCTTACAAACCTGCCATTGAAGTCAGCTCCTCCTCCTCCTCCTCTTCCTCCTCCTTCTCTTCCTGCTCCTTACAAAACCACCCCTGAAACCGGCTCCTCTTCCTCCTTAGGGCATGTTGTGAGTTGGCGATTTGCACCTTCATTCTCAAACATTTTACTCCGTCCCTGTCTTGTGTCCGCCATTCCATCAGCCGCTGTCCAGAGTGGCTCCCTTCAGTCAGAGTCACTGCATCTGAGCTACCCCTCATCACGGTTTATGTATGTTGGTCTCCAGGTCCCGATGCCCCCACCATGCCAGCTTTCCGGCAAGTTGGAGAGAAGCAGCTTCCTCAGGAAGTTATTTTTATGGCCTGGTCGCCCAAGAGGGACCTGATTGCCTTGGCCAACAAAGTGGGAGAGGTAAGTGGGGATGGTCCTGTGGCAAGTGGGGCACGGCGGTGGTAGGGCACCCAAAAAACTTGGGAGCAGCTGCCAATCTTCTCAAAGAGAAGACCTTGCAATGGTGAAGTGGTTGGTCTGGATCAGGGCTGGCCTGTTTAGGACTTGTGGACTTCAACTCCCAGAATTCTGGCTGCCTCAGGAATCCTGGGAGTTGAAGTCCTTGTAAAAGGACCTTGGTTTCCCCCCAGCCCTGCTGGATCAGGAATTCTGGGAGTTGAAGTCCATGTAAAAGAACCATGGTTCCCCACCCCGGCTGGATCAGGAATTCTGGGAGTTGAAGTCCATGTTAAAGGATCATAGTCCCCCCCTCTGCTGGATCAGGAATTCTGGGAGTTGGTGTCCATGTAAAAGGACCATGGTTCCCCACCCCTGCTGGATCAGGAATTCTGGGAGTTGAAGTCCATGTAAAAGGACCATGGTTCCCCACCCCTACTGGATCAGGAATTCTGGGAGTTGAAGTCCATGTAAAAGGACCGTGGTCCCCCCCCCCGGATCAGGAATTCTGGGAGTTGAAGTCCACAAGTTATAAAAGGCCCATCCTTCCCCACCCCTCATCTGGATGATTCTTTCTTACCTGGTTCCAGCGTTTCTTGGATAAAAAAAGTTGTGCAAATCCATTTCCGATTTGTTTGCTGTGGCAGACGCTTTAGGAACCGGGCCAGGCAGTGGATTCCACTGGCGGCCTCTCCCTGCGATGGGCAGCAGGAATAACCTTAGGTTATAGTAGAGTTTTAGTAGAACTTCACTTTCTGAAGGTGGACGTGACTTAATTCCCCCCCCCCCTCTTTTCTTAGGTGTTGCTTCACCGCCTGGCGAACTTTCAGCGCGTCTGGAGCTTGCCACCGAATGAAAGCACGGGCAAAGAAGTGTCTGCTCTGGCCTGGAGACCAGATGGCAAAAGTAATAAATAAAACTGTATATGAAAGATTCACTTTTGAAATGACTGGGTTTCCCCCAAAACAGGAAGACCCTCTGCATGTGGGAGAATTCTTAACATGGCAGACCGGAAGGGAAGCGTTACGCATCCGGGGGCAAAAATTATCCTGCGTCCTGCTACAGTTTCTCATCTTGTCCAACAAGCTTTGCTGAAAAGCTTTTCAAATATTTCCCACTTCCAATAAATATGTACTCATAGTTGTAGGTGTGTGTGTGTGTGTGTGTGTGTGTGCGTGCTTATGCAGGTAGTCCTCGACTTATAACAATTCTTTTAGCGACCGTAATAAGGCGCACAGAAGGGGAAGCAACCTATAACTAAGGAGAAATTTCCTGACAGGGAAGACAATTAACCAGTGGAACAGCTTGCCACCAGAAATTGTGGCTGAAATGGTATAGGGTTTCCTGCCTGAGCAGGGGGTTGGACTCTATGACCTCCAAGGTCCCTTCCAACTTTATTATTATTATTATCATTATCAATCATCGCACAGTCAGCCAGATGTTCAGACTGGATTTGGCATTTTGTCTACCTATCGAGTCCTTACCCAGGACCTGGGATAGGCAGATGTGGATGTTTGATGGTATTACAGATATCGTCGCAGGATGGAAGCAGTTCCTAGTAAGGCGGCCTTTTGCAATTGACTTAATAGCGAATTTGTCAATGCCGATGATGGTGTTCAAGTGGTGCTCCAGTTGTTTTGGGATTGCACCCAAGGAGCCTATTACTATTGGTACTACCCTTGCTTGCTTTTTTTTTTTATTATTATTATTATTATTATTATTATTATTATTATTATTATTATTATTGCTACTACTACTACTACTATTACTATTATTATTATAAACCCCTTCTGTGCGCCTTATTACCAAGCCAATCTTTCCTTTCCTCTTTTCTCCTCCATCCTTCTGCTTTCTCATCCTGATTGATCCAAGACCTTTACAGGAAGCGTCTTCAATCTACGCATTGCGTGTTTTTAATCCCCTCCAATTGCTTTTGCAGTTCTGGCTTTTGGGCTTGCCGATACGAAGAAAGTGATCCTGTGTGACGTGGAAAAGCCGGAGAGTTTGCATTCTTTTTCGGTCAACGTCCCACTTACGTTCATGTACTGGATGGAAGTTACAGAGGAAAACAGGTGCGTTGAAGGTCAAGATTCGTCCGTGGCCTTTGTGGTTTTGCCCAGCTCACTGACTGGACAAGAATGATTAAAATGGAAGAGCTTTTGATCGCTTCCAGACCGTGGGTAAAATGTGGATTTCAGTTCTGTTCTTCAGCCTTCCTGTATTTAAAAGAAAAGTCCCAAGACTACAATTAGAACTGGCAAATATCTGGACCATACCATCCTGTGCGTCAGGGTCACTAACCCACAATTTTGGGATGTGTCTTTGGTCTCCTGACTGCTCCAGTTTGTTTTATACAGACGGTCCTTGGCTTACAACAGCTTGCTTAGTGACTGTTCCAAGTTACAATGGCACTGAAAAAAGGGACTTACGACCATTTTTCACATTGAGGACTGTTTGTAACCTTAACACACCTAGAAAGAGAATCGTGTTGGGGGGAAAAAAAACAACTAAAGGTAGTTTTATTTTCACCAGGATCTTCCTGGAACTAAATCCAAGAATTGTTCTTTTCATTTCAGCGTCCTCATTTCGTTTTATAACGCTGAAGACGAAGCCAGCCTTCTCCTTCCAAAGTTGCCTCCTTTGCCGAAGAAGTAAGTTGTCGGGAGGGAAGAGTGAGGTTGTGGAAGTGTGTACGGAGCCGGCTTCACAAGCCTTTGAGAGTTGAAGGAAGCCATTTTTGGAACTGAAGGCTGTTTGCGACGTTGAACAGACGGCTGAATTTGTGCCCTGATTGTTGGCTGTTTTATGATTTCAGGTGTTTTTTTTAATAGACCATGTATTATGCAAGAGGTAAGCCTGTTGAGTAGAATGGGCTTACTCTGAGGCCAGGGGTAGGCAACCTTGGCTCTTTTATGACTGGTGGACTTCAACTCCCAGAATTCCTGAGCCAGCATGGGGGAACTATGGCCCCCTTCATGACTTGTGGACTTCAACTCCCAGAATTCCTGAGCCAGCATGGCTCAGCTTGGAAACCTCTCCCTTTCCCCTCAGCATGGCTGGCTCAGGAATTCTGGGAGTTGAAGTCCACGAGTCATGAAAAAGCCAAGGTTGCCTAACCCTGGTCTAGACTCTAGGCTTAGGGTAAGGGTCTTCAAACTTGGCTCTTTCATGATTCGTGGACTTCAACTCCCAGAATTCCTGAGCCAGCATGGCTCAGCTTGGAAACCTCTCCCTGTCCCCTCAACATGGCTGGCTCAGGAATTCTGGGAGTTGAAGTCCACGAGTCATGAAAGAGCCAAGGTTGCCTACCTCTGGCCTAGGCCTAGGCCACTTTATGACTGGTGGACTTCAACTCCCAGAATTCCTGAGCCAGCATAGCTCAGCTTGGAAACCTCTTCCTTTCCCCTCAGCGTGGCTGGCTCAGGAATTCTGGGAGTTGAAGTCCACGAGTCATAAAAGAGCCAAGGTTGCCTACCCTGTCCTAGGCAGTGCAGAGGCTCCGAATAAACCTGGTTGAGTTACCGTATTTTCCGGCGTATAAGACAACTTTCTAAAGCATGGAAATCGGCGCCGAAGTCGGGGGTCATCTTATACGCCGAGTCGTCTTATACGCCGGAAATTACGGTAGTTTCCGGCGTATAAGACGACTTTCTAGGCATGGAAATCGGTGCCGAAGTCGGGGGTCGTCTTATACGCCGAGTTGTCCTATACGCCGGAAAATACGGTAAATAGTGTTTCAACCTTAGCAACAGTTTATTAAAATCCATGATGGTTTTTCACCGGTACAAGAATAGTCAGAGATGTTTTTGGACCATACCATTCTGGGGACAGTTTCGTGATTATAGGTCAAGTTTGGAAGATTCATTTTTTTGGGGGGGGGGGAAATTTCCAGATTATCTTGGAATGGAATCGCCTAGAAGAGGTTTTGCCTTAGTCTTAAGCAGGAATAGAATGAATAAGTCTTGACTTATCCTAAATGATAATGCCACTTGTATGCTATGTTGTAATAACTGCAGGGAAGATGAAGATGTTTTATCCATCTATCCCAGTGTTTCCCAAACTTGACAATTTTAAGGCATGAGGACTTCAACTCCCAGAATTCTACAGCTAGCAACGCTGGCTGTGGAATTCTGGGAGTTGAAGTCCACATGCCTTAAAATTGTCAAGTTTGGGAAACACTGATCTATCCATTCATCTCTCCTTCCCTTGTTTAATTAACTTTGGCATCACTCCCTGAATTTGCTTCTCTTTCTTCCTTTTTTTTTTTTTTTAATGCAGCTACAGCACCACAGCAAAGATTTTCAGGTAAAACTCATCTTCTGTTTGTTAATTCCTGAGAATTTGGACAACAAGATATGTTTCTTTTAACTGATCTTTTTTTTTTTTTACTGGTTTCTAATATAAAACACAAAATAGTGAGAAAGTAAGGGAGGGAGAAGGGAAGGGAGAGGAGGAAAACGAAAGAAAAGCCATTGGTTTCTGACTCCCTTTGGTGTAGGCCAGGGGTGGGCAACCTTGGCTCTTTTATGACTGGTGGACTTCAACTCCCAGAATTCCTGAGCCAACATGGGGGAACTATGGCCCCCTTCATGACTTGTGGACTTCAACTCCCAGAATTCCTCAGCCAGCATGGCTCAGCTTGGAAACCCCTCCCTTTCCCCTCAGCGTGGCTGGCTCAGGAATTCTGGGAGTTGAAGTCCACGAGTCATAAAAGGGCCAAGGCTGAAGACCCCTCACTTAGAGGAACATATGAAAGCATAATTAATGTTAATTAATGTAGACTTTATTAGTTTAGAGCAGGGGTAGGCAACCTTGGCTCTTTTATGACTTGTGGACTTCAACTCCCAGAATTCCTGAGCCAGCCATACTGAGGGGAAAGGGAGAGGTTTCCAAGCTGAGCCGGGCTGGCTGAGGAATTCTGGGAGTTGAAGTCCACGACTAATAAAAGAGCCGAGGTTGCCTACCCCTGGTGTAGTGGAATATGATGATAGCATCAAACCTCTATTTTTTTTACTTTTACATAGTAATATAAACTAGCCATTTCTATAACAACAGACCAATCTAGCCAGTAAAACTCAAAATCAAAGTTTCGTTTTTCCCCCCACCTCGAGCACAAAGTCCAGAAGTGGTTTCCAAGTAGAAACAAAACTAATTGTGGTCCCCCCCCCTCCCTTTAATCAAAGCAGTCAATTTAGCCCCCTCTTTTAACTCGGTCAATTTTTCCATCATTCATCCATTGTGGGAAATCAAAGCGTCCTTCCATTTTTGTGCATAAAGTAATCTTGCTGCCGTCAACGTATCTAACATCCAAGTTCTATTCCGCCCTCCAAGTCTTTATCCACTAAACCCAAAATAAAAGTTCCTGATTTTTGCTTCTTTTAACTGATCTTGACTATATTATGTTTTAGTGAAGAAAAATCCGATGAAATTATGAAACTCATGGGCGACGTCAGGTAACCGAGCTTCTTTATTATTTCCCCAAAGGGGGGGGGGAAATTAGATTCTGATTGTGGGTGTCTAATAGGAAAGCCAGCAAGTTTTGATTAGGAAGGGAATAAAACTTCCTACAAATTCTCTTTTAGAGGGTCTGGGGGTTTGGACTACAAACGTAGGCTGGGTAGGACTTCTGGGTGTGTAGTAAAAATTTATCATTTGCACTCCAAGCCAAGATGCTGAAAAGGGACATCGGCAGCAGTTAGTTTGATTAACCTAAAGTGGTATGACACCTTTTAAAATAACCGTTGAGTTAAATATCACTGGGTATTCTTTCCTCTAGCCAATGGTAAAATAAATCTCAGGTTTGTTATCATAGTCCGTTTCTTCTTTTTCTTTCAGTCTCATAGTCAATCTGTCCATGTCTGCGCATTCTAGTATTTTTTTAATTATTTCTTCATCTGATGGTACTCCTTCATTCTTCCAGTTTTGCGCAAATATTCTTGCGGTATTGCAACGTGCAAAGTCAAGTATAAGCTTTGTTTATTAGTCTTTTGGCATTATACCTATTAAAAATAATACCAAGTATGTATCTTTTTTCCAATAGTTCTTTGCTTTGTCTCATGTTCACGAAACATGATAATACATGCCTGACAGATCTTTTTTCTAACCTGACTGCATCCATGATTACCTTCTTTCTCTGTCTCTTTCTCTTTCTCTTTCTTTCTCCCTCTCTCTCTCTCTCTCTCTCTCTTTTACAAAAAAACCCTTTTCTATGTAGGCTTAATGCTCTCGTTCTCGGAGGCGTCAATGGGTTTATTGAGATCTATGCTTACGGAATGTACAAGATTGCGACGATAACAGGGGTATGTGGTCCCACTTTCACACTTGTTCAGCTGGGGTGGTGGTGGTGGTAAATAAAAACATTCTTCCCTTCAGAATCCCCAAGATGCTTTTCCAAAAGTCAGCTGGTCTTTATTGGTTCTTTTTTTTACCTCGAAAACATTTCGCTTCTCATCTCGAGAAGCTTCTTCACTTCTTCAGAAGAGAAGAGTTCACACTTAACGACCGTTGCAGCATCCCCAGGGTCACGTGATCAGAATTCAGAGGCTTAGCAACTGGCATGTACTTAGGACGGTTGCAGTGTCCCAGGGAATCATGTGATCCCCTTGGGCGACCTTCCGATAAGCAAACTCAATGGGGGAAGCCAGATTCACTTAACAGCTGTGTTACTAACTTAAATTACTACAGTGATTCACTTTAATGACGGTGGCAGGGAAGGTCCTAAATTGGGGCAAAATTCACTTAAAAATATCTCGCTGGGCTAACCTTAAATTTGGGCTCAGTTACGTTTGTAAGTTGCACCTCTAAACACAGCAGAATAAACAATAAAGACGGGAATAAAGACTCACAGATTTGTCATCACTGATTAAAACTACTAAGTTTTACTGTCTCATATTCAGGTTAGTACATTTCTAATTATATCAACTCAATAAGAACATCATTATTACATTTATCAATAATTTTTTAGCTTGCGCATATCTTAATTATATTCAATCTTTATAAACAATCCATCTCCTGTTACTGATTTTTACTCAGTTTTTAATTTCTTATTAATATTCCAATTTAACCTTTGATATTTATAATTTTCAGACTTTGGGTAGCCAAAATTTCCCTTATCTCACTTCATAACAAACTATAACATCCAAAATACACATTTTAATACAATCTTGTTCTGTTTCCTAAGAGTTATCTATTTCCCACCATATTAAATCATCTACCTAATCACACAATATCCCCTTTAATAAATCAAAACCACTAGATAGATAGATAGATAGATAGATAGATAGATAGATAGATAGATAGATAGCCTGGGTTAATCAATAAATCAAACATATTCATAATATTTAATTAAAAATGTACTAACCTGAATATGAGACAGTAAATGTTAAGGGGAAAAGAGAAGAAATATTTGAGGTTATAACCTGAGATTTGCACTAAGATTTTGTTATTGAACTATTGATTAACCCAGTCACCACGTTGCTTTTTAAATATTCAAATGTAAAAATTGGAAAATTAATAAAATATTATAAAAACAAACTAAGTTTTGATCAATGATGACAAATCGCTAATGACCGAGATAAGAAGAGAGACAAAGAAATTCAACCGCTTGCGCTGTGAACGGTTTTTAACAATGAAGAAAATGTGGTTTTATCATTTTGTGACCCTGTTGTTCCAGGTGAGAGGTTCCTGCTTGGCCTTGTGCTTATCCAGTGACTTGAAATCGCTTTCAGTTGTGACAGAAGTCGACACCGGTCCGGATGGAGATCCAGAAATAACCTACTTCCAGGTGAGTGGAAGGGTCGAGTGTTTCCAGTTGAATGGTCCTTTGATTTCTCATGGACGTTGTTAAGAATTTTCCAGGCCTGATTTAGATGAGACCATCAGAGGCTACTTTTGAAGCTATTCAGCCAACGACTTCTGGAAATTCACCAGCAGGATGTGATTATGTGACTCCCATCCTGTTCCTAGGTTGGCTTGTTTTGTGAGCTCCGCTGTGTAGACCAGACCAAGAAATCAACTCCACAGGAAGGCTAAAACTTCTTTTTTAAATATCTTTATCTCCTTTTCTTTCTCTATCTCTCTCTCTGTTTGTCTGTCTCTCTGTCTATCTATCTTATCTACCTACCTAATCATCTATCATCCATCCATCTCTCTCTCTCTCTGTGTCATCTATCATCCATCCATCTATTAATATCTATCTATCTATCTATCTATCTATCTATCTATCTATCTATCTATCTATCTATCTATCTATCTATCTATCCATCCATCCATCCATCCCTCCATCCATCCATCCCTCCATCTATCCTATCTATCTGTCTGTCTGTCTGTCTGTCTGTCTATCTATCTACCTACCTACCTACCTATCTATCTATATCATCCATCAATTATCTATCTATCTATCTGATGTTAGCACGGAATGCCGTGCTAACATCGGTCTTATTAGCCACCTACGGACACATCGTTGATGGCCCACAACCCACAAGATGTCAAGGTCTTCATCGAAATTGATGGATGAACAACATCTATCTATCTATCTATCTATCTATCTATCTATCTATCTATCTATCTATCTATTTATCTACCTACCTACCTACCTACCTACCTACCTACCTACCTACCTACCTACCTATCTATCTATCTATCTATCTATCTATCTATCTATCTATCTATCTATCTATCTATCTTTTTCCTTTTGGAGGGGAAAGCAATGATGATGATGATGATGTTTGAAGGTACCTTGGAGGTCATCTAATCCAACCCCCTGCTCAGGCAGGAAACCCTATACCATTTGTCAGATTACAAACTAGTTCTCTAATTTAGATGGATACCAGCCTGCTCTCAACCTATTTACCAGAAGTGACTCGAATGGCCCGAAAATTTACACACATTTCAACTCTCCTGCAGGTACGGTAATAAAATCTCACACCTTTGCATATTGTACCAACCAAAAGATATTCTATAAAGGGGGGGATGTTAAAAAAAAATCCATGTCAGCTGATGTAATGTAAGATGTAATGATGGGAATGACTCAGCAGGGTCTGCGTCTCTTTAAGAGCCAGCAGGGTCTGTGTCTCTTTAAGAGCTTTTGTATAAAAAGGAAGGTTCAGCTGCTGTGCTTGCGCTCTTCCATTTTCCTGCTGTAACTGCTGTGTGTTGGATCTTGCTTTATTAGCACATGTATGTATTTTATTCCTAGTGTATATTGTGGATAGTGTAAGATAAATCACCATTTAATACAAACCACTGCTTACTGTCTTTACTCCTGGGTTATCTCAGCGCGATAAGACTGTGCACACTCTGACGTGCCACTCTCTAAGCTTTACAGTGTTTTCAAGTCAGCAATGCAACGTGGGCATTTAATATTTCTTATCCATTATAGAGAGATTATGATGAGTTTGGTATGATAAAGCCAGTTTTAGCAGGGGGTTTATTGCAATTTGTAATTCTTTTATCCTGTAATAGCTGTGTGCGCTGGGTTCCCCCCCCCCCTTTGAAAAAAAGGGAAAGCTAAACAGAATGTGATTATAAGGAAATGTACAATTGATGCCTTTCCCCACTAATATTTGATGAACTGAGTATTAAAGAAAAAGAAGATACAAAATATGTGGAACTTATCAATGGCTGGAAAAAGAGCTTAACTTGTATTATTAAGCAAAGCAAATCACAAATCTAAGCACTAATGAAATGTAATAATAGAAAATCAATAAAACGTTATTTAAAAAACAACGATGGTTTTTCTCCTATTTGTGAACAGTACATCAAGCTTTCCCTGAGTTGTATGTGTGAAGCTTGGGAAGAAATATTGATGCAAATGGATTCGCGATTAACCAAGTTTGTGCAGGTATGGTGAAAAAACGATCCCCTCCAATTATTATTTTAATCCTGCATTACCCAGTACACTTTTTAATTACAAATAGTCCTGGATTTAAACAGTTCATTTAGTGAATTGTTAACAACAGCACTGAAAAAAGTGACTTATGACCGTTTTTCACACTTATGCCCGTCGGCAGCAACCCCATGATCACGTGATCAACATTCAGATCCATGGCAACTGACATGTACTTATGACAGTTGCAGCGTCCCAGAGACATGTGATCCCGTTCTGACCGTTGTAAGTCGAGGATTACCTGTATTTTATTAAAATCTTATGCTAGCAATCTCCCCTATAAGGTGACCTATCCGTGCCATCTTCCAGGATTCTTCTGACGTTGTCAGTCAAGTCCACTAGATTGAGATTTCCTGTAAGTCTCCATCCCAGTCAGGTCCGACCGTCTTGGCTATTGGGAGATCAGCTGGGAATAACAATGGAAAATTCATATGGAAGACAGGAAAGGAGTAAAATTCAGAGATAATATTTGGATGGTGACTCAGCCTGCTCTTTTCTTGCCTATAAACCTTGAGATCTGCCTTCTCTGTATTCTTTTGTGGCGATTGAAATGCCTGGGTGCAACAATCTCTCTTTTTTTCTTTTTTTCTTTAGGAGAAGAATACCACCACCTCTGTGCAAGATGAATTTATGGAGTTACTTTTGTGGGGCAAAGCAAGGTGAGCATTCAAACCCTGGCCAGATTTTGACTGTTCTTCCAACAGGAAAAAAAAATGCTGTGTCCATTTTTTCTCTCCCCCCCCCCCTTCTTCTCCTTCTCCCAAAAGTATTGAACTTCAGGCACTGCTAATGAATCAGCTAACAGTAAAGGTAGGCCAGCTTATATAGTATGAAATTATGGTGGTTTGTGTTGGTTTGTCAAGCCAGACAAAAAGTGCTATTTCTTCCCACAGGGTTTAAAAAAACTGGGCCAGTCCATGGAATCTTCCTACTCCAGTATTCAAAAGCTGGTGATAAGTCACTTGCAGAGGTAAAAATTCAGGAGCTGCGTTGATTTAGATAACGTTTGTGATGTTTTTTTTTAACTTGGAGTGTTCTCAATATTATTATTATTGCTCTTTTCTCAGTTATGGCCCTAAACCAGGGGTAGGCAACCTCGGCTCTTTTATCACTCGTGGACTTCAACTCCCAGAATTCCTGAGCCAGCCTGGCTCAGCTTGGAAACCTCTCCCTTTCCCCTCAGCGTGGCTGGCTCAGGAATTCTGGGAGTTGAAGTCCACGAGTCACGAAGGGGCCATAGTTCCCCCATGCTGGCTCAGGAATTCTGGGAGTTGAAGTCCACGAGTCACGAAGGGGCCATAGTTCCCCCCATGCTGGCTCAGGAATTCTGGGAGTTGAAGTCCACAAGTCATGAAGGAAGGGAAAGGAAAGGAGGGAGGAAGGAAGGAAGGAAGGAAGGAAGGAAGGAAGGAAGGAAGGAAGGAAGGAAGGAAGGAAGGAAGGAAGGGAGGAGAAGGGGAGGAGAAGGAAGGGGGAGGAGGAAGTGGAAGAAGGAGAGGAAGGGAAAGGACAGGAGGAAGGAAGCAAAAAGATGAAAGGAAAGAAAAGAAAGAAAAAAGAGAAAGAAAGAAAAAAGAGAAAGAAAGAAAGAAAGAGAAAAGTGAAGACCCTCATAAACCTATTTTCATGTTGATTTGTTTTCTCAGTCTGTCAGACAAAGTCCAGGGGGAGAAAGAAAAAAATTCACAATTTTGTTTGTGTGTGTGTGTTCTTCCCTTCCTGGCCTTTACGCCTTGCTTTCGGTACCCTTCCTTTCCACCTCTGCTCATGGGCTTCGCACTTTGCTTTTGACAGCGGCTCGGAGGCCTTGCTATACCACTTAAGCGAGCTGAAAGGCATGGCTCTGTGGAAGCAGAAGTACGAGTCCCTCGGGCTGGACGCATCGGGAATAGAAGGTAATTGCGTCGTTTCTCGCTGGCTCGATGTGGAGAGTGCCTTCAGCCGGCCTTTATTTCACATTTATTCTCCATTTTCCAGACGCCATCACTGCGGTGGGCTCCTTCATTCTGAAAGCAAACGAACTGCTCCAGTAAGTCATTGAAAGGATTGGCAAAACCCCCCTCCATCATGCAGAGAGTGGTGAGGACAGCGAGAAGATCATAGGAAGCTCGTTCCCTGGTATTCAGCATGCTGCTTATAAGTGCTCAGATGTGCTTAGAGCTCAAAGCATTGTTAGAGACACCCCCCCCCCACACACACACACACCTCACTTCATGGTCTGTTTCGTTTGTTCCCCTCTGGGAGGAGGTTTCGAAGTATTTATAGCAGGACTTAGTGCGGACTCGATGGCGAATGTTTTCCAGATATTCGCCATCGTTGCAAACTTAGGACTTTTCCTGTGCCCCCACGATCGCACGATCAACATTCAACCCCTGGGCAACTGGTTCATATTTACGATGGTCGCAGTGTCCCGAGGTCACGCAATCCCCTTTTGCGAACATCTGACAAGCAAGGTCAATGGGGGAAGCCCGATTCGCTTAACGGCCGGGTGACCAAGTTAACAACTGCAGTGAGTCACTTAACAAGATGGTAAAATGGGGCCAGACTCACTTTGCAAAGGTGTCTCACTTAGCAGCATGAAGTTTTGGCTCCATTGTGGCCGTAACTTGAGACCGACCTGTGAATGATTGATAGAAATAAATCCCATCGGCTGGGGAGGAATACTCCTTACATTGCTCTCTCTCTTTCCCCCCCCAGAGTTATAGACAGCAGCATGAAAAATTTCAAGGCTTTTTTCCGTTGGCTTTATGTAGGTAAGAAAAACGCTCCTAATTCTAAATACTTCTCTCTCTCTTTTTTTTCTTCTCCTAGCCTTCTCTCTGTCCATTTGGACTCTTAAAAAGCTGGCTTCAAAGCAAGTGCTGCCCAGCTTTCTTAGATTGACTAAGTTAATCTAAGTTAATGGTGATTTGTGCCAACGAGAAGGCATTGATTTTGTCTAAAATGCTATATATCAGTGATGGCGAACCTTTTAGAGACTGAGTGCCCAAACTGCAACCTAAAACCCACTTATGCATCGTCGAGTGCCAGGTGGGCGTGGCCCAATGGGTGGGCGTGGCCACCGTGATAACGGCAGACTGGGTGGGATTAAAAAGTTCAATCAATCAATTCCATCTTTGCAAGATCTTTTTTTTTCCCACAAGAAGTTGAAATTGATTGAACCTTTTTTTTTTTTTGCACACGGCGGCGGAGGCCTAAAGCGAAAAGGTTTTATAAAACCCAGCTGAAGGCCTAGGACTGGGGCGGCGGCACATGTGCCCACAGAGAGGGCTCTGAGTGCCGCCTCTGGCACCCGTGCCATAGGTTCGCCACCACTGCTATATATGCTTTCCTGCCTGAGCAGGGGGTTGGACTAGAAGACCCCCAAGATCCCTTCCTTCATCATCATCATCGTTATTACTATTATTACTATTATTAGCGCTAATAATAATAATAATAATAATAATATGTACACAGTGGTCTTTACAGCTGCCTTTTGAGTTCAGTGACCAATTATAACGACTGAGGTTCCTCTGTGTATGTGAAAGGAAAGGCAATATTATTTGGGATATCTTTGTGCTGCCTGAGCTGGGTTGTGTGCTTGCAAACATATTATTTATCCAACTGATAACATCAGTAGTGCACAGGAGTGTGGGTTTTGTTGTCTGTTTGTATCAGTCAATCAGAATAATGCTGGAAGGGAGCTTGGAGGTCTTCTAGTCCAACCCCCTGCTCAAGCAGGAGACCCTAGGCCATTTCAATCAATCAATCAATCAATCAATCAATCAATCAATGAGAATAGAGCTGGAAGGGACCTTGGAAATTTTCTAGTCCAACCCCCTGCTCAAGCAGGAGATCCTAGACCATTTCAACCAACCAACCAATCAATGAATCAATCAACCAATCAATCAGAATAGAGCTGGAAGGGACCTTTGAGGTCTTCTAGTCCAACCCCCTGCTCAAGCAGAGACCCTAGACCATCAGTTAGTCAATCAGAATAGAGCTGGAAGGGATCATTTCAAATCAATCAATCAATCAACCAATCAATCTGAATAGAGCTGGAAGGTCTTCTAGTCCAGCCCCCTGCGTCTCTGTGATCGAAATTCGGGCACTCGGCAACTGGTTCCCGCTTACGAACGTTGCCTTGTCTCGAGGTCGTTTGATTCCCCGTTTGTCATCTTCCCAGCCGGTTTCTGACCAGCAAAATCAAAGCTGGATTCGCTTAACAACCGCACAGTTCACAATTCACTTCACAACTGCCGTGGTTTCCTTTAACAACTGTGGCAAGGAAAGTCGTAAAAAGGGAGCAAAGCTGCCGCCTTTAGCAAAGGGAGATTTAGGGTTCCAATGGTGGGTCGCACTGTTTTTGTTTTATTTTTCAGCCATGCTGCGAATGTCAGAGGATCATGTTCCTCCCGAGCTGAACAAGGTAATCGTCATGTCCTCCGTTTTATGTGCACAGATGAGAGGCTTCTAATATTTCTGGTCCATCCGTAGCCATAGCAACAGCCTTTAGACCAGGGGTAGACCACCTTGGCTCTTTTATGACTGGTGGACTTCAACTCCCAGAATTCCTGAGCCAGCATGGGGGAACCATGCCCCCCTTCAAGACTCGTGGACTTCAACTCCCAGAATTCCTGAGCCAACATGGGGGAACCATGCCCCCCTTCATGACTCGTGGACTTCAACTCCCAGAATTTCTGAGCCAACATGGGGGAACCATGCCCCCCTTCATGACTCGTGGACTTCAACTCCCAGAATTCCTGAGCCAGCATGGGGGAACCATGCCCTCCTTCATGACTCGTGGACTTCAACTCCCAGAATTCCTGAGCCAGCATGGGGGAACTATGGCTCCTTCATGACTCGCAGACTTCAACTCCCAGAATTCCTGAGCCAGCATGGCTCTCCCTTTCCCCTCAGCATGGCTGGCTCAGGAATTCTGGGAGTTGAAGTCCACGTGTCATAAAAGAGCCAAGGTGGCCTACCCTGCTTTAGACTTATATACCGCTTCACAGCCCTCTCTAAGCTTCTTGCAAAGTCACCCTGCTGTTAAATTCCGTGTCTTCCAATCTGCAAGCAGTTCCTTTCGTAAACGAAACATTAAAATAGCCTTTTAAACTGGCCAGGCTGTTTCTATTCTTAGAAAATGATTCTATGTTTTCCTCATCTTAAAAGCCGACTCAATACAAAAGCCGTCGAAAGGATTTTAGGATTAGCTTAATGATGTTTTCGTTACGTTTCCTTTTCAAAATATTATTGCATTACTGCTTTGGGTGTTTGTTTTTTTTCCCCTGTCCAAGTTATTTGAAAAGGTCATCCTGGCGCTTTGTCGATTTGCAGAATTGGGACAGCTGTTGGTTTCGGTTGTGCTGCGTTTTGTGTAGCTGCGTGAAATGTAAATTTGTGGTTGTAATGATTTGTTACGTTTCTTTTTCTCAAAGATGACACAGAAAGACATTACTTTTGTGGCTGATTTTCTCACGGAGCATTTCAATGAAGTAAGCTTACTTTTATTTTATTTATTTTATTTTACTTTACTATTTTATTATTTTATTTATTACATTTTTTATTATTTTATTATTATTTTATTTATTTATTTTATTTTACTATTTTATTCTTTTATTTTATTTATTTTATTTTATTCTTTTTATTTACTTTACTATTTTATTTTTTTATTTATTTTATTTTTATTATTTTATTTTATTCTTTATTTTATTTTTAATTTATTCTATTTTATTTACTTGACTATTTTATTTATTTTATTTTTTATTCTTTTATTCTTTATTTTATTTTTAATTTATTCTATTTTATTTACTTTACTCTTTTATTTATTTTATTTTTTATTCTTTTATTTTATTTATTTTATCCTGTATTTTATATTATTTTATTCTATTTTATTTACTTTACTCTTTTATTATTTTGTTTTATTTTTTATTCTTTTATTTTATTCTTTTATTTTATTTTACTTTACTATTTTATTCTTTTATTTTATTCTTTGTTTTATTTTATTTATTTGCAGATATTTTCCTTTCAAAAGAGCATGTTCAGATCATCTTGACGTAGCTAAACATTTATTTATGCCACTTCCCTTAAAGCTCTTTTTTGTGATGATATAGCAGCCTTAGCAACTTTAAAACGTAGGGACTTAAACTCCCACAATGCCTCAGCCATCATGGTTGGCTGGGGAATTCTGGGAGCGGAAGTCCACGCATCTTAAAGTTGCCAAGATTGGCACACCCTGCTATGTAGGATGGTTAAAACCCAGTTAAAAAAAGGCATGAAATATATATACGTTCTATTTGTTGACTGATTAAACAAAGGCTGGGGACTAAACCGACTTCCCAGTCAAGTCTTGACCGCTGATTCGAGGCTCGCCCAATTCTCAGAATTTAATAATAAAACCATTGCCTCTCCGTTCTCCTTAAGCCATCTGTCTGTCTGCCATCTTCCCTGTTTGCTTTCTAGGCCCCAGAGCTCTACAGCCGTAAAGGGAAATACTTTAATGTGGAAAGAGTTGGGCAGGTAAGGTGCCGCCATTTTGTTTTTTGAGGGACGGTCTGGGCCATGGAAGTCCTTGAGAAACAAAGAGTTGGGCAGCCTGAGTCCCGACAAGAGATACAGCCAAGTTCCCGATTTACGATCACAGTTGAGCCCCAAATTTATGTGGTTAACTGAGAAACTCGTTAAGTCAGGTATCTCCCATTTTACGACCTTCCCGCCGTTGCTAAGTGAATCGCTGCAGTTGTTAAAGTTAGAAGCCTGGCTGTTAAGTGAATCTGGGTTCCCCCGTTGACGTCACTTGTTAGAAGTCCGCAGAAGGGGATCACGTGACCCCCCCCCGGGACACCATGACCGCCATAACTATGAATCACCTTGACTTACAACAGTTTGTTTAGTGACCGTTCGAAGTTACAACGGCCCTGAAAAATGTGACTTACGACCGTTTTTCATGCAGCATCCCCACGGTCACATGTTCAAAAACCAAAGGCTAGGAAACTGACTTGTCTTTGTGATGGCAATCCCCTTTTTGCAAGGTCAGAATGGGGGAGTCAGGTTCGCTTAAAAAACCCGCGTTACTAACTTAAACAACCGCAGCGATTCGCTTGACGTAAAGGTCGTAAAACGAAGCGAACCTCACTTAACAGGTGTCTTGCTTAGCAGCAGAAATTTTGGGCTCAGTGGTGGCCGTAAGCCGAGGACAACCTGCAGATAGATGTAAACGTACGGCCTTCTGGAACCTGGCTAAGTGGGGTTTTGTGAAGGCGACAACGCTCGGAGAAAAGTTGTGCGTTTCTTCCGTGGCCAGGCCGAATGGCCAGTGCCTCTCGAAGCATAAAATGTGTCACTTAATGAACAACTCTTAAAGTCACAAGGCACTGTAGCCGCTGGTTTCACGGAGCACAGGTTTATAGCCATTTCTGATAAATTGTTCCACTCTGCGAAGATAACAGACCGGTTGGAGAAAAAGCTGCGATCAACAGATTTAAAACTGGGCAATAAACCAGTTTTCAAAGGCTTTACCACAAAATGACTAGACCTCTTAACCGCTTTTCTGCTTCCCGGTTGAAAAGAAGAGTAAAATCAGATCTGACATTTTATTTTATTTTATTGCAAACTGAAGTCCTGGCGTATTCCCCCCCCCCCAGATACTTATTAAAACCGTTCTCTTTTCAGTATTTAAAAGATGAAGACGATGATCTTGTATCTCCGCCCAACACGGATGGAAACCAGTGGTTTAATTTCCTTCAAAATAGCAACAGCCTTAAAGGTACAGCCTGGTTTTAATACGAGATCCTTGACAATGGCCAAAGCAAAAAGGAAGTTGTGCGTCCTTTAGAGATGAAGTTTGGGGTGGTTCAGGGTGTTGAGGTGTGAAGGTCTCAGGAGATGGGTTAGCTGATCCTTTGGTTCTCCTGCTTTCATTATGCAGGGTCTTGCATTTTGGAACGAGAGTAAATAAATCTGGATTGTACTTTTCTAACCATTGGCCTTCCCAAAGTTAACATTTTGCAATGTTTCATTTACTCTTCCAAGGGCTTAGTTGCTTCTTGCTGTTCTCTGAACCTCTTATAAAATTATAAGAGGAATTAATTCTGTGAATCCTTCAATTGGTTTCACTCAATTGAATACCAGATGCAGTGCTCAAAGCAGCAGTGTGAGTTTTGTTACAGGCAGTTGTGATTTATTTCAGGAAAAAAAAAATTACACAGGACACCATGCCCTAAGTGGAATTTTCCTCCAATGGGATTTTCCCATGTATTTTACCAGGAAACATAGATAGGGCAGCCTAGAAAAGTCAGTGCCCTCCTAACCATACCCAAGCACCCCGAATTTGTTGGCGATGTCCATTTTGCTCTACGAGTTCATGGTGACCTAACCCTAACCCTAAGTGGAATTTTCCTCCAATGGGATTTTCCCATGTATATTACCAGGAAACATAGATAGGGCAACCTAGAAAAGTCAGTGCCCTCCTAATCATACCCAAGCACTCCGAGTTTGTTGGCGATGTCCATTTTGCTCTCCGGGTTCATGGTGACCTAACCCTAACCCTAAGTGGAATTTTCCTCCAATGGGATTTTCCCATGTATTTTACCAGGAAACATAGATAGGGCAGGCTAGAAAAGTCAGTGCCCTCCTAATCATACCCAAGCACTCCGAGTTTATTGGCGGTGTCCATTTTGCTCTACGAGTTCATGGTGACCTAACCCTAAGTGGAATTTTCCTCCAATGGGATTTTCCCATGTATTTTACCAGGAAACATAGATAGGGCAGCCTAGAAAAGTCAGTGCCCTCCTAACCATACCCAAGCACCCCGAATTTGTTGGCGATGTCCATTTTGCTCTACGAGTTCATGGTGACCTAACCCTAAGCCTTTAGAACAAGTAAAGTAAATTTAATATTCTGTCGCTGGTATAAGAAAAGCTGCTTCTGTTCATGGGAGGAATTGAGCCATATTTTTGGCCGCAAAACCCCAGTTTGTTGGAGGCACTTTTAATAAATAAATGAATTCCACAACTGCCTCTGAGTTATTGTACATTCTGACCCATTATGTAACGGAGATTAATTCTGAAAGGGAAACCATTCTCTCATTGTACCTGTATAATAGAGAAGGCAAATAAAGACCTGAAGAAACTTTTCTACTTTAGAGTAGGAAAAATAATCTAGTAGATACTGGGCATACTACTAAATGTGGCTAATTATTGGATGGAGGAATTGATTACAGAATAACACAGTTGGAAGGGACCTTGGAGGTCATCTAGTCCAACCCTCTGCTCAGTCAGGAAACCCTATACCATTTCAGACAATGGCTGTCCAGTCTCTTCTTAAAAACCTCCAGTGTTGGAGTATTCACTGCTTCTGGAGGCAGGCTGTTCCACTGGTTAATTGTTCTCACTGTCAAGAAATTTCTCCTTAGTTCTAGGTTGCTTCTCTCCTTGATCAGTTTCCATCCGTTGCTCCTTGTCCTAACTTCGGATACTTCGGAGAATAGCTTGACTCCCTCTTTGGGGGGCAGCCCCTGAGATACTGGAACGCTGCTATCATGTCACCCCTCGTCCTCCTCTTCATTAGAACACACGTACCCAATTCTTGCAAACATCCTTTATATGTTTTAGCCTGTAGCCCCCAATCATCTTTGTTGCTCTTCTCTGCACTCTTTCTAGAGTCTCAACCATTAGGCTGAGATAGTGTGGAACCGACTACCTTTAAAACAAACTTTGTTTGGCTGGCTGGCTGAAGAAACGCCTTTTAAAGTTTTCAGCGGGAATGGCCCATACAAACAATGGGTTTGCCTATCGATTGTAGTTTTCGTTTTGTGACCACTGCAAAAAGGTAGTCAAAAGCAGATCAGGTCATTGTATGACCGTCAAGGCTTCATGACCGTGATGGGCAGGCTCCACTAGGATCATAAGTCAAGGGTCATCTATATCAGGGCTGTCAAACTCGCCATGTCATGTGACGTGTCGTGACGTATCGCGACTCCCTTGCCGGCAATGGGGTGGGCGCGCTTCCGTGTGATGAAACCGGCCCGGCAGTTTGACACCCCTGATCTATAACGTTACAAAGCTCATTTTTTGCTTATGTTCACACACTGGTTGTCTTCCATAATGTATCTCATAACAGAAAATGTGTTATTAAAAATGAAACCTTTTCTCGCATGTGTCGATAATTTGACTTTTTTTTCTTTTTTGAAATGTTGCTTAGAAAGCCCGTTGCTGTTTCCATACTACCCTCAGAAATCGCTGCATTTTGTAAAGAGGAGGATGGAAGCTATCATTGATCAGTGTCTCCAGAAACCAGCTGTGAGTATCTGGAGGTCTATCAGAGTTGGGTACGGCAAGCCGTCCAATTGAGCGCAGCTTGTTTAAATATAGATAATTTTATTATGGTCCAAGACCAAGGAGATTAAAAAAAAGTTTCTCATACACAAGGAATTATAACATCTGTCCTATTGCAATCCCATGGTGCCGTATTAAGATGATTTTATTAGGATTTTGCTTTCGCTAAATATTTTATATCATATATTGTATTATCCACATAGTTTTCTGTCTGTCTGTCTGTCTGTCTGTCTCTATCTGTCTGTCTACCTACCTACCTACCTACCTACTTACCTACCTATATCTTGATATCTCTCAATCTCTCTCTCTCTCTCTCTCTCTCTCTCTCTCTCTCTCTATCTATCTATCTATCTATCTATCTTGATATCAATCTATCTCTATCTTTCATCTATCATCTATCTATCTTGATATCTCTCAATCTATCTCTGTATCTATCTATCTATCTATCTTGATATCAATCTATCTCTATCTTTCATCTATCATCTATCTATCTTGATATCTCTCAATCTATCTCTGTATCTATCTATCTATCTATCTTGATATCAATCTATCTTTCATCTATCATCTATCTATCTTGATTTCTCTCAATCTCTGTATCTTTCTATCATCTATCTATCATCTATCTCTCTGTATCTTTCTATCATCTATCATTTCTATCTATCTCTCTGTATCTATCTATCTATCTATCTATCTATCTATCTATCTATCTATCTATCTATCTATCTATCTATCTATCTATCTATCTATCTGCTTTACTTAAACACATGCTTTTTATTAGTGTTGCATATCCGTGATTGCCTGACCTCCGTAAATGCCATACACTAAATGTATAATAAATAAACACGGAAGGAAAGAAGAATTCATGAAAGAAGTGGTGAACTTTAAAACAGAGCCGCAGAATTGGGCTTAAATCTATGGGTCACCTGCAATCCATTTGATTACTTCTAAGCATAGGCCCAGATATGTCTCTCTAAGAAATATCCAGATTTGATTAAAGGAGAGTGGTGTAAAAATGAGGCAGATCCAACCAGGAAGTAACTTAGAATTGGTGCTGTTAATAAGTGCTGGGAATTCTTAGACAAGGAACGGCATAAATAAAATACTTGCCTCTGGCCCTCAGAGATAAGGACAGGGTAGAGACACCTGAAAAATCTACCTTGCGTTACTTTGAAAGGAAATTAGAAGATATCCAGCATGGAATAAAAACGAAGTTAAGGAGAAGGTGGTTTCTCACGTTGCAAACTGATGGAAAGATTGGCCTTAAATTTAGATTTTCCTCACTCTGTTGCACTCACTGAGCTTCTGTCTTCTGGATGTCCTTCCCAGATGATAGGACAACGAGGTCACAGTCCTGTCCTTGAGTTCAAGCTGAAGAAAGCTCAGATTTAGGAAAAGTAATGCCCAGTTACTGGAGAAGGGCCTAATGCTGGGAAAGGTTGAGTGCAATAGAAGAAGCGGACGACAGAGAATGAGATGGCTGGATGGAGTCCCTGAAGCAGTAGGTGTGAACTTAAATGGACTCCAGAAGATGGTAGAGGACAGGAAGACCTGGAGGAACGTTGTCCATGGGGTCGCAATGGGTTGGACACGACTTCGCAATTAACAACAACAACAATGCCCAGTTCCATTTTTTTTAATTATCCCCAGTTCTAGCAGATTCCACAAAAATATTACCGTTCCTTCAGGTAAGGCCATTCTTAGGAAGGAGGTTCACATCATCACACAAACGGCGTAAAACATCACCAATGCTATAAAACTAAGACAAGGTTAACATAAATTTAACTGTGCCATCCAGACTACTTCACTTGTAGTGAACTTAGCCGTTATTTTGGTGGATGGGCTGGAAAGGAAATTGGTCCGTTGAATCAGAAGCCCACTAAATGGGGGGTCTGTTAAATCAGAGATTCGTTGTAGATTTCTGACTTACGTAAATCCTTGAGAAGGAAGCACTGACAACAATTAACAGGCGTTCCAGTTTCCTTTATTCCCACAGAGCCAGTTCCCTTATTACTATGCCAGGGCTATTGTTAGTGCTGCTGCAAGTAATTCTTTTTATTACAGATTTGTAGATTATTTTTTTAAATTGTTCTCTTCTCCAGGATGTGATCGGAAAAACCGTCCATCAGGCCATTTGCATGCCTTTGTATAGAGCCTCAAAAAGGTGGGCAATTTATTTTATTTTATTTTGTCTATTTCTCATACTACAGTTCATGATCCTGCTCAGTCCAATAAAGATCAAAGCACCTTTACAGATAATTCTCGACTTGCAACCATTCACCACTAATCATTTGTTTACTGATCGTTTGAAGTTACAACAGCATTGGGGGAAAAAGTGACTTACAATCATTTTTTCATCCTACCTACTGCTGTCGTGTGAAGACAGTCATGTCACTTTTTTTTCAACGTTGTTGTAACTTCAAACAGACACTAAACAAACTGTTGTCAGTTGAGAACTGCTTGTAGGGAATCAGTTTTCTGCGTCTACCTAGCCTATACCGTTGAGTAGGTTATTTTGACAATTTCTGGGCCCCTTTTTCCTAAATATTTTACTGGGTTCAAAATCTTGACATTCCTTCAGCCTACTGCCTTATGTTTACAAATAGACTTGATCTGGCTGTATAAAAATCCCTACAGTATTTACAACAACAACAACAACAACAACAACAACAACAACAACAATAGAGTTGGAAGGGACCTTGGAGGTCTTCTAGTCCAACCCCCTGCTTAGGCAGGAAACCCTAACCATTTCAGACAAATGGCTGTCCTGTCTCTTCTTAAAAACTTCCAGTGTTGGGGCATTCACCGCTTCTGGAGGCAGGTTGTTCCACTGGTTAATTGTTCTGTCAGGAAATTCCTCCTTAGTTCTAGGTTGCTTCTTTCCTTGATGAGTTTCCATCCGTTGCTTTTTGTCCTGCCTTCAGGCGCTTTGGAGAATAGCTTGACTCCCTCTTCTTTGGGGCAGCCCCTGAGATACTGGAAGGCTGCTATCATGTCCCCCCTCGTCCTTCTCTTCATTAAACTGGACATACCCAATTCCAGCAGCCGTTCCTTATATGCTTTAGCCTCCAGTCCCCCTTTAGCATACACAGTACGCGTATGAAAACTCCACATCCTTTGCTAATTTTTTCTTCCCTGTTTTAGTGAGGACTCGACCCCTCAGCTGCTTAAGCTGCCCTTTTTGTGAGTATATGTGTGCTTTATTACGGTCGGTTCCATACATCACGGGTGCTTCGTTGCTCACAAACGGTCGAAATTATTTTTTGCAGGTGGCACGACAAATCGTACAATTTGCATTACGTTTTATTCACCATGTTAGAGAACTCGGTTTCCAAACTTTATATCTTGAGAAGGCACACCGACATATCAAGGTAACCGTAGCACTGAGCGTGTCTTGTTTTCTTTTTTCAAACACAATTCTGCCAAAAACATCTTTGGAAAAACCTCCAGTATCCGTTTTGTGTGTGTTTTTTTTTAATAGATATTTTATTAGGTTTTTACAGTTACAATCTTTAGTGCTTCATAAACAAAGTGTTGTCTGGGTCCACATATTTAGCATTAATAATAATACATCTTCCATTCCTACTCTCTACTCCGTTTTTCTGGCCATTTGTAAAAATTATCCCTTGTTTGAAAATATTCTGTGTCTTCTTTCCCTTTTATTTTCAATGTAAGCCTGTCCGTTTCTGCACAGTCCAAATTTTTTTCTAATTAAATCTTCTTCCGTTGGTGTTTCTTCATTTTTCCAATACTGTGCAAATGTTTTGTGTTGTTTTTTCCCCCCTGATGTTTAGATCCGCTAATAACGGGCTGCTTGCTGTGGAGTTTGGGAATTTCCTGAACAAAAGTGTTAACGAAAATAAGGAAACAAGGTCAGTCTATGAAAACCTTCCAAAATCCGACTAACTTAATTTGAATGATTCGTTGAATTATAAAAATGTTCAGTTGTGGTGTGTTGGTTAATGAAGACTAGCTCAGCTCTACAACCAAGAACTTAAAACCTGGCAAAAAAATAATAATAAAAAAATAATGTTAACATGTAGAAATGAATAGGTGGGGAAAAAAATACGACTTACCCTAAACAATTTGTTTAGTAACCATTTGAAGTTACAACGGCACACTGAAAAGAATGACTTATGACCTTTTTTCATGCTGACGACCTTCACGGCATCCTGGTACTCATGTCATCAAAATTCAGACGCTTGGAAACTGACTTGTATTTATGACGGTTGAAGTGTCCCAGCTCACGTGACCGTCTTTTACGGCCTTCGGACAAGGGGGAAGCCAGATTCACTTAACAACTGTGTTATTAAGTTCATCACTGTGGCAAGAAAGGTCGTAACATGAGGCAAAATTCACTTAACAACTGCCTCGCTTAGCGACAGAAATGCTGAACTCAAATGTGGTCGTTAAGTGAATCTGGCTTCCCCCATTGACTTCCCTTGCCAGAAGGTCACAAAAGGGAGTCTGTCACATGACCCCAGAACACGGCAACCATCATAAATATGAACCCCGTTGTCAACTGGCTGAATTTTGATCGCCTGACCCTCCCTGGAGATGCTGCAACGGTCGTAAGTGTGAAAAAAACGCCCTTTTTCAGTGCCGCTGTAATTTTGAACGGCCACTAAATGATACTCTCCCAAATCTATATGTCTCTGTGTGAAACGTGATGTTATTTATTTGGAGTCCAGCTCCTACAGCTGTCTGGATGCTCACTTCTACGACAACGAAACCATCACGGTCATCCTGGTGGAAAATTCAGAACAGGAGGGGAAGGAACGGCTTTTGGCTCAGCTGCCTCTGTCCTCCATCTGTAGGGAGCAAAACCAGGGAATGGAGTTTAACTGGAATTCTGGTCAAAGGTGAGAGAGACAAAACGGGGACGCCATTTAGCCTTTTCAGGTTAACTGGCCCTTTGTTTATTTGAAAGGTCTCTTTATCAGGGTTCCCCAACCTTTCCGGTGAACCCAACCAGGGCAGGGCGGGGGGGGGAGAGGGGATGGTTTTGTGGCCGGGGCCGATGCATGCGCACACAATTGCTTGCGTGAGCGGAGCTGAGAGCACCTGTGACGCTCATGCAAATGAGGCCACGAGCATCTGCGGCTCTCGCAAGACTGTTGTAGGTGGAGGACTGCCTGTAAGGTTGTTGGGACGTCTTTGGCAAGGGGGGTCAACAGTGAACGTTCCTCTCATTTGGCTTTCGTCTGTATGCCAGGCTAGACCTGCAGCGGGACGGCATCCCTACGTGTACGGTCACCGCGGAGACTCAGTGCAGGGTGCTGGAGAATATGAAGGCTCACTATGTCACCGTGAACGGTATTCGGAAGGTGTCTTGTGTGGTGAGTGTCACCTTCAAGGATGACTTACTTGTCCAATGGTACAAATGGGTTGTCTCCTTGATGGTTGGGTTGTTAGGAAGCAGAATGGGATAACTTGGTGGGGCCAACTCACCATGGCCAAGTTGCCATGGCTAATTCACCGTGGCCAGCTCACCGTGGTCAACCCACTGTGGCCAATTCGCCATGGCCAACCCACCATGGCCCATTCACCATGGCCAACTTGCCGTGGCCAACTCATCGTAGTCAACCCACCATGGCCAATTCACCATGGCCAACTTGCCATGGCCAATTCACCATGGCCAACTTGCTGTGGTCAACTCGCCATGGTCAACTCATGGTGGTCAACTTGCTGTGGCCAACTCACTGTGGCCAACTTCCATGGTCAACTCACTGTGGTTAAACCACTGTGGCCAACTCACCGTGGCCAACTTGCCATGGTCAACTTACCGTGGCTAACTCACCATGGCTAATTTGCTGTAGCCAACTGACCTTGGCCAACTGCCATGGCCAACTGACTATGGCCAACTCATCGTGCCCAACTCACAATGGACAACACTCTGTGGCCAACTCATTGCAGGCGAGCTCGCTGCTGTATTTAAAGTAATTAAAAGGTTATTTCAGTTTTGTCATTCCCCTTTCATTCTGTCCCTCCTTCGGCATCCTTTCTCCAACGATTCTATTCCACCATTCCTACGATATTATTGTAACTCAGTTGTCCCAGACCCGTCAGGAAGCCGTAAAATTTGCCCATCAGCCTCAGGAGAATTGACGTTGTCAGGGGTTCCTGGGGAGGAAGAATCCTTTGCAGGTAATCCTTGACTTATGACTGTAGTTGACCCCAACATTTCCATTACTACACGAGACAGTTAAGTGAGTTTTGCCCCATTTTACAACCTCTCTTGGCACAGTGGTTAAGTGAACCACTGCAGTGGATAAGTTAGTGGTTGTTAAGTGAATCTGGCTTCCCCCATTGACTTTGCTTGTCAAAAGGTCGCAAAAAGGGATCAGGTGACACTGACCGTCATAAATATGCATCCGTTGCCAAGCGTCTGAATTTTGATCACGTGACCACGGTCGTAAGTATGAAAAATGTCCATAAGTTCCTTTTTTCAGCGCTGCTGTAACTTCAAATGGTCATTAAACCGTTTAATGTAAGTCAAGAACTAGGAGGAGAAGTATGTCCATCTTATTTACATAGCTACCCATGGTTTATCTTATTTCATCAACATGAGATTTCACTCCTCCTCTGCTTCTGTTTTGGAGCGCTTACTCATTTTCCTCTGTTTCACGCTGGCCTGTGGCCGAAATAAAAACAAATTATAAAAACTGGACTGCTTCTGAACAACAAAGGCTGAAAAGCTTACTTCAGGAGACACACTGGTGGTCATCATCACCGGACCTAGGCTGATAACAATTCAGGGGACTGGTTTGTAAATAACCACTCTTAAGCTTCTCCATTATCCGTGAAGAGAGTTGCAATTAGCCTGTTCCCAGAAAGGAGTTTGAAAAAAAAAAGAGAATAAATACAAAATCTCTACTTTATTTTTTTTTTCAGATTTGATTTTATATTTTTTATTATTTATTACCCTCTTTCAGGATTACAATTCTTTTTATATATATACAGTTTTATTTTTTTTAACATCCAGATTCAGCCATAGTTTCATTCCATACAGCATTAACCTTGTGAACTCTCAAGCTTCCCGTTCTATATTCAAGATGGACAATATTTAATATTTATTTGCTACGTATATGTAGGGATGTGGGTCTATGCATATGTTGTTCATAGTATGTTTAGGTGTGTGTCATGTATGTGTTTCACTTTGAGAGCGGGCAACTAAATTTCATTTTTTATGTGTGCCGTTGTGCCCACAGTATAAAAAATGAAAATAAAGGTTATCTTATCATCTTATCTTATCTTTAAACAGAATTCAATAATAATTATTCAGCAAAACGTGTTGTCTGAGTATCTTATTCACTAATACAAATTAAATTCCTAATCCCTAAATCTTTTCTCTAACCATTAATAAAATAGGTCCCAAGTTTGAAAATATTCTGTTTCTTCTTTTTCTTTCAGCCTTAAAGTAAGTCTGTCCATTTCCGCACAGTCTAGTATTTTTTTGATTATTTCTTCTTCTGGTGATGTTTCTTCGTTCTTCCAATATTGTGCAAATATAATTTTTGCCACTGTTATCACACGTAGAATCAAATATGTATTTTGCTTATCAAGTTTTTCTGGCATCATACATAGTAAAAAAAAATCAGGTTTATTTTTTCTCCAGTTTTATAGGTATCGTTTGAAACAAAAATAGTATTTTTGGTAATATATTCATTTTCACCCTAGCAGTTCTTCCTAACATCGACAGTTGAAGAGTCTTCCATTTTTCCAAATCAAGCTTTATTTGATTTAACAATTTAATGTAATTATCTCCTTTTACTGTTGAACATCTTGCTGTCAAATATATTCCCAAGTATTTGACCTTTTTGACTATTTACAATTCTGTTTTTTTTTTCTGATAATTGCTTTTTTTGTTTATCTGTAAGATTTTTTAACGCGCTGTTGGTTTTGAACGATATAAATAGTCCAGTGGACCAGTTCTTGTAACCTCATCTCAGTCATCTCGGTTTATCTTCCTTGGGGCAAAAAAAAATCACTTTTAATTTTAGGGTGACAGCATCCAGCTGGTGACATCTCTCTGTCTTAAGTACCGAAAGTTCAGTTCTGAGGCAAATGGCTTTAACATTCAACCGTTCTTCGTATTTTCCCTAGCTAAGTTCAAACCTGAGGCACATCCGGGTGTTTGAAATGGATGAAGACGATGGAGAAGCTGAGGATGAAGAAGAGGAGGAAGTGCCTCAGGCTGTCGGCCTACCTCAAGAAGAACTCAACCAGTCAACAGACACGGTTGAAGGAGAATAAGTGCATCACTTGGCTCAGCTGAGCTGGTAGATGAGGTCTCAACCAAGCTTCTAAGATGGAAAGAAATGTTCATTTCGGGGTCTTGGACATTAGGCAGAAGAACTGGGCATGTGGTCCTTCTGTTGGAAAATGAAGTTATGGAAGAATTGTGTGCTTTTCCGTCTGTCTGGTTTTTAAAACTCACATTCTGCCAACCTCTCTTTCTTGTGTTATGGTCCACTGTCTGAATAACACAACTGGAAACAAACAAGTCTTCAGATATTCCTGCCAACATGGTCCAGCTTTTGATATTCCCGCCGTTTCCTAAACTCCATTGCTTCTCTGGATTTCTAAACAAGTGGTCTCTTTTAGATGTCACGGTTTTTTTGTCGATGTGTCACTATCCCAAGTTTGCCAGAGTAACGTGGAGAATGGCTGGGGAAGTCTCTTAAACCAGGAGTCTTCAAATTTTGGCCCTTTTATGACTTGTGGACTTCAACTCCCAGGATTCCTCAGCCAGGCACGCTGGCTGAGGAATTCTGGGAGTGGAAATCCACAAGTCATAAAAGGCCCAAGTTTGAAGACCCCTGTCTTAAACCATGACCCCACCATCACCCTTGGCGGTATTCAAAATGCGGTGTAAAGGAAAATAAAATACAGAGATTATTTTGTGATTGTGCTTTTCGGTTGCGCTTTTCATTTCACAATCCCTGTCTCATCGACACTTCCATCGTCAAATTATTTTTCAGCTGCTTTAATCCAAAACAAATGTCCTTTTACAACTTTAGTGTTTGCCTGCTGCTAAAAAAGTAGTCACCTGTCTCAAAAGAATGTCATTTTAGATAACTTCGGAGAAACTTCATCATTCAGTTTCTGGTAATTTCCAGCATTGTGTCAAGAATTATGAAGGGTGTGTGTGTGTGGTTTTTTTTTTTTTACAATTAAGGTTTGAAAGCTTGAGATGCCATGCAAACTAGAAAAATCTAGTGAGTTAAATTCAGGTTGGAAAATTACTTCAAGTGTGTGTCGAATACTAGTTAATGTTTGATTTCTAACCTAAGACGACTAATATTAATCAATCAGTACAATTTCTCCTGGAAACTCCAAACTAGCAAAAAAAAAAAAAATTATCTGAACTGGATTTTTAAAGGAGCGCTCTTGGGACAAGATTAATTAATGTCAAAGAATTCTTGATACAGAATTATAATCAGAATATAGTAAATTTTCAGGTAAGGTACAATTGGGCATAACAACATAGATATTGAAATAGCTTTGTACCTACATGAACATCAAGACAATACATTTCAGTTGAGAATTTGGAAAAAATTCAGAGAAGAGCAACTAAGATGATCAAAGGCCTGGAAATTAAAATATATGAAGAGTGGCTGCAGGACTTGGGTTTGGCCAGTCTAAAGAAAAGAGGAAATAGGGGAGACATGATAGCAGTATTCCAGTATTTGAGAAGCTGCCACAAAGAAGAGGGGGTCACATTATTCTCCAAAGCACCAGAGGGCAGGGCGAGAAACAATAGTTGGAAATTGAACAAAGAGAGAAGCAACCTGGAATTAAGGAGAAACTTCCTGACAATGAGGACAATTAACCAGTGAAACAGCTGACCACCAGAAATCGTGGGTGCTCCATCACTGGACATTTTTAAGAAGAGACTAGACAATCACCTGTCTGAGATGGTATAGGTTCTCCTGCTTGAGTAGAGGGCTGGACTAGAAGACCTCCGAGGTCTATTCTATTCTATTCTACTCTACTCTGTTCTGTTCTGTTCTATTCTATATTCTATTCTATCCCAGTATTATACAGTGATAGCCCTTTGGAGGCAGACCAGTAAGATACCATGTATTGAAGGACACTGAGAGGTCCAAAAGGATAAAAGATTTCTACTTTCCAAAATAGGTCCATAAAGAAGAGCAACTAATGCTAATGTAACCTCTGCCCAGTTTGGAAACCAAATTCAAAAAGGGCCCAGGTCATTTGCTTCATGTAGGTACTGTAGAACTGGTTATGTTAGAAATTCTGTTTATATATAGCACCATAGATTGATCAAAGTGTACTGTCACCATGTGCTTTACTGCTTAACTGTTTTGTCTGTAACAGGAAACAGGATACTTAGAGTATACCATAGACCCAAACTTGTAAATACTGCCATCTACTGGCTGAATACAACTCTAGTTGTTGCACAAATATACAGTCCAACAATGAATTCCAACAGGTTAAGAAGGGTTGAATGTAATCATCTAAAACTCCTGTATCCAGGATTGGCCTCTTCAGAAAGGAACATACTCCAGCCTTCTTCAAGTTTGCCAGAACGTCTGTCTCTCTCTTAAGGAAGTATTAATCCAAGTGTTTACCTGTCCTCGAAACAGATGTAGAAAAAGCTTGTGGCTCTAACTTGACAAACCAGACTTCTAATTTAGCAGAGTCATAAGATCATTGCAGATGGAGTGAAATAAAGTCCACTGATCAATTTTTCTCGCTGCAAAGCCATCTTGTGAGTCTACAACTCAATTTTAGAAGAAGAATTAGAAATCCTGATCCTTTTATGAATAAAAGAAAGGTATTTCTTGGCCCGGAAGGCAGGGGGCGGTTGACTTTGGTTTCGCTGAAAATCAATAAGCGCGTTTCAAGTGATCGTCTCTGTTTAATATTCGTAGATTGGAAGATATTTTTTTTTTTTTTGCCTGTCTACTGTCAAGCAACGTGAGTGGCCTAGAATGCACTTGGATCTTTACATTATCTTGCAGAATAATTCCTACAGATAAGCATTCAAGAGCAAAGGTAGTAGCACACTTCAAACGGTGACTTGTTTGTTCTAAACTAAAATGTCAGATTGACCCAGATTTTCCACCAACGTAAGAGTAGTAAAATTGTATTGCTTTCGAAAAAAGAGATAAGATTGAGATTCTTACATGTCTTGGCACAAGGTTATGTCTGTAGTTGATCTTTGGGGAGGGGGGAATAATAGAAGCACAAACCCTTTCTCTACAAATCTTAATGGTCTAGAGTTCTATGATTTAATCAGAAAGTCCAAATCTTGATCGATTTCAGAGAATTTAGAGCAGCGGTTCTCAACCTGTGGGTCGGGACCCCATTTGGGGTCGAACAACCATTTTACGGGGGTCGCCAAACAACGCAGTCCGCCATTTTTTCCCCCTTTTCCTTAGCTGTGCTACTCCCTTTTATTCTATTGGCTTTTGAAAGCCAATAGAAGAGACTCTCTTGAATAGAGTCTAATTCTATTGGCTTTCAAAAGCCAATAGGAATTGTCCAGGCTGTCTCTGCCCTGCTGAGCCCGCCAAAAGTCCCATTCTGCAAACGGTGCTGCACCAGTTGAGCAGTCCTCGACTTACGACCGGTTGGGGGTTGCGGCATTAAAAAGGTTGAGAACCATTGATTTAGAGGAACAGGAAGATGACAGCCAGCCTGGCCTGCTATTAGAAGTTAGCTGTGCAGCCAGATTAAGTGATGGCATTTGGGAAGTGTAGTAAAACATAGAGCGCATGCAATAGTTTTGTCTCAATTTCATGTTCAGTTTTACAATCTGGTAATCCTGGTATTCTAAGACTGAGCATGAAATTGGAGCAAAACCTGATAGGAGAAAATACGTCATATTTTGATGCTCTCTGAGATTTGTTGTTTCCTTGAAGAAGTTTCATTACCCAACTAGTTAATTGGGGAGGGGGGGGGTACATGATAGCTGTCTTCTGGTACTTGAAGGGCTCTCACAAAAAAGAAGGACTTGACCTATTCTCCAAATATGAGCCCCGGACGAGAAGTAACGGCTGGAAGAGGGATCCAATCTGGAACTAAGGAGTTAATTAATCCATTAATCAATGGAACAGCTTGCCTCTTTCCAAAGTTTTGGGTGCTCCATCGTGGGAAGCTTTGAGAAAAAGATTGGATGGCCATTTGTTCAAGATGGGGGTAAGGATTCCTGCCTTGGACAAGGAGTGGTGGAATAGAAAACCTTCACGGTCCCTAGATCAATGTTCAGAGATGCCCTACAGATCTTAACAACCCTGAAACATATTGTTTTAAGGTCAGACAATTTTCTGGAGTTCAGGTGACCACCTGCAAGAGAAATTGGGCACTTCTCAAATATGCATCTCTATTTTCCGGCTCCAAATAAATAGCTAAAATGGTGCGTTTGTCATTGACCAATATTTGGGATGTACCGCGGTGTGAATAGCTGACGATGGGTATACATGCTTGCTGATTCAAGTCTGTGTCTCATGATATCCAGTAGCAAGTGCGATCATGATCCAGTGGCTGGAATAAGACACCTGGATTAAAAGCTCAAAAAGTCATGTTCAAGTCAAATTCAGCTAGAGAAGTTCTCTGAGTCAGTGATTCTCTTTCAGAAAAACCTACCCGTGTCTTCCTTGTTATTTTTTTCTTTTTTCTTTTTAATGGAGATTGGAGCTCACGGAAAAAAGGTGTGTGAATCTTACTTTTTTATTCACTGCGCACCTCAAACAACCTGAACAATAACAGTGAGGATGCAGGGGTGTTTATACCTTTGTGATAATCACCTGGGCTAACGAACATGGCCAGGGTGGATCAAGGAGCAATTGTAACCGAGGAAAGTGCGCATGAATAAATAAAATTACAAATCTAGTTCCCTTGAACAATGGAGGTCACGCATCCTAGCTTTTATCTACCATTAAGTGTGGGAAATTATACGCTGGGGCGTTCTTGATATCCCCATAGGCGCAAAATAGCTTCTGCAGGGGCGTTCCAGCATCCGAGCACGGTCCCAGAATTGCGTAAAGTGGGCAGCCATGTAAATGGTTAAAGTAAAATAAAAATAAATGTCTGCTTAACTTTGTCCTTCTAAGGAAACAGCCAGTTGCAGCAATCCATCAGGTGGGTGTGACACATTTGGGGCCAAAAGTTGGCTAAGGAAATAAAGCTAATAGGTTTTTATATTGTTCGTGCAAAACAAAATGCAGAATGTTTCGTAACTCTAACCACTTGGTTCCTGAAGGCTGTCTAAAGGGCTTTGGTAAAATAAAGGTATATATTTAAGATGCATGGTGCATGATGTATTATATATGATGTATGATGTTTTTTCCAAAGGAAAAAAATATCTATCTATCTATCTATCTATCTATCTATCTATCTATCTATCTATCTATCTATCTATCTATCTATCTATCTATCTATCTATCTATTTATCCATCCATCATCTACCTACCATCTATATCTATTATCTGTCTGTCTATCTGTCGTCTACCTACCATCTATCTATATTATCTGTTTGTCTGTCTGTCATCTACTTATCATCTATATCTATCTCTATTATCTATCTCTCTCTACTGTCTCCTATCTCTTATCTTCTCTATCTATCTATCTATCTATCTATCTATCTATCTATCTATCTATCTATCTATCTATCTATCATTTCTCTCATCTTTCTATCATCTCTATATCTGTTATGTCTATCTATATCTATCTATCTATCTATCTATCTATCTATGTATGTATCATTGTGTATATTATCTGTCTATCTTCTTTCTCTTTCTCACACACACACACGCACACACACACACACACACACACATCTATCTAAAGATTTCACTATATATTTTTTTTCCTTTTGGAGGGGAAAGCAAAGCTACCAGCCCCATAAAAGCAAAATAATGGGAAACAAAGCTACTGAAATATCTTCTCGGACAAATGCAACCATTTTCTAAAAGAACCCCTTGTGGTGCAGCGGGAACATACATATTTTTCCTCATCGTTCATTACGGTGCGCAATATTATCTTATGTTTTATTTCTCCATCGCTGGGGCATTTCAAAAACCACTGAACGGAGGCCTAAAAAAAAAAAGTGCAAAAAGGGAAGCTATTCCTGCTCTCCTGCTGTCCGACAGGACTGTCATTTTAATCTCAATTATGCTGAAGATACGCCGCATACTTTTGAAGACCGCTTCCTCTTCTCTATGACCCACCACAAATCATACTTAATCTTGGCTTGGTCTGACACTTGAAATGGCAAAGTATATTTACTCGGCTGTTTTAGCTTTACCAGTCCCCCCATAACTCTATCACCAGGGCTGTGGTGACAGTGGAAACGGGAGGAGGAAGCACTAGTTATGCTCTCTTCAGCTCCTAAAGCAGGGGTGTCAAACTCAATTTCACTGAGGGCCGCGTCAGCATTGTGGTTGCCCTTGGGGGGTCGGGTGTGTGTGGCCAAAGTAGGTGCAGCCTACTGGGTGGGCATGGATGGAGTGGGTGTGGCCTACTGGGTGGGCATGGCCAGCTCTACATCGTTCGCGTCAAGGGTGCCTGTGGGGGCCTGGGCAGGAGTGGGACAGATCTGAGGGTCTCTGGCAGAAGGGGATGGGACCAGGGCAAGCGCCAAGGCATGGTCCACTGGGCAAGTGCCAAGATGGCCACCACAAAATTGTACATTGGCTCCCAGCTGGCCAGGGCCAAGGCAGAGGGGGCTGTTCCCTCACTGTTTCCAGGATGGCTTCGCGGGCCACATGAAACCACTTCGCGGGCCGCATCCGGCCCCCGGGCCTTGTGTTTGACATGTCTTTCCTAAAGGAAAGCCACAGTGTAAACCTAACAACAAAACAATAACATAATATTACAAGGACAACCCTGTTTTTTTTTTTTAACCAATGGGTGAGTTAGAATTGGAAAAGACACTTGTTCCTGAGAACGTCTTTCTGATCCAGTTGGGAGAGACAACTCTGGAGTCCCAGTGGACCATCACTTAAACACGAGCCAGGCGTGTGCGGCAGCAGCCAAAAAAGCTAATACAATCCTGGGTTGCATAAACAGAGCCATAGAATCAAAATCACGTGAAGTATTAGTACTGCTTCATAAAGTCTTAGTAAGGCCGCACCTGGAATCCCGCATCCAGTTTTGGTCACCCCATTACAAAAAAGATGTTAAGACTTTGGAAAAAGTTCAGAGAAGAGCAACTAAGATGATCAAAGGCCTGGAGACTAAAACATATGAAGAACGGTTGCAGGGCTTGGGAATGACCAGTCTAGAGAAAAGAAGGACTAGGGGGTGATGTGATAGCAATGTTCCAATATTTGAGGGGCTGCCACAAAGAAGAGGAGGGTCCACCTATTCTCCAAAGCACCTGAAGGCAGGACAAGAAGCAATGGATGGAAACTAATCAAGGAGAGAAGCAACCTGGAATTAAGGAGAAACTTCCTAACAGTGAGGACAATTAACCAATGGAACAGAAGTTGCCTTCAGAAGTTGTGGGTGCTCCATCACTGGAGGTTTTCAAAATAAGACTGGACAACTACTTGTCTGAAATGGTAAAGGTCCTGCTTGAGCAGGGGGCTGGACTAGAAGACCTCCAAGGTCCCTTCCAGCCCTATTCTAATTCTGATATTCGCTTCATCAACTGTTACCTTTTATGATATTTCATTGGGAGTGTTGGCGATGGCAATTTCATCTCAAATCATGGATGGGCGGGAGACAAGGGCAGCTACTAGCTATCCAATCATGGCCCAATTGGACTGTGGTTGTGTTCAAAGGGAAGGAAGATCTTGAGTCAACCCGTTTTCCTCAATCTTCTCTAGAATTTTGCACAAAGAACTGAATCAGGCTCTTGTTCATTCAAAGCATGTGGTCCACAAAGAGCCGGATGTTGTAAGCACAACCCACTGGAGTGTCGAAGGTGAAGTAACGTTCAATGTGAGGCTGTTCCATGGTGAAATCCAGAATTTCTTCTTTGAATCAATTGGGCTTTTCAGGAATTGCGTCGGTGTGTAATCAAGAACTTGTTGAACCGAGGACAGAATAGGTTAGCTAAAGGGCAACGACTCAGCCATTTCTGTGTAAACATCTTGAGCTACAGATGGCACTCACAACAATAATGGAGTGGTTAAATTAATGACAACCGCCCTGTATTAACTGTAGGACTATTTGGTGGGCATCAGGTTGTTTTTAAGATCCTTAGGTTGTGAAGACATCACAAAGGGAGTTTGTCCTCTTTGTTGGCATGGTTTTCCAAAGAAAGTGATCCTTTGAACTGTTGTGGCCGACCTGAACTGGGAAAACTTTAGCACAGGTGCCATCAGATCAGTCTATGGAGATTCTCCATCATCTGGGTCAAGGTTGTCCCAAAGAAGCTTTTTCAGGAGGCAACTGGACCTTCTTGTTTTTCTCTGAAGATTTTTCGCTTCTCATCCCAGAAGCTTCTTCAGCTCTGACTGGATGGTGGAGGAAGGGAAGGATTTATACTCCTTGCAGACAGCTGGTCAGTTGCATCCTTTAGAGAGTCATTGAGGCCATTTGAAAAGGCTTCTTCCTTCTTCCTCTTCCTTCTTTCCCTTTCTCTTATCCTTCACCTCCTCTTCCTTTTTCTTTCCCCCTCCTTTTTCTCTCTCTCTCCTATCTTCTCCTTCCTTTCTTTCATCCCATCTTCCTCCTCCTTTTCCTCTTTCCCTTTCATCCTTCTCCCAAAGAAGCTTTTTTCAGGACGCAACTGGACTTTGTTTTTTCTTTGAAGGTGTTTCGCTTCCCATCCCAGAAGCTTCTTCGGCTCTGACTGGATAGTGGGGAATGGAAACTCCTTGCAGACAGCTGGTCATTTGCCTTCTTTTAGAGAGTCCTTGAGGCCACCTGGAGGTTTATCTATGTCCTCAGGGTCACCTGAGTGGTGCAAATGGGTGTGGAGTCTTCTTGGCTGCAGGATGTTTTCTGCCCTGGATCCCTTCCCTGTTGGAGATGGGCACAGGAGGTTGGCGATGAATCTGTGTTGTCTGCATCGCAAACTGAAGCGCAGACCGTTCCCGTAATCTGTAATGTTTTCTGGAAATCTGTTCATATTCCTTCACCGTTCGAAGGGTGTTCATCCCAAACTGCATGGCTTAATGTCCATGGAGACTCCCCTTCATCCAGGTCATGGTTGTCCCAAAGGTGCTTTTTTTCAGGAGGCAATTGGACTTCCTTTGTTTTTCTTTGAAAATATAAATCCTTCCATTCCCCACCATCCAGTCAGAGCTTGGCTGAGCAGCCAAACATCTTCCGAGAAAAACGAGAAAAATCAGACCAGTCCTTTACAGCTCCCTGTAGTTCTGTCTAAGCCCGGTGTAGGCCACCTGGGCTCTTTTATGACTGGTGGACTTCAACTCCCAGAATTCCTGAGCCAACCATGCTGAGGGGAAAGGGAGAGGTTTCCAAGCTGAGCCAGGCTGGCTCAGGAATTCTGGGAGTTGAAGTCCACAAGTCATGAAGGAGCCATAGTTCCCCCATGTTGGCTCAGGAATTCTGGGAGTTGAAGTCCACGAGTCATAAAAGAGCCAAGGTTGCCTATCCCTGCAGTAGGACTAGGCCGCTTTATGACTCGTGGACTTCAGCTCCCAGAATTCCTGAGCCAGCCATGCTGAGGGGAAAGGGAGAAGTTTCCAAGCTGAGCCATGCTGGCTCAGGAACTCTGGGAGTTGAAGTCCACGCATCACAAAAGAGCCAAGGTTGCCTACCCCTGGTCTAAGCTCTTAAAATGCTTTGTTTGGCACAGTATAAACTAGTCTCCTGCTTGAGCAAGGGTTGGGCTAGATGACCTCTAAGGTCCCTTCCAGCTCTGTTATTCTCTTTCTTGATGGAGACTTATGGAATAGAATTCTTCTCCCCTGAAAGTCACATGCTGATGCGATTTTTAAAATGGAGAAATCTAAACATGGCAAATGGCTATTCCTAATAAGTTCAGCTGCTAGTTTGTTTAATCCGTCATGTTAATGCCATCTACTTCCATGATTCATGAAGTGAATTACTCAGTATTTACAAGTAGATGGAGCAGAATCAGGTTGATCCAAGTTCTGCTTATATCAACGTCAAGAGTCAGAGACAGGGAAGACCTCAGAAGTGTGTGTTGAAACTTCTTGGTCCCTGACCTGAGTTTTATCATGCACATACACACATACACACAAAGGAAATATGGCTCATCTCTTCCCATGATACTGAGCAAAGACTCAAGATTTCTGATTGGTTACTCATTTTACAAGTACAAAAGCTGCAACTGGACCAGTCCTTCATCAGGAACTTATTTCATCTTGGAGAGGCTGATTTCTTGAGTTTCGTGAATTTCGGAGGATAACGGAGATTGCTACAGGTAAGTCAAGACGAAGAAACTTTAAAGGTTTGCTCAGTTTCATCGGAAGAGAGAAATAAATTTCCTATGTTTCTCTTCCGGCATACAACTTGTTCCGGTTTTGCTTTTCAGCGGACATCCATGAGTTTGGTCTGAGTTTTCCTTACCTTTGGTCTTTATTTTTCACCTACTTCAGGCCCCGAAGGTGGGTCACAGGGGGAAAAAGTTACATTGATATCATCCTGAGAGATTCTCTCAAGGTCCAATTGTTTCTTTTATGGCTTCGTAAAACTGGGCATACTCAAGAAAGAGCTGTAAAATCACTGTTTTTTTTTTAAAAAAAGGTTGGAATGTTGTGATAATCCAGTATGAACCACAACACGCATTGAACGTTGACTCTGAATAGTATCTGCTGCTATTTCGCATCCTTTGCCAGCAAGTATAAGTGCTCAGGCTGATGGGAACTCTTCTTTCTTTCTTTCTTTCTTTTTTAGAGAAAGTTTCGTAAATATTACTACGTTGTGAAGGAAATTATGAAAACAAATACACAATAGCTTGGGTGTAGGATAAGAGTGAAGATTCGTTCAGGTAAAGATTGCAGGTTGGTTTCCAAACATTTAGTTACCAGGCTGGGTAACATCTTCAGCGGAGTTTAGGGGACATCTGTGTCAGGGTCCTACTTATATAAGGGCTTCGGGTGTGGGTGTGTCAAGTGAGGGTCTTGTGATGGGCCAGGTGTGTGTCATTAGAGAGAGGCTTGTGATGGGCACCTACTTCAGGTCAGGATAGCTGGAGGGTGTGAATTGTCAGTGGGTCAGGGCTTAGTTGTTACCTGGTTTGGGTAATGAAATGTCTTCAAGAAAACAGCCAAGCTCAGAGAGCACCAAGGACCCCATAGTTGTCATCTTCCTCCTCCTCCTCCTCCTCCTCCTGTCTGCAAATTCCCCTCCCTTCTAGCACTGATGATGTTACCTAGTTGGGTCATGAAACGTCTTCAAGAAAACAAGCAAGCTCAGAGAGCACCAAGGATCCCACAGTCATTCTCCTCCTCCTCCTCCTCCTCCTCCTCCTCCTCCTCCTCCTCCTCTTCTTCTTCTTCTGCTTCTTCTTCTTTTTCTTTTTCTCCTTTTTCTTTTTCCTCTTCCTCTCCTTCTCCTTCTCCTTCTCCTTCTCCTTCTCCTTCTCCTTCTCCTTCTCCTTCTCCTTCTCCTTCTCCTTCTCCTTCTCCTTCTCCTTCTCCTTCTTCTTCTTCTTCTTCTTCTTCTTCTTCTTCTTCTTCTTCTTCTTCAAACTTGGGAGTTGAAGGAAGAGATAGACCCCTGTTCTATCTCTTCCTTTCATCAGCCTCCTTCCACCTGAACGTTTCTCCGCTCTTAAATCACCAGCTGTCAGGCGTCTCCAAATTGCCAACACCAGCCGGCAACTAGCAAGGGATGCCAACCTCCCTGATAAGGAATCCTGGATGGTTTAAGAAACGTAGAAAGAACCAGTTACTCAGTTTTGGAGCAATTAAAGCCAGGCTGATCCTTCCAGGTGATGATCAACAAGCAGAAACTCACCGGCTATGGGCGGGTGATGGGAGTGGAGAATAAACTGGGGAAATTATTGTCCTCGGCAGAGCTAAGGAAAGCAGAGGTGTGGGAAGAACATGGGTAAGGTGGATGTGCAGGATCAAACCATGACTCGAATTGATGGAGGAGGATATATATTTGTAGCGCAGGATTGGAATGAGGGATCCTTGATGTTCTTTGAGCTGGGCTGTTTTCTTGCAGACGTTTCATGACCCAAATTAGGTAATAGCATCAGTGCTAGAAGGGAGTGGAGTTTGCAGAAAGGAGGAGGAGGAGGAGGAGGAGGAGGAGGAGGAGGAGGAGGAAGGAAGAAGAAGAAGAAGAAGAAGAAGAAGAAGAAGAAGAAGAAGAAGAAGAAGAAGAAGAAGAAGAAGAAGAAGAAGAAGAAGAAGAAGAAGAAGAAGAAGAAGAAGAAGAAGAAGAAGAAGAAGAAGAAGAAAGAAGAAGAAGAAGAAGAAGAAGTAGAAGAAGAAGAAGAAGAAGAAGAAGAAGAAGAAGAAGAAGAAGAAGAAGAAGAAGAAGAAGAAGAAGAAGAAGAAGAAGAAGAAGAAGAAGAAGAAGAAGAAGAAGAAGAAGAAGAAGAGGAGGAGGAGGAGGAGGAGGAGGAGGAGGAGGAGGAGGAGGAGCAGAAGAAGAAGAAGAAGAAGAAGAAGAAGAAGAAGAAGAAGAAGAAGAAGAAGAAGAAGAAGAAGAAGAAGAAGAAGAAGAAGAAGAAGAAGAAGAAGAAGAAGAAGAAGAAGAAGAAGAAGAAGAAGAAGAAGAAGAAGAAGTTTCATGACCCAAATTAGATAAGGTGGATGAGCAGGATCAAATCGTCCCTAGAATTGATAAGAGGGCAATATTGGTAGTTCAGGCTTGAAATGAAGGATCCTTCATGTCCTCTGAAGTGGGTTGTTTTCTTGCAGACATTTCATGACCCAACTAAGTAACATCATCAGTAACAGTAGGGAGTGGGGTCACCCGAACCTCCAAAGAACAGCTAAAGTTGACTATCAGAAAAGCGCCAGGAGGGCAAGAATTTAACCACCCAGTCAGTGGAGCCAAACCCAGTTTGATGAAACCGAATTCGTGGCGCAAGGCAAACCCAAACGTGGCGAATTCTTGAGAAACGATGGAAATTATCGCATGAAGACAGCCTCAATCTCTCAGAGTTGCTTTTCCCGAAAGCAAATACATCAAGGGAACATTCTCGCTCGGCTTGCACGTGCGTGTTTTAATTGGTTAAAGGGGGAAATTTATTTCCTTTGCTGCACAGCCCTTGGCCAACCTTGGGAAAAGGTTCAAACCTTTGTGTTAGTTTTTTCCCCCCCAGTACTTGGAAGGAAAACCACAACACCAGGAAATAGAAGCGTGGGATAGATCAAGGCATTAAAAAAAAAAGAAAAACAGGCCCTCACTGATCGTGGCATTGATTTTTTTTTTTTTTAAAAAAAGCTGGAGTAAATTGATCTCAGTTCAAAGGAGATTCTATCAAATTGTGACAATGCAGGAAAGAGCAGAGGGGCTGTCAATCCTGCCCCAACTTGGTCCCTTAAGCAAGAACGATCCTCAACTCCATTTGGCGTGAAAGGTGTACTTTACTAAAGGCCAAGTGGATGAGAGTAGAGCAAAGCCAGGACTGAAGTTCTTGCGCCAAACTTTCCTGGTTAACTTTCCTTCTCCAGTTCCTCCCCAGTTCCTTCCCCTTGCATAACAACAACAACAACAATAATAAAAAATAAAAGTTGGAAGGTACCTTGGAGGTCTTCTAGTCCAACCCCCTGCTCAGGCTGGAAACCCTATACCATTTCAGACAAATGGCTGTCCAGTCTCTTCTTAAAAACTTCCAGTGTTGGAGTACTCACCGCTTCTGGAGGCAGGTGGTTCCACTGGTTAATTGTTCTAATTGTCAGGAAGTTTCTCCTTAGTTCCAGGTTGCATCTCTCCTGGATGAGTTTCCATCATTGCTTCTCGTCCTGCCTTCAGGCGCTTTGGAGAATAGCTTGACTCCCTCTTCTTTGGGGCAGCCCCTGAGATTTTGGAACACTGCTATCATGTCCCCCCTCGTACTTCTCTTCATTAAACTAGACCTACCCAATTGACCCTTATTGTCCAATTATATTTGAATAAATTGTTTTGAGAATGGTGTCTTCAGTGGGGTGGACTAGTTGGTGAGCTGTTACATTCCGTTCCCAGCTTTTTGAGCTTGTGCTGGCATTCTGGAAGATATGATGAGTAGTTAGCTCCCCTCCCCCTCCCCTCTGGCCCTCTTCTCCCCATAGTTCATGGCAGACTGGCAACTAGCAGATGCGAAGCTCAAGCATATGATGGCAGTTCTGACAGGTGCTGAATAGATAGAGCAGGTAGGTTTTAGAGTAGAGTAGAATAGAGTAGAGTAGAGTAGAGTAGAGTAGAGTAGAGTAGAAAGGGACCTTGGAGGTCTTCTAGTCCAGCCCCCTGCTCAAGCAGGAGAACCTATACCATCTCATAGGTGACTATCTAGTCTCTTCTTAAAAATCTCCAGTGATGGAGCGTCCACGATTTCTGGGGGTAAGCTGTTCCACTGGTTGATTTTTTTCATCCTACTGAGGCAGCCAATTGTCTTGTTGTCTCTTGTGGATCTTAGTTGATCCCCCAAAGCTAAGCAGGATTGAACTAGTTAGTGCTTGGATGAGGGACCAATCTCAGAGCTTAAAGATTAGATAATGACCAGCCACTTCCATGTTATTGCCAAGACAATACACGGATGGATACATGTTGAGCCTGATTCAAAGAAAGGATTGTTTTTAGTTAAGGATCATTGTGTTGGTTTCAAGGAAACCACAGTCATAAAAACGGTCAAAAGTCAAATGTCAGCTGAAGGACACTTTTTTGCTTTTTCAGTTGAGCATGACTTTGTAATGGAAACTCTGAAGATGATTGGGGTGGGTCTAGCATATTGCTGTCAATCATGTGGATTTATTGAGGAACTAAACAAGGAACTGGTTTTGAATAGCTAGCTAGGAGGAACTTCCAGCATTTGTAAGAGCAGACTCATCAAGAATATAGATGCAAATCAGATTTTTTTCAAAAAAAATACCAAACATCTCTGGCTTAGCCACTGTAGAAACTGGAACTCTTCAAAATAGACGTGTCTTAAATATCTCCAGATCTTTGCCAATCATTTTACTGATCCACTCCTTCCCATCAAACTCACATGTACACACACATATCACAGCCTTGGGTGTTCATTTCATGTTATCTTCTTTATTAAGCAATGCAACAATAGCTGGGAAACTGGCAACGGGAGTATTTAGCTCATTGTGACTGATACAAATTTCTTGAAGTCACCAGCTAGTGAAATAAAGCCTCTCACTTAGAGAACTTCCCGGATTAACGTTAGGAACTGTAGAGAGAGAGAGAAATACTTGGAAAGGTGGCAATTAAACTGTTGCTCACTTCTCTCCTGCCCCCGTGTTTCTCTGCTGTCTCATCCCCTGATGCTAAAGGAGAACGTGGGTGGAGAAGAGAAAGGCCAACTGGCCTTGCTCAATTCCTTGGTAAATAAGAGGTCACGTGGGCACGATGTGCTTTAGAAGAAGTTAGATTGCCTTTATTATCTGTAGATGTTCCTGGAACACTCTGTCGAGTGTTCCTCAATCGTGGGTGCTTTCCTTGTCTCTCACCTAAGCTGGTCTTGTCCTCTTTCCCTTTGTAGATTGGCAGCTCTCCAGGAGAGTAAGGAAGGGCTGAGCCACCCACTGCTGGTCCTGTTTCTCCATCACTACCTCCTCTACCGTATCCCACACACTCACAGCTTTTGGGCCGAAAGACAGATTGAGTCAAAGTCTCCATCAGTGAGGGTGGACGTGAACTTAGGTGTCTCCGGTGATAGCTTAGCACGTCAACCCAAGCTAGTTCTTGGGCTGAGGGAGAATGACTCCAGGTTCCCCAGAACATCCATAGCTGAGGTCTCTCCGTTCCGAATCCAACATCTTCACCACTGCATTGCATTGATCTTTGGTTGAGAGGGAAGAACTGGGCCAAAATCACCCAAGGAGCTTCCATAGCTAGGAGGAGGAACTCCACCCTTCTTCTGGCCAGTCAGACCTTCCCCACTGAACTCTACTGATTCTTGATGTCTGTGGAGATCTTGAGTCATCCAGTTCATGGCTGCCTTTTGAAAAAGCACCTTTGGGTCTACTGGTTCTGGCTATTCTCTAAGAAATAAGAAGACGTACAACCGAATCGAAAAAGCCGGAGAATATCAAAGACGAAAAAGAAAGGCAAGGCAAGACAGCGACGGAAATGACATATTCCAAAACCACGAAGACTTTTACAAACTTTGGGCTAGCCTCTCTTCAGCTACTTTTTCAATTAACGGGACCAACTTGGAAGCCGTCGGTTGCCGTTCGAACAGTTCTCGGAATGTGACCTTGGCGGATAACTCTTCCCAGGCGCTCTGGTGCATTCCTTAGCCCTCCTCCCCTCCCTAGGTAATTGACTAGCCCTCCCCTCCCCGTTCTGTTTGGCAAAACGGGAGCTGAAAGGTGTGAGCAATGATGTGGCTGAGTCAGCTTTGACAGTTAATCTGAGACAAGAGAAGAAAGAACTTTGTCCTCCGAGTGAGATTCCCTAGAAAGTCAAAAAATCTCTCTCTCTCTCTCTCTCTCTCTCTCTCTCTCTCTCTCTCTCTCTGTGTGTGTGTGTGTGTGTGTGTGTGTGTATGTCACTGCTGGTATTCAGCCAGTTCGCACCACTTTGGCAGAACCAGTAGCTATTTTTTGGGGGGGGCCGAGGCCCAGAATGGATTTCCGGAAGCGGCATCCACAGAGAGAAACGGTTGTTCACCTATTTGAATCCCACCACTGGTATTTTTTGTGTGTGTGTGTGTGCGTGTGTGTATGTATATATCAGTGGTGTGATTCAGCCAGTTCACACCACTTTGGCAGAACCGGTAGCTAATTTTTTGTTGCCCAGGCCCAGAATGGATTTCCGGAAGCGGCATCCACACAGAGAACTGCTTCACATATTTGAATCCCACCACTGGTGTGTGTGTGTGTGTGTGTGTGTGTGTGTGTCAGTGGTGGGATTCAGCCAGTTCGCAACACTTCAGCAGAACCGGCAGCTAATTTTTTGTGGCCCAGACCCAGAATGGATTTCCGGAAGCGGCATCCACACAGAACTACTTGTTCACATATTTGAATCCCACCACTGGTATTTGTTTGTGTGTGTGTGTGTGTGTCAGTGGTGGGATTCAGCCAGTTCACACCACTTTGGCAGAACCAGTAGCTAATTTTTAGTGGCCGAGGCCCGGAATGGACTTCCGGAAACAGCATCCACACAGAGAACCGGTTGTTCACCTATTTGAATCCCACCACTGGTGTGTGTGTGTGTGTGTGTGTGTGTGTAAAATGAAAACTTTTGACTACAATAATAATAAAAAAGATAACATGAAGAGAGACCTTTGCATGTTGAGAAGGCAGCCTTTGCTCGGCTAATTTTCCAAACCGTTGCAGCGTCTCTGTGGTCACGTGTTCAGAATTAAGGCACTGGGCAGCTGGCTACTATTTGTGACAGTCGCAGCACCCCGGGATCACGCAATCCCTTTACATTTTCAGGAGGTACCTGGTTGATACCTAGGATGCTGGCAGCAACCCATGTCAACAATCACCCCCAGTCAATTTGAATGTTCAGTTGACTGAGGTTCACGTCTAATGAATAATAATAATAATAATAATAATAATAATAATAATAATAATAAAGTTGGAAGGGTCCTTTGAGGTCATCTAGTCCAACCCTCTGCTCAGGCAGGAAACCCTATACCATTTCGGACAAATGGCTGTCCAGTCTCTTCTTCAAAACTTCCACTGTTGGAGCATTCACCACTTCTGGAGGCAGGTGGTTTCACTGGTTAATTGTTCTCACTGTCAGGAAGTTTCTCCTTAGTTCTAGGTTGCTTCTCTCCTTGGTTAGTTTCCACCCGTTGCTTCTTATCCTGCCTTCAGGCGCTTTGTAGAATAGCTTGACTCCCTCTTCTTTGGGGCAGCCCCTGAGATACTGGAACGCTGCTATCATGTTCCCCCTCGTCCTTCTCTTCATTAAACTAGACATCCCCAATTCCAGCAACCGTTCCTTATATTTTTCAGCCTCCAGTCCTTTAATCATCCTAATTGCTTTTCTCTGCACTCTATCTAGAGCAGGGCTTTTCAACCTTTTCACAGATTGTACCACTTTTAGGACATGACAATATTTGAGTACTATGTTGGAGGTCATCTAGTCCAACCCTCTGCTCAGGCAGGAAACCCTATACCATTTCAGACAAATTCTTGTCCAATCTCTTCTTAAAAAGTTCCAGGGTTGGAGCATTTACTGCTTCTGGAGGCAGGTTGTTCCACTGGTCAATTGTTCTGACTATCAGGAAGTTTCTCCTTAGTTCTAGGTTGCTTCTCTCCTGGATTCGTTTCCATAAACATCATGATTTATGCTTTAGTGCAACAAAGGGCAGTTCAGAAACAAGCAAGGCTGGAATCCAGTCATGTAATTGCCAGTAATATAGATAGATGGAGAAATCCTTCTTCTTTCATCAGCTCCGGGTTGCATCAGGGCTGTTTCTATTTTTAGGAACCCAGCTCCTCGGCACCGCCTAGACTGAATAAAATAATAGATAATAACATTTACATGTGACTTACATGTACGGGTGAAGGTCTAGACCAGGGGTAGGCAACCTTGGTTCTTTTATAACTCGTGGACTTCAACTCCCAGAATTCCTGAGCCAGCATGGGGGAACTATGGCCCCCTTCATGACTCGTGGACTTCAACTCCCAGAATTCCTGAGCCAGCGTGGGGGAACTATGGCCCCTTCATGACTCGTGGACTTCAACTCCCAGAATTCCTGAGCCAGCATGGCTCAGCTTGGAAACCTCTCCCTTTCCCCTCAGCATGGCTGGCTCAGGAATTCTGGGAGTTGAAGTCCACCAGTCATCAAAGAGCCAAGGTTGCCTACCCCTGGTCTAGACCTATGTTGTATATATAGTGTGCTCTCAGAGTGTGTTTTTTGTACCCTTTGAGAGGAAGCAACTAAATTTCATTTTTCATGTGTGCCGTTGTGCCCACGGGGGGGGGGGATGACAATAAAGGTTATCTAATCTAATCTGAAAGATCAAGGATCATTCCTTTTGCCTGGATCAGGAAGCTTTCCCGCATCCTGGAAGGGGAGTAAAAAAAAAAAAATTAACAACCACTTGGCAACCTCTATCTTCCTTAACTGGCATTACTAGAACGGCAGAAAGCCAAGGTGTTGGTCCTTGACATGTCCCGTGATTCATATTTTGGGGCCAGGCATGACGTGCCCGCCTTGGAATGATGGGAGATCACATCTGTTTCAAGGCTTTTCCTTTAGCTGGTTTCAGTGAAACTGGATCTGCCATCTCCTTTGTTGAGACTGAACAGAATAACAGAGCTGGAAGGGACCTTGGAGGTCTTCTAGTCCAACCCCCTGCTTGAGCAGGAGACCTTAGAGCAGGGGTAGGCAACCTTGGCTCTTTTATGACTGGTGGACTTCAACTCCCAGAATTCCTGAGCCAGCATGGCTCAGCTTGGAAACCTCTCCCTTTCCCCTCAGCATGGCTGGCTCAGGAATTCTGGGAGTTGAAGTCCACCAGTCATAAAAGAGTCAAGGTTGCCCACCCCTGCCTTAGACCATTTCAGACAATTTACTGTCCAGTCTCTTCTTAAAATCCTCCAGTGTTGGAGCACCCACAACTTCTGGAGGCGGGTTGTTCCGCCGGTTAATTGTTCTCCCCGGTAAACTTCAGTGGTGATTAAGTACAGGTAGTCCCTGAGTTACGACGACAACTGAGCTCAAAATTTCCGAGACATTTATTCGGTGGATTTTGCACCATTTTACGACTTTTCTCATCACGGTTCTTAAGTGAATCACTGCCATTGTTAAATTAGTAACACGGTTGTTAAGTAAATCTGGCTTCCCCCTGGATTTTGCTTGTCAGATGCTCGCAAAAGGAGATTGTGTGACCCCTCTGGGGACACTGCAAGGGTCATCAATAGGAGTCAGTTGTCCAGCATCTGAATTTTGATCGCATTACCAAGGGGATGCTGCAGTGGTCATAAGTGTGGAAAAACTGTCGTAAATCTCTTTTTCCAGGGCTGTTGTAACTTCAAACGGACGCTAAATGAATCATTGTAATTCAAGGATCATATCTGTACTGCTCAGACTTTTTCTGGGAAGGATTAGGGAGATGGAGAACGTAGGGATGAAACGTAATTCCTATTGGAAATACCAATCAATATTAGCAACACTGCATTGTGCAAGCGTGAGAAAGTGCGTGCGGAAAGCTACACAATTTATATCCAACAGTTTTAAGCCACCCAGCACTTAAACAATTCCTAGTGGCCTCCTATGGTCTTCTCTCTCTTCTGATATAATATATAGTTTTATACAGTGGTATTTAATTAACCCTAACCCTAACCCTAACTCTTTTTCCAGGGTTTAGAATTTTTTTCCCAATCTAATAAGTTAATGCAAAGGTTAGGCATTAACATAAAGCAAAAAGCAAAGATAACTTTCTTATGGCCTCCATTTCTTAAGTTACTCATATGATATAGAATATAGAATATAGAATATAGACTGGACTAGACTAGACTAGACTAGACTAGACTAGACTAGACTAGACTAGAATAGACTAGACTAGAATAGAATAGAATAGAATAGAATAGAATAGAATAGAATAGAATAGAATAGAATAGAATAGAATATTTTTTCCAGTCTGATAAGTTAATGCAAAGGTTAGGCATTAACATAAATCAAAAAGCAAAGATAACTTTCTTTTGGACTCCATTTCTTAGGTTACTCATATGATATAGAATATAGAATATAGAATATAGAATATAGACTGGACTGAAATAGACTAGACTAGACTAGACTAGTGTATAAAATGCCCAATATTACACCTGGATGGTAGCATCTGCGCTAGACACTGAGTTGAAGGAAGGAAGGAAGGAAGGAAGGAAGGAAGGAAGGAAGGAAGGAAGGAAGGAAGGAAGGAGAGATGGAGGGAGGAAGGAAGGAAGGAAGGAAGGAGAGATGGAGGGAGGGAAGAAGGAAGAAAGGACAGAAGGAAGGAGAGATAGAGGGAGGAAGAAAGGAAGGAAGGAAGGAGAGATGGAGGGAGGAAGGAAGAAAGGAGAGAGGGAGGGAGGGAGGGAGGAAGGAGGAAGGAAAGAAGGAAGGAAGGAAGGAAGGAAGGAAGGAAGGAAGGAAGGAAGGAAGGAAGGAAGGAAAGTGACTTCCAGCCAGCCTGACTTTCACAGCACCTGGAAATCCCTGCCTTGCATCTCTTCTTCTGACTCAATGTGAACATCTCTTGCCAAAGGTGGACTGTCATTTGAGCCAGCCTGATGTTCCAGATTGGGTGGATGAGCCGAGGGTGGCACGACATGGGGCAAGACAGCTTGAGAGAAACCCTGCCAGAGATAATTGACAGGTTAGGCTGAGAGATGTCACCCTTTTGCAATCAGGGCGGGTAAGGCGAGCTTTCTGTGGCAACTCCGCAGAGGCACGCACAAGACTCACGCCAAGCCCAGAACCTGTAACATCTGTCTTTGTCCTGTACAGTTTTGTTTCTGAAGGGTGTTCAAAAAACAGTTAGCGCTGAAGAGATGTCGTGTCTAGAATCCCATGAGGAATCCTGGCAGGCTTGCACTGAGCAGGTGTTCTTTCTTTCTTTCTTTCTTTCTTTCTTTCTTTCTTTCTTTCTTTCTTTCTTTCTTTCTTTCTTTCTTTCTTTTTCTTTCTTTCTTTCTTTCTTTCTTTCTTTCTTTTAAAATATATTTCATTATTTTTTTAAACATAATCACCATTAATATTTGGTAAACAGCGTGTTGTCTGGTTTTATATTTACAAACAATCGATAACAATTAGTTTCTGTAATTCCACGCTCCACATAGTAGCTTTCCTTGATTTTCTCTTCTTCCAATAACGTTCGCTTTTGTCAACCTTAAATTAGTGCATTTCTTAGTATTTTTGTAGATAACAATTGAATGTAGGCATTTTTCTAGTATTTCTACAAGTAACAACCACATCAATATGAAGCTTCTTATTCTATTCTATTCTATTCTATTCTATTCTATTCTATTCTATTCTATTCTATATTCTATATTCTATATTCTATATTCTATATCATATGAGTAACCTAAGAAACGGAGGCCAAAAGAAAGTTATCTTTGCTTCTATTCTATTCTATTCCATTCTATTCCCTATTCCATTCTATTCTATTCTATTCTATTCTATTCTATTCTATTCTATTCTATTCTATCCCATTCCATTCCATTCTATCCCATCCCATCCCATCCCATCCCATCCCATCCCAGTCTATTCTATTCTATTCTATTCTATTCTATTCTATTCTATTCTATTCTATTCAGTGGTTGGGTAAGCTGCACCAGTTGAAAATCTGACTGGAAGCATTCTTCCCAAGGCTTGATTTATAAGTATGCTTTAAAAAGTCACTAAGCTGTAGTTGGCATGTATGTTCACGGCTCCCACTTTGTGTCAACAGAAATTGTGCAGATTTTGCTTTGCTAGAGGGTAACGATACATACTAGGGTTCAAGCACCTTTCAGTGCCCCAATTTTGCAAATCAAGTTTGGCCAGGAATGTTTACGGGCAAATATTCAACAGTTGTATTTCTTAAGAGATGTTCCTGATGAATTTTGAAGGACCACCACGGAGTGTATTTCAAGTAAACCTCTTCCCAAATTATAAGTCTGTTTCACAGTCAAAACGGAAGTGGGTCTTGTAAACCCTCTGATTAGACCAGTGGTTCTCAACCTTTTTAATGCCGCGACCCTCAACCGGTCGTAAGTCAAGGATTACTCAACCGGTCGTAAGTTGAGGACTACTCAACTGGTGCAGCACCGTTTGCAGAATTGGACTTTTGGCGGGCTCAGCAGGGCAGAGACAGCCTGGACAATTCCTATTGGCTTTTGAAAGCCAATAGAATTAGACTCTATTCAAGAGAGTCTATTCTATTGGCTTTCAAAAGCCAATAGAATAAAAGGGAGTAGCACAGCTAAGGAAAAGGGGGAAAAAAATGGCGGAGTGCGTTGTTTGGCGACCCCCGTGAAATGGTCGTTCGACCCCAAATGGGGTCCCGACCCACAGGTGGAGAACCACTGGATTAGAGGGAGTGACCCAAATTACTTGACCATCTATTCTATGGATATTACCTCTTCTAAGAAACCCTAACCGTACAGTAGGCATGTTCTGAATCAGATTAGAAAATAAAAGACAAACATTTGTAAAGAACTGGAGATGTCACGAACAATGTCCACGTGCATTTAATCCAGTTTTCCTCTCCTAAAGATAGTACACGTTGCAAAGATTTTTTGTTGTTGAAAACTGCAATATACACATGCTCAGGTGCACATGCTATTCTCCAAAGCCCCTGAAGGCAGGACAAGAAGCAACAGATGGAAACTAACCAAAGAGAGAGGCAACCTAGAACTAAGGAGAAATTTCCTGATAGTGAGAACAATTAACCAGTGGAACAACCTGCCTCCAGAAGTGGTGGATGCTCCAACACTGGAAGTTTTTAAGAAGAGACTGGACAGCCATTTGTCTGAAATGGTATAGGGTTTCCTGCCTGAGCAGGGGGCTGGACTAGATGACCTCTAAGGTCCCTTCCAACTCGGCTACTCCTACTCTACTCTACTCTACTCTACAATACTCTACTCTATTCTATTCTATTCTATTCTATTCTATTCTATTCTATTCTATTCTATTCTATTCTATTCTATTCATGGCTGCATAAAGAACTCCCTGATAAATTGAAAGATAAAAAGGACGAGTATAAAAAGTGGAAAGAGGGGCACATAACTAAAGCAGAATATCAGCGAATAGTCCGAGCCTGCAAAGATGAAGTGAGGAAAGCTAAGGCTCAAATGAACTAAGGCTGGACAACCATTTGTCTGAAATGGTATAGGGTTTTCTGCCTGAGTAAAGGGTTGAACTAGGATCTCCAAGGTCCCTTCCAACATCATCACCATCATCATCATTCATCATCATCATCATCATCATTACCCCTGTAAAAAGGTTTTTTTATTTAAACTCTGAAAATGGGGATGAAAGTGTAACTATTTATAGGTCTCTCGTGCCTTTTTCCAAAGCTGCAAGGTCAGTGTATAACAAATCATAATAAGAGCTAGCCTCATACAACTGCAAAAGCCAGCCACAAAACTATTCTGAAAGATGAAAAGAGTAAGTCATAAGTCACTTTTCTTCAGTGCTGTTGCAACTTTGAATGGTCACTAAATAAATGATTGTCAATTGAGGATTACAGCACCTGTATTCATTGCCTGATTGACACTTGCCCATCTGCCCATCTCTTATGTAATGTCCTAATAAGGCTGCGGATTATTTTCCACTACGAGGAAAAACTCGTTTTTCTTCATCCTGCTTCTGAATAAAGAAAGGAGGCTTATGAAAGTTGACAGTCACTGGTTTAATTTAAAAAAAACAGACCGTAGAGAAGTGGTGATTCATATCATTAGTTATTCTTGTGCTGGCTAATGACCGCACAGACTCATCTGAAATCTACTGGACGTTTCCGTTGTTTAGGATGCAGTTATATCAGCATGGGTACACAGAGAGAATGCCATAATTTCCACAGGGAACATTTATTATTTGCAGAAAGAGAATTTCTGTCCCTTAATGCAAAACCACTTAACGTTGCAAGTAAGCATAAGCAAAGCACCTGAAGGCAGGACAAGAAGCAACAGATGGAAACTCATCAAGGAGAGAAGCAACCTGGAACTAAGGAGACGTTTCCTGACAGTTAGAACAATTAATCAGTGGAACGGCTGTGCCTTCAGAAGCTTCATCACTGGAGCTTTTTAAGAAGAGACTGGACAGCCACTTATCTGAAATGGTATAGGGTTTCCTGCCTGAGCAGGGAGTTGGACTAGATGACCTCCAAGGTCCCTTCCAGCTCTATTTTGATTGAAAGAGCTCCAGTGAAGTTGTGCTTAGTGTAGTAGAACCTTATTCAAGATGCTTCACAAAGAAGCAGCTGCATATCTTTAATAATAATAATAATAATAGTAATAACAACAACAACTGCTCAGAATTTTTAAGCTCAAGGAAGGATCTTTTCAAATGTTGAGACTTTGGAAAAAGTGCAGAGAAGAGCAACTACAATGATTAAAGGCCTGGAGACGAAAACATACGAAGAACGGCTGCTGGAATTGGGTTTGGCCAGTCTAGAGAAAAGAAGGACTAGGGGAGATATGATAGCATCATTCCAGAATTTGAGGGGCTGCCCCATAGAAGAAGGGGTCAACTTATTTTCCAAAGCACCAGAAGGCAGGACAAGAAACAATGGATGGAAACTAATCAAGGAGAGAAGCAACCTGGAATTAAAGAGAAACCAACTCCATCCTGCGTAATAAATATCATCTCACAATGAATCTGCTTTGATAAGCAGACTTTGCCCCTGCCTTGTTTTTTTTTTTAATTTAAACTTTATAGTGTGTGCTTTAATTTTTTTTTTTTTAATTCCACCTAGCAAAATTGGCAGTAAGGAAAGAACAGAAGGATAGACTAAAAGCACCGCAGCGTATTAAATTTGCCATAATGATCTGGTGTTTTGTTTTGTTTTGTTTTGTTTAAAAAAACATTCTGGTTCTTTGTCTAATGAGAAAGAAACCATAGAGAAAGGACAGAACAACCCTTTCTGGAGGCCAAAGCAAATTTCTCCACCGGCCATTCTGTTCTTTTTTTCGGCAGCAGGGAAATGCTATGCAGATTATTCTATAATTACGCAAGGGTTGTTCCTGTCCTATAATCACGGAGTGTCTTCGTTTTTTTGTTTTTTTTTTAAAGACTTCTCTAAGATTTATTTTGTTGTATCTTTGAGTTTCCCAAGCTTTTTCTTGCCTGTGAATCCAAGCAGAGAAACTTATTCTTAAAGTGCTGGATACGAGAAGCTACATGCTTAACCCCCAGAAGTGAAGCTTCACCTTCGAAAGCAGCGGTTCTCAACCTTTTTAATGCCACGACCCCCAACCTGCGCCGGCCAAGGCGTAGCTGGCAAGGGGCATTTTTTAAATCAAAGTATAATATACAAAGAAAAAAAGCATGGAAAACTAAAAGAAGGGGAAGGAGGGAATAGTGTAAAGGATAAAAGAAAGCATAAAAAGGCACTGATTTCCGATTCTCTTTGGCACAATAGAAGGCAACAACATTACAGCCACATTTTTTTGCTTTTACACAATAGATGTACGAGCCACTTCTATAACAATAAGCCTATCTAGTTCACAACAACAGAATCAAAGTTTCGGGTTTTTTTTTTTCCTCATTGCAAGCACAAAATCCGGAAGCAATTTCAAAATAGAGACAAGATTAAATACATTCTTTTCTCTGGGTAATCCATCTGGATTCTTAATCTGTTTGTAACTTTCTCAAGTCCTGCTTCTAATGACCTTTTTGGGTGCTTATTCCAAGAAAAGACAGAGGTTGTTTTAAGTCCTTACACTTTTATTTCAAACTTCTTTCACTACGGATCAAAGCCAACTCACCTGGTGCTGAAAAAAAAAAAAACCAACGTGTCCATCCAAAGGTTACTAATAGCTGAAAAGCAATGAACAAGCCGTTTCCAAAAATGCTTAGGAAGGAAAGTATGCAGCGTGCATAATGTGCAGCCCAGGGTTCTTAAAGCTTTCTCTTGAATTTCAGAGGCTCTGAATCTAGTGCAGATCGCTGTCTTGCAGTTTTCCCCATGAGGACCAGCTGTCTGGAATGCTTCTGGGTGCTCTCAGGTCCTCTCCTTGTCTGGAGAAGAGTCACAAATTCAGAATCAGAATAGAGCTGGAAGGGACCTCGGAGGTCATCTAGTCCAGCCTTCTGCCATTTCAGACAGTCTCTTCTTAAAAACCTCCAATGATGGAGCACCCACAACTTCTGGAGGCAAGTCGTTCCGCTGGTTAATTGTCCTCGCCGTTAGGAAGTTTCTCCTTAATTCCAGGTTGCTTCTCTCCTTAATTAGTTTCCATCCATTGCTTCTTCTCCTGCCTTCAGGTGCTTTGGAGAATAGGTGACCCCCCTCTTCTTTGTGGCAGCCCCTCAAATATTGGAACATTGCTATCACATCACCCACTAGTCCTTCTTTTCTCTAGACTGGCCATTCCCAAGTCCTGCAACTATTCTTCATATGTTTTAATCATCTTTAGTTGCTCTTCTTTGTTTGCTGGATTTACTCATCGTTTTTTTTCATTCTGCCACGATTGACGGCTCTGTTTTTGACGGATCTGTCTTTGGTTCGCCATTTCTTCCCTGGAAATCTAGCTACGACGTTATTAGTGTCCTTATTAGTGGCAGTAGAGTTTGTAAGACGCGTTTGCCAGGTTCACAAGCGTCAGCTGCTTCCAGGTCTTATCTGTCCTTGATAACAAGGAACAGCGATACTTTTAGTGGGAGCCAGTTTATTATTCTGGCATAGAAATAAATGCGACAAATCTTTCTGAGCTTTGGGTTCACATGGCAAAGCACTCTTAATGTTTCTCTGAATTTAGTGATATAAAGTGATTCATGGGTGGCCTTCATGAAGCTTTTCCAGGGCTTATCACAATCTCATCTGGAGTAACAATTCTACTGCCATAGAAAATTGATCTTTGTGCTATAGTCTGCAGTTTTGATCAGAAACAATAACCTGGCATATACCCTGAAGGAACCAATAGGAAACAGGGTTTGAAGCACACAATAATTGTTTATCAGTCCCTGTCCACTTTTTCCCTAGGTTGAATCGAATCTGGAGCAAAAAACAAACCATCACTGTTTAGTGATAGTTAATAATAATAATAATAATAATAATAATAATAATAATAATAATAATAGTAAAGTTGGAAGGGACCTTGGAGGTCATCTAGTCCAACCCCCTGCTCAGGCAGGAAACCCTACACCATTTCGGACAAATGGCTGTCCAGTCTCTTCTTAAAAACGTCCAGTGTTGGAGCATTCACTGCTTCTGGAGGCAGGTTGTTCCACTGGTTAATTGTTCTCACTGTCAGGAAGTTTCTCCTTAGTTCTAGGTTGCTTCTCTCCTTGATTAGTTTCCATCTGTTGCTTCTTGTCCTGCCTTCAGGCGCCTTGGAAAATAGCTTGACTCCCTCTTCTTTGGGGCAGCCCCTGAGATATTGGAGCACTGCTATCATGTCCCTCCTCGTCCTTCTCTTCATTAAACGAGACATCCCCAATTCTAGCAACTGTTCCTTATATGTTTTAGTCTCCAGTCCCCTAATCATCTTTGTTGCTCTTCTCTGCACTCTTTCTAGAGTCCCAACATCTTTTTTACATTGTGGTGACCAAAACTGGATGCAGTATTCCAAGTGTGGCCTTACCAAGGCATTGTAGAGTGGCATTAATAGACACCTGTATGAACCATTTGCTGCTACAGGTGTCTTGCAGAATTGGTTGCAAAGGTTACAGTCGATTTTGTAAATTCCGTTGTTTCTTTCGTCCTTCTGTAACTTGTCTTTGGTTCTGGATAAGTCCTGGCCGATTGTGGCTGTGGGTTGGTTGGTGTTATTCCTAGAGGTTGGAGAATTCCTAGACGTCGAAGAAATAGTAGCTTCGGTTCTCCTTCACACTGTTCAGAAGCAAAAGTCCACTGATTCAACAGGGCCTTGCATCATCCTTCAGAACAATACACTGGTTGAGGTCATAGAGTGCCAGAACATTGGAATGTTCCATCTTACAAATGTGTCCGTTTTCCCAAATGCGCCTCCTCTGAGCTCATTTCAAGAATGCAGGACTTGTGGAACGAATCTTCCCGTCTTCCACACCCCAAATTCTCCTTAGCTTAGCTATATATTTGGGGGGGGGGGCGGATTCGTTTTTAAAGTAGCTTCCACTTTCCTTTTTCCATGTTGATTTATAAAATGTCTCAAATAACGTGAAGCCTCTTAGGCTTATGGGGTTCAAGCCCTGTGGCTTGCAGGGATTGGACAGTCTCTAGTCATGTTCATCATCACCAACACGATCCAAACACAAACATCAACATGATCGTCATTAATGAGTCCAAATGATTGTCTGTAAAAAGCAGAACACCAAACAGAAGCTGCAGAAGGACAGACTTCTCCCTTTGGAGAGAATCGGAAGCTCTAGAAATCTGAAAGGTAAATGTCTGAGAGAGAGGGGATGTTAAGAAACAGGAAATATAAAGAATATTAATAGATGGATAGATAGATAGATAGATAGATAGATAGATAGATAGATAGATAGATAGATAGACAGACAGACAGACAGATAGATAGATAGATAGATAGATAGATGATAGAAAGATACAGAGAGATTGAGAGATATCAAGATAGATAGAAGATAGATGAAAGATAGAGATAGATTGATATCAAGATAGATAGATAGATAGGTAGGTAGATAGATAGATAGATAGATAGATAGATAGATAGGTAGGTAGATAGACAGACAGACAGACAGATAGATAGATAGAAAGATACAGAGAGATTGAGAGATATCAAGATAGATAGAAGATAGATGAAAGATAGAGATAGATATCAAGATAGATAGATATCAAGATAGATATCAAGATAGATAGATAGATAGATAGATAGATAGATAGATAGATAGATAGATAGATAGATATAGATAGATAGATAGGATAGTGATTATACATGATAGATGATAGATAGTAGATAGATAAAAGATAGATGTAGATGATAGATAGATAGATAGATGGATGGATGGATGGATGGATGGACGGACGGACAGACAGACAGATCTTTAATAGGAAATCTTTAATAGGAAATCTAAAATGATCTTTAATAGGAAATCCTGCCCTGAGATTCTGGCTCAGATTGAGAAGAAGACAAAGCTGTAAAAAGAAATTGGATGTCATTTAGGCTGAGATTAAAGCTTGGGTGTGTGGATTAAAATGGACTCGGGGATCTGAAGGTGACAAGAAAAAAGGAGCACATGTTTTCTGAACATGGAAGCAACATGGAAGCGAGACTGGGACAGAAACTTCTGGGTCAATAATCAATGAGCTAAGAAGGGTTAGGTCCAATCGATGTTATTGCTAAACCACAATATATGTCTGGGTTGAATAAGCACAGATTAGTAACCAAGCATAGCTTGGTTTAATGGTGGCTGCTCATATACGATTATTGTCTTTTAATTGTTAAACAGGTTTACACATCCAGAAAACGTTTGAAGAATCTTCGCCTCAGAATTCCAAGATGAGATTCTTGAGGAGAAATTTGGAGGGGATTTAAAGCACAGATTAAAGGACTTCAAGGATTAAATATGGCCAAAGTGAGGGGACGCAGGCATCCGTATGAAGACAAGAAGAAACATACAGGTCAGGGAGTGAATGTGTGAGACGGTGGATTCTTCTCCAGGTTTGCAACAGGGGTCTCCAAACTTGGCAATTTTGTGGACTTCAACTACCAGAATCCCCCATGCTGATGGAGGAATTTTGGGAGTTGAAGGCCACCAGTCTTAAAGTTACCAGGTTTGGAGAGTCCTGTTGTAACCAACACCAAACTACCATCTATAAAATGTTGTCTTCAAGTCAAAATGAAAACTCAGTTCTATTATCTGTCTGTCTAATGTATGACCACCATGAGTTTATTTTATTAGGGTTATATTCTTCGCGGAATTCCAACTGAGGTCTGAATGTAAAACATAAAAGAGATCATTTATATCTTTGTCTCTGGCCACTTAACCCCCTGCAGTATATTTTACATTAATTTCAGTCTTAGAAAACTGACGAACACTTTCGGTCTTGAGACTCAAAATGTGGTCCATGTTTAGGCTTTAGATCTAACAGCCCTAGATTAATTTATGGAAATGTTAAATCGCTGGGATTAAAAATACGAGAACGATAGGAGCAAAGGTGCGTGAAACCTGGATAAGTCTCTAGAAGATAACTTCTACCTTCTAGGTAACGTCTTTATGAAAAATGAGTCTTTTCCATCATTGGCTTTGAACGGTAGGATTTTCATAATTCTGTTATCCAACATGTGCAGTTGATATCAATCACATTAACTCCTTTAAAAGTCTTTAAAGTGTGTGTTTCTCTAATCCAGGTGGTAGTTTACCCTGAGTGATGGTATAATGTTAGAGAAAACCCTTGAGAGACAGGGCAACAAAAACACTGTCTAGGGAACAGTTAGATAAGAGAGGGTGTAGCCCACAGTTGGGCAGAGTTATAGGCAGAGAAAGAAACTCAGAAAGAATTATCTTTAATTTCTCAGGCTATAAAAGCAACAGCAAGAGATTTGTACTTTCAGACTTGCAAGATTCTGTTAATCTAGCCTTAGAATTAGCTCAACTGGTTATCCCAAAGGTGCCTTTTCACGAGGCAACTGGACCTTTTTGTAGGAAGAAGCTGAAGAAGCTTCTTGGATAAGAAGTGAAACGTCTTCAAAGAAAAAGAAGAATGAGAATCTCCATAGACATTTAGCTCAACTGGTTATATTTCATCTTTGGTCTACCAAGGAACGATGACCCTCTTGATCTTATTGTACACAATTGGAATCCTTGTTTTTTTTAGATTTATCTGGAAAATAGACTTTGATTTCAGCTTTTTTTCTAGAATATCCAATTACGTTCTGGCTCCTATTTCTGTGTTTCCTCTTATTGACAGCTTTCCAATCAATATCTGAATATATATGTCTCTCTCTCTATGTGTGTCTGGTGTGTATCAACTTTGTGTGTGTATATATGTGCTGAAGGAAGAATTGTGTGTGTTTGTGTGTATCACGTTTGTTTTTGTGTGTGTGTATACGTACTGAAGGACGAATTGGAAAGGACATGGAAAGTAAAAGTGGTCTCAGTGGTGACCAATTCCTCCTTCAATATGTACGCACACACACACATACACACTTGATACGCACATACACATAGAGGCCTGTGATTCCCAAGCTGAGACAGTGGCTCTAACACAGTGGTTCTCAACCTTTTTAATGCCGCGACCCCCAACCGGTTGTAAGTTGAGGACTACTCAACCGGTCGTAAGTCGAGGACTACTCAGCTGGTGCAGCACCGTTTGCAGACTGGGACTTTTGGCGGGCTCAGCAGGGCAGAGACAGCCTGGACAATTCCTCTTGGCTTTTGAAAGCCAATAGAATTAGACTCTATTCAAGAGAGTCTATTCTATTGGCTTTCAAAAGCCAATAGAATAAAAGAGAATAGCACAGCTAAGGAAAAGGGAGGGGGAAATGGCGGACTGCGTTGTTTGGTGACCCCCGTGAAATGGTCGTTCGACCCCAAATGGGGTCCCGACCCACAGGTTGAGAACCACTGCTCTAACAGATCCCAGGAGTGACACCAGAGCCCTCTGTCCAGAAAAGTGCAGTGCTAGGAAAAGCTAAGATCCTAAGCTGAATCCTTAAATTCTTAGGCTTCTGGCAGAAGACCCAAGATTGAGGAAGACTCATTACCAGCCACAAGGGTGAAAAGGGATTTTTATATGTGCTGTATACTGTGTGTGTGTCCTTCCCCTGATCTCTGATTGTTCATTCTGAAAGGGGAATTTGATCTTGAACTCTTTGTTGAAAAACTTCCTGGTCTGATTATTCTACACAACACTGGGCCTTCTGAAAGTCAACATTTTGTGATGGATTCTCTTTTGATAGGCCTATTGATCCAAATTAATGGAGTGGATTGTACACCCATTTCCTGATGGCCACGTTACTGTTATTTCTCTGTGTAAGAAACATGAGAAACCTGCCAGTTGGTTGACCTGTGTTTGTATTGTTTTTTTTTAAGCCAACAAATGCATGACAGCATCCCATAAAAGTCTATATATAGCCTTTGTCAAGTCTGCTTTTGAATCTGTTCCCAGGGAAAGATTATGGGGCGACCCAAATACCACTTGTGTGTACACAAGATTATTGGATTTAATTTATTGAATCATGCCATTCGAATAGAACGTGATAGCGAAGATAATTCAACTAACCTGGTTCCTGTTTCAGAGGAGGCTGGCGGGGCTGTGCCCGTGCTCCATTTTTCTTCACTTTTCTTTAAAAAAAAAAAACCCTCCGTTTGTGAGAGCTAGTTGTGTCCTCTTTATTCACCTAAGTCAGGGGTCCCCAATCTTTGGACTGTGGCCCACTAATGGGCTGTGGCCTATACGCAACTGGGCCACGCAAGTGTTAAGGCTGGCATGCACGTATCCCTGCAGAAGTTTATTTATTTATTTATTTATTTATGAGACTTATATACCGCTTTAAGTGCAAGCACTCTCTAAGCGGTGTACACCAGTAAGCAATGTATATATATATATATATATATACGTTGCCCCCAACAATCTGGGTCCTCATTTTACCTACCCCGGAAGGATGGAAGGCTGAGTCAACCTGGAGCCGGTGAGATTTGAACCGCTGACCTGCTGAACACAGTCAGCTAAAGTGGCCTACAGTACTGCACTCTGACTGCTGCGCCACCTCAGCTCATTTGAGCTGGGCATACATGGATGTGCACACTGGCCCGACGCTGGCGCGAGTGGAGATGTGCAAGCGTGCACGTCAGCCGAACACTCAAGCAGCTTGGTCCCCCTCTCCACCCCGTTGCTGGGTCACCAAACCGCTAAGGTTAGGGACCACTGATCTAGTCCAGCCCCCCTGCTCAAGCAGGAGACCCCATATCATTTCAGACAAATGGTTGTCCAGTCTCTTCTTAAAAGCTTCCAGTGATGGAGCACCCACAACTTCTGGTGGCAAAGCTGTTCCTCTGATTAATTGTCCTCCCTGTCAGGAAGTTTCTCCTTAATTCCAGGTTGCTTCTCTCCTTGATGAGTTTCCATCCATGGTTTCTTGTCCTGCCTTCTGGTGCTTTGGAGAATAAATTGAGCCCCTCTTCTTTGTGGCAACACCGTTATCATGTCACCCCTAGTCCTTCTTTCTTCTCCCAAGCAATGCTAGAGATACTTGAAAGAAGTAACAGATGACTCCCTAAAGCCAATTCATCTGCTCAAAGCAAAATTCAGGAGAGAAAGTTCTACTCACGTTCTCTCCTGAATTCTATATTAGGATAAACCAGGATAAACAAGAGCCGAGGTGGCGCAGCAGTTAGAGTGCAGTACTGCAGGCCACTTTAGCTGACTGTGTTCAGCAGGTCAGCGGTTCAAATCTCACCGGCTCAAGGTTGACTCAGCCTTCCATCCTTCCGGGTAGGTAAAATGAGGACCCAGATTGTTGGGGGCAATGTAAATATATATACATTGCTTACTGGTGTACACCGCTTAGAGAGTGCTTGCACTTAAAGTGGTATATAAGTCTCATAAATAAATAAATAAATAAACCAGGCTAGAATCTGCCCTCTGTTTAGATTGGCTGATTGTCTCCCAATTACATTTTGGCTTTTCAAGGCCTCCATTCAGTTCCTTTCCATTAGCCCAGTGTTTCTCAACCTTGGCAACTTTACGATGTGTGGACTTCAACTCCCAGAATTCTCCAGCTAGCGTTGCTAGCTGGAGAATTTTGGGAGTTGATGTCCACACATCGTAAAGTTGCCAAGGTTGAGAAACACTGCGGATTAGCCCAACTTCATGACTGCTTTGAGGGTCTTTCCTAGAGTGTAATAAGTAGTCCTACCCTTATGGGGGGAAAAGTTGATGAATTCTCTTCCTCCTGTTATGTTATTGCAGAGGTTTAAAGACAGATTACTCCCATATTAGTCAAGTCCTCTGAAAGGAAATATAATTGGCTTCTTAATCTTTCCATTGTAATAGCCAAAAAAAAGGAGCCATAATTTTGATTGCTAAACATTTGGCGGCAGTGACGATACCTGTGCCTGTAACAATTACTTTTATATAACTGTGCAGATTCTTTGACTTCTGTGGCTGTCTATCTCTGTGTATGTGTTTACAGATAAAACATCCTGGTTTTTAATATGAGTTTTGATTACATTCCTTGGGGCTTATCTCATATTGTTCTAGTTCTCATGGTAAATGTTTATAAATTGTAAATGTTTATATATGTAAATGTCTTACACATATATTTGATTTTTAGCTCAGATGTTGGTTATATGCCTTATCTAGGTAAACGTCTAACCTGGACTGTAAATAAAATTATTATATTACAATTCAGTTTAGCTACCAAGGCTTCTCTGAAACATTTTTGGAAGCTCCCCGTTGTTAAATACTGTAATACCCAGTAATATTGGCTGGCTGTCTAGTTTTAAGACTTCCCAGAAAAAAAAATACACAGTTTCTATAAAAACAGAACCAAAGAAGCAATAGGCACACCTTTTATTCAACTGATTATCATATATAGCTGCCTTTTTTTAAATTAAAAAAAAACGTGAATGGTATTTTTCAAGCGATTCCTTGTGCAAGACCCCATTATGGGATGGGAAACTGCAGGGAAAACATCTAATTAAATGATCAGCTCCTTAAGGAATACCTATAGGCAGCATTTAAAGATTGCAAGTAAAGATAAAATGGTCCAACTCTTCCTTCTTAAATAAGGAAACGGGCAAAAAAAGCGATAAGCTTATTTAGGGCCTTGTTCCAGCTTGTTTTTTTTTCTCTCTTCTGCCAAGTATACGTAAACTATTCCTCAACCTGAAAAGTCCCCCAGAGCTGTTTGCTCGTGACCTAAATAAACCTTCAGATGAAATATTGACAGTGTAAAACAAAAGAAAAAAGCATCAGGAGCTTCTTTCAAGAGACAATATTTTGGTTTAGAACGTCTTGCGTATAGTGTTGTTCCAAAGCAATTTTGTGTGTCCAGTTTCCTGGTAAGAGAGGCTTATAAAGCATATTCCTTGCCTGTGTTTTAGCTTTTGATCATCTTTGAGAATTATGTTGGGACACCTAATTCCTTTGGAGAACAGGTTGACCCCTCTCTTCTTTGTGGCAGCCCCTCAAATATTGGAACCCTGCTATCATGTCACCCCTGGTCCTTCTTTCTTCTCCAAAGCAATGCTAGAGAGACTTGAACATAGGTAACAGAAGACCCAACTCATCTGCTCAAAACAAAATTCAGGAGGGAATCCACCTTCCCTGGGGTGACTCTCACAGAAGGCCACCTGGTCCTCTTCAGAATCCAAGGGACATCTTCTGCAATGATATGGTGCACCAGATATCAGGAATCCTCCCCCAAATAAGCAAGGAGAGAAGCAACCTATCTGAGATGGTAGAGGTTCTCCTACTTGAGCAAGGTCCCTTCCAGCTCTATTCTATTCTATTCTATTCTATTCTATTCTATTCTATTCTATTCTATTCTATTCTATTCTATTCTATTCTACTCTACTCTACTCTACTCTACTCTACTCTACTCTATTTTCTATTGATTCTACTCTATATTCTATTCTACTCTACTCTACTCTACTCTACTCTACTCTATTCTATTCTATTCTACTCTATTCTATTTTCTATTCTATTCTATTCTATTCTATTCTACTCTACTCTACTCTATTCTATTCTATTTTCTATTGATTCTACTCTATATTCTATTCTATTCTACTCTACTCTATTCTATTTTCTATTGATTCTATTCTACTCTACTTTCTATTCTATTCTATTCTATTCTATTCTACTCTACTTTACTCTATTCTATTTTCTATTGATTCTACTCTACTCTGTATTCTATTCTGTTCTGTTCTATTCTCTTCTATTCTATTCTATTCTCTTCTCTTCTATTCTATTCTATTCTACTCTACTCTATTCTATTCTATTTTCTATTGATTCTATATTCTATTCTATTCTATTCTACTCTACTCTACTCTACTCTACTCTATTCTATTTTCTATTGATTCTACTCTATTCTACTCTATATTCTATTCTATTCTATTCTATTCTATTCTACTCTATTCTATTTTCTATTGATTCTACTCTATATTTTATTCTATTTTATTCTACTCTACTCTACTCTATTCTATTTTCTATTCTATTCTATTCTATTCTATTCTATTCTATTCTATTCTATTCTATTCTATTCTATTCTATTCTATTCCATTCCATTCCATTCTATTCTAGAATTAAGGAGAAATTTCCTGATAGAACAATTAATCAGTGGAATGATTAATTGCCTCCAGAAGTTGTGGGTGCTCCATCACTGGAAGTTTTCAAAGAGAGGCTGGACAGCCATTTGTCTCAAATAGTATAGGGGCTCCTGCTTGAGCAGGGGGTTGGACTAGATGACCTCCAGGGTCCCTTCCAACTCTGTTATTCTGAATCAGAGCATAGGCTGCCGATTGTTAAAACCAATCTGGAACGGATTTATTGAAACCGTTTGGTAAATTTCTCTTCTGGCAATTTAACGTAAGAGAATTCCTAACATTTCTTTGCTTTAAACCTATTTGCGTGAGAGTTAGGATTTTTGTCACTCCATTGATATAAACAGAATTAAAATATAATACTGATAGAAGAAATAATGGCGTTACTGCTGCTGCTGTGATGGTTGATGGTTGGTTTTCAAGTCTGGGAGGGAAAAAGAGGGTGAAGAATCCAAAATACAAAATCATCTCTGAAGGGTAGTGAAGCATAGTAAAAATAGGCCGTAAGGGCAGTTTGGTGTAATGGTTAAGACTAGAAATCAGAAAACCATGAGTTTAAGTCCTGCCTTAGGCCCAAAACCAGCTGGGTAATCATAAACCTCTCATTGTTGTTCTCAGCCCTAGGAAGAAGGCAAGATGGACATGAAAGATTGCAGCTTGGAATGTGGATAGAGAGAGTAAAAAAAATGTCCCTGAGGGAGGGAAGGAGGAAGGGAGAGAGAAGATAAAAAATCAAATCCAACACATGTGAGAGTAGGTGTCAACATCTCAGGCAGATCCTAGCCTAATTCACATGTCCCAAAGCTGTTTTTTCAGGAGACAACTGGACTTTCTTGTTTTTCTTTGAAGACCTTTTGCTTCTCATCCCAGAAGCTTCTTCAGCTCTGACTGGAGGGTGGGGAATGGAAGGATTTATACTCCTTGCAGACAGCTGGTCATTTGCCTTCTTTTAGGGAGTCGTTGAGGCCACTTGGAGGTTTGTCTGTGTCCTCAAGATCACCTGAGTGGTGCAAATGGGCGTGGGGGGTTCTTAGGACTGTGTTCCACACTCATTTGCACCACTCAGGTGACCTTGAGGACACAGACAAACCTCCAAGTGGCCTCAACGACTCTCTAAAAGAACACAAATGACCAGCTCTCTGCAAGGAGTATAAATCCTTCCATTCCGCACCATCCAGTCAGAGCTGAAGAAGCTTCTTGGCTGAGAAGCGAAATGTCTTCAAAGAAAAACAAGGAAGTCCAGTTGCCTCTTTGGGACAACATAACGTAAAAACTTTTCATTCAAAGTCAAATATAAGATTAAAAAACAAAAGAACCCCTGCAATTCAGATCAAGGTATGAGCCATATGATAATAGTTTTAGCCTTCTGAACTATTCCTCATTCTCTATCATGTTCTAAAACTATTTTATATTAATGTGTTACTTTTTCCAACAGGTACATTATTTAAAAGACCTTAGGTGCTATCTATGAAACAAGCTAACATCCCCAGAAATTTATTTCACATTTCAAATGGATTGGGCTGTAGAATAATTCTAAACTGGAATTGAAATTGGTCTAAGAAATGTTCAATAGGTTGAGCCAATGCATACGTAATTATTCCAGTTGCCAATACCAAATTTGGGTTAAAAGTGTTCAACAAAATAAGAATCAAGCTTAACTTTTCTAGTTTTAACCTGGAATAGGAGAATTTGAATGTGGTATGCATGCTGTTCTGAAAAAAACAATATGGAATATTTCTGACTTTGTATTTTAATATATAATTGCCTCCAGGCATCAAACTTTCTAGGAAACCCAGTTAATGAAACTGATTCTCCAGAATTTTCCCATGCCTTCTTCCCTATATTTTTCAGCTTAAAATTTGTCAAGGCAAGGAAAGTTGAATAATGTAGAAATATTTCAAATCCAACACATATTTACTATCTTTAATCTTAATCCACCTGAGACTTTTTTTTTTATTAAAATTGGTTCAGAGATTTGTTACATCCTGCAGATCTAAAACAATTCAACCCAATCTATCTATTTTGGTTAAACAATCTATTTTGATAATTTTTCATATGACTTAGATTTTTAGTTTGTGGATGTATATAAATGCCTGTTTCTGGTTAACATCAATTGCCTTGAGGTTATAAAGAAATCATACTCAGTGTAAGCTAGAAATTCATTTGTAGTTTCTTAAAGCATTTTCCTGAGAGGAAATGAAATTACTGGTGCTTTTTAAAGCTATGTTAAACATTAATTGTAATTAGCGCTTCAATCTTGTTTGTAGTAACCATGAACCTAAATTATAAGGGTATTATACCAATTCTGTTTTTGTACAGTTTTATTTAGGATTCATTATTCCATTAAATAACTACTCAGTTCTGTTTGAATTCCTGTTGTAATTTGCATGCGGTTAGAAGTGAGTTATTATTTTTTTTGCAAATCAAGACCTGCCTAAATATAATCATCTAGGGGGGAAAATTGTAAAAACAAATCTGAGGCATACTTTGAGTGGGTTATCGGGCTTCTAAAATGTTGTACTTGGGCATTTAAAAGAATCAAGAGGTTTATCCGAAGGCTTTTAGCAATTATGTGTAATCACAGTAGACAGGATGGCAAGTTAAAGGTGAGTTCACGGTGGTTTTACAATCACCAAATGGGAATTTTAATCTGAATCAATGCTTGAGATCTTTCCCCCCCCCCCATTTAAAAACTAATGCAAATATTATTATTATTTTGGTTCGTCACACAGTCAGCCAGATGTTCAGAACGGATTTGACATTTTTATCTTCTTATCGAATCTTTCCCAAGAACCTGGGATAGGCAGATGTTGATGCTTGATGGTGTTATAGATATCGTTGCAAGTAAAGCTGCCTTTTGCAATAGATGGAAAGTGGATTATTCAATTCCGATGGTGTTCAGTTGGGCACTCCAGATGTTTTGGGACTATGCCCAAGGCACCTATTACTATTGGCGCTGCCTTTGCTTTCTTTTGCCACAGCCGTTCTATTTCTGTTTGCAAGTCTTTGTGTTTGCAATCGTTTCATCTGATTGCAGGGTAACTCCGCCCACAGTCTGGAGTTCGATCCTCAACAGTTCAAGGATGACTCAGCCTTCCATCCTTCTGAAGTCGGTAAAATGAGGACCCAGATTGTTGGGGGCAATATGCTGACTTTGTAAACCACTTAGAGAGGGCTGTAAAGCAATGTGGAACAGTATATAAGGATATAAATATATAAGTCTAATTGCTATTGCTAATCCTTCCTTCTTTGTGGCAGCCCCTGAGATACTGGAAGACTGCTATCATGTCCCCCCTCGTCCTTCTCTTCATTAAACTAGACATACCCAATTCCAGCAACCGTTCCTTGTATGTTTTAGCCTCCAGTCCCCTAATCATCTTTGTTGCTCTTCTCTGCACTCTTTCTAGAGTCTCAACATCTTTTTTACATCATGGTGACCAAAACTGGATGCAGGATTCCAAGTGGGGCCTTACCAAGGCCTTGTAAAATGGTATTAATACTTCACCTGATCTTGATTCTATACCTCTGTTAATGCAGTCTAGCACTGTGTTGGCTTTTTTGGCAGCTGCAGCACACGGCTGGCTCTTATTTAAGAGATTGTCCATTAGGACTCCAAGATCCCTCTCACAGTTGCTACTACTGAGCAAGGTACCCCCTATACTGCACCTGTGCATTTGATTTTTCTTGCCTAAATGTAGCGCCTGACTTTTTTCATCTTTGAATTTCATTTTTTTAGATAGTCTGTCCAGATCCTTCTGTATCTTAAGCCTGTAACTTCTGGAACATTGGCTATTCCTACCAACTTGGTGTCGTCTGAAAATTTGATGAGTTCCCCATCTTTCCCCTCGTCCAAATCATTGGCGAAGATATCGAAAAGTACTGGGCCTAAGACAGAGCTGTGGGATACCCCACTGCATACCTCCCTCCATGTAGATGCATTTCCATTGAAGACTACATGTTAAGTGCGGTTGGGCACCCAGCAACGAATCCATCTGGTGGTGATGCTGTCTAACCCACATTTTTCTATCTTCTCAAGTAGTTGGTTGTGGTCTATTTCGTCCAATGCCTTACTGAAGTCCAAGTAAATTATATCCACAGCATTTCTCCGGTCCACTAATTTTGTCACTTGGTCAAAGAATGCAATAAGGTTTGTCTGCCATGATCTGTTCTTGAGTATTTCTGGTTTTCCTCGCTGTGTGGCTGTCATTGCTTTGTATTCCTTGTCTTGCCCAGAGTGAATTCACCCTCCCCATCCTCATCCTTGCCTTCCTGCCCTCCAGCCTGATAGCTACTAGTAATTGAAGTGGCTTTGCAGTCATGGTTGTAGATGACTTGCTGTAGACTATTGCCTTATGGAGCCCCCTAAGGCAAGGATATTGTGTTGCTCTTTTGATGAAACACACTTTAATTAAGCTCTCAAGTCAGAATAGAGCTGGAAGGACCTGGGAAGTCCTCCTGTCCAATCTCCTGCTCAAGCAGAAGACCCTATATCATTTCAGATAGATAGATGCCCAGTCTCTTCTTAAAAACCTCCAGTGATGGAGCACCCACAAGTTCTAGTGGCAGGCTGTTCCACTGATTAATTGTTCTCACTGTTAGGAAGTTTCTCCTTGATTCCAGATAGCTTCTCTCTAGTCTCCATCCATTGTTTCTTATATTTCCTCTGGTGGTTTGGAAAATAAGTTGACCCCCCTCTTATTTTTGATAGCCCCTCAAATACTGGAACTCTGCTATCATGTTACCCCTAGTCCTTCTTTTCTCTAGAGTAGCCAAACCCAGTTCCTGCAGCCATTTGTCATATGTTTTAGTCTCCAGGCCTTTAATCATCTTTTTTTCTTCCTTCCTTCCTTCCTTCCTTCCTTCCTTCCTTCCTTCCTTCCTTCCTTCCTTCCTTCCTTCCTCCTTCCTTCCTTCTTCCTTCCTTCCTTTCTTCTTCCTTCCTTCCTTCTTCCTTCCTTCCTTCCTTCCTTCCTTCCTTCCTTCCTTTCTTTCTTTCTTTCTTTCTTTCTTTCTTTCTTCTTCCTCCTTCCTTCCTCCCTTCCCTCTTCCTTCCTTCCTTTCTTTCTTCCTTCCTTTCTTCCTCCTTCATTCCTTCCTTCCTTTCTTCTTCCTTCCTCCTTCCTTCCTTCCTTCCTATTTTTCTTTCTTCTCTAATGACACCCTTTTAAAGTAAAAGTGTGGAGTTGAAGGAGGCATTTGATCCAACCAAATATACAGGGAAACCAATTATTAAGGTGACAAACTTTTTTACAATGAATGTAAATTGAAGAAAAAAAAGTGAGTCTAATGCGTGCGTGTGTGCCATGTCATGTTTCGGTAAGAAGTAAACAAAGCCGCTTGCGTGCGGTGCACTCTTGCGTGCAGCACACTCTCTCAGAATAATTCTCCTGTGCGGAGCGCATGCGTCTCATAATCGCATCTTGCTGCACTGTACCGAGCCTTGACGAATCGTCATGTCAAATACGAATAGTCACATCACACGCAACGGATCGGATCGGCATCGATCGAATACGGAGATTTACAGATTAGTCTTCAAATATCGAAAAGGAGTACATGTACGAGGACACTTTTCGAGAGAGGACAGAACTTACAAAAGGAGGACTCTCCTCCCTAAAGGAGGACGGTTGGTCACCTTACAATTATGTCACCCTCTTATCCAAACCCTCCCAAGACGGAGACTTCACCGCTTCCAGAATTAGACTGCCACAGGACTTGCTGCAGAAAATTTTCTCTTATACTGAACTGAAATCTGCAACTAACTCCATTACTCCGGATCTTATTTTCTGTGGCAAAGAAAACAGCCCAAAGACATCTTCTGTCTAATATTCTTTTTGTTTTTGTTTTTGTGCATGCATAAAATCCCACCCACGCTTAACAGACCTTCTGCTTCAAGGACTAACTTTTTCCTTCCATGGGTCCCCTATTTTGACTTCTCTCCTTAACGCATCGCAAGAATAGCCTGTTGCCATTTTTTCCGGGCCAGCTTAGATGAGGCTGCAATTTCCATTAAGCTTTTCCGTGGTCACACCAAGTTTTCCTTCCTGATCCCTGACTGTCTGTTCAGATCCTGCTAATAGATAGGTGAAGCTTACATTCCTAAGTGTGTGCTAACACGCTTCCCTTTACATAATAGAACGCCTGCCTCTGTGACCTGTTTACACGAGGAGCATCAATTTGTTCAAGAACATAATAATGTTTCCCAGCGCTATATCATTTCGACGTACGCGTTGCACGTATAATTGCCCGGCATCGCCTGCATATATAATCACACAAAAATTATTCTCAACAAGCTTAGAAGAAACGTTCAGACGACAAAACGAATTCCGAACTAGGAAGAAAGGTCAGTGGGGGGAATATCTTAACCACATTTCTTTTGCTGATGATTTTTCCTAGTCTCCAGCAACGCTGAAAAATCATCTGTAATGGAATGTGGGAACTATAGTTTGTAATTGTAGCTTGTAGTTAATAGGAGAGGGGAAGGGATAACGGCATCTTGTGTGTAGTAACTTGACTGGTACCCTTTTAGTAATTCTGAACAGCAGGAGAGGGAAGTCAAAATGATCTTTAAAGTCATAATGTTTCTCTAAGTATCGTATCTGAAAATCATAAACCACGAATACCAGACTGATCAGGCTTTGGAGAAATGTTAAATCTTTGCGGTGAAAAAGTCACGGAGAAGTCTTACAAGCGTGTGCAAGAAAGCGATGGAAATACAGGTAGGCCTTGACTTCATTTAGCGATCGTTCAAAGTTACAACGGCACGGAAAAATGTGACTTACGACCCTTTTTCACACTTACGACCTTTGTAGCGTCCGCACGATCCCGTGAGTTTTGCCCCATTTTACGACTTTCCTGGCCCTAGTTGTTAAGTGAATCACTGCAGTTGTTAAGTTAGTAACCCGGTCATTAAGCAAATCTTAACTCCCCCATTGACTTTGCTTGTCAGAAGGACGCAAAACGGGGATCACGTGATGCTCTCCCGGGGACGCTGCAACCGTCGTAAATGTGAGTCAGTTGGCAAGCGTCCGAATTTTGATCCCGTGATCATGAGGAGGCCGCAACAGCCATAAGCATGAAAAACGGTCATAAGTCTTCAGTGCCGTTGTAACTTGGAACGGTCGCTAAATGAAGTGTTGTAAGCCGAGGATTTCCTGTCTGAGCTTTTCCTCAGAAAGCTGACAATCCTGTCATTTTTTTGCTAGCCTTCTCTATTTTGGTGGCTCAGCCACATACGCGTGCTGGAAAAATCCTCCTGTTTTGGTCCTACATTCACTCGATTTTCGGCCAGCAAAATTAAGTACCGTTTAATTCAACTGAATGAAAAAAAAAGTATTCTTTTTTTAAAAGGTATAGATTCAATTTTACTTCATGTTTCCACCACATGAAAATATCCCCATTATCTTTTGGGCAGTGCTTTTAATAACGCCTCATCCTGAAGCCTGATGGAGGGAGGGAGGCTGTGATGGTCGTAAGAGTGAAAAATGGTCGTAAGTCATTTTTTCCAGTGCTGTTGTTAACTTGGAATGGACACAAAGCGAACTATTGTAAGTAAACCAGATCGGATATTTTTCTCTGACCTAAAAATATCTAGGTGGTGATTTTTATTTTTTTTTTAACAACTTCACATCCTTCTTTAGGAAGAGCTCATGAGAACATTGTCATTGTCTGAACTTTCTTGTCTTCTTTGGACAATGACACACCCAGACAAAATCCTTGGATATTTCATATAAACCCACGCTCGACTGGGGCTTACTAATCTCCCAAAGAATCTTCTTAAGCCATAAAAATTCTACAAGAATTACTAGCTCAAATGTCTGGCTTCCCGTCCACCTTTGCTGACAAATCTCGTATCTCCAGATACTTAACTCTTTCTTCAGATTATTTGGTTTCCTTGGCCAAAGGCTCACAAGGGCATGATTTAGTCTCTTTATTGCGGACAAGGACAAAATAAGGCAGCCTTCTCCATATGCCACACAGAAGCCAAAGCTTGTGTATGGACTTATGCCCCTGGGTTTAAATTCTAGGTTTCTCCCTTCCACTTTTATGAATCATTGGACATTTGGCTCTTCTGCTGATGCCCTTGGAAGGTGCTTGAGTTATTTTAGCAAAACAGTTATTAAGCAAAAGCACCCCTTCCTCTCCTATCAGATGCCTTCCTTACCGTTTAAGCTGGTTAAAAAAAAAATAGAAACATGGGGCAACTTAAGCATCAGTCAAACATACTTTTTTTCCTGAACAGCAAAGGTGATTAACAAGGAAGTCCTGGAGCACATAACATCAGACGTGTCGCTAGAAGGCAAAAATCGCAAAACAGCATCGCACATACAGGTAGAGCTGAAGGCAGGACAAGGAGCAACGGGTGGAAACTCATCAAGGAGAGAAGCAACCTAGAACTAAGGAGAAACTTCCTGACAGTTAAGAACAATTAACCAGTGGAACAGCTTGCCTCCAGAAGTTGTGGGTGCTGTATCACTGGAGATTGGACTATCATTGGTCTGAAATGGTTTAGGGTCTCCTGCCTGAGCAGGGGTTGGACTAGAAGACCTCCAAGGTCCCTTCCAACTATTCTATTCTATTCTAGTCTAGTCTAGTCTAGTCTTCATCCATTCTATTCTATTCTATTCTATTCTATTCTATTCTATTCTATTCTATTCTATTCTTCATTTATTCTATTCTATTCTATTCTATTCTATTCTATTCTATTCTATTCTATTCTTCATTTATTCTATTCTATTCTTCTATTCTATTCTATTCTATTCTATTCTATTCTATTCTATTCTATTCTATTCTATTCTATTCTATTCTATTCTATTCTATTCTATTCTATTCTATTCTATTCTATTCTATTCTATTCTTCATTTATTCTATTCTATTCTATTCTATTCTATTCTTCATTTATTCTATTCTATTCTTCATTTATTCTATTCTATTCTATTCTATTCTATTCTATTCTATTCTATTCTATTCTATTCTATTCTATTCTATTCCTTAATTCTATTCTATTCTATTCTTCATTTATTCTATTCTATTCTATTCTATTCTATTCTATTCTATTCTATTCTATTCTATTCTATTCTATTCTATTCTATTCTATTCTATTCTAAATGAAGTGTTGTAAGTGGAGGACTTCCTGTCTGAGCTTTTCCTCAGAAAGCTGACAATCCTATCATTTTTTGCTAGCCTTCTCTATTTTGGTGGCTCAGCCACGTACGCGTGCTGGAAAAGTCCTCCTGTTTTGGTCCTTTGGATATCCAATTTTTTTTCAGGCCAAAATTATAGTCCATGTAAAAAAAATACCCACAAAATGAACCCAGGGTCCACAGAAGCTTATGCACTTCTCCCCAGTTTTCTTCTGATTCCCGTAAAAATATATTTTCACGATATTTCTACATGTATCACCTTAGTTTAGCACTATTAAATGACCTCCAAAAAATTAAAAATTGTTATTTAACTTGAAGAGCCTTTTTAAAAAAAAATTGGCTCCAGATTATTGACAGGCTGCTGTTTATCTAGAAATGAGATGTGGTTACAGGAGCTTGACAGATTCCCTCCAGAGTTTTGCATACTTGGCTCCTAATGAATAAAACATTGTTCTAAGTTCGGCTTTCCCGAAGGAAAGAACCCAGCTTTTGCAATACTATTAAGAGAGACGGAGTGCGTGCATCTTCTTTGCACCGATTCTTAGAGTCTCAACATCTTTTTTTACATCGTGGTGACCAAAACTGGATGCAGGATTCCAATTGTGACCTTACCAAGGCTTTATAAAGTGGCATTAACACTTGATGTGATCTTGACTCTATCCCTCTTTTTAAAAATCCCTAGGGTTTTGTTTTTTTTCTTCCTTTCTCGGCCTTCTTTATCAATTCCTGGTCGGTCAGATGCCTGGGAACATCTGAGAACAAGGTGAAACTTATTTCGCAGGCTATTATGCTCTGGTAACTCTCCAGAGAAGGCTTGTGGCATTCCAGTTACCCTATTCTGGAGAGCTCCCATTCAAACTACTTGACTAGCTGGAAACAAACAAACAAACGCATTTTCTTTCTTAACAATCCTGCTGCAGTTTCAAAAACAACTGGGAAAATCAGCTGCCCTTCAGAAGTCAACCCAGAGTAGCTAAATCCATCTTTCTCAAGTTTAAATCCACCATGTCGGTTTGTTATGAAGCTAGAATGAGGCAAAGGTGTGTGTGTGTGTGTGTGTGTGTGTGTGTGTGTGTGACCATTTGCCTGGGATCTGTGAGCTAAGGTAGGGGGGGGGGGTAAAAAAAAGTCTAAATAAATAAAGTTAATTACATTGTTGACCGTGTACCTTTAATGCCATTAATCCAGCACCTGGGTGGCTGAGGAATCACAAACACAGTCTGTTTATTTTCCACGGAGAAGAGGAGATCGGTTTTCACCTTTCCTGGGGGCATTACAGTTAGTCCTTGACTTACAACGGTCCATTTAGTGACTGTGTCAAAGCTCCAACGGCGCTGAAAAAAAAAGCGACCTTAGGACCGTTTTTCCCCACTGGCAGCTGTTGAAGCCTCCCCGCGGTGACGTGATCAAAATCCAGAGGCTCGGCAACTGGCATGTACTTGTGACAGTTGCAGTGTCCCCCAGGGGGGTCACGTGATCCTCCTTTTGTGGCCTCTTGACAAGCAAAGCCGATGGGGGAAGTCAGATTTCACTTAACAACTGTGTAGCTAATTGAACAACTGCAGGGATTCGCGTCACAAACCTGGCAAAGCTCACTTAACAAGTGTCTCACTTAGCCACGGAAATTCTGGGTGCCGCTGCGGTTGTAAGTCCGAGGACCACCTGTAAATAGCTCAGCAACGCTAGTAGTTTTGAATGGAAACCACAAGACTTTATTTGGGCAGGAATGATGGCTGGCCTAGGAATGAAGTTGGCCTCTGATACAGGAGCGTTGCCAAACAGGGTTTCCAAAATCTTTGGGGCTGTTACTCCCGTTGTGCCATGCAGCCAGTCCTCAAGTTACAACAGCTCATCCAGTGACTGTTTAAAGTTACAACGGCATTGAAAAAAGTGACTTATAACTGTTTTTCACACTTACGACTGTTGCGTTGTGACCCACGTGATTTACATTCGGATGCCTGGCAACTGACTCCTATTTATGACGGTCCCAGCATCCCGGGGTCATGTGATCCCCTTTGGCTACTTTCTGACAAGCCAAGCCGAGGGCAAAGGCGGATCCACTTAACGACCAGGTTACTAACTTAAGAACTGCAGTGAGTCCCTGAACAACCGGGCCAAGGAAGGTCATAAAATGGGACAAAACTCACTTAACAAATGTCTCCCTTAGCAACGTAAGTTGAGGACGAGCTTAGAAAATCCAGTTTTGGTCCCCATGATGTAAAAAAGATGTTGAGACTCTGGAAAAAGTGCAGAGAAGAGCAACAAAGAGGATTAGGGGACTGGAGGCCCAAACATATAAAGAACGGTTGCTGGAATTGGGGGTGTTTTTATTTTATTTTATTTTATTTTATTTTACTTTACTTTACTTTACTTTACTTTACTTTATTTTTATTATATTATATTATATTATATTATATTATATTATATTATATTATTAGTTTAGTTTAGTTTAGTTTAGTTTAGTTTAGTCTAGTCTAGTCTAGTCTAGTCTAGTCTAGTCTAGTCTAGTCTAGGGGTGACATGATAGCAGTGTTCCAATATCTCAGGGGCTGCCCCAAAGAAGAGGGAGTCAAGCTCTTCTCCAAAGCCCCTGAAGGCAGGACAAGAAGCAACGGATGGAAACTCATCAAGGAGAGAAGCAACCTGGAAGTAAGGAGGAATTTCCCAACAGTTAAGAAAATTAACCAGTGGAACCACCTGCCTCCAGAAGCGGTGAATGCTCAAACACTGGAAGTTTTTAAGAAGAGACTGGACAGCCATTTGTCTGAAATGGTGTAGGGTCTCCTGCTTGAGCAGGGGGTTGGACTAAATGACCTCCATGGTCCCTTCCAGCTCTGTTAGTCTGTTAAGCTCCCAACAGATTTCCCAACAGATAGCTATGTTTTAATTATCTCCCAACCGATAATTATGGTTTAATTATAAGACACGTTGTCCCTTCCTCAGCAGGCATCCACACCGTGGACTTTTCTAACTCGCTTCCTGACCTTCTCACGCATTAGTTTCATCCCGTCCTGCGTTTTGTCCACCCTACCTCCAACAGGCACAGATACCCTGCGAAAAGTTGATGGGTTATAACAGGGTTGCTGTCCAAAGTCTCACTCCTTGCCAAAGAATTAGCAGCCTTGTCCCCTTGTTTCCAAAAGGGCTTCTTAAGGTAACGAGGCTTAACGTCTCCGTGCAGTTCAGGTAATTCTTTCTTTTCTTTTGAAGCAGATCAACCCCTCTCCAGAAACAACGCGTTTTATCTAGTCAGGGCAAGTCCAGGTTTTTGCACCATGGCTCTTTGTTTTTGTTCCCAATGTGAGAAAGAGGCATAATTTGCTCTGGCCAATTAGAAGCAGTCACCATAATGCTCAGGTGTGTTTTATTTTTATTTTTGGGCAGCGGATAATAATAATAATAATAATAATAATAATAATAATAATAATAATAATAATAATAATAATAATAATACAGTCCAGTCCTCTGCCTTGCCAAGTGTGGGACGAAAGTGACCCTTTTAAAATTAGCTGTCACTCCAGCGAGCTTTTCATGGGGGTGGAAAAGAAAGAAAGAAAGAAGAAAAAAAACAACCCAGCAGCTAAGGGATTATTAAGCAGCAGGTAGGCAGTGCCTTGAGAGTGATTTAGGAATGTGAGCCGGTAAAAAGTCCTGATGACAGCGGACTTTGCCCAATACCTCTTGTCTCTCTCTATATATATTGTGGCTCCAGCAGGAGACCTGTTGGAAACCTTCATTGTCTCAGAAGGAACAGGGAGGTGAGTAATTGGAGCTGCAGCTTTCTATCCCCTTCCTGCTTTCATGGAGACAGTATTTTATTTTATTTTTATTTTTGCCAGCTTCTCTTGCTTTTTATCTTTTTGATCTGATCCGATCTGGCTGCTGTCTTGTGAACTGAATTCAACAAATTGCAAAAGAAAAAAGAAAGAAAGAAAGAAAGAAAGAAAGAAAGAAAGAAAGAAAGAAAGAAAGAAAGAAAGAAAGAAAGAAAGAAAGAAAGAAAGAAAGGGAAAGGAAGGAAGGAAGGAAGGAAGAAAAAGGAAGGAAGGAAGGAAGGAAGGAAGGAAGGAAGGAAGAAAGAAAGAAAGAAAGAAAGAAAGAAAGAAAGAAAGAAAGAAAGAAAGAAGGGAGAAGGAAAGAATGGAGAGAAGGAAGGAAAGAAGGAAGGAAGTAAGGAAAAAAGAAAGAGAGAAAGAAAGAAAAGAAAGAAAGAAATGAAGGAAGGAAGGAAGGAAGGAAGAAAGGAAGGAAGAAAAGAAAGACAGAAAGAAGGAAGGAAGGAGAGAAAGAAAGAAAGAAAAAGAAAGAAAGAAAGAAAGAACGAACGAACGAAAGAAAGAAAGAAAGAAAGAAAGAAAGAAAGAAAGAAAGAAAGAAAGAAAGAAAGAAAAGGTTGTTGGTTTTTTTCCGGCTTGTCAAACAGGTGCTATATATATATAAAGGCAATGAGAATTGCTTTCATTTCAAAGAAGTAAAAATGGGATGTGTTGTCTAATTCTCTGGAAATGCTCTTCTTCCGTTAATGGGATCGTCGTTTTAGTAGACTTTTCGCCTTCAAGCTAGGCTTAAAAATAGATATTTGGGGGGGGGGGAGAGATAAACTTGCTTTTGATGTGGTGAGTTAAAGCGTGATGCCCTCCAAAAGTTTGTCCATAAGAAAAAGTCCAGTGAAACACAAAGTTTCACACACACCCCAAAACTATTAGATTACATCTTAACGCTTTCCTGAATTTGAACCTTACCGTTGAATCTTGTTGGAATTCTTTATTAGATTTGAGTCCACTGTGTGTGGTGTTTTTTTGTTTTTTGTTTTTAAATTGGGGCAGTTTTGAGGTTGACAAGCCCAGGACAGAATAATAAACATTGTTCAGGAGATGCTTCTAAATGCATCTTTCTTAGTAAGAATGGGCAGTGCTTTGAATTTAATAAATAGCTTCTTTGATGCAATTAAGATTACTCATTCTGTGTGTCGTCCTTCTCTCTCTCTTTCGGCTTCTGGTGACACGTCCATGAGATCAATTCACAGATCCTCACAGGGAGGGATGTGACAGGATCAGGAAAAACTCGCCCTTGTAATTTTTGGCTGCTCCTCCAAGCAGCTAATTTAAAATCAGCGCTGGTTCCATCATGCAAAACATTCTGTCAGCGATGACTTCATTAGGAAGTCCTGGAGGAAGAAAGGGGGAAAAAAAAAAAAGACAGGAAAAAAAGTTGTAATTAATGAGGAGGAACTAATTTTACTAGCTGGAGCTATTTGGCAGAACTTCTGTTTGAAGTTGTTTAACCTCCCTGTTGAATCTGTGGCTATGCATAAACCTTGGTTAAGTTTTGGAAGTATCAAACAGTTTGTAATTATGTTAACCACAGGGCTGCATCCTAGAAATTGTGTGTGGCCTGTGTGTTGCGGTGCTTCCTGTTTTGTGTATTTGCCAATTGCAGCTTTTTAAAAAACAAAAAATTAAAGTCAGCGGTAGACTGGTTTTAAATTGAGGAGATGGGCCGAAATGTTTTCATTTTCTATGAATGTCATTGAATCTTTGCCAGCCAGTCTGAAATTAGCCTTCACTGCAAAGTTGTGACATTAACTGGGCAGAAAACGCTTTATGGAGGAAATAGAACTTTTTTCCCGAAGGAAGTTGGGAATTGTACTTGATGATGGTTGATGGGAATGTTTTCACCAGGATAAAACATAATATAGGCAATGCAAAAGGCAATAATTTTGTATTTATTATGCAAGCTCTTTAACTGCCTCCAGTATGTTTGTAGTGAAATACTTATAATCTACAACTAAATCTGTGAATTAATACTACATTCTGCATCTTATTATATGTTTTGACGAGATAAATAACGACAGATAAAATTAAAAAGAGGTACAAATCAACTAAGAAATCCTCCTAAGATCTATTGTTTTTAAAGGAAGTGAACTACAGCAGCAAAATAAATAAATAAATAAATTTGGCTCTTATCCATAACTCTAACCTTGGAATCGTATCTAATCTAGCTGAAATCATAATTGTTACTTTACGATGTCTAAATAATAAGAGCAAAATACGAATATGGCATATTTCTAGCCCTGTTCACAGCTACTACGTATCTATTCCTGTTTTGTTTCATACGTGGTCACATAGGATTTGGCGATATTATAGATAATGGACAAGTTGTTATCCAAAAGTAATACATGGAGATAAAACTGCTGGCATTCTTAGAAGTAATGGATGAACAGGTGAGCTAAATGTCTGTGGAGATTCTCTGTCATCCAGCTCGTGATTGTCCTAAAGGTGCTTTTTCAAAAGGTTACTGGACTTCCTTGTTTTTCCTTTTGCTTTTCATCCCAGAAGCTTCTTCAGTTCTGACTGAACGGTGGAGGACGGAAGGATTTATAGTCTTTGCAGTCATCTGGACGTTAGTACTCTTTCTAAGAATCGTTGAGGCTACTTGCCTTCAAGATCACCTGGATAGAACAAATGGGTGTGGAACCATTTTGGAACTGCTGAAAGGACCGTGTTGTAGACAGGAGATAAGCAGTGTCATATCCCTCCCCCTCTATTGAGAAAGGGCTGTTAATGTTAAATTTAATGTAATGTGGGATTCAGACAAACCTCCAAGTGGCCTCAACGACTCTCTAAAAGAAGGCAAATGACCAGCTTTCTGCAAGAAGTATAAATCCTTCCGTTCCCCACCATCCAGTCAGAGCTGAAGAAGCTTCTGAGATGAGAAGCGAAACGTCTTCAAAGAAAAAACAAGAAAGTCCAGTTGCGTCTTGAAAAAGCACCAGTGAGGACACAGATAAACCTCCAAGTGGCCTCAACGACTCTCTAAAACAGTGGTTCTCAACCTTTCTAATGCTGTGACCCCATAATACAGTTCCCCATGTTGTGGTGACCCCCAAGTGGGTGTGGCCACCAATAAGAGGGAGTAGGACAGCTAGGGAAAAGGGAAAAAAATGGTGGACAGCGTGGTTTGGCGACCCCCGTGAAATGGTCATTCAACCCCAAATGGGGTCCCGACCCACAGGTTGAGAACCACTGCTCTAAAAGAAGGCAAATGACCAGCCGTCTGCAAGGAGTATAAATCCTTCCATTCTCCACCATCCAGTCAGAGCTGAAGAAGCTTCTGGGATGAGAAGCGAAACGTCTTCAAAGAAAAAACAAGAAAGTTCAGTTGCCTCTTGAACAAAGCACCTTTGAGACAATGAGTGAGCTGCAATATGGTGGCACAATCTGCAATGGAGAACAGCCATCACAGCACAGAGATAAATGTTCCAGCAAGAAAGTCTTCCTATATATATATATTTTCTAACATAGCCAAGGGCAGGGCGTTCACGTGTGCCAAACTATAAACCTTTTTATATTTAGGAACCTATCATGGTGTTAGACAGGGAACAGATACCATTCTATGCTTTTTCTAATAGGGAGAGTCGGGGGGGTCGTAACCAGATCAGATTGGCACACTAGAGCTATCCTGGGGGCATTAAACTGAGCTGTTAAGACGTGCTTTCCAGTCAACAAAGCTGACCCTTAATCTCTGCCCATCAAGCTGAATAAAATCACCTGTCCCAAAGGTGTTTTTTTTTTTTTCAGGAGGCAGCTGGACGATCTTGTTTTGCTTTGAAGACATGTCGCTTCTCATCCCAGAAGCTTCTTCAGCTCAGAAGACAAGAAGGTCCAGTTGTCTCTTGAAAAAGCCTCTTTGGGATAAACCACGACTGAGAGTCTCCATAGGCACCTAGCTACTGGTTATCAATTTTGTCGGCGTAGTGGTTAAGAAACTGGGAGGCCGTGAGTTCTAGTCCCACCTTACGCATGAAGCAGAAGGGTGTCCTTTGGGCCAATCACTTTCAAGCAGGCAAGATAGAGCTGGAAGGGACTTGAAGGTCTTCTAGTCCAGCCCCCTGCTCAAGCAGGAGACCCTATACTACCATCTCAGACAAGTGACTGTCCAGTCTCTTCTTAAAAGCCTGGAGTGATGGAGCAGCCACAACATCTGAAGGCAACTTCTGTTCCACTGGCTCATTGTCCTCACCGTTAGGAAGCTTCTCCTTAATTCCAGATTGTCTCACCTTAGGAAGATTACGACGGAAAAAGCATGCCTGAAAAAAAAAAAAAAACCAAACCCTGGCCTAGATATAGATAACCTGTTTTGAAATTCTCCATGGCATCACAAGTGATAAACAAAGTTCCATGGTTGGCCTGAAAAGACCTCTTTGATCAGGCATGAACATTGCTGGACAACTGGGGGGAATCATAGACTTTGTTTACACAGCTCTCTCGACTAAAATGGGGTCAGCTTATTAGCGTAGTAAAATATTTGTGCTTATCAAACAACGTGGCCAGCGTAATCCAAACCCTGGAGTTAAACTCAGCGATCGGTAGCTGCGTTGATCAAATTAAACAGTAGCACAATATGCAGTGACAACCATTTTCTGTCCATTCCATCTCTCTCCTCAGTTTGCTGGGATTTTGAAATAGTAAATGCCAGGTTTATCGACCCTTCCTTCCTGGAAAGAAAAGGCCAAATTAACTGGTTGATCGGTATGGTAAATTAACCCGTCAGCATATATAAAGAAGTTTTCACACGTTTTTGGTACAACACTAGTATCCCTCTTAAACATGGCAGGCTGTCCCACTGAACACCCGTTTCACACGGTGCTTGATTTTGTATTTCTTTAAAAATGTTCGTTTTTAAAAGAATTGGAGAGTTCTTAGTCGTTCTTTAAAATTCAAGAGCATTTTTTTAAAAAATTAAATATCAACGTAACTACGGTTTGTGATAGTTAAAGTATAGTTATACAACTAGCCTCCAGAAGCGGTGGATGCTCCAACACTGGAAGTTTTTAAGAAGAGACTGGACAGCCATTTGTCTGAAATGGTATGGGGTCTCCTGTCTGAGCAGGGGGTTGGACTAGATGACCTCCAAGGTTCCTTCCAACTCTGTTATTCTTTTTTTACCTTCCTTCCTTCTTCCCTCCCTCCCTCCCTTCTCCAATACTGGAAGTTTTTAGGAAGAGACTGGACAGCCATTTGTCTGAAATGGTGTAGGGTTTCCTGTCTGAGCAGGGGGTTGGACTAGATGACCTCCGAGGTGCCTTCCCACTCTTGTTATTCTGAAAGCTGATCCAATTGCAATTCTTATTCAGAAGCAAACTTAGCTTGATAACTCCAGATTTTCCTTGCTTCTTTCTGGTAGGAAAATGAATAGTCTGTAGTGGTAGAAACATACGTTTTGTTCACCCCGCCGAATATTATTTATTCATTTATTTTAATGTTCGTTCCTGCTTTCCTTTCTAAGAAAGCAGTGGTTGAGGATACAATAAATGAAAACAAACAACATGAAATAATCAGGAGATAGTCACACTGAAAGAAAAAGAAAAGAAAAAAAAGAGTAATGTAAAACTGTCAACTGAGTTGCAGAGTTTGCCCTCTGCCCCTCAGGGAGATTCTGAGGGAGAATTTACTGCCGTCAATTAGTACTCAAGATAATAAGTCTCATTAAAGTTAAGGAGAAAGAGAAACAGCCCTATCTCCCACCTCCAAGGGCCAGTTAAAGTCCATATCTTGACTCAGTGGCAAAAACCACGGGGAAACAGCCCTGATTGGGTTTTGATGGGAAGGTATTCTACGACATATTCAAAACCACGAGATTTTTTTGTTTTGTTTTGTTTTGGGTTGTGGTTTGCTCTCCAAGCTTGTTTCAATATAATTCCTGAACGTTTCGTTCGTGCAATATACTGTATGTGGGTATATGCATAATTCTGTATTTATTTATTTATGTCACATTTATGTAGTGTATATCGGAGGGGGGGTGACCCTTTGAGAGCTGAATGCAACGAAATTTCATTTTAATGGATGCCGATTAGTGTACCTTCAAAGTGACAATAAAGTTATTATTCTATTCTATTCTATTCTATTCTATTCTATTCTATTCTATTCTTTCATTCTTCTACTCTACTCTACTCTACTCTATATTCTATTCTATTCTATTCTATTCTATTCTATTCTATTCTATTCTATTCTATTCTACTCTACTCTATTTCTATTTCTATTCTATTCTATCCTATTCTATCCTATCCCATCCCACATCACATCTCATCACATCCCATCATATCATATCATATCATATCATATCATACCATATCATATCATTATTATATTATGTTCTACCAGACAAGGTAATGTCATCTGCAGGATATCCTTGTCCTCTTCTCCATTAGCCTATAAAAAGTCTTGTGAGCTAGTGGGGTCAGTTGGCCGTGCGATTGGTTGTTTGTTTGGAGGTATATTTGAATTCTGAGCAGCTGATTGGTTCTCCTATTGATTGGTACTTTGAACGGTCTGGTTTCTTACTTATTCCTATGCTGGATCTAGATCAATCATGAGGTCTTCTCCATACTGCACTAATAAGGCCAGAGTTGAAATACAGGTAGTTCTTGATGTACACTTAGTGACCGTTCCAAGTTACAACGGCACTAACAAAATGCGACTTACGGCCGTTTTTCACACTTATGACCGTTGCAGCATCCCCATGTTCACGTGATCAAAATTCAGACTCTTGGCAACCGGTTCATATTTACGGCGGTCACAGTGTCCCGGGGTCATGTGATCCCCTTTTGCAACTGTTCGACCAGCGAAGTCAAGGGGGAGACAGCCGGATTCACTTAACCACCAATCCACTGCAGTGATTCACTTAACAACGGAGACCATAAAATGGGTCAAAACTCACATAACAGATGCCTCACTTAGCATCAGAAATGTTGGGCTTAATGGTGACCGTAAGTCAAGAGCTGCCTGTACTGCATCCAAGATGCTGAGATTCTGGAAAGAGTGCAGAGAAGGGGAAGAAAGAGAGTAGAGGGTTCTGGAGGTTAAATCAAATGAATAGTTGAGGGAGCTCCATATGAGGGTGGATGTCAGTTCTCCGAGCTTGTGGTGGGTTGGTTTCTGAACATTTCATTACCAGACAGATATAGATGGAGAGAGAGAGAGAGATGACACAGAGAGAGAGAGAGAGAGAGAGAGAGAGAATGAGAAAGAGAATGAGAGAGAATGAGAAAGAGAATGAAAAAGAGAGAATGAGAAAGAGAATGAGAAAGAGAATGAGAGAGAATGAGAAAGAGAATGAAAGAGAGAGAATGAGAAAGAGAATGAGAGAGAGAGAAAATGAAAGAAAGAATGAGAGAGAAAATGAGAGAGAGAGAGAAAATGAGAGACAAAGAACAGCGTCTCAGGAAGCTTTCCGCAAGTACCAATGTGGGGGTAAAGAAATACAGGTGGTCCTCGACTTATAACAATTCATTTAGTGACTGTTCAAAATTACAACGGCACTGAAAAAAAGCATGACCATTTTTCACCTTTACCACCATTGCAGCATCCCTGGGCTCATGGGATCAAAATTAGGACGCTTGGCAACTGACTCATATTTATGACAGTTTGCAGCGTCCCCCGGGGTCACGTGATCCCCTCTTGCAACCTTCTGACAAGCCAACTCAGTGGGGGGAAGCCAGATTCACTTGTCATTAACTTAACAACTACAGTGATCCACTTGACAACTGTGGTGAGAAAGGTGGAAAAATGGAGCAAAACGTTTCTCTTAGCCACATAAAATTTGGGCTCAGTTGTGGACGTAAGCCGAGGACTACCTCTATGCTTTCAGTTTTAGTTTCCTAAATCAGCACTGGTAACACAATAACGTTTAAAGATCTGGCATCTCTTCTGAGAAAACGAGACACCTGTGTGTATCTACAGAGGCGGTTAAGAAGTCAAGATGGAAGCTGAAACAGTAAAATTGAAGAGCTATACATTTTTTATAAGTTCTTGGTTACTGTTGGGATGTATTTTTGTGCAACAACTACAGTAGCATTCAGCCAGTAGATGGCAGTGTTTACAAGTTTGGATCTATGGTATAAACTCTATGCTTTTTTGTTCTAAGCAGAGTTTCCTGCTTCCTGATCTAGTTAAAACAGTTAAGCAGTAAAGCACATGGTGACAGTACGTTCCGTTTGATCTGTGGTGCTATGTATATATATATATATATACAAAAAGTAACAATTCCCACACTGATCTTAATGCTTGAATCCATTTAGAGAGGTCTCCCAACAGTTTCCTGGATGGGTTCCCTCCCCCCCACCCAAATGACCAGCCAACATAAATAATACAGAACAGTGTAATATGATTGGAACATTTAATACTCATTTTGTACCCGTTTACAGTTTTGCAGTTTCCAAAACATTTCCAAGGGCAGCTTACACTGAGTGCATTATACAGTAATTTAATCCTGACAGAACCGAATTAGGGGTCAACTGGAGGTACAGAACTAGCCTAAGTGAGTAAAAAGATCCTGGCAACTCATTATAGTTGTATTTCCAAGGTAGTGCCGAATTCAAAAAGCTTTCTATGTCGTGTAACGGATCCTTTAATGGGGTTGGGGGTTAACCTATATATAGAAGCTTCCTTCTTGTCGAACTCCAGTATTATTGAAATAAAATTAATTAGTTCTAAATCATCCCGGGGTCGCCTCCAAGCACCCGTCTAGATGGATCAAAATAAATACATAGATAGACACAGAGAGATCCTACATCGTGAATATATTTTATACTGAATAAACTGTTTGAAAGAGGTTATAACAAACCTCGCTCTTCTAAGCTCCCTGAAACCCTGAACAGAATATGCAGTTTTAAAAGTCTTAATTGCTTGCGGAGTTAATAATAAGCGCTTTGAAAGTTTTGTCGGTTTCTTTCCACCGATGTAACTTCTTCTCAGGGCTTCTCTTCAATTTTACTGTGTTCATCCCTCTGTAATTTTGAGGTGTTTTTTTTTTTAAAGAAAAACAGGTTATTTTACCATGTGAAGTTCTAGTACTGTTTGTTCTTTCATGGTGCTGTTATGGCTGGCGAGTCACAAACAATACTTTGTAGGCACATAGAAGTTAGTACAGAGGTTCCTATTTCTTTCTGCCCTAGAGGAAATGATAAAAAAAAAAAAATCTCTTGGGGAATTCTGTCCAAAAAGCAGAGTCAAAAGAAGTGAACTCATTTATTTCTACTATAAATGTAACTCTGTTTAGGCACGGTTCTTTCAAGTTCTTTTAAGAACCCCTGAATTCATTGGGGGGAAAAAGTTTTCATGCAGAATAATAGAGTTGAAAGGGTCCTTGGAGGTCTTCTAGTCCAACCCCTGTTCAAGCAGAAAGCCTGCCCTATACCATTTCATCCCTAAACCAAACTTACTTACTTACTTACTTACTCACTCCCTCACTCCCTCCCTCCCTCCTTCTTGCCTGCCTCCCTCCATCTCTCTCTATCCTTCCTTCCTTCCTTCCTTCCTTCCTTCCTCCCTCCCTCCCTCCCTCCCTCCCTCCCTCATTCTTTCCTGCCTCCCTCCATCTCTCTCTATCCTTCCTTCCTTCCTTCCTCCCTCCCTCCCTTCTCCAACACTGGAAGTGTTTAAGAAGAGACTAGATAACCATTTGTCTGAAATGATATAGGGTTTCCTGGCTGAGCAGGGGGTTGGACTAGAAGACCTCCCTCCAACTTTATTATTATTATTATTATTAGATGGCAAAATTAAAGTGTTTGCTAGTCATAAAAATGGCAGATCAAGGGAAAGGAAAGGGAGATCGGGGAAGAGGCTTCTAGCTACCTCCATCCTTGTAACCGTAAAATTCCAGATCTAGCCTCAAAAGATGCAATGCGTGGAAAATTAACTCGTTAAGCAACCCAAATGTTCTACGGCTTGTCTTCTGAGCTTAAGGACAGACCTGGTGCCAAAGTGGATCTTTTCCACTTTCAGGAACTGTATCAATGTGAGATCAGGTGTGTTCCCAGGTGTTCCTGGGACTCGCAAGAGGCGTGGGAAGTAGCCGAAGGAGTTCTGCAACTTTTTTTTCTCCGCCAGAACTATGGAGGAAGAACTTCCCCAATGAGGGAAGCTGTTGTCTCATTCCACCTCTTTGAATCTCCTTCCACCATTACTCAACTTCTTTGTTTGTTCCTACAGCAGCCCACCCATCCCGAGAAACGCTGTGAGCAGGAAATCATTAAAAGTCCCAGCAATATTAATTGTTCTCACTGTCAGGAAGTTTCTCCTTAGTTCTAGGTTGCTTCTCTCGTGGATTAGTTTCCATCCGTCGCTTCTTGTCCTGCCTTCCGGCGCTTTGGAGAATAGCTTGACTCCCTCTTCTTTGGGGCAGCCCCTGAGATACTGGAAGACTGCTATCCTGTCCCCTCTCGTCCTTCTCTTCGTTAAACTAGACATACCCAATTCCAGCAACCGTTCCTTGTATGTTTTAGCTTCCAGTCCTCTGATCATCTTTGTTGCTCTTTTCTGTACTCTTTCTAGAGTCTCAACATCTTTTTTACATGGTGGTGACCAAACTGGATGCAGTATTCCAAGTGTGGCCTTACCAAGGCCTTGTAAAGTGGTATTAACACTTCACGTGATCTTGAGTCTATCCCTCTGTTAATGCAGCCCAGCACTGTGTTGGCTTTGTTGGCAACTGCAGCACACTGCTGGCTCACATTTAAATGATTGTCCACTAGGACTCCGAGATCCCTCTCACGGTTACTACTATTGAGCAAGGCACCTCCTATACTATACCTGTGCATTTGGTTTTTCTTGCCTAAATGTAGAACCTTAACACCCTTCTTAAAAACATCCAGAGCACCCACAACATCTGGAGGGTAATGAAAACACTGCTTTTCCCTCCAGAAAGCTTTGAGCATTTAGGAAGATCACCTTCCTTAAGCAGCAATTTCTTCAGCACTGAAGACGCTTCCGCAATTTTCTTCCTCCCTCCATCTTACTATTGCATTTTAATCTGGGCAAGGGTTCCTGAAAACGTTCTGGAATTTGGTAACAGGATGCCATTGCGCCAGAGACGCACGTCAGCAGAGTGGCACATGGGCAGCCACCAAGTTGTAGGCTGGGCATTGCTGGAAAGCCCCACCCATAGGAATATTATCCACACACACACACCCCTAAAGTCTCACAAAGCTGAAGAAACAAAAGGATCTCAAGCTAGAGCAATGGTTCTCAACCTGTGGGTCGGCACCCCATTTGGGGTCGAACGACCATTTCACGGGGGTCGCCAAACAACACAGTCTGCCATTTTTTTCCCCCTTTTCCTTAGCTGTGCTACTCCCTTTTATTCTATTGGCTTTTGAAAGCCAATAGAATAGACTCTCTTGAATAGAGTCTAATTCTATTGGCTTTCAAAAGCCAATAGGAATTGTCCAGGCTGTCTCTGCCCTGCTGAGCCCGCCAAAAGTCCCCTTCTGCAAACGGTGCTGCACCAGTTGAGTAGTCCTCGACTTACGACCGGTTGAGTAGTCCTCGACTTACGACCGGTTGAGTAGTCCTCAACTTACGACCGGTTGGGGGTCACGGCATTAAAAAGCTTGAGAACCACTGAGCTAGAGAATATAGAGGAATCGCCCTGTCCTTCAAGACAAATGGAACCGCTGCTAACCTCAAGGACTTCTCCATGTTGTTGAAAATGGTATGGAAATATACTTCCATATTGTTTCTTACAGGCCTCCTCAGATGTCCCCCAACCAAGAGTTAACTAGGTCTGGCCCTGCTTAGTTTTTCAAGCTGAGCCAAAGGTAGCTAAGCGGCATCAATGATTCAAGAAGAATAGAGTACTAGATTAACAGAGTTGGAAGGGATCTTGGAGGTCTTCTAGTCCAACCCTCTGCTCAAGCAGGAGATCCTATACCATTCTGGACAAATGGTTGTCCAATCTCTTCTTAAAAACCTCCAGTGTTGGATATCTGTGGAGCTTCTCAATCCATCAGACTAGCGCTGATGGTGTTACCTAATTTGGGTCATGAAATGTCTACAAGAAAACAAGCAAGCTCAGAGAGCACCAAGGACCCCACAGTCGTCGTCGTCGTCGTCCTCCTCCTCCTCCTCCTCCCCCTTTCTGCAAACCCACCTCCCTCCTAGCACTGATGATGTTACCTAGTTTGGTTCATGAAACGTCTGCAAGAAAACAAGCAAGCTCAGAGAGCACCAAGGTCCTCTCATGTCAACCTTGAGCTACAAATGTTTTCTCCTTTATTAATGATATTTTCTTCAGGGACACAGTCTAGCCTACAGCCCCGGGGATTCCTTAGAAATCTCCCATCTAAATCCTAACAGGCCTAACCCTGCTTAACTTCTAACCAGAAGAACCAACGAAGTTGGCCAACTTGCTCAGATACATTAGATGATGGTTAGCGACTAAACCAGTTGCTTTTAAGGAATGGATTTCTGTTTCTCCAAGTCTGACATAACGAACCCTTAGAAATATGGTAGTGAAGCATTCATATTGAGCTTTCTCTTCTGCCTCAATGTCTTGCAGGACATGGCTCCGTGGCCTGAACTGGAGGACACAGACACCAATAAATATATTGAAGAACCTTCCTCAAAATCCAAGGAGATCATGTCTGAAAAAGAGACGAAAGACACTAAAGGTACCACTAAAGTCCATTCTTCTGATCTATCCTCTCCTTTCTCCTGTATCTCCAATACAACCAGTTTTTTTTAATACATCCACATCCCACATGGGTGGACCGATGATAATGTTGGCTTGCTTGTTTGGTCCATCAGATGGGGCCATTTCCCTGGGGAATCAGCTGGAACTTTTGCCTGCGTATTCCACCATTGCTTTGACCACTGAATCCGAAGAAGAAGAAGACCCGTGGAGCCTCCCGGAGCTTCAGGATACTGGAATCCAATGGTCAGGTAAGGCTCTATCATCAGAGAATGGATGGCATTTGTTTCCGTTCCTCCAAGTTCTGCCGTCTTCCTTCTAATTTCTTCTCATTGGGTGTTCTACATCTGGAAAAAAATGGAAAAGGCCATTTGGGTGTGTTTCTGTTTTGTTCTTGATGGCATTATTTTTTTTTTCATTCATAACCCCAATATTCTGTCTTCTCTGTTTTGTTTCTTTGCTTGGAAAACAAATGGCTGACTGGAAGGACAAAATGGGGCACGACGCACCACAACAAAATGATAACAAACCAGTATTAAGTGATAACCTCTTCCTCCACATTTGATATTCTCTTAACTGAGACTCAGTTAGTGCACAGCACCAAAAATTCTGCAAATATTATCAGGCATACATATTTACATATCGACATATCACTATCTGTCCATCTATTTATCTATCTATTATCTATCTATCTCTCTATCATCTATCTCCATCCATCATGCATCCATGCATTTATCTATCTATCTATCTATCTATCTATCTATCTATCTATCTATCTATCTATCTATCTATCTATCTATCTCTATTTGCCTGAACCTTGATATGTTTTATGAATTAATGTTACTGTACTTAAGTATGTTCAAAGGTCATGCATCAAAAGAGATGTCTAGATGTCTAGAAGGAAAAAGCAACCATTTGAATTTTTTATTTTTTTTTACAGTATATAATAAACTCTCTATGGGGCCTAACATTGGTTATGGACTTGATTTTGGGTATATTATCTCTCTCTCTTTTTCTTTCTCTCTCTCTGTAGATAGATAGATAGATAGATAGATAGATAGATAGATAGATAGATAGATAGATAGATAGATAGATAGATAGATAGATAGATAGATAGACAGATAGATAGATACAGAGATAGATTAGATAGATAGATAGATAGATAGACAGACAGACAGACAGACAGACAGACAGACAGACAGACAGCTAGATGTTTTCTGAGGTTTTCGCGGGTGTTTGTATGTAGGTCTTTGGTTATTCGGGTTTTCTCCCGCGTAAAATTGGAAGTGTCTTGGCGATGTTGCGACGAAGTCCCATTCGTCATCTTCAGGCTGGTGTTTTCAGCTTCGTGCTTCGAGGAGCAATGTGTGGTCTTAGCTGTTTCTTCCTTTTAACTGCCAGTGGGGGTATGAACTGATTGGGTGGGAGCTTGGCTGTGTTCTGATTGGGTGTGCCACCATCCTGGGATCAAAACAATCTACTTAATTGTTACTGGACCGTCTCCCGGAGCCTCCATGAGCTACCCCTTCGCAGCGTGGCCGTTGGTGCCAGACCGTCCCTGGCAAGCGGTGGAAGGCGGAGGGAATCATTCTCTTTGCACGTGACCAGCTGGAGCGAAAACAGCCGTCCTTGCGTTCCCCATCGCCCTGCTCTGCGGCTGGTGCCACCGCTTGCCAGGGATGGTCTGGCACCAACGGCCACGCTGCAAAGGGGTAGCTCGTGGAGGCTCCGGGAGACGGTCCAGCTCAGCCTTTCTTGATGAAGACACCTGGTCTAGGGTGGCTTCCCTGAGATTTTTGCCAGGGAGACCCCCTGGGTTCAAGGTCTTGGGGAGTGGGATCTTCAAGGCACCACCTTCTGCCCTCCCTCCAGACCTCTTATGGCCCCCTCCTGATAGCCTTTGGATGTATTTGGTTGGAACCAGGAAGAGAGATTCCCTTTTCCGATGGCAGGCCATTCCTGTGACAATAAACCCTTGCCTTTTTCATTTTTTTATTTTTTGCTACATGAAATAGGACGAGAGATATTGATAAAAGAATCTAAACACGGATTGGTATTTCCTCTTTCAAAGTAAAGGGCCCTTTTAAATACAGCTGTCTTTTAAAGCTTCGTAAAAAAGGGGGGAAAAAAACACCTCCTTTTAACTAAAGTTAAATTTTAATAACGAGAACATTCCTTTGGGTTTATTATCCACAGGATACCAGCCTTGACACCCTGAACTTATATTTAAGATCCTTGAGATGGAACACTTAATAACTGCTGCTAATTGCACATGAATTTTCGCTTTGTCTTTCCAGAGCTGGATGGGAAACACAAAGCCCTCTATATTTTGCGAGGCATCGTGAAATTTATTCTCCTGCTGGGATTGCTTTACTTTTTCGTGTGCTCCTTGGATGTGCTCAGCTCGGCCTTCCAATTAGTCGGAGGTAAGACAAGAATTTCAAGTCTGTGTCACTAACACAACTCTCCCAATGTGCTTGATTGAAGGGTACACAAAGTCTGTTGTCTCCACAGCTGCAGAATAAAGCTTTTGAAGCACTGCGTCTCCAAAAGCATCGCCCTTCAAGACAGAGCAATATGCAAATAAAGCTTTATCTACGGCGAGCACCTAGGACAGTTCAAAAAGAATCAAAAAACAAAAGTCCTATGGACCATTATTTAAATAGAAGCCAGCCGTGTGCTGCAGCTGCCAAAAAAGCCAACAAAGTGCTAGGCTGCATTAACAAAGGGATAGAATCAAGATCACGTGAAGTATTAATACCACTTTACAAGGTAAAGGCCTTGGTAAGGCCTTGGTAAGGCCACACTTGGAATACTGCATCCAGTTTTGGTCACCACGATGTAAAAAAGATGTTGAGACTCTAGAAAGAGTACAGAGAAGAGCAACAAAGATGATCAGGGGACTGGAGGCTAAAACATATGAGGAACGGTTGCTGGAATTGGGTATGTCTAGTTTAATGAAGAGAAGGACGAGGGGGGACATGATAGCAGTGTTCCAGTATCTCAAGGGCTGCCCCAAAGAAGAGGGAATCAAGCTGTTTTCCAAGGCGCCTGAAGGCAGGACAAGAAGCAACGGGTGGAAACTAACCAAGGAGAGAAGCAACCTAGAACTAAGGAGAAACTTCCTGACAGTTAGAACAATTAACCAGTGGAACAACCTGCCTCCAAAAGCGGTGAATGCTCCAGCACTGGAAGTTTTCAAGAAGAAACTGGACAGCCATTTGTCAGAAATGGTATAGGGTTTCCTGCCTGAACAGGGGGTTGGACTAGATGACCTCCAAGGTCCCTTCCAACTTTATTATTATTATTATTAAATCTGGCCCAAAAAAAACCCTATTACATAATCGGGATTAGTGGTACTATGGATAGCAATTTTAGATAGCTGGATTCTCTGTGGATAGACGTGCTGGAGTTGCAAGGTCTCCCCACCCCCGTGGCCATGCGATTGTATTTTGGTCACTCAATCCCACAATCATGACTGCCATTTACAACTTTTCCCACAAAAAGCAGCATTTACTTCCAATTTCTGGCAAAAACGAAAAGATAGGAAGCGCGGTTGCAGGAAACACCCCGTGTTTAGTTTAATGAAAAGAAGAACCAGGGGTGACAGGATAGTTGTGTTCCAATATCTGAGGGGCTGCCCCAAAGAAGAGGAATGGGTCAAGCTATTCTCCGAAGCCCCTGAAGGCAGGACAAGAAGCAACGGGTGGAAAATAACCAAAGAGAGAAGCAACCTGGAACCAAGGAGAAATTTCCAGACAGTGTGGACAATTAACCAATGGAACAACCTGCCTCCAGAAGTGGGTGCTCCAACACTGGAAGTTTTTAAGAAGAGATTGAACAACCAGTTGTCTGAAATGGTATAGGGTGTCCTGCCTGAGCAGGGGGTTGGACTGGAAGACCTCTAAGATCTCTTCCAATGTTGTTATTCTGTTACGTGTTCACCTAATGACTGTGGATTTGTTTAAGAACCACGGCGATTTCTTTAATGACTACCACAAAATTAGGGAGGTGACATGACGATCTGCTTAGCCAGCCATAATTCCAGGGTCAATTATGATTGTTAAGCTGAGGATCAATAGTAGTTTTAACCAGTCAGATGTGTCTGACTCTTGAAAACTTTATAGGCAAGTCCTCTCCGTGCTACCCTGTCAATCACAGTGTTTTCCTTCAGTTGCTGGATGTTCATCGTTGAATCGGCTGTGATGCTATCAAGCCAGCGTGTTCTTTGCTTGTTCCACTAAGCATTCCTGGCATCATGGACTTCTCCAATGAATTTGCACACAAGACACGGGCAAAGTACATCAGACGTAGCCCTGTGTTGTTGGCTTCTAGTGAAGCTTCTGGTTTTATATGATTCAGCGTCTCTCTGTTGATTGCTCTGACTGCCCAGGGTATATGCAATAATTTATAGTCCAAAGGCGTCAATTCTTCTTCAAATAGCCTTTTTTAGTGTCCAATTCTCACACCCAGACTTCATTATAGGCAAGACTATTGCTCTCATTAGCTGAGGATTACCTGTAGTGATTAATCTTTCCTCCAAGGCAGTGTGTCAACAAACTTTAAGATGAGTGGACTTCAGTTCTCAGAAATCCCCAACCAGCCTTGGACTCCATCCATCTTGACATTGCCGAGGTTGGTAAACACTGTTCTAAGAAGCTTCTGGCAGCCTACGGATAGAAGGTCACACCCCATTTAGTGTGGCAACGATTTTGTGGGTTAGACTGGGCAGAGAGAAAAGGCAGGGGCCAAAGTCATCCAGGGAAGCTCCATAGCTGAAGGAGGGATCTCGAACCTGGGACTCTGCAGTCCTGAACAAACTCTATGCTGATTGCTTGGCCTTGATCTTGGGTTCATATGGAAAACTTGCTTTGATTAGAGGCGATGTCTAACTGGCTTGTATCCAAGGAACGCATTTATCTAAAACAGATCAGTTCCCCAGCAGAACATCTTTATAAATTCATCCAACCACTGATGGAATTCTAAAGGGCAGATCCTCATGACTGTCTACGGAGGTTCTCTGTCATCCAAGTCATGGTTGACTCAAAGGTGCTTTTCCAAGAGGCCACTGGACTCCCTTGTTTGTCTCTGAAGACATTTCGCTTCTCATCCCAGAAGCTTCTTCAGCTCTGAAACGTTCTTTAGAGAAAAACAGGGAAGTCCAGTGGCCTCTTGAAAAAGCACCTTTGGGATCCTCGTGACTGTCATTTAGGCTGGAAGACATGAGAAGATGCATCTAAGTCCTTAAATATCTATGGAGGTTCTCAGCCATCCAAGTCATGGTTGTTGCAAAGGGGGTCTTTTATTTGAAAGGCAACTGGACTTTCTGATTTTTCTTTTAAGACATCTCCAAGAAACTTCTTCTGTTCCGTTCCATTCCCCGCCAGTTACTTAGAACTGAAGAAGCTTCTTGGACGAGAAGTGAAACCTCTTAAAGTAAACTCAGAAAGTCCAGTTGCCTTTCAGATAAAAGTATCTTTGGGAGGAAGAGACCACAAAGAAAGCAAAACACACATTGTAGGGCAGGGGTCTTCAAACTTGGCCCTTTGACGACTTGTGGACTTCAACTCCCAAAATTCCTCAGCCAGGCACGCTGGCTGAGAAATTCTGGGAGTTGAAGTCCACAAGTCATCAAAGGGCCACGTTTGAAGACCCCTGTTGTAGGGGATGTTTTGCGCCGTGGCATCCTTGTTCACTCCTTGCTAAACCTCAGCCAGATGGACAAGACCAAGGAAACCAGAACAATGCCCATTTCAATAAGGCATGTTTAATGTTTGACTAGATCAAACACAGAAAACTAAAAGAGGAATTTCCCAGATTTATTTATAACGTCAATTAAGGTGCAGTCACTTTGAATACTCCGAGATGTTTTTTTCCCAGGTTTTTTGCGAACTGAGATGCCATTTCGGAGATTAGCTGTCAATTGACTCATTACTAGAATGAGTCAATTGACTCAACTTAGAACTAAGGAGAAACTTTCTCACAGTTAGAACGATTAACCCGTGGAACACCCTGCCTCCAGAAGCGGTGAATGTTCAAACACTGGAGGTCTTTAAGAAGAGACGACAGCCATCTGTCCGAAATGGTATAGGGTTTCCTGCCTGAGCAGGGGGTTGGACTAGATGACCTCCAAGGTCCCTTCCAACTTTATTATTATTATGGATCATCGCACAGTCAGCCAAATGTTCAGATTGGATTTGGCATTTTGTCTACCTATCGAGTCCTTACCCAGGACCTGGGATAGGCAGATGTGGATGTTTGATGGTATTACAGGTATCGTCGCAGGATGGAAGCAGTTCCTAATAAGGCCGCCTTTTGCAATTGACTAATAGCAAATTTGTCAATGCCAATGGTGTTCAAGTGGTGCTCCAGTTGTTTTGGGATTGCACCCAAGGAGCCTATGATTATTGGTACTACCCTTGCTTGCTTTTGCCACAGTCTTTCTATTTCTATTTGTAGGTCTTTGTATTTTGTTATCTTCTCCAGTTCTTTCTCGTCTATTCTGCTGTCTCCAGGCACTGCCACATCCACTATCCAGACTTTTTTGTCTTTCTTATCAACAATTGTTAAGTCTGGGGTGTTATGTTATGTTATTACTACTACTACTACTACTACTACTACTACTACTACTATTATTACTCTTACTATTTCTTCCATCCGACATTTCATACTGAGACCCTTGAAAGACTCTGTAGGCAGAGCATTAATACCTCAAAGGAGTTCTCGGAGTGAGGCTGGCTAAACTCAGCTTACCTGAGCTTGCTTAGTTGAACACAGCAAGCCTCTTTGAGGCACCCTGGGCATAAGAGCTGTCAATCACAGGAGGATATTGTGGGTGTGGTGCGGAGGAGACCTTGTTTCTTTCCTTCAACCTGCATTGTTGTAATCACTTGCAGGTATTCTGACAATCTAGGACGTGATGTCTTACCCAAACTAATCTCTTAATCTTGTGTCTAAAGTGTTTGGTAACGCATATTGTGATGAAGAATTTCTTATGCGTGAGATTGAATAGATAAAACACCATTCACAGACAGCTGAAATAGGTCGATCGGTATATACACCCATATGCAAAAAGCTGTAGGAACCACTGTAATCTTCATCAGTTAAGAAGTCTTTCCTGCAAGACTCGCATGCTATGGAGACACGTATTGTAGTTAAATACAATTTAATGGACACTTTTTCATCTCTTTGAAAGACTGGCAAAATAATGTTGTTGGAATGTATTTCTATGCTACAACTACAGTAGTATTCAGCCAGTAGATGGCAGTGTTTACAAGTTTGGCTCTATGGTATATACTCGATGCTCTTTTGTTCTAAGCAGAGTTTCCTGTTTCTTCTTACGGTTAAATAGTTGAGCAGTAAAGCACATGGTGACAGTACTCTTTGTTTGCTCTGTGTGTGCTTTATATGCAACAACTACAGTAGTATCCAGCCAGTAGGTGGCAGTGTTTACAAGTTTGGATCTATGGTATATACTCGATGCTCTTTTGTTCTAAGCAGAGTTTCCTGTTTCCTGTTACGGTTAAATAGTTGAGCAATAAAGCACATGGTGATTGTGCTGTTTGTTTGCTCTGTGTGGTGCTTTATATCAGGGGTCCCCAACCCCCAGTCCATGGACTGGTACTGGGCTGCAGCATTCCAGCAACCAGTCCACACAAACCAGCAAAGCCCCATCTGTCAGATGTAGGCAATACACAAAACCACACTCCCTCCAGTCCGTGGAAAAACCTCTCTCCACGGAACTGGTCCCTGGTGCCCAAAAGGTTGGGACCTTTGTTTTATATGAACAGAATTTCTAACAAATATAAACCTCTGTCCTTTATGCTATGGTTCACACCTTGTGAGGAGCATCAGATCATCTCCAGGTATAGTTCTTATTGTTATGGAGGTTCCAGTATTATGAAGGTTATTTAAAGCTGTAATACAGATAGTCCTCCATTTATGACCATAACGGAGCCCAAAATTTTGTCGCTAAGCGAAACATTTCTTAAGTGAATTTTGCCCCGTTTCTTGCCGCAGTTGTTAAATGAATCACTCCAGTTGTTAAGTTAGTAACAGGCTACTTAAGTGACTATGGTTTCCCCACTGACTTTGTGTATAATAAGGTCACAAAAAGGGATCACATGACCCTGGGGCACTGCAACCATCATAAATATGAACCGGTCACTAAGCATCCAAATTTTGTTCACGTGGCCACAGGGATGCTGCAATGGTGGTGTCTAAAATGGTCATAAGTCATTTTTTTTCCCAGAGCTGTTGCACCTTTGAACAGTGACTAAATGAACTGTTGTGAGTTGAAAACTACCTGAAATTTGTTATTTTTACAGGCAAAGCCGCAGGGGACATTTTCAAGGATGGTTCTGTCTTATCCAATCCCGTGGCAGGGCTGGTCATTGGCGTCCTGGTGACCGTGATGGTGCAAAGTTCCAGCACATCTTCCTCCATCATTGTCAGCATGGTGTCTTCTTCACGTGAGTCAACCATGTAACAGGTTTTGGATGTTATAACTCATTTTGGGAGTTGGGTAGCTGCAAAACAGGGAAATCAAAGACAGCGGTCAACTCAGAAATAGCCTGTCATACAACTAATGGGTATTTTAAACAGGAGGGGCAATTCTGCTGGTATCATTTTTCCCTACCAGTGTCTCTGGAGATTCTCCATCATCCAGGTCAGGGTTGTTCCAAAGGTGCTTTGTTTCAGGAGGCAACTGGACTTTGTTTTTAATCTGAAGCCGTTTCGCTTCTTATCCCAGAAGCTTCTTCAGCTCTAACCAAATGGTGGGGGAAATGGAAGATTTATACTCCTTGTAGACAGCTAGTCATTTGCCTTCTTTTAGAGAGTCGTTGAGGCCACTTGGGGGTTTCTCTGTGTCCTCAGAGTCACCTGAGTAATGCAAATGGGTGTGGGGGATTCTTGGAACTGCTGAAAGGACTGTGCTCCACACCCATTTGCACCACTCAGGTGACTCTGAAGACACAGACAAATCTCCAAGTGGCCTCAATGACTCTCTAAAAGGATGCAAATGACCAGCTGTCTACAAGGAGTATAAATCTTTCCATTTCCCACCCTCCAAGTGGCCTCAACGACTCTCGAAAAGGATGCAAATGACCAGCTGTCTGCAAAGAGTATAAATCTTTCCATTTCCTACCCTCCAAGTGGCTTCAACGACTCTCTAAAGGGAGGCAAATGACCAGCTGTCTGCAAGGAGTATAAATCCTTCCATTCCCCATCATCCAGCCAGAGCTGAAGAAGCTTCTGGGACAAAAGGCGAAACATCTTCAAAGAAAAATAAGAAAGTCCAGTTGCCTCCTGTAAAAAGCAACTTTGGGTTGAAGAAAAGCACACATGATAGCAATTTGCGACATCCTTCTTTAAATGAGAAGATACCATAAAGATTATTCCTTTGCAGTCCTCGACAGAAATGGACTCAATCTTCAGCGAGAGGCGGGCTCAATTTGTAATTGCGCAACTCCTGTTTCAGTCGTTTCCTCAAGGAAAAAAAATATGAACAAGAGGAAAAAAAGGGAAGTCTGCTGGTGTAAAACAGAGCACCCGCTTAATAATCACTTGATAAATTAAATTATTGTATTGTATTGAAAATGTTTTCCTGGTGGTTCATCTTGCATGTTTCTTTCCACATGTAAACCAAACACTAGAGAACTATCTTTTCTCCAAACTTACTTGGGGTTGATCTGGGGGAAACATGATAGCAGTCTTCCAATATTTGAGGGGCTGTCTAATATTGAAGCAGTCAGGTGTGAACCCATTTGTCTCATTCATCCCACTGTCACCTGTACTTATTATTATTGCCTATTTATTTTTGCAGTGTTGAATGTTAAGCATGCTATCCCGATCATAATGGGAGCCAACATTGGGACTTCGGTGACAAACACCATTGTGGCACTCATGCAGGCTGGTGACAGGAATGAATTTAGAAGGTATCAGATTCTTATCTTAAGGCACGATAGTAGCAATCAGGATAATAATGCCTATAAAACTAGCAAAATCTAAATGTTAATGCAATTCGTCATCATCTCAACTTCCAACAGCTTGTTTAGTGACCAACAACACCGAAAAACGTGAGTTAGAACCGTTTTCCACAGTTATGACCATTGCAGCATCTGCAGGTCGCCTGATCAAAATCAAGACGCTTGACAGCTGACTTGTATTTATGACGGTTGCACTGTTCGGGAATCATTTTGTGATAAGCAAAATCAATGGGAAAGCTAAATTCACTTAACAGCCAGGTTACTAACTTAACAACTGCAGTGATTCACTTAAGAACTGTGGCGAGGAAGGTCGTAAAATGAGGCAAAACTCATTTAACCACTATCTGTGCATCAATGCAATAAAACTCCTTCGTAAAAAGCCTATTATATCATCATCACCACCGTGTTGTTGTTGTTGTTAGTTGCGAAGTCGTGTCCGACCCATCGCAACCCCATGGACAACGTTCCTTCAGGCCTTCCTGTCCTCTACCATCTTCTGGAGTCCATCTAAGCTCACGCCTCCTGCTTCAGTGACTCCATCCAGCCACCTCATTCTCTGTCGTCCCCTTCTTCTGTTGCCCTCCATCTTTCCCAGCATCGGCCCTTCTCCAGTGAGTCCTTCCTTTTCATTAGGTGGCCAAGTACTTGAGTTTCAACTTCAGGATCTGGCCTTCTAAAGAGCAGTCGGGGTTGATCTCCTGTAGGACTGACCAGTTGGATCACCTTGCAGTCCAGGGGACTCGCAGGAGTCTTCTCCAGCACCATAGTTCAAAGGCCTCAATTCTTTGGCGCTCAGCCTTTCTTATGGTCCAACTTTCACAGCCATACATTGCAACTGGGAACCACCGTAGCTATACTATAATGCAGGAGAAAGGGAAAAACAGCCCCTGGTTGTCCTTTTAGACAGGCAAAAAGCCAACAGAAAAATATCTGTCTTATACTTAAATGATAAATAATTCCTTGAGTTTTTCCTGTTCTCTGCTTTCCCCAACCTGGTTATCTCTGCACTTTAGTTATAAGTTACCACAAGCCCTGACAGTTATGCCAATGAAAGGAAAGGATATTGGAAAGGATGAAGGTTTTGATTGGCCTTGCATCTATCCAAGCAACTTGTAATTTTTCTTAGTTTATTCATCAGTGTTAAAATCTTGCATAAACTCATAAGCCCGCTGATCCAAGCGATTTGTTTTCTTATGGCAATCTATGTCTTCCCCTGCCTTTAGTAGACATCAGTGAAATAGCCCTTGAGTTGCAATTTTTGGCACGTAACCTCTTCCAATATTTTCAGAATTCATTTTTGTATGCCAAGGACTGCGTCTTCTCTTATACTCCTCAAAACAAGTCTGGCTGACCTTCTTCAGAGCTTTAAGCAAAGGGTCAACGGGAAGAAAGATTTAAAAATCATTTCCTCAAAAGCCCTTCCTTTAACTAGAATCCGAGCTGCCCTAAGTGTGTTTGGAGCAGGTGGCCTGTGGATTTAACAAATGATTTAACAATCTTTCCTGGAATCGTACCGTAGCTGAGTAGAAGTGGATTTATTTTATATAACTCTTCAGCTCGGTAGAAGCTCTGTTCAGAATGGCACCTTCATAAACTCAGATTCCCCCTGAATTTGGGAACCTTTTTATGAAATAATCACCATTCGTTCAATTTGAGCAGAGGGGCACGGTAGCCTAGAGGCGAAGACGCTCGCCTCCCACTCGCAAGGTTGAGAGTTCAATCCTAGCCAGCTATGGGGGCACAAATAGGAAATATCTGCTGCTAACTCCATGTAGGCATCAGGAAGGACATCCAGCCAGTAAACGCTCAGGTCCATTCAGCCGTTCCCAACTCCACCCCGAATAAAGGGATTAAAGGGTCATAAAAAAGGGGGAGGGAATCAATTTGACGAGAACAACAAACCTTACCAATTATCATTGTGTTGTCCCATTATACGTTCCACTCTTATTCCAGAAAATCCGTGAAGCAAGGAATGTAGAAAAGCAGAACCTGTAACCTATGTTCTCCATTGTAGATTTTCAGAAAAAAAGAATATATTATTTTGTTGAACCTCTTTCGATGTCTTTGGTTGTCCTTTTGCTGGATTTCTTCTGATCGCTCTTCATTTGTTTGTTTGTTTTTCTCCAGGGCCTTCGCTGGCGCCACTGTCCACGATTTCTTTAACTGGCTTTCCGTGTTTGTCCTGTTGCCCCTTGAAATTGTCTCTCAGTATCTCTACCGCCTGACCAGTCTTATTGTGGACTCGTTTCAGCTGGAGAGTGGGGAAAACGCCCCGGAATTACTAAAAGTCATCACAGATCCCTTTACAAAACTCATCATCCAGGTAAACGTCTTCCCTTTTTGATTTAATGTTTACTAGAACAGGTTAATCAGACCTGTATTGGCCCTTCATGAATGCCATGCTAGGAATGAAAAAAAAAATATCACTCCGTAACATCTGTGGAGATTCTTCATCATCCAGGGTCCTGGTTGTCCCAAAAGTGCCTTTTTTCAGGAGGCAACTGAACTTTCTTGGTTTTTTTTGAAGACATTTCGCTTCTCATCCCAGAAGCTTCTTCAGCTCTGACTGGATGGTGGGGTTTGGAAGGAGTTATACTCCTTGCAGACAGCTGGTCATTTGCCTTCTTTTAGAGTGTCATTGAGGCCACTTGCAGGTTTATCTGTGTCCTCAATGGTGCTTTTTCAAGGGGCAACTGAACTTTCTTGTCTTTTCTTTGAAGATGTTTTGCTTCTCATCCCAGAAGCTTCTTCAGCTCTGGCTGGGTGGTGGGGAAGGGAAGGATTTATACTTCTTGCA